>NC_066579.1:37698461-38333461 GCF_024323335.1 Lathyrus oleraceus | reverse complement strand
TATGCTGACTTCATGAATTATTTTTCCATGCTTCCTCTAGGCCAATAGCCCTGATTTTTTGCATGAGATACATTGTATGTGTTAACTTTCAACATGAATTTTTGTGGATTTAATTGATCCATTTTCTAATTGATTTGGATTTTTGATTACTGTTCAGCATTTTTGGGTTGTCTCTTGTGTAACAAACTTCACATGTGTCATTAAATGCCCATCCCTTATCCTATAAACATGAAAATTGGTGGAGTATTTCCTAACATGTATAGCTTTAATTTGGCTTTGGTCCCACTCATTTCTAATTTGATTTCACTGTTTTACCATTTGATTGAAGTTGGTGTACATTTTGTGACCTTATTTGGTTGTGTTTTTGCATGCTTTAACATGTTGATTTAATTGACATAGCTCCACTAGTCCAAATGGCATGAAAATTGATATGTAGCTCATTGAATGCCTTCTGTTTAGGATATAATTTTTGTGGAATTTACTGTGTCGTTTTGATATTTTTTTGGATGTAATCATTCTGGTTGTCCATATGTGATTCAACATTGATCACCTTGCCTTAATTTGTGCATAAAATGAAATTAGTGCCTAGTTTGGATGTGAGACCAATTGGGATCTCTTCTTATTTGAATCATCTTGACTTTGATCATGATTCACTTGCTGTTTTAAGTTTTTTCCCTCCTTTGGACCCTAGGCTTGTCCTAGTGGTCTTGTTACTTATGTTTGAGCTTGACTTTGACTTTTCAGGTTAAAAAGCTAATGCCTTAAGGAGGTTGATTCATAATTGAGTGGTTTCACTTGACATTTGTGAACTAATGTGTTTGTTTTGTAGGATGCCTAGCTCCTTTGAGCTTTGAGCTTTGGGCTTGGCACATATTTGATTGTAATTGACTATTGGTTTATAACTTGTCTGAGTAACTTTGAATTGTACACTGATGGTATTTGATTGATTTCAGGTACATAGTCGCTTATAGTTCCTTGAGAACTTTGCATTGCTTTGCTTGATTAGCATTTGCATTGAGGTATAGCACCTTCTTCTTCATGTAGTCTGGAAGACCTGGCTTGTTATTTAGCCAGGCAACTGTCTGAAGTCCTCCTTAAGAGGCAATGTTTGTGATTGTTTATGTTTGTCCCAAGTAGGAAAAGTCCTTTAAATAAGGCAATTGGTGGATATAAGAGATATGTAGCCTATCTCCCACTATTCTGTGAGTCTTCTCCTTGCGCCCATTACATGGTTGTAGCATTGAGATCCAAACCCAAGATCTATCGAGTCAATAAAATATGGAGAGAGTTCCATCTTTCTGAACTCCCACACCTTCTGATATTCAATACTCTCTCTGACCAGAGATAAGAGTGATGAGGCACACCCCTCATATCCTTTCATCTGCTTCACCTTAGCCCCTCAATGGCAAGGTTAAGAGCAACTTTAACCCTATTACAGTTGGCTTTAATGCCTTACCCTTTTGCTTGAGCCTAATTGAATGGTTATAGCGTGTGCTACTTGAATTTATGTGATTGATTACTTGATTCATCCATACATGATTACTTGAGTTTGCCATTGTGCATTCATCATCATTGTTTTCCATTAGTGCATGATCATTTCATTTGTCTTTGTGACATATTATTGTTTGCCCATTGAGGACAATTATAAGTCCATGTAGATTGGCTTTTGTTCCCATGATATGGAAGAGATAGAGTGTAAGACCTCATTGGTCACTCATATCTTCTTTGCTCTTTGTTTGAGCATTGGTGTTGTATGTGAGGATTCATTGTAAGTCCCTGTGATGTGGCATTTGTATTCCTAGGATCATACTGTGGAGGTTAACATAAGTCCAGATAGATTGGCAGTTGACTTCCCTGTTTTGTTTTTTTGTTTTATTCTAATGGAGATTAGTGTAAGTCCATAGAGTGGCTTCTGATATCCTTACTTGTTTTAGGAGACAGGTATAAGACCATTGAGTGGCATCCAGTATCCGCTTTTATTGACTTTCATCTGTTACCATGTTTATTGCTCATTTGTAGCCTATTCCTAAGGACCCACTTGAATCATCTTCTATATGATTTCAAGAGGTGGACCCTCCTAAGAAGTTTTACATTCACTCTTCTATTCCATTCACCCCATTGTGTCCTAAACTTTTCACACATGTTTCAAAACTTGTATATATATGTTGTGCAAACATTCTCACCTTCTTTCCAAATTAGAAACTTGGACCTTAAGTCCATGATTTTCCAAACTTCATTTTTGTAAATACTTCATTTTGAATTGACTTTAATCATACTTTGACTTTTTGTAAATAATCCAAATAACTTCACCCATTCAAATGATTTTGTGGCTTTGTCCATGTTTGTTAAGTTTTCATACATCAGCTATAGGTTTGATTTACCCTAGTTGGTTGATATTAATCTCACCTATTTGTCCTTAGTTGATTGAATTGTAAGTCTTCCTTGCTTATTATAGGGTTAACCCCTCTCTAGCAAGTTGAAGCTTTTCTCACATGGTGGACTTGTTGTTTCTTAAGGTTGAGTTTTCTCCCGTGGGTAACGTAAGACCTTTGAGCTTGTGTTTTAAAATTGAATCCACTAACTTTTGGAAGTTTTTAGCCGAACTACGGCGTTTTGATCCTTACCTTTGATGGAAGGGACGTAGGCAACGGGTTCATCCGTTCAAACACAAAAATAATTAACTTGTACATTCTTTTCTCATCATCCCACTCATGTTTGCACAATATGTCAAAACAAATAAATATTTTCTTACACAACAATTGTGAAAAGGGCTCCCTAGGAGTACCTAGGACGCATTGGGTGCCTAACACCTTCCCATTGCGTAATTTACCCCTTACCCCGATCTCTGATCTTTTCATTGGTTTTCTACGTGTAAAACTTCTTAGGCTTTTGTTCGCTTTTTAGCCAGTCCTTTGGATAAATAAAAGTGCGGTGGCGACTCTATGTTTATTGTATACTTTGCTTATGATTTAATCAATAGATCATATAGCGACGAATACACCGCTACAGAAAAGTGGCGACTCTGCTGGGGAGAAATGTGACATTTCCTTGGTGGTATTGCCCACTTTTCACCATTGTTGTGTGATATATTATTATTTGTTATTTGACATATTTTTGTACAATTTGGGATAACTGTATTGATTGTAATGTTTGAATTGCTTGATATACAATTGCTGTTTGCTTTGGTGATCTCTGTGAGATGAGTTCTATACCCGAACTCGAGTGCACTCTAGGATAGGAGAATGGCATAGTCTTGTCGATTGGTGTGGAGTATTCCTTAGCCAGTTGACTTGCGAGTCCATTCACTTGGTGGAGGTCATGTTGGATTGATAATGTCACACAAGTTATTTGTGGTTAGGCATTATTCTTTCAATCATGTGCCTTAGAAGCCAAGGACCTTAGTTTACCAAACCCATCTTGGCCTATTTTTAGGACATAGTGCGGAGGCCGTTCAGATGTCAGATCTGATGCGATTGTCACGCGATACTACACTCATAAGAGTCTCTCTTGAGAATATTTTTGGAATACGAGTATTCGTTCCTCCGATAATATCCGAGAGATGGGACGATGATTATGGGAACCTCTGGTAGAACATGTCTGGCAGGTTTAAACCCTAGTACACTCCCTTTGGGTGGTTCTTAACCAAGACTCCATGCTCGTGACTCTCAGCAAACCCGTGATTCATGGTTGAGTCGTTCAGACACCGTTAATATCAATGGAACCTGGGTATTGATAAGGTGTAAAACCTAAATCTACCAAAATGGATGATTGATATTAAGGATGTCAGAGCCGGTTCATGTACCGTTAATATCAATGGAACTTGGGTGTCGATAAGGTGAAAACCTAAATCCACCAAAATGGATGATTGATATTAGGGATACAATGAGCTTTCCCATGACCTTTGTTTGGTGTGCTTTGCTTGATCCTTGAGTGTGATTGTTGCATTCATACATTCATGCATTCATCCGCATCCATATCATCAGATAAAGAGAAAATTTTCAAGGAACTCAAAGGAGTTTATTTGCAAAAATTTTCAAACATGAAAAAACCGGGAAAATTTTTTCACCTGATATATCTGATGAGATATTCTCATATATGATCAAAATGTTGATATTTCAAAGTTTGCAAATAAAACCCTTGAGTTTCTTTGAAATAAAAAACAAGCATATGCATAAACACTTCACGCATCATTTGCATAAGCGGGTGTTTTGTTCCGGTCTCCCGTCCTGTGGTCTGACCCTGCGATCTTCATTTATTTTGAAGACGCACTTCGCCGGTATTATACCAGAGCCAATCTCTGCCAGATTGATGGATCATCTAGAGCAAGAGAATTGTGGACTCAGAGAGATATTTGCCAGACTAAGTATTGTCGATGGATTTATTCCTGGTTGACCGATCCCGGGCTGGCATTGGCTACTGTTCTGGGGCATATAATGAGCAAGGTCTGTTCACAAGTGGAGGACTCATCCATGATGATCAACCTGAAGAAGCTGCTGCTATCATTGAAGAGGATGCGGAGGATACGAGCAATTTCGTTATTCCTGGTGGTGTCTGCCACAATTGGGTCGCTGTAGATGTTCCTATAGTCATCCATAGATCAGAGTAAATTGTTCACTTTGTTTAAAACCCTTCTCCCATGCCAAAAGGAGAAGTGATGACATTGTTGGCAGCATTTAATACAATGATGTTTTCATTCAATTAATGCATTGTTAAACATTTGTTTTTCCATTTGTTTTCACTTTTTGCTTTTGCATGAAATCAGTGATCACAAAAAACCATGAAAAACAAAAACAGCTTTTTCATCTGCATAAATGATTTGCTCGTTTGATTTCAAAAGCTTTTCATTATCCAGAATCGTTATGCAGGGATTTCTAAACCCATTGAACATAATGATCCAACGCCATCTCCCAATCTTGAATTCCTTGTATTCGGAGCAGAGGAAGATGATGTTGAAGGGGATTCCTGATGAGATTTCCTATCCTTCTCGAGCATAAAAGAAGCTCATCCAGCTGTATCATGAGAATCAGCAAAACAGTCAAACTGGGGCATTACAAATGTAATGTAAAAAAAAAAAAAAAAAAAAAAAAAAAAAAAAAAAAAAAAAAAAAAAAGAGGGTGAAAAAGATGAATAAATCAAAAATCAGGATTTTTTTTTTTCAAAATTTCTTCAAAAGAAAAAAGGAAAAAATATACCCTCAAGTCCCTAGTTGACTGATGCTGAATGGATTTAGAGTCGTTACGACCAATTGAATTTGATTGAAGAGAAGAGATTAACTGCCATGTGTCATGGTCAGTTATATCAGCAGAGAATGAAGAAAGCATTCGATAAGAAGGTCAAGCCTCGCATGTTCCGAGAAGGTGACCTCGTACTCAAGAAAGTCTTGTCTTTCGTGCCCGATTCCAGGGCAAGTGGACTCCAAACTACGAGGGTCCATATGTTGTTAAGAGAGCCTTTTCAGGCGGTGCTTTGATGCTTACAACAATGGATGGGGAGGATTTCACTCGTCCTGTGAATTCAGATGCAGTTAAGAGATACTTTGCCTAGTAAAAAAAAAGTATATGCAAATGAAAAACAGAATAGCTCGCTAAGTTGAAAACCCGAAAGGGCGGCTTAGGCAAAAAATGAGTGTCTCAATGGAAAACCCGCAAGGGTAATCCAGAAAAAATCAGAGACTTGAAAAAAAGCATGTTTGCATCCCGATAGATTGAGTACCTCACCCTGGGGCAATCTAGGAAAAAATTAGGGATTTGGCAAGTAACTGCATCCTGACAAGACTTTCTGGTCACCAGCCGTCTTTTCGTCAGAGGATTCTCGATTCGTCGTCAACTGAAGCTTCGAATACATCGAGATTCAAATTGGTAGAGAAAGGATCATTATGTTCAATGTAGCCCTCTTCCAATATATATCACTGATTTCAAATTTGTACAGATCTATGGAGTCTTGCCATTTGCAGGCTACCATTCCATCAAATAAGTTTGAGCTTTTTATCCAATTATTTGCACTCTTATTTGTTTCAATTCAACAAATGTTTTGCATGATTTAATTGATAAAATATCATTGTTTTAAACAAATCAAATTTTTCAAAATTGTTGTTTTAAACAAAGTGAATATTCACGAGATTGAAAGGATACCTGAGGATATCTCAGTGCTCTCCCAAGGGTGGTATGATTCCCAACAGGTAAGACGTTTGTTCATATTCCTGGTTTGGTTGTATCCCTTTCTCCAGATCTTTGTTGGGGTTGTTCCTCAAGTAAAGTTGTTGGTGGGGTTGTTCCCCAGCATGATCACAAGTAGAGTGTTGTTGAAGACTCAGTTTTCTCCGGCAGCAGTTTCTCTCCAACATGGATGTTATTTCTGGAAGATTCAGTCAGTGGGTTGCTATCCCCGTACTTTATCTATCCCCTCAGCGCAGTCGCGAGTAGAGCGGGTATTGATATCCCCATCATGGTCGCTAGCAGGTTGTTGTCACCCTCTCCAGTGCAGTTGCCAGTAGAGTTTGTTGATTTCTCTCTATCAGAGTATTGTTTCTCCTCAGCAGAGCGGGATTTATTTTTTACTCAGTGGTTGATTGGGTTGATATCCCAGTATTTTCATCCATCTCTCATTGGTATTTCTTTTGTGCTTCAGCCAAGCTGACTCATCAATACAATACCCACGCCAATCAGTCAAGAATCATGGAACATCTAGAGAAAGAAAACAGAGACTTGAAGGACGAGATCGCCTGCTTGACTGCCATGATGGAGTCAGTGTTAGCTGCTCAGAGCCAATCTTCGCCAACAGCTGCAACTCCTCCTCCTTAGAGGACTGTCATTTCAGAGGTTAATACCTCTACCATTCCTGCTACTGCTGCTCACTTTGCGCCTACCATGTCTGCCGGATTCCCATGGGGAATGCCGCCCAACTTTGTGCCCGAAGGTTTCGCGCCTACTTTTGCTTCCATGCTGGCATCTAGCCTGGTCATGTCTGTGCCGCCACCGATTGTTCACACTTTGCCCCGTGTTAAGGACACCATCTATTATTCTGAGTCGTTTGAGGGTCCGTATGTTTATGAGAAGATGGACGAAATGAAAGACCAATTCCTTGAGCTGCGAAAGGAGTTGAAGACCTTGAGGGGAAAAGATCTGTTTGGTAAGAGTGTTGCGGAAATTTGCTTGGTTCCTAAAGTCAAGATCCCGATGAAGTTCAAAGTCTCTGACTTTGAAAAGTATAAGGGGAATACTTTCCCGCTCAGTCATCTCGTCATGTATGCTAGAAAGATGTCGATGCAAACTGATAATGATCAGTTACTGATTCATTATTTCCAAGACAATCTGACTGGTGCCACTCTGAGGTGGTACATGGGTTTGGATAATGCGAGTGTCCGCATATTCAACGATTTGGGTGAAGCTTTCGTGAAGTAGTACAAATATAATATGGATATGGCGCTGGATAGGGACCAGTTGACGTCATTGTCTCAGAAGGATAAGGAGACGTTTAAAGAGTATGCTCAGTGATGGAGAGAGTATGCCACTCAGATTACCCCTCCTTTAGAAGAAAAGGAGATGACCAAGATTTTTCTCAAGACCCTGAGCTCATTTTACTAGGAGTGCATGATTACTAGTGCCCCCGGTGAATTTATCGAGATTGTAAACATGGGAATGAGATTAGAGGAAGGTGTCCGAGAGGGACGATTATCTAGAGAGGAAGTTTCGTCTAGCAAGAGGTATGGTAACAGTTTCACTAAGAAGAAAGAGAACGAGACGAATGCAGTATCTGTTGGGAGGAAGACGAGGCCTCATGTTAGAAGAAGCCAACAACCCCGTCAGTACCATCATCAAGTATCATCTGTGATTCCAATATTTTCGAACAATCAATCAACACCAATTCAACAACAACATCAACAACCGCCACAACAACGGACACACACTTACAACAACAATACCAACAATCATCAACAACAACAAAATTTTGAGAGGAAGAAGGTCTCTTTTGACCCGATTCCTATGACTTATGCTGAATTATATCCATCATTGGTTCTCAAGAACCTTCTGCAACCAAGAAATTCGCCTCAGATCCCTGAACCACTTCCATGGTGGTATAAACCATAACTTTGCTGTGCCTTTCACCAAGGAGCTCTCGGTCATGATATTGAGAATTATTACCCCCTGAAGTATGAAGTCCAAAAGCTGGTAAAGAGTGGAATGGTGTTCTTCGAGGACCGTGCGCCGAATGTCAAAGCTAACCCACTACCTGCTCATGGTAATTCATCTGTTAATATGGTGGATGGCTGTCCCGGGGAATTCAAAATATACGATGTCAATTTCATTAGAAGGTCCTTGGTGAGGATGCACGAGGATATCAGTTTGGTTAGTGATTGTGAGCATGACCATGATGGTTGTGCAATTTGCAGTGTCAATTCTCGAGGTTGTGTGATTATGAAGAGAGATATCCAAAGGTTGATGGATGAAGGTATGATTTAGATTTTCCAATCCCGTCACTTAGGTGACAATGTCAATGTCATAGTTCCTATATTCAAGACTCTAGAAAGAGTGGTAATCCAGTATAATAGCAACAGTAGTAATAGTGTCAGCAATAGATCGGTATCACCGTTAGTTATACGGTTAGCGGGCCCCGTCTCGTATGCATCCGATAAAGTTGTTCCGTATCATTATAATGCTACCAAGCTAGAGAATATTCAAGAGGTTCCATTTCCTATGACTAGTTCTATTGTGAGTATCGCTGATGTTACGAAGATGACCTGTAGCGGTCGAGTTTTTGGGCCTGTGTTCCTGAAGAATGTAGAAGATTGTTCAGTTGGTAAGAAGGTGGATGTGCCTGTAGTAGATCCAGTTAGCGCTCCGAAGTGTCAGTCTCGTGAATCTAGCGGTTTGAAGCCTAACGATGATGATAAGGTGCTTCATTTAATTAAGAAGAGTGAATTCAATGTGGTGAAGTAGTTGCTCCAAACTCCCTCCAAGATTTCAGTGTTGTCTCTGAAGCATACAGAGAAGCATTGCAAAAAGTATTGGAGCAAGCATATGTTGAGCATGATGTAACGGTTGATCAATTTGATCATATTATGGCTAACATCACTTCCTGCAACAATTTGAACTTTTGTGATGAAGAACTCCCCGAGGAGGGTAGAAATCACAACTTGACGCTACACATTTCAATGAACTGCAAGGAGGATGCTCTGTCAAATGTTTTGGTCGACACTAGTTCTTCATTGAACATACTTCCGAAGTCAACTCTGTCAAGGCTGTCGTACCAAGGAGCTCCGATGAGATATAATGGTGTGATCGTCAAAGCTTTTGACGGTTCTCGCAAGGCGGTGATTGTTGAAGTGGACCTTCCTATGAAGATATGTCCAAGTTATTTCCAAATTACTTTCCAAGTAATGGATATCCACACGGCCTATAGCTGCTTGTTAGGAAGGCCATGGATACATGAGGCAGGAGCTATTACGTCAATGTTGCATCAGAAATTGAAGTTTGTAAAGAATGGAAAGTTGGTTATCATCGGTCGGGAGAAGGCTTTATTGGTAAGCCATTGTAAGACCCTAATTTTGACTCTAAGATCCCTCATGGCATCATATCATTGCATTTGCATCTTGCCTCAAGGATCGTAGGCATCTTGGCTCCTTACCTTTGGGGTGGGAACTTTTGAGAGTTGGTTTGAAGATCACCAAGCATGCTTGAATTGTATATTATTGCTTTTATCATTTTATTCACTAACCAAAAGCACAGAAATATGTCACTAACATCTTTTGTTTGTAGCTTGAGCAATCACAAGATCCAAAGCTTCTAGGAGATCCTATGTGCATTGATATGGCCAAGAGAAGATGAAAGCAAGCATGGAAATGGTTCCCAGAGCTCTTATTCACCATATATGGCTCCCAAGTGTCTCAATTCATCATTTTGACCAAAGCAAACCAAAGGGTTTGAGGCTTGTTTCCCAAGGAAACCCTAATTCATCTACACATCAATTGTGCCTTGCTCATGAGACAACCTCAACCCATGATCAAATGAAATCAAGGGAAGTTCTTTAATTCATAATTTCATTCATATTTGAACTTATTTGAGTGCCCTCATTCATCAATTCGTCAAGATATGAGTTTTGGACTTGAGAAGTTGATCAGTCAATTCATCTGACTATTTTGAAGTACACTAAGATCTAACTTTTTAAGTGTTGGTCAAATGGAGATGACCCCAAGAGAAACAATGTTCTTAAGAACCATATGAACAACTTTCATGTTCATCAAAAATTTATTTTAAGCTTGGAAGGTCATCATCCATTTCAAAACATTATAGGTCATTTTGACTAAAACCCTAATTTTGGGTCAACTTCCCAAGGACATAACTCCTTCATTTTTCATGATTTTGAGGTGGGATTAAATGCATTGGAAACATTAAGATGTCTAATTCAATTGTTATGTTGAACAAATTTTCAAAATCTTAAAAAAAATACATGTGATAATGCAAAACATTATATGTCAGTTTGGACCAAAGGCATTGAAATGTAAAAAATCATATCTCCTTCATTATTGGTCCAAAAAATGTGAGACCAATTGCATTATTCTTCTTTTAATTTCTAGTTTCTAAAAATTATTTTTAATATTTTTTATTTTATCATTTGATATTGTTTTAGGAATTTTCTCTTTTCTGGTTATTTTTAATTCATTTTAAATAGTTTTTTATATTCAAAAAATACAAAAATATTTTTCCAACCTCTTTGAATGATGATAGATCTAGGAACAATATTCTCATTAATTTATTAATTGATTTGAGATTTATTTGAGATTTTAATTCAATTAGGCTATTTTTATGCATTTTTAGTTGATTAAAAATAGTTTCTGACTTCTAAAAATGCTGAAATTTTTTGTCAAACTTTGTTTGACCTTGTTGAACTTAGGATAATTCACTTGGGCTTTTCAAAGTTGATTTGAAGTGAGTTTGAAGTTTGACCTTTCTTTATTATTTTAATTTTGAAAAAATCCCAAAAACATTTTATTTGTTTCTTGACTTCTAATCTTCATCTTGCTTCTGTTTACTATTGTTTGACCTTGATCTTCTCTATCTTTGGTCAATGCTTGTTGATTATTTCATTTCATTTCCATTAATGTACTTTAATATTCATTTTTTTTATCAATGAGTTAAAGATCGGTGGTTAGCCTTGATGTATGGGAGGTCTAACCTTCCTTGATTCAAATCTAATTCATCTTGATCATGGATCAAGTGAATGGCCTTGCATTAAGGATAGGTTGCTTCCTAATCAAGCAAAGAACCTAAATCAATACAAGATCATTTCTCATCTTCTTTTTGGAATGGCAAGTTGTAGGAGTTTGATTTACTAATCAAAATCTCTAACTTGTGTTGTTGCCTACATTATTATTGACCGGCCTTAGATAGTTGTGACTTCTACATAAATCCAATTACGATTGCTTAACATAGCGCTAAATTGCCTTATGGCACATTAACTCTAACACTAACCATTAACCATTAACATTTAATTCTTACTCTTTACATTTACGCAATTTACTATTCTTGTACATATTATTCATTTGCTTTTGCCCTTTGCTCATTTGAGCACGTGTTTATGTTAATGTAATTTGCCTTTTGCTCACTTGAGCACATAATTGTGTATATATTATTGTGCTTGTGCTTTTGTTTTGATTGTTGTGGACCAAATGCAAAAAAAAGGACAAATAAGGACTTATATTCTAGGACATTCCCTATGCAAAATGAAGTAAAAAGGCCTTAATGTTGAAGAGGGATTAGAAGGACCAAATCTCTGAACTCACTCTTGTCCATTCTTGATTTACTTCATGGAACTTTTTGATGTGTGTGCTTTTGTGCTAGGGAATCCTATTTGAGCCAAATTGAAGAACCATTGTCATGTGCTTCTAAAGTGAGAGATACAAGAGCCTTTGGAAGATTCCTAAGAGCTTTGCTTGCTTGATTGATTGCTTGAGTATACACTTATTTGGTTGCATATTCCAAAGGATGGGAGCTACTTGGATCATCAATATGATCTCAAGAAGGGAACTCCATTTGTGGTCTTATTTCTTTTCCTTCATCTCTTGTATGATTAGGACTTTAGCCTTTCTTCTTCTTCCCTCCACTCTAACCCAAGCCAAAACTTTTGTGCAAACATTTAACATTTCTTTTCAAACATTAGAAACCTAAGCATTATGCTTTTGATTTTCAAACTTTCTTTTCATAACACTTATTTTGAATTGAATCTTTAAGTCAACTTTGACCATACTTTGTAAATACTTTTAATTGGTAAATATAACTCATTCAAATGCTTTTGTGGTTTCAATGGCCACTTTCTTATCAAAAACTTTTCATAACCCTTAGCTATTAGGTTTGAGTTATCCTTGAGGAAGATGTAATACTCACCTATATCCTTAGTGATGGACAATGAGTCTTCCATGCTTATTATAGGGTTAACCCCTCACTAGCATGTTGAAGTTATCCTCACATGGTGGATTTGTGGTTTTAGGTTGAGTTTTCTCCCTTGGATAACAAAAGACCTTAAGACTTTTGGACCAATCAATTCACCAACTTGTTTTTTTGAGATTTTTACCCCAAACTACGAGGTTTTTATCCTAATCTTTTTTTTTAAGATGGTACATAGGGAATGGGTTTATCCATCCAAATACAAAATTATAAATAATTTGTACATTCTTCTCTCATCTCCCCAATCATGTTTGCACAAATAAATTTTCACAAACATACCAACCTTACAACAAGTGTGAAAAGGGCTCCCTAGGAGTACCTATGATGTTTTGGGTGCTTAAAACCTTCCCATTGCATAACCAACCCCCTTACCCCGATCTCTGATATTTTTATTAGTTTTTGATTTGATAAAACTTCTCGGTTTTTGTTCGCTTTCTAACCTTTCCTTTGGATAAATAGAAGTGCGGTGGCGACTCGACTTGTATGGTTTACTTTTGATTTAGTCAATAAATCTAAAGGTACCGAACGAATACCCCGCTACAGAAAAATGGCGACTCAGCTGGGGAAAGATATTCCTAGTGGGTTTTGTCTACTTTTCACATTTGTGTTGTATTGTATTGTATATTATTTTGTGACATATTTTTGTGCAATTTGGGATTACTGTATTGTATGTAATGATTGAATTGCTTGATATAATAATTCCTTGTATGCTTGGTGATCTTTGTGAGATGAGTTCTATACCCGAACTCGAGTGCACTTAGGATAGGAGAATGGCATAGTCTTGTCAACTTGTGTGGAGTTATTCCTTAGCAAGTTGACCTGCAAGCCCATTCACTTGGTGGAGGCCATGTTGGGATCAATAATGTCACACGAGTAGTCGTGGTTAGACATTACTCTTTCCAATATAGACTTTAGAAGCCAAGGACCTTAGTTTACCAAGCCCATCTTGGCCTATTCTTAGGATGTAGTGCGAAAGTCATTCAAGTGTAAGATTTGATATGATTGTTACGTGATACTACACTCATAAGAGTCTCTCTTGAGAATATTTTTGGAATACGAGTAGTCGTTTATCCGATAATATCCGAAAGATGGGATGATGATTGTGGGAACCTCTTGTAGAACATGTCTGACAGGTTTAACCCTAGTACAGTCCCTTTGGGTGGTCCTTAACCGAGACTCAATGCTCGTGACTTGCAACAAACCCTTGATTCATGGTTGATCCGTTCTTGTGTATCCTTAATATCAATGGAACTTGGGTGTTGATAAGGTGTAAACCATAATCCACCAAAATGGATGATTGATATTAAGGATGACTTGATCCATCCCATTGCCTTTGTGTGGTGTGCTTTTCTTGATCCTTGAGTGTGATTGTTGCATCCATGCATTCATGCACCCATTTGAATCCATATCATCAAATAATGAGAAAATTTTTAAGGAACTTAAGAGGTCTATTTGCAAATTTTCAGACATGGATAGACAAAGAAGGAATATGAAGAAGTATAGTTTCAGACAACCCGACTTGAAAGAGTTAAGGAATTTGACATCCTATGTACTAGATCCCTTGGATTTCAAGGCTCGTCTTAGGAAGCTTCTATTTATTCTGGCTACTCAAGTGGACGAAGGTTTGATGAGTGTATTGGTGCAGTTATATGATCCCTTGTACCAATGCTTCACATTTCCGGATTTCCAGCTTTTGCCCACGCTTGAGGAGTATTCCTATCTTGTGGGTATACCTATCCTAGATCAGTTGCCGTTCAGTGGCTTAGAGAGGGTTCCTACTTCTCAAGAGATAGCTGATATGTTGTATATAGATGAATCTCTGGTTGGTGCTCATATGACTACCAAAGGTGGAACTCAAGGTCTCCCTTCTGAGTTCCTCATTGCTCAAGCTACTATGTATGGGAAGGCCATGAGTGAGGATGCCTTTGAAGCCATATTTGTACTTCTCATCAATGGGCTAGTGTTATTCCCCAACATCGACAAGTTCGTGGATGTGAACGCTATTAGGATCTTCTCTACTCTTAATCCCGTTCCGACTCTATTGGGTGACACTTATTTATCTTTGCATATGAGGAATGCAAAGGGTGGTGGTACCATTGTGTGCTGTTTGCCTCTATTGTACAAGTGGTTTATTTCGCACTTGCCGCAGACGGTCGCCTTCAAGGAGAACAAAGGATGTTTACGGTGGTCCACGAGACTTATGTCTCTCACTAATGATGATATCTTTTGGTACAACCGTGTATATGATGGTGTGCAGATTATCGACTCTTGTGGTGAATTCTCCAATGTGCCTCTTCTTGGTACATGTGGTGGGATTAACTACAACCCTATTTTGGCACGTCATCAGCTTGGGTTCCCCCTAAAGGATAAACCTAATAACATTCTGTTAGAAGGTGTATTCTTCCAGGAGGGTAAAGATCCCCAAGGCTTGAAGGGCAGGATGGTTCGCGCTTGGCGCAAGATCCATAGGAAGGGAAGAAAGGAGTTGGGTCCGAAGAACTGTATTGCTTTGGAACCCTATACCTCTTGGGTTAGGAGGAGAGCTTCCGAGTACCTTATGCCTTATGAGTATCCAAGACCTACGCCTTTGGTTGTAGTTGGGCCTTCAACCCTCCCTGACCAAGGAGTAGAGGAGTTGAGAGACGAAGACCGTTCACGTGCCTGGATCCGTGAACGAGAGGAGTTACTTCAGCAACTTAGAGAGAAGGATGCTTTGATAGAGTTTCTGGAGCACCGGGTTATTGATGAGCCTGATGATGCATTGACTTCTCTTCTTCCTCAGTCTTCCAAGTTTTGGAAGAGGAAGTATGATCGACTCGCCAAAGAGAAGGCAGATATGGAGGCAGCCTATGAGAGGGAGGTGAAGAGGCTTCATGCAGCTTATCTTCCAGTCTCCAGAGCTTTAGATGATTGTTTCTAGGGTTCCATAGGATGTTCATTTTCCTTCTCTCTTGTATTGTATTTGGTTACCAAGACTGTACTTCTTTGGTGTAAAAATATGTTCCAGATATTATTGATGTGATATTTCCATATATGTCTAAATGATTAATACTTTCAAATATTTGCAAATAGGACTCTAAAGTTCCTTTGATAAATAAAATAAATCATATGCACAAGCATTGCATGCATCATGTGCATAAGCAGGTTTTGCTCCAGGCTTCTTGTTCTATGGTCTAACTCTGTGTTCTTCATTTATTTTGAAGACTGATGGATCACTTAGAGCAAGAGAATCATGAACTCAAGGAGGAAGTGGCCAGATTGATTGCCCTGCTGGAGTCCTTCATGGCCGCCCAAAGTCAGTCGTCTCCGACACTTTCAACTCCTCCTCAGAGGACAGTCATCTCCGAGATTGCCTCTTTAATAGTGCCTGCGGCCAGTGCCCACTTTACACCAACTGCTATGCCATCCGGGTTTCCCTGGGGGATGCCCGCAAACTTTGTTTCTGAGGGTCTTGCGCCCACAGTTGCTTCTCTACCGGCATCTAGCCCGGTCCTCGCCGTTCCACCTCCTGTCGTGCATACTATGCCCAGAGTAGACGACACCATCTACCACTCTGAGCCGTCTGAGGGCCCAGATGTCTATGAAAAGATGGATGCTATGAACAATCAGTTTCTTGAGCTCCGCAAGGAACTCAAAACTCTCAGAGGAAAGGACCTCTTTGGCAAGTCTGCTGCTGAACTCTGCCTGGTTCCAAATGTTAAAATCCCTGTAAAATTCAAAGTACCTGACTTTGAAAAGTACAAGGGAAATACTTGCACTCTCAGCCATCTGGTTATGTATGCAAGAAAGATGTCGACTCAGACCGACAACGATCAACTTCTTATTCACTATTTCCAGGACAGTTTGTCTGGTGCTGCCCTGAGATGGTATATGGACTTGGACAACGCGAACATCCGATCCTTCAATGACCTTGGCGAAGCTTTCGTCAAGCAATATAAGTATAATGTGGATATGGCTCACGATAGGGATCAATTGAGGGCCATGTCCCAGAAGGATAAGGAAACTTTCAAAGAATACGCCCAAAGGTGACGAGAGCTAGCAGCACAGATTGTGCCTCCGCTGGAAGAGAAAGAAATGACCAAGATCTTCCTGAAGACCTTGAGCTCATTCTATTATGAGCGGATGATTGTTAGTGCTCCTTCTGATTTCACCGAGATGGTGAACATGGGGATGCGTTTGGAGGAAGGAGTCAGGAAAGGGCGCCTGACCAGAGAAGAAGGCTCTTCTGCCAAACGATATGGGACGTTTGGGAAGAAGAAAGATGGCGAGGCACATGCTGTGACCTCCCATGTTAAACCAAGAAGACCCTCAATAAGGAGGAAGACCGTGCGTCCTGCCGGTAATCAGCATGAGGTGGCTCACATAGCACCTATTTTCAGAGAAAATCAGCACTATCGGCACAATAAAAACCAGCAACAGCAACATCAACAATATCAACAACAACAACATCGTCCTCAACAGCAGGCCTACCAGCCTCGAAACAACAATCAGACTAGTACCAGCTATGAGAGGAAGAGGGTCACCTTTGATCCTATTCCTATGACCTATGCAGAGCTATATCCCTCTTTGATAGAAAGGAAGTTGATTACTCCACGCGACCCATCGGTTATACCTACCAACCCTCAGTGGTGGTATAAGCCCGAGCTACATTGTGTTTATCATTCCGGTGCCCCCGGACATGACGTGGAAAACTGTTACCCGCTGAAGACCAAGGTTCAAGACCTTGTGAGAAGTGGTATCTTGTGTTTTAAGGACGTATGTCCCAATGTAAAGAAGAACCCATTGCCCGAGCATGGGAAATCTGCTGTCAATATGGTCCAGGGTTGCCCTGGTAAATATAAGGTCAAATATGTCAGCCATATTCGACAATCTTTGGTCGAGATGCACAGAGTGTTATGTGAATATAGTCATTATGAGCACGACCATGACAGATGCCGTGTCTGCACTGTCAATCAGAGGGGATGTCTCCAAGTCCGTAAAGACATCCAAGAAATGCTGGATGAATGTGTAATTGAAGCACTTCAAAATTGCGATGTCGATGATGATGTCAATGTGATATCTTCAGTGTTTCGGATCCCAGAGCCTGTTGTCATTCGGTACGATGGTAGCAAACATAATGCTTCTCCCACTCTGATAATTAAACCAGCTGGCCTTGTGCCGTACTCTTCTGATAAAGTTGTCCCTTACGCGTTACAATGCTGTGGCATTGGAAGATGGGAAGGAGGTGCCCCTGCCCTCTACTTCTGTTGTTAATATCACTGATGTCAGCGGCCTGACCCGTAGTGGTCGTGTTTTCTCGGCTCCTCCGAAACCCCAGGCTGACATCAGAAGGGTTGATGTTGCTGATTATGCTGTGCGCCCGATTGGGAATGCTGTTATTACTCTGAATCCGGCACTTGTTGCTAGCAAACCTGCCTCTGTTGTAAGAACTCCTGTCTCTGCTGGCCAGAATGGCACCATGAAAGAAGACTGTGATTAGATGCTGAGGCTCATCAAGAGGAGTGAATACAACGTTGTAGATCAGCTTCTACAAACTCCATCAAAGATCTTTGTGCTATCTTTATTGATGAATTCAGAACCACACCGTGAAGCTCTGCAGAAGGTGTTGGATGTGGCGTATGTAGACCATGACGTCACAATAGAACAATTTGATAGTATTGTTGAAAACATTACCGCTTGTAACAATCTGAGTTTTTGTGATGCTGATCTCCCCGAGGAGGGAAGAGACCACAATTTGGCACTTCACATATCCATGAGCTGCAAGGATGATGCCATGTCTAATGTGCTGGTAGACACTGGATCCTTACTGAATGTGTTGCCAAAGTCCACTCTGGCCAGATTGTCATACCAGGGGCCTCCCATGAGGCAGAGTGGAGTAGTGGTAAAAGCTTTTGATGGATCCCGCAAAACTGTGATTGGAGAGGTTGAACTCCCAGTCAAGATTGGACCAAGTGATTTCCAGATCACTTTTCAGGTCATGGATATCCACCCATCATATAGCTGTCTGTTGGGCAGACCATGGATTCACGAGGCAGGCGCCGTGACATCCACCCTACAACAGAAATTGAAGTTTGTCAAAAACAAAAGGTTGGTGGTGGTAGGGGGAGAGAAGGCTCTCCTGATTAATCATCTATCTTCCTTTTCTTACATAGATGTTGAGGATGAAGTTGGAACGTTGTTCCAAGCTTTATCTATTGCTGAGCCTACTAAGAAAGGAACTTTGTCATTTGCATCCTACAATGATGCTAAGTTGGCCATTGAGCATGGCACACCTACTGGTTTAGGACAAATGATCAAGCTGGAAGACAACAAATCCCGGGATGGCATAGGGTATTATTCTGGCGCTTTCAATAAGCATGGGTTGTTTCAGAGTGGTGGGTTCATCCATGCCGTCCAAGACGAGGAAGCTGCTGCTATTATGGAAGAGGATGCAGAGGAAGATCCTAGCAACTTTGTCATCCCTGGAGGGGTCTGTGTAGCGGGGTATTCGTTACAATTAGAGATATTGACTAAATCCAAGGTAAACCATACAAGTCGAGTCGCCACCGCACTTCTATTTATCCAAAGAAATGGTTAGAAAACGAACAAAAACCTAAAAGTTTTATCAAATCAAAAACTAGTAAAAATGTCAGATATCTGGGTAAGGGGGTTGGTTATGCAATGGGAAGGTTTTAAGCACCCAAAACATCCTAGGTACTCCTAGGGAGCCCTTTTCATATTTGTTGTAAGGTTGGTATTTTTGTGAAAAATTTGTTTGTGCAAACATGATTGAAGAGATGAGAAGAGAATATACAAGTTTATTTACATTTTTTGTTTGGATGTGAAATTCTAGTTATCAGACTTTGGATGTCACACGGGTTGTTATGACATCCAATTCTGCACAGACAGGAATTATGCAGAACTTAAACGTAAGTGCAGTAAATAACACAGTAATTGTTTACCCAGTTCAGTCCAACATGACCTACATCTGGGGGCTACCAAGCCAGGGAGGAAATCCACTATTAGTAGTATCAATTCAAAGCTAAACTCACCCGTTTATAACTTATCACTTAATCCCTACCCAATGCAATTTCAATCTTACACTAAGATCAGAGTTCATACTCACTCCCCCTCAATCACCTCAGTGATTACTACCTTTAATCAATATTAAAGACAAGTTGAAGTCACACTTCAAACAACTCTTGATTGTGCTTCACAGCTTTAATCAAGATACACAACACTCACGCTTAAAAGCTTTGAGCGACACATCACTTACAACTCAATGAACACCCTATGCCACAACAATCATCTACTTGATAATGGCTTGGCTTACAAGATACGTCTAATACAAGACTCACAAAAATACAGCAGTGAAGTATGATGGACACTCAAGATCTTCACGCCTCAAAATCCCCGAAACTGAATGAAGGAACGCCTTCCCTTTTATATTGCAGTACCTGGGCTTTTGCACTTGTATTCTCCTGAATTTAAGGTCACGCGAGTTCCCATAAATTCAATGTCTAGGTTACTAACAAATAGGCTATTTGTTAGGTTCATTAAATGTAACTTGGTTGTTGATTTCCTGGTTTTTCTCTAAGCTGTTGACTTCCTGAAGAATAGCCCAAGAAAAGCTGAAACAGAAAACTGAACAACCTACAATATAGCATATGCTGTTAGGAATGAATGTCACGACATTCAGCTTGACATCAAGGTCCATATGCTGAGTCTGTTTTTCCAGAAAACAGACTGTACAATTTTGCTGACTTGTACATGATCAAAATGACCATACTACAGTAACAACTTACATTAATAAATGTCAAAGTATCCAATTTGACATTTACACATTTGGCCTTAAGTTAGTTCTGTTATCCTCTTGAAGAACAAACTAAGAAACATACTGAAGTGTAGCAGAACACCACTCTGTCTATTATTCAGTATATACTGTCCATGATGAATGTCATAACATCCAGTTTGACATTCATACAGTAGGCCTTATGCCAGGTCTGGTTCTTCCTTGATAACCAGACTGCAAATGAATACTGAGCTCTAACAGAACACCAGCTGTTCTATTCCTCAGTAGCTGCTGACAGGAATGAATGTCACAGTCTCCAGTTTGACATTCAATAAATCCTGTATTAGCTAATCATGCAGTAACTACTCAAGTGTGTCATGACATCAGTCAAGACATCAGAGTACAGTTAGATATTCTAACCTACAATGCAGTCACACATACACACCATGTCATGACATCCGTCAAGACATTAGAATCCAACTATTGTTTTACCATATAATGCAGCCAATTAAACACCTACAAACTCCCCCTTTGGCAAATTTTTGGCTAAAACACTTTGATCCCCATAACAGAGTTCATAGCAGCGGAATCACACATCTAGCAGGAAATAAACCTAGCTAATACACTCAGAGTGGCAGCACACTCACACACATGGAAGTTAAATAAAAAAAACTTCACAAAGTAGCACACATACAGAAGTTAAAATCTAAACTTCAACACACAGCAGCTGCAGGGGAGGAAGTTAAATAAAAACTTCACACACAACAGCATACAAATAGAAGCTAAATACACACTTCATCACACATCAGCTGCAGTAGAGGAAAACTTCAATCTGTCATGAATGAGAACCTATTTTAACAAAGTTTAACAAAGTAAACTTCTGTTGTCCTGGGGTATCAGTTATCACTCCCCCTTTTTGTCCAAAAATGTTGCCAAAGCAACACTTTAAATTACAGATCCACAAATAGTAAGTAGAATTACACAAATGACAGAAAACACACAAAGACAAGTACTTAATCCTCAGCCTCATCATCAGCCTCCTCTTCAGAGCTGGCCTCCTCCTCATCCTCAGAACTTTGCCTATCAGTTCCATCCGTGTCCTCAGCAGAAGTCTCCAATTGCAAGATGAGCTTTTCCAAGGCATGCTTTCTAGTCTCCAGCTCTTTGCAGGTCTCTCTGAGAACTGCAATAACAACAGCTTTGTCTGGTTGGTTGCCAACTTTGGATGTTTCTCCCGATGTCAAGACAATATCAGGGACATGCTTGCCCAGGAACAGTTTGTAGCTGAAGGCCAAAGGACTCTCTCTTCTTTTCACAAAGTCATTATCTGTCAGGATGTGTGGAAATTGATTCAGCACAATGCCACATATGAGAGATGGAAAGGCAATAGGTCCCTTCACACTAAAACTCCCCGCATGTTTCATTGTCTGATCAAAGATGTACGTACCATAGTCCACCTTTGCCTTGGTTCCCACTGCATAGATGAACTTTCCTAACATCACAGACACAGTTGACTTGTGATTTGTGGGTACCCAGTTGGCTGCTCCAACTTTGTGTAACATTGCATACTTTACACTTAGTTGACTGACCACCAGCTTCCCTTTGAGAGGCCATTTCCGGACTTGCTTTGCTGTGATGACTTGACAGATTGTATTGTCAGTCACTTCAAGCTCTGGTTGCACTTCATCTGCTCTTCCCAAATACAGATTTATCACTGAGGGGGAAAAGGTCACACACTTGCCACGCACATAGACCTTTCTGAATTCTCTGGATTTCCCATCAGCACACTCCTCGGATAGATTTACAATGAACTCCTTCACTAAGGTATCATAGCATTTAGGGAGTTGAGTCACAGTTCTCATCAACCCTGCCTCTTTGATGAGATCCACAATCTCCTTGCATTCCAATGCATTCTGAGCCAGTTCTCTCTCCAAGGCCAGCCTTTTGTGGTAGACATACTTCCACCTGTTAACACTGGAGGCAAAGTGGAAGGACACATTGTCAATGGGAACTTCTGGGACACTAGCAGCCAACTTGCTAGAAGACGACTTCTTCCTGGACATGGATGTTGTGACATCACATGGGACATCAGATTCAGACTCCACCACCACAATCTTGGTCTTCAATTTCTTGGGCACCTCTTTGCTCCAAGATTTGGCAGGTCCATGACCTTTCCTTTTGCGTGCACTCTCTGTCCCTGTTTGCTTGTGAGGAGTTGTCTCATCAACTTCCTTGGATGGAGACCTTTGCATCACTGTCTTTTTCCCTCTCCTAGTTCTGACCCTCTTGGCTATGCTAGGGATAACCGAGGCCAACAGTTCGTTATCAGAGAACTCATCCAGGTTGACTGTGTCAGCTCTAGGGTTGGTCTCAACATCTTGAGGGACACTTACCTTCTCACCTCTCACCTTGCTTACATGTTTATCATTCTTAGGACCCTCTTCAGGTAATCCAGACACATTCTCCCTTAACACTACTGCGGTTTCACGACATGCAACATCATCGGGAACGATAGTGTTCAAGGGAACGGAAACCCCAGGAACATTCCGATCACCGGACAGAATCTTAGTGACCATAGAGGCAATGGCATTGTGCACATACCTCGATCCTTCCTTGGAAGGGTTGTCCAGAGCGATAGCTGAGGAGATTCTGGAGACCGTTTCTTTTGGTCTTCTTGCATAGGGCAACGTTGCAGCGTTGACACTAACTTCCTCCCGGTTGGGTTTGCCAGACTCCGTGCTGTGAGAATAGGACACGGTAGTGAAGGAGGTGGTATCGGATTGGTGTGCCATGCTGAAAATCTCAGAGGGAAGTTGAACCGTTTCTTTGGAAGAGGGTTTGCACGAATGGTGTTTGAAGCGACGGAATGTGAAACGCTTTATGCAAGAGTAAGGTCTATTAGATTTTGACCACTCAGAGCTCACTATTTGTTGTTTAATAATTTGACTTACTAAACAGTAGCTAACTAACTTCATTAGTTGCTATAAATTTTCAGACGTACGCATTCCCTCTTTGCCCTTACTATTGTCACACTTAGCAGCGTACAATGTCATGACATTCCGGGTGACATTGTACTCTGTCTGCATCAGGTTCCTCCATACTAGGGTTGACCACCTGCCACCACACGCTAGGTGTTGAGATTCTGCAGACGACAATAATACACACCTCTGTCTATCCCTTGCTGTCATATCCTTTGTATGATGACCAATAGGTGCCAATGGCTCATTACTTTCAATCAGACATTTTCCACAGTCTGTCTTTTTATCTAAAGACAGATATGAGACTCTTCTCATAGTTCTCTTGGAACTGCTTTTCTTCATTCCTTGTACCTGAAGGTGATCAAGTCTTCCATGTCCCAGCTTCCCTTCCTGATCTCCCTTGGCTAAAGGACACTTGAGAGAGTCTTTAGATTTCCATAGATAGCAATTATCTCTGGATCTGTCTCCTCTCATCACTTCTTGATTGCACCCATTCAACACCACACATCCTCCCTTGGTAAATTCCACCTTGCATCCTTGGTCACATAGCTGGCTTATGCTTATGAGGTTCACAGTTAGTCCTTTTACTAACAATACACCACTCAATTTTGGAGCTTCAGGACAGTCCAGCTTACCAACACCCTTGACTTCTCTTTTAGTTCCATCACCAAATGTTACAAACTTGGTGGTAGGAGGATGCAGATTCACCACTAGGTTGCTCATCCCAGTCATATGCCTTGAGCAGCCACTATTAAGGTACCAGTCTTGTCTGATATGTGCCCTTGAAGATGTGTGAGCAAGGTTAGCAACACACTGTTGATTCTCAAGAGATAAGCGAAGCTTAGGTGCCTGCTGCTTAGGATTGACCTGAGGTGTCTGCTTAGCCGCCCATGTTTGTTTCTTAATGGGGACATTATGCGTAGACACCTTCTTCTTAGGCCTACCTTGTGGGGTCTGGTTTGGGTAACCATGCAGCCTATAGCAGAAGGGTTTTATGTGACCGAATCTACCACAGTAATGACATCTCCATCTCTTGAATTTCTTCTTCTGATGATTGCTCATTCTGGTTCCTCGATGTTGAGACATTGGATGTGACTTCCCTTTGGATTTCTGAACTTTAGCCTTTGGGCGTTTGTGTTCAGCTGATGATCTTTTCCCAAGGCCTAAACCAGAAGTGGTTCCAGACTTCTGTCCTATCTTCAGGATCTCTTCCAAGGTGTCAGATCCCTTATTCAACATTTTGATGGATTTGGTCATTTGGTCTAGCTTAGAGGTCAACAAAGCAATCTCACCCTTCAGACCCTCTATGACTTTCAGCTGCTTTAGTTTCTCAGCTTCTAGCTCTTTGATGAGTTTCTTATGCTTTTCTCCTTGGATACACACTTCTGCACTTTTAACACATAGTTCTTTATATGAGGCAGCAAGTTCATCCAAGGTGAGCTCATCTCCACTTGAGTTATCTTCTGAGGTACAGACACTGGTCAGAGCAGTGACATGTTTGGCAGATTCTCCTTCAGATTCACTCTCAGTGTCTTCTCCTGACCAGGTGACATATAGCCCTTTCCTTTGCCTCATGAGGAAGGTAGGGCAGTCAACCTTAATATGACCATATCCTTCACACCCATGGCACTGGATTCCCTTGCCTTGGTTGAACTTTTCTTCAGAAGTTGATCTTTTCCTTATGTCAGACGGGATGTTCTTGACATTAGGTCTACCCTGTTGATCAAATTTCTTTATGAGCTTGTTGAACTGTCTCCCAAGCATGGCTAAGGCTTCTGATATACTTTCATCACCTTCAGTATATCCTGCTTCTGACTCCTCTTCAGCATTAGATACAAAAGCTACGCTTTTGTTCTTCTTTTCAGCATTCTCACACAAGCCCATTTCAAAGGTTTGAAGAGAACCAATGAGCTCATCCACCTTCATATTGCAGATGTCATGTGCCTCCTCTATGGCTGTGACCTTCATAGCAAATCTCTTAGGCAAGGACCTGAGAATCTTTCTTACAAGTTTCTCTTCAGCCATTTTCTCACCTAGTCCACCAGAGGTGTTTGCAATTTCAAGAATATTCATGTGAAAGTCATGAATAGTCTCATCCTCTTTCATCCTCAGATTTTCAAACTTGGTGGTCAGCATCTGAAGTTTAGACATCTTCACCTTGGAACTACCTTCATGAGTTACCTTGAGGGTATCCCAAACTTCCTTATCCAGTTCACAGTGGTGCACCAGCCTGAAGATGTTCTTACTGATTCCATTGAACAATGCATTCAAGGCCTCGGAATTTCCAAGAGCTAATGTCTCTTGCTCCTTGTCCCACTCTTCTTCAGGAATCTGCACACTGACTCCATCTTCACCTGTCCTCATTGGATGTTCCCATCCTTTGTTGACAGCTCTCCAGACTTTGCTATCTAGAGACCTTAAGAAGGCTATCATACGAGGCTTCCAGTCATCATAATTAGAGCCATCCAACATGGGTGGTCTATTTGAGTGTCCTATATCCTTGTCCATGGTACTAGAAAGTAACTTCCCTAGATCTCACCCAGAACTTCACAGGCAGGGTGCCTGCTCTGATGCCAATTGAAATTCTAGTTATCAGACTTTGGATGTCACACGGGTTGTTATGACATCCAATTCTACACAGACAGGAATTATGCAGAACTTAAACGTAAGTGCAGTAAATAACACAGTAATTGTTTACCCAGTTCAGTCCAACATGACCTACATCTGGGGGCTACCAAGCCAGGGAGGAAATCCACTATTAGTAGTATCAATTCAAAGCTAAACTCACCCGTTTACAACTTATCACTTAATCCCTACCCAATGCAATTTCAATCTTACACTAAGATCAGAGTTCCTACTCACTCCCCCTCAATCACCTCAGTGATTACTACCTTTAATCAATATTAAAGACAAGTTGAAGTCACACTTCAAACAACTCTTGATTGTGCTTCACAACTTTAATCAAGATACACAACACTCACGTTTAAAAGCTTTGAGCGACACAACACTTACAACTCAATGAACACCCTATGCCACAGCAATCATCTACTTGATAATGGCTTGGCTTACAAGATACGACTAATACAAGACTCACAAAAATACAGCAGTGAAGTATGATGGACACTCAAGATCTTCACGCCTCAAATTCCCCGAAACTGAATGAAGGAACGCCTTCCCTTTTATATTGCAGTACCTGGGCTTTTGCACTTGTATTCTCCTGAATTTAAGGTCACGCGAGTTCCCATAAATTCAATATCTAGGTTACTAACAAATAGGCTATTTGTTAGGTTCATTAAATGTAACTTGGTTGTTGATTTCCTGGTTTTTCTCTAAGCTGTTGACTTCCTGAAGAATAGCCCAAGAAAAGCTGAAACAGAAAACTGAACAACCTACAATATAGCATATGCTGTCAGGAATGAATGTCACGACATTCAGCTTGACATCAAGGTCCATATGCTGAGTCTGTTTTTCCAGAAAACAGACTGTACAATTTTGCTGACCTGTACATGATCAAAATGACCATACTACAGTAACAGCTTACATTAATAAATGTCAAAGTATCCAATTTGACATTTACACATTTCGCCTTAAGTTAGTTCTGTTATCCTCTTGAAGAACAAACTAAGAAACATACTGAAGTGTAGCAGAACACCACTCTGTCTATTATTCAGTATATACTGTCCATGATGAATGTCATAACATCCAGTTTGACATTCATACAGTAGGCCTTATGCCAGGTCTGGTTCTTCCTTGATAACCAGAGTGCAAATGAATACTGAGCTCTAACAGAACACCAGCTGTTCTATTCCTCAGTAGCTGCTGACAGGAATGAATGTCACAGTCTCCAGTTTGACATTCAATAAATCCTGTATTAGCTAATCCTGCAGTAACTACTCAAGTGTGTCATGACATCAGTCAAGACATCAGAGTACAGTTAGATATTCTAACCTACAATGCAGTCACACATACACACCATGTCATGACATCCGTTAAGACATTAGAATCCAGCTAGTGTTTTAGCATATAATGCAGCCAATTAAACACCTACAGGATGGATAAACCCATTGCCTACGTACCATCTTAAAAAAAAAGATTAGGATCAAAACCTCGTAGTTCGGGGTAAAAATCTCAAAAATGAGTTGGTGAATTGATTGGTCCAAAAGCCTTAAGGTCTTTTGTTATCCAAGGGAGAAAACTCAACCAAAAAAAACCACAAATCCACCATGTGAGGATAGCTTCAACATGCTAGTGAGGGGTTAACCCTATAATAAGCATGGAAGACTCATTGTCCATCACTAAGGATGTAGGTGAGTATTACATCTACCACAAGTATAACTCGAACCTAATAGCTAAGGGTTATGAAAAGTTTGATTAAGGGAGTGGCCATTGAAACCACAAAAGACATTTGAATGGGTTATATTTACCAATGAGAGGTATTTACAAAATATGGTCAAAGTGGATTAAAGATTCAATTCAAAATAAGTATTAAGAAGAGAAAGTTTGAAAATCAAAAGCATAAGGCTTAGGTTTTTAATGTTGAAAACAAGTGTTAAATGTTTGCACAAAAGTTTTGGCTTGGGTTAGAGTGGAGAGAAGAAGAAGAATGGCTAAAGTCCTAAACATGCAAGAGTTAAGGGACAAGAAGCAAAACCACAAATGGAGTTCCTCTCTTGAGATCATATTGATGATCCAAGTAGCTCCCATCCTTTGGAATAAGAAATCACAATAATAGTAAGCTCAAGCAATCAATAATCAAATGAACTCTGGAAGAGCTCCTCAATGTATCTTGGATCCCTTTTCTCTTAGAAGCTCATGGTAATGGTTCCTCAATTTGGATCAAGTTGGAATCCCTAGCACAAGAACACAGACATTAAAAGGTTCTAGAAAACAAACAAGGAATGGACAAGAAGAGTTTAGAAGTTGGTCCTTTCAAAGGCATCTTCAACATTAAGCATTCTAAAGGCCCAATGCCTAGTTGCTCTTTGACTTTTATAGCACTCTAAAGGCCCAATGCCTAGTTGCTCTTTGACTCCAAATTTGCATAGGGAAAGTCCTAAAGTCTAAGTCCATTTTGTCCATTTCTTTGCATTTGGTTCACAACAATCAAACAAAACACAAACACAATAGTATATACACAATTATGTGCTCAAGTGAGCAAAAGGCAAATTGCATTAGCATAAACATGTGCTCAAGTGACAAAGGAAAAAGCAAATGAATAATATGTACAAGAATAGTAAATTGCATAAAAGTAAATGTTAATAGTTAATGGTTAGTGTTAGTAGTTAGTGTGCCATAAGGCAAATTTAGCGCTATGTTAAGCAATCGTAATTGGACTTATGTAGAAGTCACAACTTCCTGAGGCCGGTCAATAATAATGTAGGCAACAACACAAGTTAGAAGTCTTGTTTAGTAAACCAAGTTCCAACAACTTGCCATGCCAAAAGGAAAAAGAGAATTGATCTTGTATTGGTTTAAGTCCTTTGCATGATTTAGGAAGCAACCTATCCTTAATGCAAAGCCATTCACTTGATCAATTGATCAAGATGAATTAGATTTGAATCAAGGAAGATTAAGCCTCCCTAATCAATGCTAACTTATCAACCTTTAACTCATTGATAAAAAAGAAAGAAGAAGAAGAAGGAGATGAATAATGGAAATGGAAATGAAAAGAATAAAGGACATTAAATGAAATAAAATGTACCAATCAACAAGTGTTGACCAATGACATTGAGGATCATGGTCAAACAATCAAAAACAGAAGTGAGATGAAGATTGGAGGTCAAGAAATGAACAAAGTATTCTTGGCATTTTTAATATTTGAAAATAAACTTGAGTTAAAATATTAAAGAAAGGTAAAACTTCAAAATCACTTCAAATCAACTTTGAAAAGTCCAAGTGATTTATCCCAAGTCCAACAAGGTCAAACAAAATTTGACAAAAAAAATCAGCATTTTCAAAAGTCAGAAACTATTTTTAATCAATTAAAAATGAATAAAAATAACCTAATTGAACTAAAATCTCAAATCAATTAAAAAATTGATGAGAATATTTTTCATAGATCCATCATCATTCAAATAGGTTGAGAAAATATTTTTGTATTTTTTGGATATCAAAAACTATTTAAAATGAATTAAAAATAACCAGAAAAGAGAAAATTCACAAAAAATATCAAATGATAAAATAAAAAATATTAAAAATCATTTTTAGAAACTAGAATTAAAAAGAGAAATAATGCGATTGGTCCCATATTTTTTGGAATTAAAATGAAAGAGTTATGAATTTTAGAAATAAAATGGAATTAAAGAAAATAAAATGGAAATTAAGAAAAATCAGAAAAAGGAGAGGCGTCTGATCAAGCCTCATTAATTGATGTGGTTGATCAAATGCTCCACATGCGCGCGCTCACCATAAGCTTTAGTCAACTGAGTAACACGTGGAATTAAAAAAAGTCATAAGATCCAAGAGCCATGATTCAATCTGGAAATCATCATCAACGGTTGGGATTCAAACTGGCAAACGGACGGTGGTGTACACCACCGTCTTCTCCGACGAGCATGGAGATTCCGGCCAGAGTTGCAGGTCATAAAAACTTGATGAAAACGAGCGATCCTCATATCATTGGAAAGCTGGGGTGATGTACATCACCCCTGTACCATTAGTTTCTCTTCTAGATCCCCATAGCAAGAGAAATCAGAAGGAGAAAAATATGGTGTTCATGCTGAACTTCATGGATTTCAAAAATTGAGCATACAGCAATGATGCCTCTATAGAGAGGACTTCAGACAACACAATCTCAAGGCCAACAGATCAAAGAATAAGGAGTTTCGAAGAAAAAACCAGTTGATGAACACCTTTGAATTGTGAAGCTTTGAGTCATTTTCCTTGCTTCCTTTTGCCAAACAGAACTTCAATGTACTAGATGATGAAGGTTTAGGAACTTTAGATATGAAGATTCAACCAAATTCAATCAAATTTCAGATCTGAAATTTTGAAGAAATATGAACTTAGTTCCTTTGGTATGGGTGGGAATTGATTTCTGCAGAGCTTTAGGCGCCTTTAGGTTAGTTCATAATGAAGCATAGCACATGTATTTATAGCTGGAATTGGATGAACAAGTGAGTTTTCTCGTGTCCATGGCAAGTGGATTTCCCTTGCATGGGCTTGTGTGATCATGTGGAAGGCCCAAACTCAATTGTATTTGCATGCTGATAACCAAACAACTTGAAATGGACGTGTAATTTGCAAGGCAATGGCTTGTATATGAAGTTTCAACATGAATTCCATAATTGTGCCTAAAACTTCACCTCTTCGAAAATGCCAATTAGAAAATCCAAACATAAGCATATGGGTAATGGTTGGAAAGGTCTTTCCATAAGGAACAAATTTTATGTTGAGAAAAAACTCATTTGAAGTGTGGAAATTTATGAAAACAGGCCATGAAGTTCATAGTGTGAAACATGCCTTTGAGAATTTTGTCAAAATGAAACAACTTCAAGCCCTTCTGTTTTGATAATGCAAGCGTCAAATGAAAAAACCTCCAACATCAAATTTGTATATAGTTTCAAGACAATCAATATGGACTTTAATTTTGCATCATTTGGATTTTTGATGAAGAAGTTATAGGCACTTGAAGTTGGACTTTTTTGCCTTTCAACACATTTGGTCCAAAGTGACCTATAATGTTTTGCATTATCACATGTATTTATTTTGAGATTTTGAAATTTTGTTCAACATAACATTTGAATTATACATCTCAATATTTCCAATGAATTTGATCCCACCTAAAAATCATGAAAAATGAATGAGTTATGTTCTTGGGAAGTTGACCCAAAATTAGGGTTTCAGTCAAAATGACCTATAATGTCTTGGAATGGGAGATGACCTTCCAAGCTCCAAATCAATTTTTGATGAACATGAAAGTTGTTCATATTGTCCTTATGAACATTGTTTCCTTTGGGATAATCTCCATTTGACCAACACATAAAATGTTAGGTCTCAGTGCACTTCAAAATAGTCAGATGAATTGACTGATCAACTTCTCAAGCCCACAACCCATATCTTGATGAATTGATGATTGAGGACACTCAAATAAGTTCAAATATGCATGAAATGATGAATTAAAGAACTTACCTTGATTGTATTTGACCATGGGCTGAGGTTGCTTCATGAGCAAGCCACACTTGGTACATAGATGAATTAGGGCTTCCTTGAGAAACAAACCTCAAATCCTTTGACTTGCTTTGGTCAAACATGATGAATTGAGATACTAGGGAGGCATATTTGATGGATGAGAGATTTGGGAACCATTTCCATGCTTGCCTTCATCTTCTCTTGGCCATATCTTTGCACCAAGGATCACCTAGAAGCTTTTTGACCTTGTGATTGCTCAAGCTACAAACAAAAAATGTTAGTGACATATTTTTGTGCTTTTGGTTAGTAAATAAAATGAGAAAAGCAATGATATATAATTCAAGCATGCTTGGTGATCTCAAACCACTCACAAGAGGTCCCACCCAAAGGCAAGGGGAACCTAGATGCTTATGATCCTTAAGGCTTTGCAAATGCAGTGTTATGATGCCATGAGGGATCTTAGGGTCAAAATTGGGGTCTTACAGTCTGCAATAACTGGGTCGCTGTTGATGTTCCAACAGTCGTCCATAAGTCAACGTAATGTTCATTTTGTTCAAAAAAACCCTCATCTCATGAAAAAAGGAGGAGTGATGACATTGTTGGCTCATAAATACAATGATATTTTCATTCAATAAATTCATGTTAAATGTTTGTTTTTCCAATTATTTTCACTTTTTGCTTTTTGCATGAAATTGGTGATCACATAAAACCTTAAAAATAGAATAAAATCAATCTTTTCATCTGCATAATGATTTACCTTGTTTGAATTCTAAAATCTCTTTATATCCAAAATCATTATGCAGGTTGATCAAACCCATTGAACATAATGATCTAACACCATCTCCGACCTTTGAGTTACCTGTATTTGAGGCGGAAGAAGATGATGTTGAAGAGATTCCTGACGAGATCACCCGTTTGCTTAAGCACGAAGAGAAGATCATTCAGCCACATCTTGAGAATCTGGAAACAATCAACTTGAGGTCTGAAGACTGCATTCGTGAAGTGAAGATTGGGGCACTCCTAGAAGAATCTGTTAAGGGGTTGATTGAGTTGCTACGAGAATACGTCGACGTCTTTTCCTGGTCATATGAAGACATGCCTGGTCTGGATACTGATATCGTGCAACATTTCCTGCCTTTGAAGCCTGAGTGTGTGTCTGTGAAGTAGAAACTCAGAAGAACTCATCCCGATATGGCAGTGAAGATTAAAGAAGAAGTTCAGAAGCAAATTGATGCAAGGTTTCTGGTGACTTCTACATATCCTCAATGGGTGGCCAATATTGTGCCCGTGCCTAAAAAAGATGGAAAAGTCCGAATGTGTGTGGACTATAGAGACTTGAATAAAGCTAGTCCGAAAGATGACTTTCCTCTACCACATATTGATATGTTGGTAGATAATACAACTAAATTCAATGTCTTCTCGTTTATGGACGGATTTTCCGGATATAATCAGATTAAGATGGCACCCGAGGATATGGAGAAGAAAACATTCATCACACCTTGGGGAACATTATATTATCGAGTGATGCCCTTCGGTTTGAAGAATGTCGGAGCCACGTGCCAACGAGCTATGACTACCTTGTTTCATGATATGATGCACAAGGAGATCGAGGTATATGTTGATGATATGATTGCAAAGTCAAGAACGGAAGTTGAACATGTAGAGCACTTGTTGAAGCTTTTTCAGCGCTTGAGGAAGTATAAGCTTCGTTTGAATCCCAACAAGTGTACATTTGGAGTCCGTTCCGACAAGTTATTGGGCTTTATTGTCAGCGAAAGAGGTATTGAAGTTGATCCTGCCAAGGTCAAAGTAATACAAGAGATGCCTGCGCCCAAAACTGAGAAGCAAGTCCGAGGTTTTCTTGGCCGCATGAATTAAATTTCCAGATTTATATCCCACATGATTGCCACATGTGCGCCGATATTCAAGCTCCCCCTGAAAGATCAGCGTCATGATTGGACCGAGGATTTCCAAAAAGCCTTTGACAGTATTAAAGAGTATCTATCTGAGCGTCCGATTATGTCTCCACCTGTGGAAGGGAGACCCTTGATTATGTATCTGACAATTCTTGAGGACTCAATGGGTTGTGTTCTTGGTCAGCAAGACGAATCAGGAAAGAAAGAATATGCTATTTACTACCTGAGTAATAAGTTCACTGATTATGAGTATCGATACTCGATACTTGAGAAGACATGATGTGCTTTGGCTTGGGCAACTAAGCGCTTACGCCAGTATATGTTGAATCATACGACTTGGTTAATATCCAAAATGGATCCAATCAAGTATATCTTTGAGAAGCCTGCTTTAACTGGGAGGATTTCCCGTTGGCAGATGTTGTCATCTGAGTATGATATTGAGTATCGAGCTCAGAAAGCTATAAAAGGTAGTATCTTGACTGACCACTTGGCACATCAACCAATCGAGGATTATCAGTCAGTTCAGTATGACTTCCCAGATGAGGAGATTCTGTATTTGAAAATGAAAGATTGCGGTGAGCCTACACTCGATGAAGGGCCAGAGCCTGGTTCCCGATGGAGCATGGTGTTTGATGGTGCTGTATATCAGTATGGAAATGGTATTGGGGCAGTGATTATTACTCCTCAGGGCACACATTTTCCTTTTACAGCAAGGCTAACTTTCAAATGCCCGAATAATATGGTTGAGTATGAGGCTTGTATCATGGGTTTAGAAGAGTGTATTGATCTTAGGATCAAACATCTTGATGTTTATGGTGATTCGGCCCTTGTTGTTAATCAGATTAAGGGTGAATGGGAGACGAATCAGCCTGGCCTCATCCCATACAGAGATTATACGAGGAGGATCTCAACTTTCTTTATTGAGGTTGACTTCCATCATATTCCTCAAGATGAGAATCGGATGGCAGATGCTCTTGCTACGCTTGCTTCGATGATTGTGGTGAAATTCTGGAATGAAGTCCCTAATATTACTGTGATGCGCTTGGATAGACCAGCTCATGTATTTGCAGTGGAAGAAGTGAAAGATGATAAGCCATGGTATTATGATATCAAATGTTTTCTTCAGAGTCAGATTTACCCACCTGGGGCATCTGTTAAAGATAGAAAGACTTTGAGGAGATTATCAGGCAGTTTCTACCTCGATGGCGATGTGCTTTATAAGAGGAATTGTGACATGGTTTTGCTCAGATGCGTGGATAGACACGAAGCAGACCTGTTAATGGCTGAGGTCCATGAGGGTTCATTTGGTACTCATTCCAATGGACATGCCATGGCTAGGAAGATGTTGAGAGCAGGCTACTATTGGTTGACAATGGAATCTGACTGCTACAAATATGTGAAGAAATGCCATAAGTGTCAGATCTACGCGGATAAGATTCATATTCCCCCGACACTTCTAAATGTGATTTCATCACCATGGCCTTTCTCTATGTGGGGAATTGACATGATTGGCATGATAGAGCCAAAAGCGTCTAACGGTCAGAGATTTATTCTCGTAGAAATTGATTACTTCACCAAGTGGGTTGAAGCGGCGTCATATGCAAATGTGACAAGGCAGGTGGTTGTGAAGTTTATCAAGAATCAACTCATATGCCGTTATGGTGTGCCAGATAAGATCATTACTGATAATGGATCTAACTTGAACAAAAAGATGATGAAAGAGCTCTGTAGCGAGTTCAAGATTGCACATCATAATTCTTCCCCTTATAGACCCAAGATGAATGGGGCTGTTGAAGCTGCTAATAAGAATATCAAGAAGATTGTCCAGAAGATGGTTGTTATGTACAAAGATTGGCATGAAATGCTGCCATTTGCTTTGCGTGGGTACCGTACATCTGTCCGAACTTCAATAGGGGCAACCCCTTTCTCCCTTGTCTATGGCATGGAGGCTGTGCTCCCAGTAGAGGTGGAGATCCCATCAATGAGAGTCTTGATGGAAGCCAAGTTGACTGATGCTGAATGGGTTCAGAGTCGTTATGACCAACTGAATTTGATAGAAGAGAAGAGATTGACGGCCATGTGCCATGGTCAGTTATATCAGCAGAGGATGAAGAAAGCCTTTGATAAGAAGGTCAAGCCTCTTGTGTTTCGAGAAGGTGACCTTGTGCTCAAGAAAGTTTTGTCTTTCACGCCCAATTCCAAGGGCAAGTGGACTCCATATGGACCTTCATAGTTTGGAGTCCACTCGTCATGTGAATTCAGATGCAGTCAAGAAATACTTCGCCTAAAATAAAAACAGAACAACTCGCTAAGTTGAAAACCCGAAAGGGTGGCTTAGGCAAAAATAAGCGTCTCGGTGGATTGAAAACCCGAAAGGGCGATCCAGGCAAAAGTTAGAGACATAAAAATGAATATGCATCCCGCTAGATTGAGTACCTCACCCTGGGGCAATCTAGGCAAAAATTAGGGATTTGGCAAGTAACTGCATCCTGACAAGACTTTGTTCTACAACTGTCATCTGTCAAAGATTCTCGCTCAATCATCGTCAACTGAAGCTTCAAATACATTGGACTCAGAGTTTGTGGAGAAATGGTCATTATGTTCAATGTAGCCCTTTTCCAATATATATCACCAATTTCAAATTTGTAAAGATCCATGGAGTCTTGCCATTTGCAGACTACCATTCCATCAAATAAATTTGAGCCTTTATCCAATTCTTTGCACTCTTATTTGTTTCTGTTCAACAAATGTTTTGCATGTTTTAATTGAAAAATATCATTGTTTTAAATAAATAAAATTTTCATAAACTGTTTTTAAACAATGTGAACATTCACAATGACAAAAAGGATACTTGGGATGTCTTCAGTGCTCTCCCAAGGATGGTATGATCTCCAAAAGGGTAAGACATTTGTTCATATTCCTAATATACTTGTATCCTCTTCATTATCTTTCAGGTTGTCTCCTCCGTGAGTGCAGAAGAAAATTATACATCACCAAATCTCCGGAAGTTTGGAAGTCTGGCCCTAATCTTCGAAATCCCTAATAAGGCTGAATTTGGCATTTGTGTCATCAATTATATGGTTGTCATCCCTTGCGTGGATTGACCTAAAATCCCTTATAGATTGATAAATTGAATATACTTAATCTTTTCGAAGAAGTTGGTTTTTCCTCACTTCAGGATAGAAGTCTCTCTGCTAGAGTGAATAGGAAATCCCCACCATAAGTGGAGTTATCATCAAGTTTGATTTATAGCTTTTCCCCTTTGCGGACTTGTCTATTTTGATCTCCAGCAGATTTGCTTCTCGACCATCATCAACAGTGTTGATCCCACTTTTACTCCCCAATATGGTCACCAGTAGGGTATCCTCAGTAGATTGCCTACAGGTAATCCCCAATTCGGTCGTCAACAATGTTTCCACAGTGGAATTGTCTGATCAGAACCTGTTTGTGGTTTCCTCCCAAGCAGAGTGGTTGATGGAGATGTTTATCTTTCCATCCCCAATGGAGTAGTATTCTCTCCTCCTCGGTAGATATGATTTATTCAGCAGTGCAAGGAATTTGTAGGTTTTGGAACTTTTGATTGGTGGATATTCCCCTACAGAGTTTCATTTCTCTCTTTGATAATTTCCCCAGTAGAGTTGATTCTACGGCGGATTTTATCCATTTGTAGATTCCCCCAGCCAAGACTTTGCCTGATTTCAGAGTGGCGTGGGAACTTCTGAGGAAGATGTGTTGATCCCTTCCCCAACGGGAGTGACGGGTTCTCCTTTCCCTACAGAGACCTTTGTTTTCTGGTATCCGTTTGGATGTTCTCCAGTGGGCCTGTCTCTCTCTTTTGAGACGTAGTACCAGACGTTTGTTCGTCAATTCTTGGACCTGGTTGTGTTAGATATGTCTGTTTGTCAGCATTCATCATACATAAACCACGCATGTATATGCATAATTTTTACATTCAGATATTCATGTTGCATTTTTTGCCATATATATCTTTGATTGTTGTCTCCTGCTATTTGGTGATACATATTTCTCCAAGCAGATGTCGGTGTTTGATCTCTCCATAATAGAGTCAGCCCCATAGGCAGAAAGTGTCTACCCTTTCTTCCATATTCCCGGCTGAGTTATGTCCTCATGGATGACTGTTATTTCAGTTTCCTCCCAAAATATGTATTGGGATGGAGTTTCTCCCCTGAGATGTATCCTCATCGGGTCGAGTCTTGTTTCATTGCGTCTCTCTAGTTTATTCCTAGACTGACTGCTCTTGTTTTTTCCCCTGCACGTCCCCGCAGTTTAGATGAATGATTGCTCAGTAACCAGTAATTGTCCATCTTTCCCCCTGACGGAGTCTGTGGTTTTCTACCCTCATACCGGTAGTTGTAAACCCCATTTTATCCCCTTGCAGAGTTAACTTTATTTTGTTCATCCTAACTGATGACTGTTACATTTCTTTGGTTTTCTACCTAGTATCCGGTAGATGTAATCCCCTCTTTGTTGGTTATCTTTATCCAATATTCGGTATTGATATTCCTTCACTTTTTGAGTATATCTCCCAGTAACCGGTGATATATCTCCCGGATCATTGTCTTTGTCAATGTATCCCCAGCGAGTCATCTTTCATTTACCCTTGGTTGGTGATGATTTTTTCTCCCTTTGATTGGTCATCATTTTATACCTAGTATTCGGTATCCCGATGTCCTTTCCTTTCGGTTGATTTATCCTTTATTAACCCAGTAACCAGTTATGGATAATCTTCCATGCGAGTATATTATCTATGTTCTGACGGTAATAGGTAATATATCTCATGCGCTCTTCAGTTGAAGTCTTTTGTTCTTCCCCAGTCGAGTAAGATTCGTATTTCCTCATGGAACCGAATGTCTATCCTGTAATCGAGTTTGCTTTTTCGGCCCTCCTTTCGGATGATGAGTGTCTTGGAAATATTCCGCAATTCACGCTTGGTTGGTCACCTATTATATGCCCAGTAACCGGTATCCCTGGTGTTCGTTCCCGTTCTGCTCCCTATTATGACTTTTTGTCCCCTTTGGAGTCAGATTTCCTGAGTCGAAGCATACCTTTTTAAGTCTTTCCTCAGATGATTTTGGATGTTTGATATCTCTCACCCTTATACTGGTTTTATATATTCATTCTCCCCGAGCGTGTCGTTCTCTCACCCTCATACCGGTGTTTTGAGCACATGTTTCTTTGAGCTTATTACCCAGTAACTAGTAATACCTCATCCTGTCGTTTCCTCAGATGGGTCCTTTTTGGACATTCCCCAGTGAAGTCCCTTAGTGGATTTTCCCCACCTGAGTTCGGAATTCTATCCGAAGTATCCTTTGTGGATAGCTTTGCTGTATTAGCATATTCCTCAATACATGCATCTTTGAGTCAGCTCGAGTCTGTCCATTGATTTATTTTCGTGGAATCCCTCTCGTGTCTCTCAGCAGGTTCTAAGTCGTGACCTGCTCACGCATTTTATTCCCCTTCCTTATCCCCATAAGAGTCCCCAGAGTCTCTGTCCCATTTATGAGTGTATTACTCGTATGGATTTTCAATTTCCTCTGACTTCTTTTCTTCTTTGTGGACACATATCTCCACAGAGTGTTACCTTTTTACATACATACATTTGCATCACGAGGTCTCTTAGGGACCAAAGTTCGTCTCTTTGTTATTATTTGAGCCCATTCTACCTCGTCGAGATGAAGATTTTAACCTTCACTTCTCCGGCTAGAATGACCTTAAATAGGGGCATCTGTAAGACCCTAATTTTGACCCTAAGATCCCTCATGGCATCATATCATTGCATTTGCATCTTGCCTCAAGGATCATAAGCATCTTGGCTCCTTACCTTTGAGGTGGGAACTTTTGAGAGTTGGTTTGAAGATCACCAAGCATGCTTGAATTGTATATTATTGCTTTTCTCATTTTATTCACTAACCAAAAGCACAAAAATATGTCACTAACATCTTTTGTTTGTAGCTTGAGCAGTCACAAGATCCAAAGCTTCTAGGAGATCCTATGTGCATTGATATGGCCAAGAGAAGATGAAAGCAAGCATGGCAATGGTTCCCAGAGCTCTTATTCACCATATATGGCTCCCAAGTGTCTCAGTTCATCATTTTGACCAAAGTAAACCAAAGGGTTTGAGGCTTGTTTCCCAAGGAAACCCTAATTCATCTGTTCATCAACTATGCCTTGCTCATGAAGCAACCTCAACCCATGATCAAATGCAATCAAGGGAAGTTCTTTAATTCATAATTTCATGCATATTTGAAATTATTTGAGTTCCCTCATTCATCAATTCATCACGATATGAGTTTTGTACTTGAGAAGTTGATCAGTCAGTTCATCTGACTATTTTGAAGTACACTAAGACCTAACTTTTTAGGTGTTTGTAAAATAGAGATGACCCCAAGACAAACAATGTTCTTAAGAACCATATGAACAACTTTCATGTTCATCAAAAATTGATTTGAATCTTGGAAGGTCATCATCCATTTCAAAACATTATAGGTCATTTTGATTGAAACCCTAAGTTTGGGTCAACTTCCCAAGGATATAACTCCTTCATTTTTCATGATTTTGAGGTGGGATAAAATGCATTGCAAAACATTATAGGTCACTTTGGACCAAAGGCATTGAAATGTAAAAAAGTCCAACTTCAAGTGCCCATAACTTCTTCATCAAAAATCAAAATGATGCAAACGTTAAGTCCAAATTTATTGTCTTGAAAAGATCTACAACTTTTATGTTGAAGGTTTTGTCATTTGGAGCTTGCATCATTGAAACAGAAGTGCTTAAATTTTGGCCATTTTTGAAATTCTCACATATACATGTTTTGCACCCTACACTTCATGATCAATTTTCACCAATTTCCATGTTTCAAATGAAGTTTTGATCAACATAACAAATGATCCTCATGCAAAAAGCTTTCCAACCATTACCCATAAGGTTATATTTCAGTTTGGGAAATGCCATTTTCGAAAGCATGAACAAGTTGGTACAATTTTGGAAACCACTTGAAATTGCATTGCATGATTTGATTATACACCATCTACACGTCCAATTTGTATCTACAAATGATTAGCTTGCAAATCCAAGTGGAATTGGGCCCTCCATGCGCCTGTACATGCCCATGCATGGAGGCCCTTTCCATCCATGCAATGCTTTGATCATGCTTTCAGCCATGCCTTTTGCTATAAATAAGTGCCTTATGCTCCTCAGTAACCTGAAGGCGCATTACATGCTGCACGATTGATTCCTCACCCATACTCAAAGGAACTCACCATTTTCTCTCAATTTTTTCAGATCTAAACTTCAATTTCATTGATTGATTTTTAGATCTAAAGTTCCTAAGCCTTGCTCACCTTAATCCATAGATCACACTACAAGCTTAATCATCAAGAAATCATGCTCTCAAACTCTCCATTTCAGAGGTTTACTTCAGATTTTATTTTCTTCGAATCTGCTTGAATATTGCTTGTTTCTTGTTGTTGTTGGGTTGTCTGAAGTCCTCTACATAGAGGCAATCATTTCATGTTTTAAATTGTTGAAATCCATCAAGTTCTAGTTGGACACCACAAAATTCAAGCTCTGATTCCTCTTTCTATGGAAGCCTAGAGCTGAATTTGTTGGTACAGGGGTGATGTACATCACCCCAGCTTTCATTTGGTACCTGGATCGTGGCTTTTGGTGAACATTTATTTCTCTGCAAATTTGACTGGTGCCGGAAGTTGGCCGGAGAAGACGGTGGTGCATACCACCGTCCAGTCTCCAGATTAAATCTGAGCCATGCGTTTCTATTTCCAGATTTGATCATAGCCATCCAATGATATGACTTGTTTAATGGCAGCATGTGATTCATTTGACTGAAGCGTATGGTAAGCGCGCATGTGTGGACCAAGCAATTTGCCAGCTCAATTAATGAGCTTTGCATCTAACGCTCCACGTTTTTTACAATTTTTAAATTTTGATTTTAATTTTCTTTCTATTTCTTTTAATTCCATTGCATTTAAAAAATCAGATCTCCTTCATTATTGGTACAAAAAATGTGAGACCAATTGCATTATTCTTCTTTTAATTTCTAGTTTCTAAAAATGATTTTTAATATTTTTTATTTTATCATTTGATATTTTTTTAGGAATTTTCTCTTTTCTGGTTATTTTTAACTCATTTTAAATAGTTTTTGATATTCAAAAAATACAAAAATATTTTTCCAACCTCTTTGAATGATGATAGATCTATGAAAAACATTCTCATTAATTTATTAATTGATTTGAGATTTATTTGAGATTTTAATTTAATTAGGCTATTTTTATGCATTTTTAATTGATTAAAAATAGTTTCTGACTTCTAAAAATGCTGAAATTTTTTGTCAAACTTTGTTTGACCTTGTTGAACTTAGAATAATTCACTTGGACTTTTCAAAGTTGATTTGAAGTGAGTTTGAAGTTTGACCTTTCTTTAATATTTTAATTCAAGTATTATTTTAATTTTGAAAAAATCCCAAAAACATTTTATTTGTTTCTTGACTTCTAATCTTCATCTTGCTTCTGTTTACTATTGTTTGACCTTGATCTTCTCTAATCAAGAAAAGAACCTAAATCAATACATTCCTTAATGCTTGTTGATTATTTCATTTCATTTCCATTAATATACTTTAATATTCATCTTTTTTTTATCAATGAGTTAAAGATCGATGGTTAGCCTTGATGTATGGGAGGTCTAACCTTCCTTGATTCAAATCTAATTCATCTTGATCATGAAATCAAGTGAATGGCTTTGCATTAAGGATAAGTTGCTTCCTAATCAAGCAAAGAACCTAAATCAATACAAGATCATTTCTCATCTTCTTTTTGGCATGGCAAGTTGTAGGAGTTTGATTTACTAATCAAAATATCTAACTTGTGTTGTTGCCTACATTATTATTGACCGGTCTCAGATAGTTGTGATTTCTACATAAGTCCAATTACGATTGCTTAACATAGCGCTAAATTGCCTTATGGCACATTAACTCTAACACTAACCATTAACCATTAACATTTAATTCTTGCTCTTTACATTTACGCAATTTACTATTCTTGTACATATTATTCATTTGCTTTTGCCCTTTGCTCATTTGAGCACGTGTTTATGTTAATGCAATTTGCCTTTTGCTCACTTGAGCATATAATTGTGTATATATTATTGTGCTTGTGCTTTTTTTTGATTATTGTGGACCAAATGCAAAAAAAAAAGGACAAATAAGGACTTAGATTCTAGGACATTCCCTATGCAAAATGGAGTAAAAAGGCCTTAATGTTGAAGAGATTTTAGAAGGACCAAATCTCTGAACTCACTCTTGTCCATTCTTGATTTACTTCGTGGAACTTTTTGATGTGTGTGCTTTTGTGCTAGGGAATCCTATTTGAGCCAAATTGAAGAACCATTGTCATGTGCTTCTAAAGTGAGAGATACAAGAGCCTTTGGAAGATTCCTAAGAGCTTTGCTTGCTTGATTGATTGCTTGAGTATTGTAGCACCTCAAATTTGCACCTATCATTGTACATACCATCTCATATTAAGTCATATCATATCATGGTCCATTGCATAGCATTTGCATAGTCCTCAGTTGCCTCAAGAGCAAGCAAGCAAGAATTAGGTCAAACTGATCAGGAGATCAGTCAACCAATCAAGCAAGGGTGTTTCTCAAGGAATCAAGGCCCTAGGGTTTGTCCAACAAGTTCACATGACTTGGAGGTCCATCTGAAGTGTTCAAGTCAAGGGTTGGATGTTCAGTAGCCATCAGTGCATGCACAGCCAGGCAAAAACCCTAGACAGTCAACAGTCAGTCAAAGCAGTGGATGATGGCCATTCTTGTGGAATTTGGGCACCATGGTCAATAATCAAGAGTCCATACAACTTGGGACATCATTTGAAGTCAAGGTCTCAAGGAATTAGGGTTTGGAATTCATCAGAAGTGCACAGTCAGTCCAAAACCCTAGAAAAGTCAAAGTTGGTCAACTGTGGTTGATTTTATGGTTTTGATGGAGGGAAATGGTTTGAGAGAGCTTATTCATGTCCTAATAGGCCTCATGTGTCATGGCAATCAACATCATGGAATAATTTGAAGCCAATCAGAAAATTTCCCAAAATAGAAAGTGGACCTGTAATTTCAATTGCCAAAAATAGAAACTTCTTGATCCTCAACTTGCATCATGATACAAGCTCCAAATGAATTTTTGCCCAACATGAAAGTTGAAGGTCTTGTTCTCCCATTTTCAAAAAGTCCAAGAACTCTCAAATCCCATGTGTGGTTGTCAAGATATGATCAATTCAATTTCAAAAATTTGTGAACTTCAAAGGGCCATATCTCTCAAACCATAAGGCCAAATTTGGTGGGGTTTTTTCCTACAAACCACATTTTTCATCCTCTTTCCAAAAATATAAATTTCACCCTCCACAACCTTGCCAATCAAAATGGCATTTTTTGACCTTTTCCATTAAAAATCAAAGTTTGACCAAACTTTGACTTTTTGACTCTTTGATTTTTTTACACTTTGGCCAATTGGAAATGCTTGGAAACATCATTTGTGATTTGTCTAGAGCTCAAAATCATGTTCATTCCACCATCATACCACAATTTTGGACCAAAGGTGCATAGCTTGAAATTTTGGCAAAATGGTTTCATTAAGCAAAACCAAGTGAGCAATTCATTAAGCCAAATCAAAACAGCAAAAGCTTGGTCTGTTTGCAGCTGTTTTAAGGCCCAAATCGTGCAAGACACACACCCTCCAATTCCATATTCTTCAACTTAGCAAAATGGCAAATGATTCATTTTACACTAAACCAACTTACCACTTGATTAAAGGACCTAAAACAGACCTTTATAAACATTTTTCTGTCACTTCCAACCCTAGAGAAGCAACAGCCACCAACCGGAAAACCTCTCACTCTCTCATTGTGATTTTTGGCCAAAACAGAATTTCTGAGCAAACCCTTTAGACCCTCGAGCTTTCCTTTGTTTTCTTCATCATTCATCATCATTGCAAGCTCATTCCAAGTAGGAAATCCCAGCTGGAACAGCCCCTTGGAATTCTGTTTTCTCCAAGCTACAGCCATAGCAGTGTTTGCTTCAAGTGGGAATTGGCTTGCTCGAGCTGCTTTTCTTCAAATATATACCAACACCAACTAAGGACCTGCATCTGTTTGCACTCACAACATCAAATCATCCCTGTTTCCTCCATTTCTTAAAAATCAAGTAAGTAGTCGAACTCAATCATTCGCCATGCCATGATATGTTTATGAAAGATCTTCTTATGCTGATTCTTATGAACTAAAGCTTGCTTGAAATGGTGGTCTCATGATGGAGAAATCTGAATTTCTTTTTTTTGTACAAATGAAGTTTTGCTCGATTTGCCATGCTTGAAATGATTCATTGAAATGTGATGCCATATTCTTGTTGTTTGATGTTTAATGATGATATTAGCATGTTTGATTTTAAGTTCTGGGCATGAAAAAAATTTCAATGCATGATGATGATGAATGTATGCTGTTATGCTTAAACCCTAGAACTCTGCCCAGAATTCCTCCTGTTTGTTGTTAGTTTGTTGTTTATGATGTGCTTGCATGAAGAACCTTATTACTACCATGCTGTGTTGGTTGATGCCATCCGAATTTGGATTGAATGATGAACATTGATGTTGAAACCATGCTGTTTCGAAACCCTAAACAATTTCCCAGCCAGCTTGTCCATGAACCTTGTTTGGAATTTGTTTGTGTAAAGTTGCATGAACCTTGCTGTTTACCATGCTAGGTGATTTTCGTTTGTTGATGTTGATCAAGTATGATGATGTTGCCCTGCTGTTTGTTAGAACCCTAGTTTGCAATGAACATTAATCTTTGCCCAGAATTGGTGTACACGATTGGCTATTGTTGTTGTTGTTCACGCACGAACACTGTTCCATTGGGATTGGACCAATAGGAACATTCCATTGCCTTTGCCTTATGCTGTGCGTTTTATTAAGTGAGAGGGATATTTACCAATATGCCACTGCGTTGACCTTTGTTGACCACTAAACCATGTTGCTTGCTCATGTTCATTCCAATTATTCACTCAACTTCCATAATTCATATTTCACTCAAATTAAATCCAAAAATCATGAGGTTTTTTCCATAATGTTCATGAATGTGTCTAGTATTTAACTGTGTTTTTTAATTAATTTTTCATTGGCTGGATTTTAATTGATAATTGGTTTCTTGACTTGTATGCCAAATTGATACATTGTGCCATTCCTTTTGTGAAATACTCATGTTGCATCCTTTGACCTTGAAATTTTTTGTGGAGAAACTAGATTCATTTACCTTTGTTTTGGTATAAAGTTTGTGGATTTCCCATTTGTGGTTTGCTGGATATGAATTTTTGAAGTCATGTGTTACATTTGGTGTCACAACATAAACATGTATTTTCCCAATTTTGTTTGACATGCTTCCTTGCATCCAAATGATCCAATTTTTTGCATGAGACATCCTTTACATGTCTAATTCATGTGTGATTTTCCCTGGAATTTATTGTGCTGTTTTCCATTTGATTGTGAATTTTCTTCCCTGCCTAGTCAAATGTTGACTTCTTGTGATACACATTGCCATATCCTTTGGGAAATTCTCATACCATATTGTATGATCATGAAATTTCATATGTGATAACTAGACATCTTGAGCTTTGCATTGGTGTTAATCTCATTCATTTCTCATCTGTTTTCAATGTGATATGATTTTTTGAAGTTGACCCATGTTTGTTGACTTTCATTGTGCTTACTTGAAATTATGTTGACTTCTTGATTTTCATTAGCTGCCTTCCTCTCATCCAAATTCCATGAAATTTGACATGCTTACCATGTTAGATGTTAGGATTGAGTTTGATTTATTTGGTGATTTTTGAAATTGTTTGAGTTGACTTTTGATGCAAGTCATTCTGTTGACTTCTTTGAGCTTTCATTTGCCTTACTTTGACTTCAAATGTTCATGAAATGACAATGATGCATGATTTGATTGTGGGCCCAATTGTGATAGCTTCTCAAATGTTTGACTTTGGTTTTGGTTGACTTTTCTTTGCTGCCTTGACTTTTTCTTTCATCTTTGACCCTAGGCTAGTCCTAGTGGTCTTCTGTGCTTACTATTGAGTTCCTGTTTCAGGTTAAGCACCATTGCCATTGAGATCATACAAATGTAATTGGATTTGTTTACATATGAACTAATCTTTGTTTTGCAGATGGTTTGACTCATGTGTTTGAGTCTTGCTTTGCACAGTTGATCATTTGTTTTGTCTGTTTATCCATTCCTCTTGCTTTTAACTGTTGAACTGTTTGCTAATTGGTTTGACTTTTTCAGGTACTTTAGTTGCTTAAGTTCTTTGAACTTGCTTGCTTTGCTATTTAGCATTTGCTTTGAGGTATAATTACTTCTTCTTCATGTAGTCTGGAGACCCGGTCTGTTATTTGACCGGGCAAACTGTCTGAAGTCCTCCTTAAGAGGCAATGCTTGTGTGTGTTTAAAATTGTCCCCAAGTAGGAAAAGTCCTTCAAGTAAGGCAATTGGTGGAAGGTAGGGATATGCAATCTATCCCCCACTACTCTTGTTGTGTCATCCCTCTGCTCACACTGCTGTGTGTTGATGCATTGGGATACAAACCCAAGATCTTGTACAAAGTGTACAGTGTCAGAGTCTTCGAGTATAGAAGGGTTCCCACTTTCTGGACCCGTGCTCATTTGTCTATTAGCTCTCCCTGGCCAGGGATAAGAGCTGTGAGGTCTCATCCTCACTTCATCTTTTCATCTGCTTCACCTTAGCCTCTCAATGGCAAGGTTAAGAGCACACTTACCCTATTCCAGTTGGCCCTAGTGCCTAACCCTTGTGTGAGCCTCTTGTATGCATATAGAGTGTGCTTCTTGTGATTGTGATTGCCTGTTTGCTTTGCCTCTTTAGGTTTAGCTTAGACTTGCCCCTGTGCAAGGTAGGTTGTGCTTGACTTGCTTCCTGTGCAAGTCAGGTCTGTGTGGCTTACTCCCTGTGTGAGCCATGCTTAGAACTGTTTGGCCGAACTACGGCAACTCTGATTCTCAGATCCAGATGAGATACGTAGGCACGAGACGCGATGTCTTGCCGAGTTTGACTAACAACTAACACTAATTCTTTTCTCTCGCCCTCGTTGCGATTGAGACCTCCCCTTTCTCTTGCCCTAGTTGCAATCGAGATCCTTGCTTCCTGTGCAAGCCTTGTCTAGGATAGGTTGGCCCTTGTGCCATTTAGCTAGAAACCATGACTTAGGGTTGACTTTGCATGACAACATCTAGGCTCGAGTCGTAGTCTCCCTAGAGTTGTGTCTCCCTCTGTTATCTGGTTAGGCTAGAACCTTTGTCCCTGCGTAGGGGAACTACATCGCCCTGATCTTCACACCAGATGAAGTATGTAGGCAGGAGATTGAGCTGATCTCTCCGGGCGCCTTTTTTTTCTTTTTGTGTGTTTTGTTTGACAGTTATAGGCTCGAGTCCCCGACTCCCTATTAACTTGTTGTGTTGTTGTGTGCTTGGAAGCCGATGTAAGTCCATCGAGTGGCATTTGGGTTCCAGTGTGCGTGTGTTTAGGTTCGGATGCTGACATAAGTCCAGCGATTGGCAGTCGGGCTCCACGTTTGCCTTTGTCTTGTTTTTGTTTGCGTGCGTGCCAGCCGAGCTACGAATGCTCTGATTCTTCTCTCGTTCGAGAAGATACGTATGCATAGGATGCGATATCCTAGCGAGCATGTGTCGTTTCCCCAGTCCGAACTACTTCGACTCTGATGTCTATGCCTGATAGACTAAGTAGGCCCAGGATGCGACATTCTGCCGAGTCAGTCTCAGTCAGTCTCTTTTGACTCTTTTCATCCAGTGTGTGTGTGTTTGAGTAGTGTTATAGCAACCAATCTTCCTTTCTAGTATGCGTGGATCCCGTAGAGTACTACGGATGCGTAGGGTGCCTAACACCTTCCCTTCGCATAACCGACTCCCGAACCCATCCTCTTTGGTCGCGAGACCATGTTCTTTCCTAGGTTTACTTCGAGCGTTTCCTTTCCCTCTTTTGGGATAAATAACGCACGGTGGCGGCTCTGTTGTTTCTTTCTTTTCCCGCCGGTTTTTCGCGTGATGCGACAGCTGGCGACTCTGCTGGGGACTTAGAGAAGTTGACCTATGCTGGTCCATCTTCCCTGAGCGAGTCTCTCCTAGCGCTCTCTAGGATTAGGGTTTTGGTTGCTATTGCTGTGTGTATTTATTGCTTTCATTAAATTGTTCATTTCATTTATTGATTGCATTGATTGTGTGCATTAATGTTTGCATTCATATTCATTATTCATTCTGCCTGGCTGGTTGTCTGTTTTCCTTTGTGAGATGAGTTCTATACCCGAACTCGAGTGCACTCTAGGATAGGAGAATGGCGTAGTCTTGTTGACTGGTGTGGAGTATTCCTTAGCCAGTTGACTTGCGAGACCATTCACTTGGTGGAGGTCATGTTGAACTAATAATGTCACACAAGTTATTTGTGGTTAGGCATTATTCTTTCAATCATGTGCCGCAGAAGCCAAGGACCTTAGTTTACCAAACCCATCTTGGCCTATTTTTTAGGACCGTAGTGCGGAGGTCGTTCAGATGTCAGTTCTGATACGATTGTTACGCGATACTACACTCATAAGAGTTTCTCTTGAGAATATTCTTGGAATACGAGTATTCGTTCCTCCGATAATATTCGAGAGATGGAACGATGATTATGGGAACCTCTGATAGAACATGTCTGGCAGGTTTAAACCCTAGTACACTCCCTTTGGGTGGTTCTTAACCGAGACTCCATGCTCGTGACTCTCAACAAACCCATGATTTGTGGTTGAGTCGTTCAAACATTGTTAATATCAATGGATCCCGGATCAGGGGTAAAACCTAAAATCCACCAAAGCGGCTGGTTGATATTAAGGATGTTTGAGCTGGTTCATGTACCGTTAATATCAATGGAACTTGGGTGTCGATAAGGTGAAAACCTAAATCCACCAAAATGGATGATTGATATTAGGGATACAATGAGCTTTCCCACGACCTTTGTTTGGCGTGCTTTGCTTGATCCTTGAGTGTGTTTGTTGCATTCACGCATTCATGCATTCATCTGCATCCATATCATCAAAAAAAGAAAATTTTCAAGGAACTCAAAGGGGTTTATTTGCAAAAATTTTCAAAACATGAAAAAACCGGGAAAATTTTTTCACCTGATATATCTGATAAGATATTTTCATGTATGATCAAGATGCTAAATATTTCAAAGTTTGCAAATAAAACCCTCGAGTTCCTTTGAAATAAAAACAAGCATATGCATAAACACTTCATGCATCATTTGCATCAGCAGGTGTTTTGTTCCGGTCTCCCGTCCTGTGGTCTGACCCTGCGATCTTCATTTATTTTGAAGACGCATCTCGCCGGTATTATACCAGAGCCATCTCTGCCAGATTGATGGATCATCCTGAGCAAGAGAATTGTGAACTCAGAGAGATATTTGCCAGACTTTGTACTGTTGATGGATTTATTCCTGGTTAGCCGATCCTGGGCCGGCATTGACTTTTCTTCTGAGGTCTTCAATAAAGAGGGTTGTTCAGAAAACAGAAGCTGCTGATGCAAAAGATACTGACAGTTGTCATCCCCGATGGGATCTATCACAATTGGGTCACTGTGGGCGTTCCTACAGTTGTTCATAAGTCAGAGTAACAATCACTTTGTTTAAAAACCCTTCTCCCATGCCAAAAGGAGAAGTGATGACATTGTTGGCAACATTTTGTGCAATGATATTTTCATTCAAATAAATTCATGTTAAAACATTTGTTTTTTCCATTTGTTTTCCCTTTTTGCTTTTTGCATGAAATTGGTGATCACAAAAAACCTTAAAAAACAAGAATAAAAGCAATCTTTTCATCTGCATAACGATTGTCTTGTTTGTTTTTCAAAAAGCTTTTCATCTCTAAATCATTATGCAGGTTATTTCTCAAACCCATTGAACATAATGATCGGACGTCATCTCCCAATTTTGAATTCCCTGTATTCGAAGCGGACGAAGATGATGTTGAAGGGATTCCTGACGAGATTTCCCGACTTCTTGAGCAAGAAAAGAAGATCACTCAGCTACATCTCGAGAATCAGCAGAACAGCCAACTGGGGCATTATCAAAAAAAGAGAGAAAGAAAAAAGAAAGAAAGGGTGCAAAAGAAATAAAAAGAAATCAAAAGCAAAAGAAAAAAAAACAAAAGAAAGATAGCACCCTCAAAGTCCCAAGTTGACTAATGCTGAATTCGACGGAAAGAACGAAAAGATCAACTGCCATGTGTCATGGTCAAGTTATATCAGCAGAGAGTGAAGAAAGCATTCGATAAGAAGATCAAGCCTCGTGTGTTCCGAGGGACCTTGTGCTCAAGAAAGTCTTTCTTTTGTGCCCGATTCCAGGGGCAAGTGAACTCCAAGCTATGAACGTGCATATGTTGTCAAAAGAGCCTCTTCAGGCAGTGCTTTGACACTTACAGCAATGGATGAAGAAGTTCACTCGTCCTGTGAATTCCAGATGCAGTCAAGAAATACTTCGCCTAAAGAAAAAAAAAAGCAAAACAGCTCGCTAAGTCGAACACCCCAAAGGGCGACTTAGGCAAAAAGGAGCGTCTCGGTGGATTGAAAACCCGAAAGGGCAATCCAGGCAAAAATTAGAGACATAAAAAAAGAATTTGCATCCCGCTAGATTGAACACCTCACACTGGGGCAATCTAGGCAAAAATTAGGGATTTGGCAAGTAACTGCATCTTGACAAAACTGTGCTCTATAACTGTCATCCGTCAGGGATTCTCGATTCGTCGTCGACTGAAGCTCCGAATACATCGAAAATTCGGAATGGTAGAGGAAAGGTCATTATGTTCAATGTAGCCCTCTCCAATATATATCACCGATTTCAAACTTGTACAGATCTATGGAGTCTCGCCCTTTGCGGACTACCATCCCATCACATTAATTTGAGCTTTTATCCAATTATTTGCACTCTTATTTGTTTTCAACTCAACAAATGTTTCGCATGTTTTTAATGGGTAAAGTATCATTGTTTTCAAAATAAACAAATTTTTCAAAAAAATTATTCTTAAACAAAGTGAACATTCACGATGATGGAAGAATACTTAGGAGACCCACAGTGCTCTCCCGAGGGTGGTTTGATTACCAACAGGTAAGACAATTGTTCGTACCTCGAGCATGACTATATCTTTGTCTTGCAGAACCTCGTATGGTTTCTCCTCAGTGATTTTGCCCGATGCAGTGTTGGTTGAAGTTGTTTACCTTCATGTTCCCGGCAGTACAGATTCTTCCTCCAAATCCCTGTTAGCTCTGTTGTGGGGCATCTCCAGTAGAGTGCTGTCTGAGCCTCATCGTGGGGCATTCCCAGCAAGGTTGCTGTTGAAATACTTTTGTGGGGCAGCTCCCCTAGCAGAGTGTTTACTGAAGACTTCAACTTTCGCCTCTCCAGCAGAGCAGTCTTCAGCTCTCCCCCAACGTGGGTGTTTTTCTTTGAAGATTCAGTATTTGGTAGATCAACATCCCAGTACTATGTCATGCCCTCAGATGGATCCCCCAGCGGAGTTGTTGGCATGAGGAGCTTTATCAATGCTTTTGTATTTCTCATCAGAGATCTGGTTGCTTCTCGGTATCTCAGATTTTCATCACGAGTTGTTGTGGCGCATCCGCCTGTATGTTGAACTCTGTTCACCGGTTGTGACTGACGATCCCTCCGGAAGCCTCCGGTAGCCTTCCTCCCCTGCAGGATAAATGTTCCCTGATATCCCAGTCCCCAGTGGATTTTCTTTGCTCTCTGGTGGCTTTGGTTTTCTCTCCGGACGGTTGATTCCCGGACCCGCGTGTTGAACATGTCTGTTTGTCAACATTCATCATGCATAATGCATACATGCATAATTATAGCATTCAGATACTCATGTTGCAGTTGTTGCCGTGTGTCTGTTGATGATTGCGTTCTGCTATTTGGTAATACAAGATCTCTCTAGTAGATTTTCCTTAAGCAGATATGGGTGTGTCCGATCTCTCCATGTAGAGTTTACCCCTTAAGCAGAAAGTGTCTATCCTTTCCTGCCATTTCCCCATTAAGGTACATCCTCGTGGATGACGGTTGCTTCCGTTCCCTCCCTACACGGGATGGGTTGTCCCTATTGAGTTCTTTCCTCATTAGGATGAGTCTTGTTTCAGTCTGCCTTTTTGGATCAATCCTAAATTGGCTTTCTGTTGTCTCTTGTGCTTCCCTGGGGCATAAATGAATAGTTGCTCACTAACCGGCACTCATTCATCTTATCCTCAGTGGAATTTGTTGGCCTCTACCTACAAACCGGTAGCTGTAAGTCCTTTCTTTACGGTCTTCTACCCACTAGCTGGTAGCTGTAAATCCTTTTTTCTCACTCTGTCTCTCAGCAGACCGTTTGTTGGTTTTCTACCCACTAGCTGGTAGTTGTAAAATCCCACTTTCACCCCCTAGCAGAGGTAACCTTTGTGGTTCATTCTGTTTGTTGGCCTCTACCTACAAACTGGTAGTTGTAAGTCCTATCTTTGTGGTTTTCTACCCACTAGCTGGTAGTTGTAAAATCCCACTTTCATCCCCTGGCGGATATGGTTTGTGGGCCTCTACCTACAAACCGGTAGCTGTAAATCCCACTTTCATCCCCTTGTTGGAGTTAACCCTGTGTGCTCATCCTATCGATGACTGGTTACTTTTCCGTGGTTTTCTGCCTACAAACCGGTAGATGTAATCCCCTCTTTGCGGTATTGGTATTCTTTTCCCCTCTGGATACTTGCCTTGATCAAGCAGTATTGTCCCCATTGGGTCTTCCCCTGCTTTTGGATATTTGCTCCGAGTTAGCAACTTTATCCTCTTTTGATTGGTCATCTTTTGCATACCTAGTCTGGTACCCTGATGCCTTTCTCTTCGGTCGATTATTCATTTAACAACCTACAACCCGGTTATGGATAATCTTCCATGCGAGGTTATTATCTACGTTTTGATGGCTATAGATAATATATCTCATGCGCTCTTGGGTCGAAGTCGTCCTCCCCAGCAGAGTAAGATTCGTATTCCTTGTGGAATCGAATGTTCATCCTTTAACAAGTTTGCCTTTGCTCTCTTTAGGATGTTGTCGGTCGATTATTCATCTAACAACCTACAACCCGGTTATGGATAATCTTCCATGCGAGTGTATTATCTACGTTTTGACGGCTATAGATAATATGTCTCATGTTTTTTCCGGTATTCAGACCGAAGGAGTTTCCGACGATCAGGTCGATGTACTCATGGCACTCAGGCCAATTTTCCGGTGTTCAGACCGAAGAAGTTTCCGACGATCAGGTCGATGTACTTATGTTTTTCCGGTGTTCAGACCGAAGAAGTTTCCGACGATCAGGTCGATGTACTTATGTTTTTTCCGGTGTTCAGACCGAAGAAGTTTCCGACGATCAGGTCGATGTACTTATGTTTTTCCGGTGTTCAGACCGAAGAAGTTTCCGACGATCAGGTCGATGTACTTATGTTTTTTCCGGTGTTCAGACCGAAGAAGTTTCCGACGATCAGGTCGATGTACTTATGTTTTTTCCGGTGTTCAGACCGAAGAAGTTTCCGACGATCAGGTCGATGTACTTATGTTTTTTCCAGTGTTTAGACCGAAGAAGTTTCCGACGATCAGGTCGATGTACTTATGTTTTTTCCGGTGTTCAGACCGAAGAAGTTTCCGACGATCAGGTCGATGTACTTATGTTTTTTCCGGTGTTCAGACCGAAGAAGTTTCCGACGATCAGGTCGATGTACTTATGTTTTTTCCGGTGTTCAGACCGAAGAAGTTTCCGACGATCAGGTCGATGTACTTACGACGCTCAGGCATTGGTTATCCCTGTGTTACCATTTATTTTGGTATCCAGATCGACGTTTCTGTTTCGGTATTCAGGCCGATTTCTTTTCCGTTCCAGACGGACTGTTCTTTCAAGACTGTTTCTTTGCCGATCCTGACAGGCATTCTTGTATTATATCCAGTCGGTGCAAATTTCTACGGTTCTTTTGTATTCAATCCCTGTTTACCCTGAAAGTCTGACAGCCACTGCTATCATCCGTTCGGGTTCCCAGCTGATTGAATAGGGGCAGCTGTAGCACCTCAAATTTGCACCTATCATTGTACATACCATCTCATATTAAGTCATATCATATCATGGTCCATTGCATAGCATTTGCATAGTCCTCAGTTGCCTCAAGAGCAAGCAAGCAAGAATTAGGTCAAACTGATCAGGAGATCAGTCAACCAATCAAGCAAGGGTGTTTCTCAAGGAATCAAGGCCCTAGGGTTTGTCCAACAAGTTCACATGACTTGGAGGTCCATCTGAAGTGTTCAAGTCAAGGGTTGGATGTTCAGTAGCCATCAGTGCATGCACAGCCAGGCAAAAACCCTAGACAGTCAACAGTCAGTCAAAGCAGTGGATGGTGGCCATTCTTGTGGAATTTGGGCACCATGGTCAATAATCAAGAGTCCATACAACTTGGGACATCATTTGAAGTCAAGGTCTCAAGGAATTAGGGTTTGGAATTCATCAGAAGTGCACAGTCAGTCCAAAACCCTAGAAAAGTCAAAGTTGGTCAACTGTGGTTGATTTTATGGTTTTGATGGAGGGAAATGGTTTGAGAGAGCTTATTCATGTCCTAATAGGCCTCATGTGTCATGGCAATCAACATCATGGAATAATTTGAAGCCAATCAGAAAATTTCCCAAAATAGAAAGTGGACCTGTAATTTCAATTGCCAAAAATAGAAACTTCTTGATCCTCAACTTGCATCATGATACAAGCTCCAAATGAATTTTTGCCCAACATGAAAGTTGAAGGTCTTGTTCTCCCATTTTCAAAAAGTCCAAGAACTCTCAAATCCCATCTGTGGTTGTCAAGATATGATCAATTCAATTTCAAAAATTTGTGAACTTCAAAGGGCCATATCTCTCAAACCATAAGGCCAAATTTGGTGGGGTTTTTTCCTACAAACCACATTTTTCATCCTCTTTCCAAAAATATAAATTTCACCCTCCACAACCTTGCCAATCAAAATGGCATTTTTTGACCTTTTCCATTAAAAATCAAAGTTTGACCAAACTTTGACTTTTTGACTCTTTGATTTTTTTACACTTTGGCCAATTGGAAATGCTTGGAAACATCATTTGTGATTTGTCTAGAGCTCAAAATCATGTTCATTCCACCATCATACCACAATTTTGGACCAAAGGTGCATAGCTTGAAATTTTGGCAAAATGGTTTCATTAAGCAAAACCAAGTGAGCAATTCATTAAGCCAAATCAAAACAGCAAAAGCTTGGTCTGTTTGCAGCTGTTTTAAGGCCCAAATCGTGCAAGACACACACCCTCCAATTCCATATTCTTCAACTTAGCAAAATGGCAAATGATTCATTTTACACTAAACCAACTTACCACTTGATTAAAGGACCTAAAACAGACCTTTATAAACATTTTTCTGTCACTTCCAACCCTAGAGAAGCAACAGCCACCAACCGGAAAACCTCTCACTCTCTCATTGTGATTTTTGGCCAAAACAGAATTTCTGAGCAAACCCTTTAGACCCTCGAGCTTTCCTTTGTTTTCTTCATCATTCATCATCATTGCAAGCTCATTCCAAGTAGGAAATCCCAGCTGGAACAGCCCCTTGGAATTCTGTTTTCTCCAAGCTACAGCCATAGCAGTGTTTGCTTCAAGTGGGAATTGGCTTGCTCGAGCTGCTTTTCTTCAAATATATACCAACACCAACTAAGGACCTGCATCTGTTTGCACTCACAACATCAAATCATCCCTGTTTCCTCCATTTCTTAAAAATCAAGTAAGTAGTCGAACTCAATCATTCGCCATGCCATGATATGTTTATGAAAGATCTTCTTATGCTGATTCTTATGAACTAAAGCTTGCTTGAAATGGTGGTCTCATGATGGAGAAATCTGAATTTCTTTTTTTTGTACAAATGAAGTTTTGCTCGATTTGCCATGCTTGAAATGATTCATTGAAATGTGATGCCATATTCTTGTTGTTTGATGTTTAATGATGATATTAGCATGTTTGATTTTAAGTTCTGGGCATGAAAAAAATTTCAATGCATGATGATGATGAATGTATGCTGTTATGCTTAAACCCTAGAACTCTGCCCAGAATTCCTCCTGTTTGTTGTTAGTTTGTTGTTTATGATGTGCTTGCATGAAGAACCTTATTACTACCATGCTGTGTTGGTTGATGCCATCCGAATTTGGATTGAATGATGAACATTGATGTTGAAACCATGCTGTTTCGAAACCCTAAACAATTTCCCAGCCAGCTTGTCCATGAACCTTGTTTGGAATTTGTTTGTGTAAAGTTGCATGAACCTTGCTGTTTACCATGCTAGGTGATTTTCGTTTGTTGATGTTGATCAAGTATGATGATGTTGCCCTGCTGTTTGTTAGAACCCTAGTTTGCAATGAACATTAATCTTTGCCCAGAATTGGTGTACACGATTGGCTATTGTTGTTGTTGTTCACGCACGAACACTGTTCCATTGGGATTGGACCAATAGGAACATTCCATTGCCTTTGCCTTATGCTGTGCGTTTTATTAAGTGAGAGGGATATTTACCAATATGCCACTGCGTTGACCTTTGTTGACCACTAAACCATGTTGCTTGCTCATGTTCATTCCAATTATTCACTCAACTTCCATAATTCATATTTCACTCAAATTAAATCCAAAAATCATGAGGTTTTTTCCATAATGTTCATGAATGTGTCTAGTATTTAACTGTGTTTTTTAATTAATTTTTCATTGGCTGGATTTTAATTGATAATTGGTTTCTTGACTTGTATGCCAAATTGATACATTGTGCCATTCCTTTTGTGAAATACTCATGTTGCATCCTTTGACCTTGAAATTTTTTGTGGAGAAACTAGATTCATTTACCTTTGTTTTGGTATAAAGTTTGTGGATTTCCCATTTGTGGTTTGCTGGATATGAATTTTTGAAGTCATGTGTTACATTTGGTGTCACAACATGAACATGTATTTTCCCAATTTTGTTTGACATGCTTCCTTGCATCCAAATGATCCAATTTTTTGCATGAGACATCCTTTACATGTCTAATTCATGTGTGATTTTTCCTGGAATTTATTGTGCTGTTTTCCATTTGATTGTGAATTTTCTTCCCTGCCTAGTCAAATGTTGACTTCTTGTGATACACATTGCCATATCCTTTGGGAAATTCTCATACCATATTGTATGATCATGAAATTTCATATGTGATAACTAGACATCTTGAGCTTTGCATTGGTGTTAATCTCATTCATTTCTCATCTGTTTTCAATGTGATATGATTTTTTGAAGTTGACCCATGTTTGTTGACTTTCATTGTGCTTACTTGAAATTATGTTGACTTCTTGATTTTCATTAGCTGCCTTCCTCTCATCCAAATGCCATGAAATTTGACATGCTTACCATGTTAGATGTTAGGATTGAGTTTGATTTATTTGGTGATTTTTGAAATTGTTTGAGTTGACTTTTGATGCAAGTCATTCTGTTGACTTCTTTGAGCTTTCATTTGCCTTACTTTGACTTCAAATGTTCATGAAATGACAATGATGCATGATTTGATTGTGGGCCCAATTGTGATAGCTTCTCAAATGTTTGACTTTGGTTTTGGTTGACTTTTCTTTGCTGCCTTGACTTTTTCTTTCATCTTTGACCCTAGGCTAGTCCTAGTGGTCTTCTGTGCTTACTATTGAGTTCCTGTTTCAGGTTAAGCACCATTGCCATTGAGATCATACAAATGTAATTGGATTTGTTTACATATGAACTAATCTTTGTTTTGCAGATGGTTTGACTCATGTGTTTGAGTCTTGCTTTGCACAGTTGATCATTTGTTTTGTCTGTTTATCCATTCCTATTGCTTTTAACTGTTGAACTGTTTGCTAATTGGTTTGACTTTTTCAGGTACTTTAGTTGCTTAAGTTCTTTGAACTTGCTTGCTTTGCTATTTAGCATTTGCTTTGAGGTATAATTACTTCTTCTTCATGTAGTCTGGAGACCCGGTCTGTTATTTGACCGGGCAAACTGTCTGAAGTCCTCCTTAAGAGGCAATGCTTGTGTGTGTTTAAAATTGTCCCCAAGCAGGAAAAGTCCTTCAAGTAAGGCAATTGGTGGAAGGTAGGGATATGCAATCTATCCCCCACTACTCTTGTTGTGTCATCCCTCTGCTCACACTGCTGTGTGTTGATGCATTGGGATACAAACCCAAGATCTTGTACAAAGTGTACAGTGTCAGAGTCTTCGATTATAGAAGGGTTCCCACTTTCTGGACCCGTGCTCATTTGTCTATTAGCTCTCCCTGGCCAGGGATAAGAGCTGTGAGGTCTCATCCTCACTTCATCTTTTCATCTGCTTCACCTTAGCCTCTCAATGGCAAGGTTAAGAGCACACTTACCCTATTCCAGTTGGCCCTAGTGCCTAACCCTTGTGTGAGCCTCTTGTATGCATATAGAGTGTGCTTCTTGTGATTGTGATTGCCTGTTTGCTTTGCCTCTTTAGGTTTAGCTTAGACTTGCCCCTGTGCAAGGTAGGTTGTGCTTGACTTGCTTCCTGTGCAAGTCAGGTCTGTGTGGCTTACTCCCTGTGTGAGCCATGCTTAGAACTGTTTGGCCGAACTACGGCAACTCTGATTCTCAGATCCAGATGAGATACGTAGGCACGAGACGCGATGTCTTGCCGAGTTTGACTAACAACTAACACTAATTCTTTTCTCTCGCCCTCGTTGCGATTGAGACCTCCCCTTTCTCTTGCCCTAGTTGCAATCGAGATCCTTGCTTCCTGTGCAAGCCTTGTCTAGGATAGGTTGGCCCTTGTGCCATTTAGCTAGAAACCATGACTTAGGGTTGACTTTGCATGACAACATCTAGGCTCGAGTCGTAGTCTCCCTAGAGTTGTGTCTCCCTCTGTTATCTGGTTAGGCTAGAACCTTTGTCCCTGCGTAGGGGAACTACATCGCCCTGATCTTCACACCAGATGAAGTATGTAGGCAGGAGATTGAGCTGATCTCTCCGGGCGCCTTTTTTTTCTTTTTGTGTGTTTTGTTTGACAGTTATAGGCTCGAGTCCCCGACTCCCTATTAACTTGTTGTGTTGTTGTGTGCTTGGAAGCCGATGTAAGTCCATCGAGTGGCATTTGGGTTCCAGTGTGCGTGTGTTTAGGTTCGGATGCTGACATAAGTCCAGCGATTGGCAGTCGGGCTCCACGTTTGCCTTTGTCTTGTTTTTGTTTGCGTGCGTGCCAGCCGAGCTACGAATGCTCTGATTCTTCTCTCGTCCGAGAAGATACGTATGCATAGGATGCGATATCCTAGCGAGCATGTGTCGTTTCCCCAGTCCGAACTACTTCGACTCTGATGTCTATGCCTGATAGACTAAGTAGGCCCAGGATGCGACATTCTGCCGAGTCAGTCTCAGTCAGTCTCTTTTGACTCTTTTCAGCCAGTGTGTGTGTGTTTGAGCAGTGTTATAGCAACCAATCTTCCTTTCTAGTATGCGTGGATCCCGTAGAGTACTACGGATGCGTAGGGTGCCTAACACCTTCCCTTCGCATAACCGACTCCCGAACCCATCCTCTTTGGTCGCGAGACCATGTTCTTTCCTAGGTTTACTTCGAGCGTTTCCTTTCCCTCTTTTGGGATAAATAACGCACGGTGGCGGCTCTGTTGTTTCTTTCTTTTCCCGCCGGTTTTTCGCGTGATGCGACAAGTATACACTTATTTGCTTGCATATTCCAAAGGATGGGAGCTACTTGGATCATCAATATGATCTCAAGAAGGGAACTCCATTTGTGGTCTTATTTCTTTTCCTTTATCTCTTGTATGATTAGGACTTTAGCCTTTCTTCTTCTTCCCTCCACTCTAACCCAAGCCAAAACTTTTGTGCAAACATTTAACATTTCTTTTCAAACATTAGAAACCTAAGCATTATGCTTTTGATTTTCAAACTTTCTTTTGATAACACTTATTTTGAATTGAATCTTTAAGTCAACTTTGACCATACTTTGTAAATACTTTTCATTGGTAAATATAACTCATTCAAATGCTTTTGTGGTTTCAATGGCCACTTTCTTATCAAAAACTTTTCATAACCCTTAGCTGTTAGGTTTGAGTTATCCTTGAGGAAGATGTAATACTCACCTATATCCTTAGTGATGGGCAATGAGTCTTCCATGCTTATTATAGGGTTAACCCCTCACTAGCATGTTGAAGTTATCCTCACATGGTGGATTTGTGGTTTTAGGTTGAGTTTTCTCCCTTGGATAACAAAAGACCTTAAGACTTTTGGACCAATCAATTCACCAACTTGTTTTTTTGAGATTTTTACCCCGAACTACAAGGTTTTGATCCTAATCTTTTTTTTAAGATGGTACGTAGGGAATGGGTTTATCCATCCAAACACAAAATTATAAATAATTTGTACATTCTTCTCTCATCTCCCCAATTATGTTTGCACAAATAAATTTTCACAAACATACCAACCTTACAACAAGTGTGAAAAGGGCTCCCTAGGAGTACCTAGGATGTTTTGGGTGCTTAAAACCTTCCCATTACATAACCAACCCCCTTACCCCGATCTCTGACATTTTTATTAGTTTTTGATTTGATAAAACTTCTCGGTTTTTGTTCGCTTTCTAACCTTTCCTTTGGATAAATAGAAGTGTGGTGGCGACTCGACTTGTATGGTTTACTTTTGATTTAGTCAATAAATCTAAAGGTAACGAATACCCCGCTACAGCCACCTATCGTCTTTCTCTTATGTAGAAGCAGAGGATGAGATTAAAACTCCGTTCCAAGCTCTATCTATTGCTAAGGAAAAGAGAGTTAGGGCACCTATGTTCTCGTTCAAAGACGCGCAAAAGATAGTGGAAGACGGTATTTCTGATCAGTGGGGACGGATGGTAGAGGTCGCCGAGAATAAGAGCAGAGCTAGTTTGGGATTCGAACAAGGTTCATCTGTGATTAGAGCTGAAGATGTGCAACCCAGTTTCCATAGCAGAGGGTTCATTCATGGTAATGAATAACACTTAGCTGCTGTGATCGAGGGTGATGAAGACGAAGACTGCACCAGTTTTGTGACGCATGGAAAAGCTTACAACAATTGGATTGTTGTTGATGTTCTTATTATTGTGCATCGATCTAAGTAATTTCTTTTATTTGTTTTTAAAAATCCTTCTCCTATGCCAAAGGGAGAAGTGAACATTGTTTGGGCATTTTCAAAATTGATCATCAATAAAATATAATTCTATTCATCCATATCTATGATGTTTTATCTTTGCTTTTTGCTTTATTCTGAAAATGGTAATCACAAAAAACATAAATAAATAATAATTGTCTATCTGCATAATATTTGGTCACAATTCATTTCTCTAAGATCACAATATCAAATCATTATGCAGATTGGTTCCTAAACCCATTGAATACAATGATCCTTCTCCTTCTCCAAATTTTGAATTCCCTGTGTTTGAGGCTGAGGAGGAAAGTGATGAAGAAGTATCTAATGAATTGTCTCGTCTTCTCGAGCACGAGGAAAAAGCCATTCAGTCGTTCAAAGAACAGATTGAGTTAGTCAACTTGGGTTCCGAGGATGATGTGAAGGAAGTCAAGATTGGGTCTCGACTGTGTCCAGAAGTTAAGAAGGGGTTGATTGATCTTCTCCGAGAGTATTCAGATGTGTTTGCTTGGTCCTATCAAGACATGCCTGGTTTAGATTCTGAGATTGTGGAACATAGATTGCCGTTGAAGCCAGAATGCCCGCCGATCAAGCAGAAGTTGAAGAGTACTCATCCTAATATGGCAGTGAAGATTAAAGAAGAAGTGCAAAAGCAGATTGATGCCCGGTTTCCTTGTTACCGATGAGTATCCGCAGTGGGTGGCCAATATTATGCCTGTTCTGAAGAAAGATGGAAAAGTCCATATGTGCGTCGATTATAGAAATTTAAATAAATCCAGTGCGAAAGATAATTTCCCTCTTCCACACATTGATATGTTAGTAGACAATACAACTAAGTTCAAAGTCTTTTCGTTTATGGATGGATTTTCTGGATATAATGAGATCAAGATGGCACCTAAAGATATGGAGAAGACCACATTCGTTACACCTTGGGGAATGTTCTGTTATAGAGTGATGCCTTTCTCTTTAAAGAATGCTAGTGCAACTTACCAGAGAGCAATGACTACCCTTTTTCATGATATGATGCATAAAGAGATCGAAGTCTATGTTGATGATATGATTGCAAAATCTATTGATGAAGCAGAGCATGCTGAGCATTTGTTAAAGTTATTCAGCATTTGAGGAAGTACAAACTCCGATTGAATCCCACTAAGTGTACATTCGGTGTTCGTTCTGGTAAGTTGTTGGGATTTATTGTCAGCGAGAAGGGTATTGAAGTTAATACTGCCTAGGTCAAAGCAATACAAGAGATGCCTGCGCCCAAAACTGAGAAGCAAGTCAGAGGTTTTCTCGGTCGCTTGAATTATATCTCGAGATTCATTTCACACATGTCTGCCATATGTGTGCCTATATTCAAGGTTCTTCAGAAAGACCAGTCTTGTGATTGGACAGAGGATTGCCAGAAAGCTTTTGATAGTATCAAAGAGTATCTGCTTGAGCCTCTGATTCTGTCTCCGCCTGTTGAAGGAAGACCGTTGATCATGTATTTGACTGTGCTTGAAGAGAGTATGGGTTGTGTTCTGGGTCAGCAACATGAGACTGGAAAGAAAGAATATGCAATTTACTACCTCAGTAAGAAATTCACCGATTGTGAGACTCAGTATTCTATGCTTGAAAAGACTTATTGCGCATTGGTTTGGGCTGCTAAGCGTCTGCGCCAGTATATGTTAAATCATACCACTTGGTTGCTATCCAAAATGGATCCAATCAAGTATATTTTTTAGAAGCCTGCTTTAACTGAGAGAACTGCCCATTGGCTGATGTTGTTATCAGAGTATGATATTGAATACCGATCTCAAAAAGCGATCAAAGGTAGTGTCTTGGCTGACCATTTGGCTCACCAACCAATTTAAGATTACCAGTCAGTGCAATATGATTTTCCTGATGAAGAGCTCTTGTACTAGAAAATGAAAGATTGTGATGAACCATTGCTTGAAGAAGGGCCAGAACGTGGTTCCCCTTGGGGCATGGTATTTGATGGAGCTGTTAATCAATATGGTAATGGCATTGGGGAAGTGATTAGTACTCCTCGAGGCACGCATTTTCCATTTACAACTAGATTGAATTTCAAGTGTACAAATAATATGGCTGAGTATGAAGCTTGCATTATGGGGCTTGAAGAGGCCATTGATCTTAGAATCAAATATTTAGACGTCTATGGAGATTCAACTTTGGTTGTGAATCAGATCAAAGGTGAATGTGAGACGAATCAACCCGGTTTGATACCATATAGAGATTATGCGAGGAGGATTTTAACTTTCTTTACAAAGGTTGAATTTCATCATATCCCTCGAAATGAAAACCGGATGGCAGATGCTCTTGCAACGCTGGCTTCAATGATTATGGTGAAGTATTGGAATGAAGTTCCCAACTTGACTGTGATGCATCTTGATAGACCAGCCCATGTGTTTGTTGTTGAAGAGGTCAAAGATGAGAAGCCGTGGTATTTTGATATCAAATGTTTCCTCCAAAGTAAGATTTACCCGTCTGGGGCATCTTTAAAAGATAAGAAGAGTTTGAGAAGATTAGCTGGCAATTTCTACCTGAATGGTGATGTATTGTACAAGAGAAACTTCGATATGGTTCTGCTCAAATGCGTGGATAGACACGAAGAAGACCTGTTGATGACTAAAGTCCATGAAAGTTCCTTTGGTACTCATTCCAATGGACATGCTATGGCTAAGAAGATGTTGCGAGCAGGTTACTATTGGCTGACAATGGAATTTGACTGTTGCAAGTTTGTGAAGAAATGCCACAAGTGTCAAATATACACAGATAAGATTCATGTTCCTCTGACGCTGTTGAATGTCATTTCCTCCCCATGGCCCTTCTCCATGTGGAGAATTGATATGATTGGCATGATTGAGCCTAAAGCTTCGAATGGACATCGTTTCATTTTGGTGGCTATTGACTACTTCACAAGGTGGGTTGAAGCGGCATCGTATGCAAATGTAACCAAGCAAGTCGTTGTGAGGTTTATCAAGAATTAGATTTAGATTTTAGCCAAATAGATTTAGATTTTATTGTGATCATTTTAGATTTTATTGTGATCATTTTAGAAATTAAATTTTAAATCAAAATCATGTTTTCTTAAATATATAAAAGCATTTATTTTTAAGCAATCGATTTCATTTAAAAGAATACCAACAACGGTTTGAAAACGGTAAGCCATAAATGTGGAGCATTATTGGTTCTCCCCAAGCATTTGGCGTGATCCCTGTTTCATCCCCAACAACTTTTTGGCATCCGATGTTTGTTGGTTTCCCCAGCCGAATTTTTTGGCCTCCCTTGGGTTGTAGGCGTGTTATTTCAGCAATTTGCATGATTTCGGCAGAATTTTTGCTTCTTCGCAAATCATCATCAGATTCGTCCCTAGTCAGAGTTGTTCCCCGATTCTGAGCAGCTATTGTGTTAATCCCCTGCAGAGTTGTCTCCCATGTGATATGGTGTTGACCTAAAATTCCCCGCAAGCTTGATAGCAGTTTCCTCAGCAGATCCTCGTGCTTTTCCAGCCAGGATTGTGCCTTCGAGATGTTTGATCTCTTCTCCAGCAGTTGTTTCCCTCTTTAGCGGACTGGCCGAGAATTGTATCGATGATTCAAATCAGCGACATTTGTATCTTTTGCGATCATTTTTTCAGCATAATCATCACATATACATACACATATACATATACATATACATATAGATATACATTCAGAAATTTCATTATTGCATCATTACACCTTGTGATTCATTGTTATTTTTACTCTCTACTATGATGGTACTTTATCCCCATGCAGGTTTGGTGTGTCTGTCCTCCTTCAATTGTAGAGTGTCATCCCCTTAAGAAGAAATACTTTAACCTTTCTCCTATTCCCCACTGAGTTATTTCCTCGTGGATGATTATTATTTCAGTTTCCTCCCCATTTGATTATCTGTATGGAACCACTCCCCTTGAATTATATCCTCATTGGGCCGAGTCTTGATTTTGACTGTTTCTTTCTAGATCTTACCTAGATAGATGCTTTTGGTCCTCTAAGAGTCTATTACTCAGTAACTGGAAATATTCTTTTTAGTTTGCAAATTTGTCACTTTTGCCCAATACCCGGCAAGAGCAACCTTGTGTTCCCAGCAAATTTGTTTTCACGTTTCCCCATGAAGTATATCCTTGATATGTTCATCCTAACCGTTGACAAATATTTTCTTCCCCTACTTTGAGTCCATCCTTGATATGTTCATCTTAACCGGTGACGAATATTCTCCTTTTGGTATTCTACCCAGTAAAAAGGTAGTTGTAATCCCTATTTTATTCCCCAGAGAGTTAATCCTTGATATGTTCATCCTAACCGATGACAAGTTTCCTTTTCTTTGCGGTCTTCTGCCCAGTAACTGGTAATTGTAAATCCTGCTTTTCTTCCCTTTGCAGAGTTTATCCTTGATATGTTCATCTTAATTGGTGACATATATTCTCTTTGTGGTATTCTATCCAATAACTGATAGATGTAATTCCTATTTACCCTCTGAGTCTATCCTTGATATGTTCATCCTAATCGGTGACGGATATTCTCTTTCTAGTATTTTATCCTACATTTGATAGATGTAGTTCCTACTTTTTCAGGAAGTTTATCCTTGATATGTTCATCCTTATTGATGACGAATATCCTCATTGATTTCCCCAGGCAAGTCTATCCTTGATATGTTCATCTTAACCGATGACAGATTTTCTTTCCTTTGAGTCTATCCTTGATATGTTCACTTTACCCAGTGACATATATTCTCTCCCTTTGGTCTTCTGCCCAGTAACTGGTAGTTGTAAATCCTATTTTTGCGTTTCCAACAGTCTATAGTAATCGGTAATGAATACGCCTCATGGTTGCCTTCAGCGAGTCATCCTTGATATGTTTACCCTAACCGGTAACGAATGTCCTCCCTGTCAGAGTTATTCTCCCCTTACCCAGTAACCGGTAATGGATAATATACTTTTGTTACTCCTGTGTTGAAGATCATTTCTTCCCCAGTTGAGTGTGAGTGTGCATTTCCTTAGTGAAATCGCCATTTCCTGTTTGGCTCGAGTATTTCAGCTTTGTTCCGATCTACTTGTTTCCCCCGTAAATGTCTTTTATTCCCTGGCTGAGTCTTTCCAATGATTTATTTTCATGGAATCCCTCTAGTCCCCCAAGTGTTTTAAGTCGTAGCCTAGCCTACACGCAACCTTTTTATCCCCTTAGAGTCTCTGTCTCCCCAGTGAGTTTTCCTTACGGAATGCAACATGTTCCTGCGGACTTTCGGTCTCTCCGAATTCTTTTGCTTTGTGGCAACATTTCCCCACAGAGATTATTTTTATAACATTCATATCATATGCATCATGAGATCTCTTAGGAACCAAAATTTGTTTCTATATGTTGTTATTTAAGTCTATTCTGCTGAGTCGATGCGAAGATTATAACCTTCATCTCCTCAGCTAGAACATGCTTAAATAGGGGCAGTTGTAAGACCCCAATTTTGACCTAAGATCCCTCATGCTATCTCATCATATGCATTAGCATTGGGATCACATCTTGGCATCCTCCTTACCCCCTCATTCATTGGGTTTGCATTGGGAGAGATCACCAAGCATGATTTGATTGTGTCATACTTTATATCTTTATAATTTACTAACCAAAATACCAAAAATATGTCTTTGTATTTGTCTAACTCTTTTGTAGGTAGTGCACATGCTCACCTTTGATCTATCAAGCTCATATCTAGGGTTTAAGACCCTCATTACAAAGAGCTCAATCAATAATTGGTCTAATATGGATCTAGACATCAATATGGATCCCCATGAGCTTCACATGTTATTTTGATCAAGAATTCATTAAGAGTTTGGAATTGGTTTGCCTTGGAAACCGAAGTTCATCTGGGTATATTGTGTAACTTCTTCAACAAGCTTCTTCAACAATGGATCAAATATCTTAAGGTATACTTCAAATTTTATCATCTTATGCATATATGATCTCCCATGAGTCCCAAAAGTCAAGAGAATTGCAAGCTAGCAAGTTGGTTGAGGGTGGTTGACCAGAGGAATTCATCTGATCAAAACTGGGGTTCCCTAAGCCTTGCTCATATGTAAATGCTTTTATCATCTTTGTATTTGTCTAATTCTTTTTAGTTTGCAAATTTCTCTCTAGACCTACAATTTTTGTCATATGTAAATGATTCCAAGATAAAATTCACTATAAATGACATTAAAAAAAACTTTCATTTTGAGGTCTAGAGCTAGTTTTTCTTGTAAAGTCATTTTTTATGGTGAAAGATTATAGGTCATTTTGTCTAAACCCTAATTTGGAGGTCAACTTCCCAAGACCATAACTTGCTAAATTTTTATGAGATGAAAGATTTCCAAGTTGTAAAATCAAATTCAAGATGTCTACTTAAACTTTGATGTTTGTATTAAGATCTAATTCAAATTTTATGTGCATGTGATATGAGGATACATTATAGGTCATTTTGGACCAATGCCATTGAACAAGTGATTTTCTTCAACTTCAAAAATGCATAACTCCTTTATATTAAATCCAAACGAGGTCAAATTTGTGACCATTTTGAAGGACTTTGAGAGAGATACAACTTTTATGAAATAAAGTTTCTCATTGGAAGCTCATGTAAAAAGTTAGCCAAGGTGGAATAAGTGAACATATGGCTTGACACTTAGAATTTTTTTGACATGTTTGGTTTTCCCAACTTCCACCTCAAAATTCATCATGATCCAAGCTTCAAATGAAAAAATGTTCAACATGAAATTTGTTCCTCTTGATCTAACCTTTCCAAAAAGTCTAATTTCATTCATTCTGGACAAGATTTAAATGGGCTGCGCATGGCTTGAACATGAGTGATCCTTTGGCACAAATTGAACTTGAAACTTCCATACACCATTGCCTAACATTCCAACATGATCTCAACATTGCTTGTACTCAATTATGGATCAAAAAAAGTGATTTCATGGGCCTGTACACACCCATGCACACATGCAATGTACATTGCTATTTTTGGAATTCCATTTCAAGTGTGCAAATATCAAACCATTTGGCTATAAATAGAGCCCTCTATGCTCAGAAACAAGGACCCTGCGCACCAGCTTTGAATCCATACCTTCAAACCCTCTAATTTCAAAGGATAACCTTGATAATTTCCATTAGAAATTGAGTTTGAATCTCACTATTTTAAGATTCAAAACTCCAAGAGTCCTGAGCTTTTCATCCATTCAGTTCTACTCCTTCAAGTGTACTGGACAAGATTAAGAGCAAGCAAGAGCAAGATCAATCAAGCACAGACCTACATTGAAGGTATTTCCCATAATTTTTCATCTCTTAGATTCTCACTCAATTCTCCTTAATTCTCTTGGATCCTTGGTTGTCTGAAGTCCTACCAATATAGGCAACAAGATTGAGTTACTTTGAGGTCAAATCGAAGCAACTCAGATCGTGCACCTCAAATTTCAACTCCTTGTATCTCTCAATATACTTGGAGTTAGGATAAATTGAGGCCAGATTCGAGCTCAGAGGCATTTTTACTTTAAATTCATGTCCTTATTTTTAATTTTGGTGATGGTTATGGTGAACCAGTCCGGTGAAGCTCACCGGAGAAGGAGACCAGAGCTTTAGCTCCGGTGGTGAGTTGGCATCCATCAGAGCTACATGATCCATTTGAAATGATCTAATCTCGCGCGTTGAAACTGATTACCACTTGTGTTGCACGCTGACTCATGACCATGGTGGAATGCGTGCTAGCAGCCACTTGATCTGCCACCTCAATTAATGAGGGAGATCAAGTAGTCCACGTTTTTTCTTATTTTCTGATTTTCATTTTATTTGATTTATTTTCATTAATTCATATTAATTATAATATTGATCAAAAAAATATGAGAGTTTTACCAATTTTTTAAAAATAAATTCCTCTTTCATTTTCTGAATTAAAATTATTTTTTGGATCATTATTAATATTTTTCAGATTTAATTGATTTTGTGAATATTTTTAATTGTTTAAAAATAGTTTTAAGTTTCCAAAAATTATGAAATTTTTTCTCCAAGGTCCTTTGACCTTGTTTGACCTATGATAAATCTCATGGCCATTTCTTTGGTGTTTTGATGAGGTTTTAGGATTTTGATAAACCATAATTTAATTTAATGCATATTTTAATTGATTTTAATTATTTAAATGCAAAATAAATTTTGTTGAACTTCTAATTTTGACTTGTTGAGTTTGACTTGCGTTGTTGGGCCTTGGTCAAGGTTGATTTGACTTTGTTGAGTTAAAATTATTGGATTTAGGGGATTGATGAAATTTACATTTCATCTCCCAAAATGAATGAATGATTTTAATTTGGTAAAAGTCCTTCCTTGACCAATTTGTGTTGATTCCATTCCGCCTCCCTCTTCATCTCAATCCCCATCTCTATTCATTCATGTCATGGACCTATGATATCTCTATATCCTAAGGCTAGTTGATTGCAAAATCAACATGAGTATGGATGAGATTAGGTCCATTCTTTTGCATATTCTTTTTGTGTGTGGTATGTTTTAGGAGCATAGTTCATTATACCATGTCACTAACATGCATTAACACCAAAATTTCTATTGCCCGACCTCAAATAGTTGTGACTTCTACATAAGTCCAATTACGATTGTTTAACATAGTGCTAAGTTTTTGACACAAAAGGCATAACATTCTAGTAAGTGAGATTTTAAGTCTCTCCTCTTTCATGGTATCGTGTGGAAACTTGGCCTTTTTTCCTTCCTTTGGAAGATGTCTTGGTTCAAGGATCCATGCTTGTGAATAATGGGTTGAGTGTTCTCTAAAGAATGACTTAAACAAAACAAAAAGCAAAACCAATACTAACTTCTAATCAACTAACAACTAACATTTAATTTCAAGCCATTTACTTTTTATGCATTTTAATTTCAAGTCCTATTTCATTTGCTATTATTCATACCATTCAATTTGTTTACTTTAATGCCATTTTTAATTTGCTCACTTGATCCATACTTTGTGAATATATTGTGTTTGTATATACTTGTTCGTGTTTGTGGTCATTTGACCTTAATGTACATAATAAGAACAAAAATCCTAAAAGACATTTTGTGTGGACTGTTGGATTTGATCTGCGATATTGGACTTAGAATTAGGCAACACTCCTTATGCAAAGGACTTGGCCAATGCCAACTTTCATGAAACCAAGTGCTTGTGAAGTGAACTTTCATCAGATACAAATATTGAAGATCCATTTGAGTTCATCTGCAACATGATCATATTGAAGCTGTTATTTTGAACCTATGCCTAATGTCTACATTTGAAGTCATCTGATAAATGGGAAATTATGAAGAAGATCATGGAGTTGCTAAGCTTGGATGTGGCTATCTTTATTTGATACCTTTCTCTTCACCTTTCTATTTGTGTATTGATATTGCTTGATTCTAAAGTCCAAGGGAAATTTGGGTTTCTATATGACATTCTTGTCTATTGGATTGCAGGCCATTGGTAAGATCTTTTCAACTCTTAACTTTTAAATTTGTGCTTAGGATTAGTCTCTTAATCTCCTCCCCATTTCTTTAATTTCAAATCTCTCCCCCTTTTAAAATCTTCTTTGCTTGTATTTTCTAAACTTAGACTTTATTGCAAATTAAAAACTTTGGCCTTATGCCATTGTATTTTTAAACTCTTTTCTTACTCAAACTTGTAAATGAATCTAATCATATTGACTTAAAATTTCAAAAGACAAAAAGAACTAACGCTCATTCAAACCTTTTAGGCCTTTTGTGCCTCTTTTAAACTTAAAATTTTGTTAAAAACAACTTATTCACTTTGAAATTGTTACCATGAACTACAAGGTTTTGATCGCTCATTTTTATGTTGGTACGTAGGCACAAGTCCGAAGGTCTTGTCAAACACAAAAAATATAATTAATAAATTCTTTTCTCATCCCTCCACTCTATTTATTGAAAACATCATTTGTATAAAAATACATATGCACACAAGAAAGGGCTCCCTAGGAGTACCTATGACACTTTGGATGCTATCACCTTCCCTCTGTGTAACCGACCCGCTTAACTGTAATCTCTGGCATTTTATTAGTTTTGATTTGAAAACATATTATCTATGGGTTTTGTTTGTAATTTCCCTTTTCTCTTGGAAACAATAAAAGCGCGGTGGTGACTCTGATTTTATTGACGTTAAGTTTATTCATATCTTAATGGTCATGAATTTTTCGCTACAATTTTCATTAATTCATATTAATTATAATATTGATCCAAAAAATATGAGACTTTCACCAAAAAAATTTAAATAGATTCCTCTTTCATTTTCTGAATTAAAATTATTTTTTGGATCATTATTAATATTTTTCATGATTTAATTGTTTTTGTGCATATTTTTAATTGTTTAAAAATACTTTTAAGTTTCAAAAAATACTGAATTTTTTTCTCCAAGGTCCTTTGACCTTGTTTGACCTATGGTAAATCTCTTGGCCATTTATTCGGTGTTTTGAAGAGGTTTTAGGATTTTGACCAACCATAATTTAATGTATATTTTAATTGATTTTAATTGTTTAATTTCAAAATAAATTGTGTTGAGCTTTTGATATTGACTTGTTGAGTTTGACTTGTGTTGTTGGGCCTTGGTCAAGGTTGATTTGACTTTGTTGAGTTAAAATCATTGGATTTAGGGGATTGATGAAATGTACATTTCATCTCCCAAAATGAATGAATGATTTTAATTTGATAAAAGTCCTCCTTTGACCAATTTGTGTTGATTCCATTCCCCCCCCCCCCCCCCCCCCCCTTCATATCAATCCCATTCTCTTCTCATTCATTTCATGGACCCATGATATCTCTGCATCCTAAGGCTAGTTTATTGCAAAATCAATATAAGTGTGGATGAGATTAGGTCCACCCCTTTTGCATTTTCTTTTAAGTGTGATATGTTTTAGGAGTATGGTTCGTAGTACCATATCACTAACATGCATTAACACTAAAATTTCTATTGCCCAACCTCAAATAGTTGTGACTTCTACATAAGTCCAATTACGATTGCTTAACATAGCACTAAATTTTTGACACAAAAAGGCATAGCATTCTAGTAAGTGAGATTGTAAGTCTCCCCTCTTTCATGGTATTGTATGGAAACTTGGCCTTTTTTCATTCCTTTGGAAGATGTCTTGGTTCAAGGATCCATGCTTGTGAATAGTGGGTTGAGTGTTCTCCAAAGAATGACTTAAACAAAAACAAAAGCAAAATCAATACTAACTTCTAATCAACTAACAACTAACATTTAATTTCCAGCCATTTACTTTTATGCACTTAAATTTTAAGTCTTTATTCATTTGCGATTATTCATACCATTTAACTTGTTTAATTTAATGCCATTTTCACTTTGCTCACTTGAGCCATATTTTATGATCATATTGTGATTGTATATACTTGTTTGTGTTTTGTGGTCCTTGGACTCTAATGTATATAATAACAACAAAAACCCTAAAAACATTTGCGTGGGCTGCTGGTTTTGATCCTAGACATTGGACTTAGAAATAGGCAACACTCCTTATGCAAAAGGACTTGGACAATGCCAACTTTCATGAAACCAAGTGCTTGTGAATTGAAACTTCATCTGATGCAATTATTGTGATCCCATTTGAGTTTATTTGCTACATGGTCTTATTGAAGCTGTTACTTTGAACCGATGTCTAATGCCTGTCTCTGAAGTCATCTGATATATGGAAGATTATGAAGAAGATCATGGAGTTGCTAAGCTTGGATGTGGCTATCTTTATTTAACGCCTTGCTCCTCATCTTGCTATTTGTGTATTGATATTGCTTGATTCTAAAGTCCAAGGGAAATTTGGGTTTCTATATAACATTCTTTTCTATTGGATTGCAGCCCATTGGTCAGATCTTTTCAACTCTTAACTTTTAATTTTTACTTAGGATTAGTCTCTTCATATCCTTCCCATTTCTTAAATTTCAAATCTCTCCCCCCTTTTCAAAATATTTTTTTCTTGTGATTTCAAAACTTAGACTTTATTGCAAATTAGAAACTTTGGCCTTATGCCATTGCATTTTCCAACTCCTTTTTTTAATCAAATTTGTAAATGAACTTAACTATACTTGACTTAAAATTTCAAAAGACAAAAATTACTAACACTCATTCAAACCTTTTTGGGCTTTTTGTGCCTTTGTAAAACTTAAAATTTTGTTAAAAGCAACTCATTCACTTTGAAATTGATGCCACGAACTATGAGGTTTTGATCCCTTATTTTTATGTTGGTATGTAGGCACAAGTCCAAAGATCTTATCAAACACAAAAATATAATTAATGAATTCTTTTTCTCATCCTCACACTCTATTTATTGCAAACATCATTTTGTACAAAAACACATATGCACACAAGAAAGGGCTCCCTAGGAGTACCTAAGATACTTTGGATGCTAACACCTTCCCTCTGTGTAACCAACCCCCTTACCTGTAATCTCTGGAATTTTATTAGTTTTGATTTGAAATCTTCTTATCTTTGGGGTTTATTCGTACTTTTCCTTTTTCCCTTGGAAACAATAAAAGCGCGGTGGCGACTCTGGTTTAATTGACATTAAGTTTATCCATAGCTTGATGATCATGAATTTACCGCTACAGAAATTATGTGGCGACTCTGCTGGGGAGTATTCTCCAGTGGGTTTAGCCTACTTTTTTTGTGTGTATATTATTGTATATTTGATGTATGTATATATGTATGTATGATATAATCTTCTTGTTGTGCTTGGTGATCTCTGAGTGGTGAGATAAGTTCTAACCCGGACTTGAGTGCAATTAAGATAGGAGGATGACATAGTCATTTTTGACCTGTGTGGAGTAGTCCTTAACAAGTTGGCTTGAGACCCATCTACTAAGTGGAGACCCTTTTGGAGTTATTGATATCATACAAGTTATTTGTGGTTAGGCATTACTTTCTCTGATTTGGGGTCCGAGAAGCTGAGGACCGTAGAACTTTAAACCCATCTTGGCCTATTTAGGGAGTAGTGCGGAGACTGTTCAAGTGTAGACTTGATAATAGTTGTTACGCGATACTACACTCAGACGAGTTTCTCTTGAGAATGTTATAGGTTGATGAGTCAGTCATCCTAACCTGTAATATCCAATAGATGGAATTAAGACTCTGGGAACTTTTTAGAACATGATCTATATGTTTTATCCTTAGTATACTCCTTTGGGATGGTTCTTACCCAGACTTCATGCTCGTGACTCATAACAAACCCTTGATTCTTGGTTGATCCAATCAAGTCTTGTCAATATCAATGGAAATTGGGTGTTGATAAGGTGAAAACCATAATCCATCAAAATGGATGATTGATCCCGTATTTGTAATTGTTGCATTCATGCACATCATAACATTCATCACACGAAAAATAACTTCAAGGAACTGAGATTCTATTTGAAAATATTTTCAGACCATGGATTGTGGATGAAGGAGCACTAAGAAGTACAGTTTCAGATGTCCCGATTTGAAAGAGTTAAGGAAGCTATCATCTTTTATATTAGATCCCTTGGACTTCAAACAACGTCATGGGAAGCTTCTACCTATTTTGTCTACTTATGTGGTTGAAGGACTCTTGAGTGTGTTGGTTCAGTTTTATGATCCTCTCTACCGTTGCTTCACTTTTCCTGATTATCAGCTTATGCCTATGTTGGAGGCTTATGCCCATCTCTTGGGAATACCTATTTCTAACAAAGTGACTTTTAGTGGATTGGAGGAGATTCCCAGATCTCATATTATAGTTGAAGCTCTACATCTGAAAAAGTCTGAGATTGAGGCTCATTGGGTGAAGAAAGGAGGATTATTTGGGTTGACTTCTGAGTTCCTCATTAAGGAAGCTACTGCCTTTGCTCAAGCCGGTGGTGTGGATGCTTTTGAAGCTATCTTTATGTTGCTCATCTAAGGCTTGGTTTTGTTCCCTAACATTGACGGTTTTGTTGATGTTAACGCCATTAGAATTTTCTTGATTGGGAATCCAGTGCCTACTTTGTTAGGAGATATGTACTTCTGTTTACATCTAAGGAATTCTAAAGGTGGTGGGACTATTGTGTGTTGTGTTCCTAATTCTGTACAAGTGGTTTATTTTGCACTTGCCTCAGAAGCCTGCTTTTATGGAGAATAAACAATGTCTATGGTGGTCTCAGAGACTTATGTCTATCACTAATGATGATATAGTTTGGTATGACTCTTCATTGAGTAGCTTGGATATTATTGATTGTTGTGGTGAATTCTCTAATGTGCCTATTATTGGTACACAAGGAGGAATAAACTACAACCCTGCTTTGGCTCGTCGTCAACTTGGGTTCCCCTTGAGATACAAACCTAATAACACTTTGTTAGAAGGTCTTTTCTATCAAGAGGGTAAAGATCCCCAACATTTGACGCAGAAGATGATTCATGCTTGGCATAATGTGCATAGGAAGGGAAGATCCGAGCTTGGTCTGCGAAACTGTGTAGCTTTGGAAGCTTACACGACTTGGGTGAAGAAGAGAGCTTTGGAATTGAAGATGTCGTATGCTTGTGAGAGACCTATGTCTATGGTTGTGGTTGAGCCATTAACTCTTCCTAACCAAGATGTAGAGGAGTTGGAAGACGCACTCGCCAAGATGAAGCAAGAGAAGGATATGTGGGAAGAACGGTTGTATGCTTTGAGCAGAAAGCATGAGGAGTTGCAACTTGAGTCCAAGGACAAAGATGCATTTACTGGACTTCTTGAAGACCGAGTAATGAAGAGATAAAGAGAGCCAAAGGTTTCATCTTCCTCTAGTATGCCTCAACCTTCCGTTGCTTGGAAAAGATTGTTGATCAACTTATTCTCGAGACGACTTAGATGAAGACTTTTTTTGAGACCGAGATTCAACGCATCCAAAGGAAGTACGCGCCTGCAACCAAATCTTCTGACGTTGTTGTTAGGGATCCTTAGGATGACTAGTTTCCTTTCCTCTTGTATTTTCTACTTTGGTTTCAGAAATTGTACTCAGTGTAATCCTTCCAATTATATAAATAAAAGAGATTTTTATGGTCAATCAAATTGTTGCAATTGTTATTATTATATATTTGCAAATAAAATAGTAAGTTCCTTGAAAATAAAAACAATAAAAGCATTGCATTTCATGCATCATTTGCATAACAGGTTTCTCTTTCGCCAGATGTCTCATTAGTTATTCTTTTGTGCTTCAGCCAAGCTGACTCATCGATACAATACCCGTGCTAATCATCCGAGAATCATGGAACATCTAGAGCAAGAGAACAGAGACTTGAAGGACGGGATTGGCCGTCTGACTGCCATGATGGAGTCAGTCCTATATGCTCAAAGTCAATCTTCTCCAACTCCTACAACTCCTCTTCCTCAGAGGACTATCATATCAGAGGTTGTTTCTTCAACCGTGCTTGCTGCCCGTTTTGTGCCTGCCATGCCTGCCGGATTCCCGTGGGGAATTCCGCCAAGCTTTGTGCCTGAGGGTTTTGTGCTTACTTTTGCTTCCATGCCGACATCTATCTGGGTCATGTCTATTCCACCACCGGTTGTTCACACTCTACCTCGTGTTGAGGACACCATCTATCATTCCGAGCCGTCTGAGGGTCCGAATGTTTATGAGAAGATGGATGAAATGAAAGGCCAATTCCTTGAGATGTGAAAGGAGTTGAAGATCTTAAAGGGAAAATATTTATTTGGTAAAAGTGATGCAGAACTTTTCTTGGTTTCTAATGTTAAAATCCCGATGAAGTTCAAAGTCCTTGACTTTGAAGAGTATAAGGTGAATACTTGCCCACTCAGCCATCTCGTCATGTATGCTAGAAAGATGTCGACGCAAACTGATAATGATCAGTTACTAATTCATTATTTCCAAGACAGTATGACTAGTGCCACTTTGAGGTGGTACAATGATTTGGGTGAGGCTTTCGTAAAGCAGTATAAGTAAAATGTGGATATGGAGCCAGATAGGGACTAGTTGAGGTTATTGTCTCAGAAGGATAAGGAGACGTTCAAAGAGTACGCCCAGCGATGGAGAGAGCTTGCTGCTCAGATCATCCCTCCTTTGGAAGAAAAGGAGATGACCAAGATTTTTCTCAAGACCCTGAGCTTGTTTTACTATGAGCGCATGATTGCCAGTGCCCCCAGTGATTTTACCGAAATGGTGAACATGGGGATGAGATTAGAAGAAGGTGTCCAAGAGGGACAGTTGTCTAAAGAAGAGGTTCCGTCTAGCAAGAAGTACGACTGTGGGTTTGCCAGAAAGAAAGAAGGAGAGACTAATGCAATATCTATTTGGAGGAAGAGGAGGCCTCATGTCAGAAGAAGTCCACAACCCCATTAACACCATCATCAAGTATCATTTGTTATTGTGGTATTCTCTAATGATCAATCAACACCAATTCAACAACAACGTCAACAACCGCCCCAACAAAGAACAAACAACTATAACAACAACAACAATAACAACAACAACAACAACAACACCAACTAATCAACAACAACATAAATTTGAGAGGAAGAAGGTCTCTTTTGACCAGATTTCTATGACTTATGCCAAATTATATCCATCCTTGGTTCTCAAGAACCTTTTACAACCAAGAAATCCTCCACAGATTCCAGAACCACTTCCATGGTGGTATAAGCCGGAACCCCGTTGTGCCTTTCCCCAAGGAGCTCTCGGTCATGATATCGAGAATTGCTACCCCTTGAAGTATGAAGTCCAGAAGTTGGTCAAGAATGGGATGGTGTCCTTTGAGGATCGTGCACCGAATGTTAAAGAAAACCCGCTACCTGCTCATGGTAATTCATCTGTTAATATGGTGGACGGTTGTCCCGGGGAATTCAAGATATATGATGTTCGTTTGATTAGAAGGCCCTTGGTGAGGATGCACACAGATATCTGTATGGTGAGCGAGTGCGAGCATGACCATGATCGTTGTACAATCTGCAGTGTTAATCCTCGAGGTTGTGTGATTGTGAAAAAGAGACATCCAAAGGTTGATGGATGAAGGTATGATCCAGATTTTCCAATCCCGTCACTTAGGTGACAATGTCAATGTTATTGTTCCGGTGTTCAAGACTCCAGAAAGAGTGGTAATCCAATTTGACAACAGTAGTAGCAACATTGTCAACAATAGATCGGTATCGCCGTTGGTAATACGGTTGGCGGGCCCCATCCTGTATGCATCTGATAGAGCTGTGCCATACTAGTATAATGCTACTATGTTAGAGAAAGGTCAAGAGGTTCCTTTGCCAACGACCAGTTCTATTGTGAGCATTGCTGATGTGACAAAGGTGACTCGTAGCAATCCAGTTTTTGGGCATGTGTTCTCGAAGAATGTAGAGGATGGTTCAGTTGGTAAGAAGGTGGATGTGCATGAAGTAGATCCAGTTAGTGCTCCAAAGTGTCAGTCTGGTGAATCCAGCGGTTTGAAGCCTAACGATGATGATGAGGTACTCTAGTTAATCAAGAAAAGCGAGTTCAATGTGGTGGAGCAGCTGCTCCAGACTCCTTCCAAAATTTCAGTGTTATCTCTGCTCATGAACTCTGAAACGCACAGAGAAGCATTGCAAAAAGTATTGGAGCAATCTTATGTAGAGCATGATGTTACGGTTGATCAGTTTGATCATATTGTGGCAAACATCACTTCTTGCAACAATTTAAGCTTTTGTGATGAGGAACTTCCTGAGGAGGGCAAAAATCACAACTTGGCACTGCACATTTCAATGAGTTGCAAGGAAGACGCTCTGTCAAATGTGTTGGTTGACACCGGTTCTTCCCTGAATATTCTTCCCAAATCAACTCTTTCTAGATTGTCGTACCAAGGAGCTCCAATGAGATATAATGGCATGATCGTCAAAGCATTTGATGGTACTCGCAAAACTGTGATTGGTGAAGTGGACCTTCCTGTGAAGATAGGTCCGAGTGATTTCCAAATTACTTTCCAATTAACGGATATCCGCCCGACCTATAGCTGTTTGTTAGGAAGGCCATAGATACATGAGGCAGGAGTTGTTACGTCAACGCAACATCAGAAATTGAAGTTTGTCAAGAATGGTAAGCTTGTTATCGTTGGTAGGGAGAAGGCTTTGTTGGTAAGCCACCTGTCGTCTTTATCTTATGTGGAAGATGAGGATGAGATTGGAACTCCGTTCCAAGCTCTATCTATTGCTGAGGAAAAGAGAGTTGGTGCGCCTATGTCCTCGTTCAAAGATGCGCAAAAAATCGTTGAAGACAATAATTCTGATCAATGGGGCAAAATGGTAGAGGTCGCCGAGAACAAGAGCAAAGCTGGTTTGGGATTTCAACGAGGTTCATCTATAATTAGAGCGGAAGATGTGCAACCCAGTTTCCGTAGCGGAGGGTTAATTCATGGTAATGAACAACACTTAGTTGCTGTGATCGAGGGTGATGAAGTTGAAGACTACACCAATTTTGTGACGCATGGAAGAGCTTGCAACAATTGGATTGATGTCGATGTTCCTGTTATTGTGCATCGTTCTAAGTAATTTCTTTTATTGTTTTTGAATATCCTTCTCCTATGCCTAATGGAGAAGTGAACATTGTTTGGAATTTCAAATTTGACCATCAATAAAATATAATTCTATTCATCCACATCTATGATGTTTTATTTTTACTTTTTGCTTTGTCTGAAAATGGTAATCACAAAAAACATAAATAAGAAAATAATAATTTATCCATTTGCATAATATTTGGTCACCAATTCACTCCTCTAAAATCGAAATATCAAATCATTATGCAGGTTGGTTTCTAAACCCATTGAATACAATGATCCTACTTCTTTTCCAAACTTTGAATTCCCTGTGTTTGAAGCCGAGGAAGAAAGTGATGAAGAGGTGTCTAATGAATTTTCTTGTCTACTTGAGCACGAGGAAAAATCCATTCAACCGTTCGAAGAGCAGATCGAGCTAGTCAACTTAGGTTCCGAGGATGATGTGAAGGATGTCAAGATTGGGTCTCGACTATGTCCTGAAGTGAAGAAGGGGTTGGTTGATCTTCTCCGAGAGTATTCAAATGTGTTTGCTTGGTCCTATAAGCATTTGGATCACACCTTGGCATCCTCCTTACCCCTTTTCATTGGGTTTATTTTGGGAGGGATCACCAAGAACTTTGTAATTATATCATACTTGTATTTTTATCATTCCACTAACCAAAATACCAAAAATATGTCTTTGTATTTTCCTAACTCTTTTGTAGGTAGGGTGTCATACGGTGAACTGGACTTTTTTGGATTTGTAATCGCAATGTCGCGGTTAGCAAGAGTCGCCACCGACTTTTCTTTTATCCCATAAGGAAAGGTGGAAAAGAACAGGAAAGACCTTAATTTTAAATTCTTAGGTTCGGGAGGTACTTTATACAAAGGGAAGGTATTAGCACCCTTTGTATCCATGGTTATCCATGGGCTCTTAATTGCTCAATCATTTATGTTTTCTAGTTTGAAAAAGGTGGTTGAGAAAGGTGTGAAAAATGTTTTGCAAAATGAGAATTTAACTTTGTAATGATTCTTGCATGAATGTATACAAAGTGGTTATCTCGTTTTAATTTAGAAAATAGTTTAGAAAAATATAACTCGGCAATGATCCTAGTGCGGATGTATGCTAAGTGGTGATTTTCCAAAAAGATGTTTGAAAGGTGTGAGGTGAAAAGTATATTTTTTTGGTTATGAATGAGCAATTAAGGTTACACCTGTCCGAGGTCTTTCCGGGCATTTCCTATCCTTATGAGGGTAAAACTGTCCTTACTATTGAGAAGTAAGTAGTTTTATCCTGGGGATGTAGAAGGGTCATCGTAGGGTCATCGATAGGTCATTGAAGGCAACAGTTGTGAGGATACCTTAGCATTCGAAGGGACTATCATCATTTAACCGTAGGCTACACCGAAGGGTCATCGAGGGACAAAAATGGTATTTTCGAAGGCAACGTCCGAGGGACTATGATGATTTTACCGAAGGGTCTTTGCTAAGGATATCCCCATATTCGCGGGACATGACCGTATTACGTAATCGTGGGGTAATAAAGAGAGGTCCGATATCATTTATTTAAAGTCCATGTTTTAAGTTCATTAGGTAATTATGGTGATACCGCCTCAAATCGATACATAAAAATCAACACATTAAGGATCACTACATTAAAATTAATTAGGCAATCAATATGAATCTTCACATTAAAGTGAAACAATTTAGAATCCATCTCCATGAAAGCTTCCCATGCCTAAAGCGGAGTACCTAGCCGGCTATTTCTTCGGAAGCATGCTAGCCTTTACACCATGAACACACGGATTAAAGCATCGAGGTAAAATACAATTGGAAATTGCACCATAAAATAAATATAATAGCTAGGAATTTAAGCCAAATACGCATAATCATTATTAGGTAAACATGAAATGGGCAGCAAAGAGGCAAAGCAGCCCCTGGCCCGGTCGCCTCTGCTTCGCCTAGCGAAGGCTCAGCGAAGGCTCGCTGCGGGCTCGCCTAGCGATGAGCTAGCGAGCGGCCACGGGTTTGAAATTTGAGAACATTATGACCTCAACCTGCAGCATGGCTTATGGCATCCAACACATAATTATATGGTTCAATTTCACAATATTCAAACACATTTAAATTCTCATGCAAAACTCCAAAATGTTTATGAACTCAATTATGATATCCTCCACAAATTAAGAACATGAAGTGGTACCATATGCCAAATGAGAGTACAAAACGATATCATATGCAAATTAAGACACTAAAATGGTACCACATGCAAAATAAGGACACAAAGTGATAATCATATGTAGATTAAGAATCCTAAATCATATGCCGAGTAAGAAACTAAAGCGATAATAGTGATGCAAACCTGTTTGCAAATCGGGTTGCAACCTTGAATTGGCGAGCCGGATTGAGCTGGGCGGCGGTAGCTTCGGAGCGGGTAAGCGGCCTTCAGGGTTTCTTCACTCGGACTTCTCTAAAGTAGCCTCAGGGTTTCCGTGCCAGGGTTTCCGTCCGTCTTCCTCTGTTTTCCGTCCGTCTGTGTCTGTCCTTTTTCGTGGCAGAGGAGCATGTATTTATAGTAGTGGTAATGGTGACCTAATGGGCTTAAAATGAGGTCCAAAAATCTCAAACTTTCGCAAGCTTCGCTAGGCGAAGGAATTGCTCGCCTAGCGAGCAAACTAGGTCTGGGCTTTTTCCTGGATCCAACGCTTCGCTGGGCGAGTGACATGATGCAATGTTCGCTAGGCGAAGGAGCTGCTCGCCTAGCGAGCCAGCTGTTTTGGGCCGCCTGTGGATTGGGCCTGTTGTGAGAGGGCCTTTGTCCATTTGATATCAGTGCCTTGCAGAACAAGTCAGAGGGTCTTGGAAAATGCTTTGTAATGCCAACGGGCAAATTTTGGGGTATGACAGCTGCCCCTGTTCAATATTCTCGAACCGAGAGAGTAGAATGGCATGTGTCGTTCGTGGTCTGGAGGTGAAAGATTATTGAACACTAGAATGCCCCGAAAATTTGCGCTTGTCCATTAGTCTTGATGGAGATGGGCTTAGAGATGCCATCCAAGAAACCTGCCGAGGAGATTTCTAGATGGTGTCGTACGTTAGACGATGTCTGAAGACATGGATGTCATACCGGGTCATACGCTAGACCGTGTAGTGAATCCTCCATTATGCTGTTGACTTCGCTGGGGAGTCAGAGCATGTTATGCTGCTGGGGATAAGGGATCAGAATGGGTCATACGTTAGACCGTGTCTGAATACCAGAGTGAGTTGTTCGTTAGGCGGATGACTTTGATGGGGATGAAAGATCAGAATGGATCGTATGCTAGATCGTCTCTGAGTTGCAGAATGGGCCGTCCGTTAGGCTGAATCTGCTGAAAAGGGAGTAGTCGTATGCCAGACCACCATTCAGAAATGTACCTGTCCGAAGGTAGCATCTGAGTAAGGAAGTAGCCGTATACTAGACTACCATTCAGGAATGTACCTGTCCGAAGGTAGCACCTGAGAAAGGGAGTAGCCGTATACTGGACTACCATTCAGGAATGTACCTGTCCGAAGGTAGCACCTGAGAAAGGGAGTAGCCGTATACTAGACTACCATTCAAGAATGTACCTGTCCGAAGGTAGCACCTGAGAAAGGGAGTAGCCGTATACTAAACTACCATTCAGGAATGTACCTGTCCGAAGGTAGCACCTGAGAAAGGGAGTAGTCGTATACTAGACTACCATTCAGGAATGTACCTGTCCGAAGGTAGCACCTGAGAAAGGGAGTAGTCGTATACTAGACTACCATTCAGGAATGTACCTGTCCGAAGGTAGCACCTGAGGAGATGAAGGTTTAACTTGGTCGTACATTAAACCGTATTTGAGCAGCATCTGGTCTAGCTTGGTCGTACACTAGACTGTATCTGGGCAGAATCCGAGGACTTGACGGTCTAACTTGGTCGTACATTAGACTGTCACTGAGCAGAATCTGGTCTAACTTGGTCGCACATTAGACTGTCTTTGAGTTATTGAAGGTCAGAATGGATCGTACGCTAGATCGTATCTGAGTTGAAGGAGTCATGTATTGAGATGAATCAGGATGAACCGTACGCTAGGCTATATCTGATAGTATTTGTATATGCTGTATTTGCAATAAATGTCTGGGATGGGCTTATAGATGCCATCGTTGGGAGGATGTCAGAATGAATGTTGACATGGAGTATATCTGAAAGGTGCAGTTGAATCCTGAATGTAATTGACACAGATGTCCGTCTGAATGGACCTTTGTGTTGATTGTATCAGGAGGATAATTACCCTGAAAAATAAAGTTAGCTTCATGCCATGTCATGATGCATGAGATGCAAATGTTGTATGCGTGCGTATGCTGTGAAATGATGTAATGAGTGAATTATGCGTTTGGAATAAATGAGAGCATTGTATACATGTGTATGTTATGAAATGATGTAATGTATGTGATGCGGAATGAAGTAAATGTGAGCGTTGTATGCAGGTATGTAATGTGAAATGATGTAATGAATGCATTAGGCGTCTGAAACATTCTTCCAGGGGACACTACTGGGGAGATAAATCTCAGTCTGCTGGTCGGAGACATTGGTACTGATGGCCCTTCCTTAGCTGGGGATTTGGGTTCTGTCCAACGGGGCCTGGCTGGGGATAGAAGGGATGACCTTTCGGTAGGGCGGTGCCGACCTCTTCTGGGGAATAATTGGCGTTGCCGGGGAATCGAATTAGTAACAGCCTCCTTGGAAAGCGTGGTTAGACCTTCACCTCGATCCTGAAGTCGTGTAGTAATTACTATTGCTATTTTAGGCATGCATCTTTGTAAACATTGGTCATATTCAAGTGCATAAGTCAATTCAAGTTAAATCAATGGACGTTTACGCAAACAAAACAGGAAAGGTGAAAACAAAAGCCTTTTTTTGGAAATGAAATTGTATTGATTTTGAAAGAGGGCCTATAAACAGGCAATTTGTGTACAAGGAGACAGAAATCCTAGTAAGAGGAAATTGTCAAGAAAACAAAGAGACAGCTATGCAGAAAAAGTCCTATTGATTTTAATTCCACTACTGTCATCATGTCTTCAGGCATCTCATCTCCTGCTGTCGGATAGAGGTGATTGGCTTGTTCAGTCCCTTGAACTTGGTTGAAGCTGACAGAGAACGGGACATAGTCATACGCTTGAATCCCTAATTTTTGCCTGGACCGCCTTTTCAGGTTTTCAGTCCACCAGGATACCCTTTTTTGCCCAAGCCGCCTTTTCAGGTTTTCGACTTGCCGGGTGTACATTTTTATATGTTTATCCCTAATTTTTGCCCGAACCCTTTTGGTTCGCCGGGATGCCCTTACTTTTGCCTAGGTACGTCGACCTAGCGGGTCTCTGTTATGCGTAGTATTTTTTAACTATGTCCGCATTCACAGGATGCGGGAAGTCTTCGCCATCCATTGTAGCAAGTATCATGGCTCCACCGGAGAACACCTTCTTAACCACAAATGGCCCTTCGTATATGGGAGTCCATTTGCCTCTGGGATCTCCTTGTGGTAGAATGATACGCTTGATCGCCAAGTCGCCAACTTGATACACCTGTCTCTTGACTCTTTTGTTAAATGCTTGGGTCATGCGCTTCTGATATATCTGCCCGTGACAAACAGTCGCAAGTCTCTTCTCATCAATCAAATTTATCTGATCGAGTCGAGTCTGGATCCATTCATCTTCATCTAAGCCCACCTCTTTCATGATTCTTAGAGAGGGAATCTGGACTTCCACTGGTAAAACGGCTTCCATTCCGTAGACTAAAGAGAAAGGAGTTGCCCCTGTCGAAGTGCGTACTGAAGTGCGATAACCATGGAGAGCAAATGGTAACATCTCATGCCAGTCTTTGTACGTTACCGTCATCTTTTGTATGATCTTCTTGATGTTCTTATTAGCAGCCTCCACGGCGCCATTCATCTTTGGCCGGTACGGAGAAGAATTATGATGCTTTATTTTGAACTGCGTGCAGAGTTCAGTAATCATCTTGTTATTCAAATTGGTACCATTGTCAGTGATAATTCTTTCAGGGATGCCATATCGACAAATAAGGCTATTCTTGATGAACCGTGCCACCACATTCTTGGTGACAGAAGCGAAAGAGGCTGCCTCTACCCACTTCGTGAAGTAATCAATAGCGACGAGAATGAAGCGATGTCCATTAGAAGCCGTAGGTTTAATCTCTCCAATCATATCGATGCCCCACATTGCAAAGGGCCAAGGCGCTGTTAACACGTTCAATGGAGCAGGAGGTACATGTACTTTATCCGCATAGATCTGACACTTGTGGCAGGTTCTGGAGTGATGGTGGCAATCAGCTTCCATGGTAGACCAATAATACCCTGATCTCAGAATCTTCTTGGCCATGGTATGTCCATTAGGATGAGTCCCAAAAATACCGTCATGCATGTCTTCCATAATCTTTTCCGCTTCCTTTTTATCCACACAGCGAAGCAAAGTTGAATCATGATTACGTTTGTACAATACTCCATTACTCAGAAAGAATTTAGCGGAGAACTTCCTCAGGAATTTTCTGTCCTTAATGGATGCCCCTTCAGGGTATTCCTGAGCTTCTAAATATCTTCTTACGTCGTGGAACCAAGGTTTCTCCTGTACCTCCTCAGTGTCAAGTCCATAACAGTATGCTGGTTCATCTAACCGTCCAATGGTAACCATGGGAGCTTCGCTGCCCCATCTGACTCTGAACATAGATGACATGGTAGCTAATGCGTCTGCCAGCTGGTTCTCCTCTCGAGGAATATGTTCAAATGCTATCTCTACAAAGTATGGGATTAATGTCATCACCTGCTCTCGATAAGGGATGAGATTTGGATGTTTAGTATCCCATTCCCCTTTGATCTGACTGATTACCAAGGCCGAATCTCCGTACACACTCAAAAACTTGATTCGCCAATCTATAGCAGCTTTGAGTCCAAAAATACATGCTTCATACTCAGCCATATTATTGGTACAATGAAAACATAGTCTAGCAGTGAGAGGCGTATGGTAACCTCCAGGAGAAATGAGTACAACCCCAACACCATGGCCCAATGCATTAGACGATCCATCAAAGACCATAGTCCATCGGGATCCCCATTCGGGTCCTTCATCTGGTTTAGGTTTTTCATTATCAGCAACAAACATGACATCCTCATCTGGGAACTCAAAATTCATAGATTGGTAATCATCCACCGCTTGATGAGCCAAATGATCAGCCAGCACGCTTCCTTTGATTGCTTTCTGGGAAGTGTACTGGATATCGTACTCTGTTAAGATCATCTGCCATCTCGCTATTCTTCCGGAGAGGGCAGGCTTCTCGAACATGTATTTGATGGGATCCATCCTAGAAATCAACAAAGTGGTATGATTCAACATATACTGTCTTAGTCGGCGAGCAGCCCAGGCCAAAGCACAGCAAGTTCTCTCGAGCAGTGAGTATCTTGTTTCACAGTCGGTAAACTTTTTGCTCAGGTAGTATATGGCATGCTCTTTTCGACCAGACTCGTCATGTTGCCCCAATACGCACCCCATTGAATTTTCTAACACGGTCAAATACATGATTAGAGGTCTTCCTTCAACTGGTGGTATCAGAATCGGAGGTTCCTGGAGGTAGTTCTTGATTTTGTCAAAAGCTTCTTGGCATTCGTCATTCCATATCATTTCTTGATTTTTCCTCAGTAATTTGAAGATGGGTTTGCAGGTAGCGGTCAAGTGGGAGATAAATCGAGCAATGTAGTTCAAGCGTCCCAAGAAACCTCTGACTTCTTTCTCCGTACGGGGAACTGGCATTTCTTGAATAGCTCTCACTTTAGCCGGGTCAACCTCAATTCCTTTACCACTGACAATAAAGCCTAAGAGTGTACCGGATCTTAATCCAAAAGTGCATTTGTTCGGATTCAATCTCAACTTGTACTTCTTCAGCCTCTCGAACAGTTTGTATAAATGAGCGAGATGTTCTTCTTCAGTATGAGATCTAGCTATCATGTCATCCACATATACTTCTATCTCATGATGAATCATATCATGGAACAAAACCACCATAGCACGCTGGTACGTTGCCCCGGCGTTCTTTAGACCGAAGGGCATTACTTTGTAACAGAAAGTGCCCCATTGCGTCACAAATGTAGTTTTCTCCATGTCCTCAGGTGCCATCTTAATCTGGTTATAACCCGAGAATCCATCCATGAATGAGAATACTTTGTGTTGAGCGGTGTTATCTACCAGAACATCAATGTGCGGGAGTGGAAAGTCGTCTTTGGGACTTGCTTTATTCAGGTCTCGGTAATCTACGCACATTCGCACCTTACCATCCTTCTTTGGCACTGGCACCACATTAGCAACCCATTGAGGATAAGAAGTAACGGCTAGGAAACCGGCATTGAATTGTTTCATAACCTCGGCTTTGATTTTCTCAGACATTTCAGGACGCATGCGGCGAACCTTTTGCTTGACAGGACGGCAGTCTTCCTTCATGGGCAGACGATGCACTACTATGTCAGTATCCAATCCGGGCATGTCTTCATAAGACCAGGCGAAAACCTCTACATAGTCATGTAACATCCGAATCAATCTTTCTTTGACACTGTTTTCCAATCCTGCTCCTATTCTGACTTCTTTTCTTTCCACTTCAGTACCTAGATTGACGACTTCGAGTGACTCTTCATGCGGCTGTATAGTCCTTTCCTCTTGCAGTAATAGTCTGGCAAGCTCTCCAGGGACTTCACAATCTTCCTCACTTCCATCTTCGGCTTGGTAGATCGGATTTTCAATGTCATAATGAACAGTAGCGGAATTATTGTCAATAGGATCCAGAGTGGATACGGATCTGCGATTTGTGACGTGAGTGTGTGTAAGAATGCATAGCTTGTTTGAAAGACGACAGGAAAAATAAAGAGCGCAACATTTGAATGCGAAAATGTCCATTGATTTATTGAATATGAAAATATGCTTATGAAATGACAAAATCCTTAACAAATTAGCTATTGTGCCCCGGGTATAGACACAATGCTTTAAGAAGTTCAATTAGAATTTGCAATGCTAAATAGACAATAACAATTACTCCTGACTAAAGGAGATCGGGATAGTGTCTTCAGCCTTCAAATTATTGAGTCCGTCGCCAATTGTTGGGTAGATCCAACTATCCAGGTCGCAATCACTGTCAGCATCTTCTACAACATTGATTTGATCTTTGACCGTCTTCTCAGAGTTGAATCCCAGACCAGCTTTGTCAGACTTGTACGGTACGTTGATCAGTTGACCCCAGCCAGTACAGCCACCATCTTCAACCACAGCTTGAGCATCTTTCAGAGAAATCATAGCAGGAGGAGCACGAGTAACCTTGGGCACACAGGGAGTTGGCTTAAGGACCGGATCGGGCGGAGAAACCACTTCAAATGACTGAGTTGGAGTCTCGAAGAATTCACCATCCATCTCAACGTATCTGAAGGTATGCACACTACTGACAATGTATTCTTCCTCCCCACACACAGTGACGATCTTGCCCTCTATTGGATACCTCAGCTTTTGATGGAGGGACGAAGCCACGGCACCTGCCTCATGAATCCAAGGGCGCCCCAGTAGGCAGGAGTAGGCAGGTCGAATGTTCATTACATAAAAGGTAGTGTTGAAAACTTGAGGTCCTATCTTGATAGGGAGAACAACTTCACCGTGGACAACACTCTTTGCACCATCGTAAGCCCGCACCACAATGTCACTAGGCTTCAGTTCAACGCTCTTGCAGTCAAGTTTCTCGAGCACGGTTTTTGGTAACACATTCAAAGAAGAGCCATTATCGATCAGCACATGAGACAGGGTGATCCCTTTACACTCAATGGAGATATGCAGAGCCTTATTATGGTCCTTTCCCGCTGGTGTCAGGTCAGCATTGGAAAAACCTAGGCCACCGTCGACAGTCAGATTAGCAACATAATTTTCGAACTGATCGACGGAGGTCTCCTGAGGTACATGGGCAGTCTTCAGGAATTTTATCAAGGCATTGGCATGAGATTCAGAAGACAACAACAAGGACAACATCGAGATTTTGGAAGGAGTGTGCCCCAACTGCTCTACCACATCAAAATCACTCTTGCGGATGATTTTCAACACTTCTTCCATTTCTCGTTTGGCAACGTCTTCAGTAGTATCTTCGACAGGTGTCTCTGACTGAGAAGGATTGACTGGTTCCTTTCCTCGAGTCTCAGGAGCTGGGGGTGAGATTTCTGGAGAGAAGATCCTTCCACTTCGAGTAACTTTACTAGTCCCAACAATGTCATTAGGATTAGCAGAGTCACCAACTTGCTTTACGCCATGGATGTAAACCTCACCTCCATAATTCCACGGAATGGCCTTGCTTGAGGAGTACGGTATTGGGCCAGGTGCAGTAATGATCAGGGGAGCTACCTTGGGCTCAGCAATGATCTTCACAGGTACCCTGTGAGCGGTAATCTTAACCGGAACTTTGGACCTTGCAATCATAGATATTTCTTCAATAGGGTTTTCCGTTTTAGAAACCCTTTCAAAGAGAATTGTACGGTCGTCCATCAGCCGTTGAATGCCATTTTTCAATTTCAAGCAGTCCTCGGGCCAAAGTGTGCAGAGATTGCAATCTTCAGTACAACCTGGAAATAAACCAGCTTGCGATAAATTCCGCTTTATGATCGGGAGAGGAGATGTTAAGTCCGCTACAGTAGTGATGAGAGAATCGTCATTGAGAGCATTAACAGCCTTGTCATGATTAGGCATAGGTGCATTGATGACATTAGGAGTCTCCGGAGGCTCGAACTCAATTTCCCCGGCATCGATCATGTCCTGAATCTTATTCTTCAACAGCCAACAATCATTTGTATCATGCCCGGGGCTATCGGAGTGATATGCACACCTGGCATTGGGATTATAACGAGGCGAAGCAGTGTTGACATTTGCAGGAGGACCTCTGAGAGTGATTAAGTTTACCTTTAGCATACTTTGCAGTGCTTGTGCTAAAGTCATATTGAGCTTGGTAAACTGCCTTCTTGGTCTGTCTGGTCTTTGCTGGAAGTTTTGAGCTGGCGGGGCGGCGATCGTCACTGCTCCAACGGCATGGTCACCATTTTTCTTGTTATGATTTTTTTGACCATACACAGCATTCGATTCATTCTTCCCATGGTAGGACTTTTTACTGCTTGTAGAAGTAGCTGCCTGTAATTTTCCACTTCGAATGCCGCTCTCTACCCGTTCACCTGTCAGTATAAGTTCAGTGAAACCTGATGAAGAACTCCCCAGTAGGTGGCTGTAGAATGGGCCAGTCAGGGTACCCATGAACAGGTCTACTAATTCTCGGTCAGTCATAGGGGGTTTGACTCTGCCCGCCAAATCTCTCCATTTCTGAGCATACTCTTTGAAGCTTTCTTTAGATCCCATAGCCATATTCTGCAACTGTAGCCGAGTAGGTGCTAATTCAGAATTGTACTGGTACTGCTTGTAGAAAGCCGTTGCTAGATCAGTCCAGGTGCGGATGTCAGAGCTCTCGAGCTGATAATACCATTCCAACTGAGTGCCAGATAGACTCTCTTGGAAGAAATGGATCCACAGTTTCTTATCAGTGGTATGCGGCTGGATCTTTCTCACATAAGCCCTTAGATGCATCTGAGGACAAGACGCACCATCGTACTTATTGAAAGTGGGGATTTTGAATTTGCGAGGAATGGTCACATCGGAGACCAGACCCAAACTTTCGAAATCCAGACCAGGTGTCTTCTGACCCTCCATGGCTAGCATGCGTTCTTCCAGCAATTTGTACTTATCATCTCTTGGAGAGTACTGTTCATTTTCATACTCCTCATCATCATCCTCAGGGTTAGAGAAATCAACATTCTCCTCCTCTGAATCATTTTCCGCCCCCTCTTCTGGGCCATTCGGGATTCCAAATTTGATTCCCGTAGCCTGTCCTTTACGCCTTCTGCCCGGGTTAATGAAGCTCACAGCTTTCTTGTCCTTCTTCTTTTCAGCCAAAAGAGCCTTCAGCTCCTCCTGCCCCTTGGACAAGCTTAGCATCATCTCCTTGAATTGAGCATTCTGAGTCTGGAGATCTTTGACAGTCTGTTCGAGATCCATTTTTCTGTTTAAGAGGCAGACCGTGAGAATATGGTCCTTTAGAACACCTGTTATGCAATGTTATGTTATGCGATGCAATGTATGAAATGTTTTCAAGGACTTTTGGAATTTAACTCCGCATAAATCCCCAACAAGAGGGAAATGTTTTATTGCTACTTTTTTTTCTGATCAATGTTCATTACAAAAGGAATAATAGTAAAAATACAAAGCTCAAGTCTCCCAGGGGCGACTTCTTTTCGGGCGAAGATATGCATTGAGTCTTCGTTCCTCATTAAGCTGACTGGTGAGCTCTAACACTTTCTTCCTTTCTGCATTGAACTGAGCTTCGAAAGTATCTCTCTCTTCTCTCAACTGGGTCCAGGATCTTTTCAATTCCTCAACATCAGTAGGCATATCTGGATAAGGAATGATCCGGGAAGTAGCTCCTTCGGCCTCTGATTCAACAGTCAATGGTCCGACTGCAAGATATGGCATGACAAGTTCGCGAGCTCTGGCGCGCACCCATCTGAGATAAGGCTCCATAGGAATAGAATTTTTCTTTCCTAAATTGCTTCTTTTCACCATGCCCCAAGCTCGTACAAACCTTTGGCGGAGACCTTGAGAGTCATTGTCATAGTCAAACACCGTACCTTGAATAATCATTTCATGTGGACCATCTCTTCGAGCATGCCCAAACTGACGTAGGGCTAAGACAGGATTATAAGTAATACCTCCCCTTATCCCCAGGAGTGGTACATTAGGGAATTCTCCACAACGGTCGATGAGGGTGACGTTTTCTCTGAGATTGGAACACCAACGGATGTCTGAATGGGAGAGTGCCATTGTCCTTTGAGACCATTTCAGATTTTGATCATTCTTCAAGACTGATTGAGGGAGGTGCGAAATAAACCACCTGGACAACAAAGGTACGCAGCACATGAGAGTCCCTTGCCTCCTCATAGTACGAGTGTGAAGGGAATGCAAGACATCTCCAAGCAAGGTAGGCACAGGATTATGTGTGAGGAATATCTTAATAGCATTCACATCTATGAATTGGTCCGGATTAGGGAATAGCACCAAACCATAGATTAGCAATGCTAAAACATCTTCAAAAGCATGGACATTCGCAACTTTTAGGAATTCTCGGGCCTTACTTATCAGAAATTTGGCAAGTAAACCTTTCGTTCCACTCCTTGTTACCCAATTGGTCTCAATGTCAGATTTTGTCATGCATAAAGCTGCGGCAACTTCTTCAGACTTTGGCATCTTTTCTAAACCACTGAAAGGTATTTGGTCCAGGATAGGTATCCCGAGCAGCTGGGAGAATTCTTCTAATGTGGGTACCAACTGATAATCTGGGAAAGTGAAGCAATGATGTTTAGGATCGAAGAACTGGAATAGGACTCTCATCATACCTTCTTTGAAACCAGTGGTAACTAAGTTGAGAAGATGACCATGTTTCTTGTTGAACTGAGCATGATCGGGAAGTTCTAACACCAAATCCTTGAGTTGAGGAGAGATCGTTACAAGATTGATTCGGATAGTCTTCCTGGAAGCCATAACCTGTTCAACAGAGCAAAGCTAAAATCCTAAGTCCTTGAAATGGTTAGTATGATGCCATGATGTTATGATGTTATGATGTTATGATGTTATGCAAGCGCAAGCATGTCACACAACAATTATTCCTAGGTTTTAAGGCTTGCATGAGTTCCATAGGTAAGTACCCTCCCCACTGAAGTTTGGTTGGTTCAACCTGTCCTAGAATAGTGACCGGGTTCTAGAAGGATCTCAGATCATCGACCTTTCTTTAAGTCCACTTCAGTGCAACGCCAAGTGGTTGACCGAAGCTTCCCTAAAGTCCAATCTCAAAGAGCGTAGTATCGAGTACCAACCAACCTCAGTCGGAACCGAAGCCAGTTATCTCACTACTTTCTAATGGCTAGGATGAGTCAATTAGGGTTCTAAAGGTCTGGTTAATGCTTTGATGACACCACGCGGAAGCCAAATTTTTCCTCAAGTAACATGAGGAACATCAGGACAACCAAAGTGTCACATTAACCGTAGCTATCATTTTAACCATTCCGGTATACGCCGGATAGTCGCGATGATCTATTGCTACTTACCTAAGGTACACTAGATCCGGGTGTAGGATCTTTCACTCAAAGCCCTCTTAAAAGAAGGAACAATAAAACATAAATGAATTTTTTTTTTTTTTTTTTTTTTTTTTAAGATGGACCTCTCTTTGTATGTCCCCAGCAGAGTCGCCAGTTCTGTCATACGGTGAACTGGACTTTTTTGGATTTGTAATCGCAATGTCGCGGTTAGCAAGAGTCGCCACCGACTTTTCTTTTATCCCATAAGGAAAGGTGGAAAAGAACAGGAAAGACCTTAATTTTAAATTCTTAGGTTCGGGAGGTACTTTATACAAAGGGAAGGTATTAGCACCCTTTGTATCCATGGTTATCCATGGGCTCTTAATTGCTCAATCATTTATGTTTTCTAGTTTGAAAAAGGTGGTTGAGAAAGGTGTGAAAAATGTTTTGCAAAATGAGAATTTAACTTTGTAATGATTCTTGCATGAATGTATACAAAGTGGTTATCTCGTTTTAATTTAGAAAATAGTTTAGAAAAATATAACTCGGCAATGATCCTAGTGCGGATGTATGCTAAGTGGTGATTTTCCAAAAAGATGTTTGAAAGGTGTGAGGTGAAAAGTATATTTTTTTGGTTATGAATGAGCAATTAAGGTTACACCTGTCCGAGGTCTTTCCGGGCATTTCCTATCCTTATGAGGGTAAAACTGTCCTTACTATTGAGAAGTAAGTAGTTTTATCCTGGGGATGTAGAAGGGTCATCGTAGGGTCATCGATAGGTCATTGAAGGCAACAGTTGTGAGGATACCTTAGCATTCGAAGGGACTATCATCATTTAACCGTAGGCTACACCGAAGGGTCATCGAGGGACAAAAATGGTATTTTCGAAGGCAACGTCCGAGGGACTATGATGATTTTACCGAAGGGTCTTTGCTAAGGATATCCCCATATTCGCGGGACATGACCGTATTACGTAATCGTGGGGTAATAAAGAGAGGTCCGATATCATTTATTTAAAGTCCATGTTTTAAGTTCATTAGGTAATTATGGTGATACCGCCTCAAATCGATAAATAAAAATCAACACATTAAGGATCACTACATTAAAATTAATTAGGCAATCAATATGAATCTTCACATTAAAGTGAAACAATTTAGAATCCATCTCCATGAAAGCTTCCCATGCCTAAAGCGGAGTACCTAGCCGGCTATTTCTTCGGAAGCATGCTAGCCTTTACACCATGAACACACGGATTAAAGCATCGAGGTAAAATACAATTGGAAATTGCACCATAAAATAAATATAACAGCCAGGAATTTAAGCCAAATACGCAGAATCATTATTAGGTAAACATGAAATGGGCAGCAAAGAGGCAAAGCAGCCCCTGGCCCGGTCGCCTCTGCTTCGCCTAGCGAAGGCTCAGCGAAGGCTCGCTGCGGGCTCGCCTAGCGATGAGCTAGCGAGCGGCCACGGGTTTGAAATTTGAGAACATTATGACCTCAACCTGCAGCATGGCTTATGGCATCCAACACATAATTATATGGTTCAATTTCACAATATTCAAACACATTTAAATTCTCATGCAAAACTCCAAAATGTTTATGAACTCAATTATGATATCCTCCACAAATTAAGAACATGAAGTGGTACCATATGCCAAATGAGAGTACAAAACGATATCATATGCAAATTAAGACACTAAAATGGTACCACATGCAAAATAAGGACACAAAGTGATAATCATATGTAGATTAAGAATCCTAAATCATATGCCGAGTAAGAAACTAAAGCGATAATAGTGATGCAAACCTGTTTGCAAATCGGGTTGCAACCTTGAATTGGCGAGCCGGATTGAGCTGGGCGGCGGTAGCTTCGGAGCGGGTAAGCGGCCTTCAGGGTTTCTTCACTCGGACTTCTCTAAAGTAGCCTCAGGGTTTCCGTGCCAGGGTTTCCGTCCGTCTTCCTCTGTTTTCCGTCCGTCTGTGTCTGTCCTTTTTCGTGGCAGAGGAGCATGTATTTATAGTAGTGGTAATGGTGACCTAATGGGCTTAAAATGAGGTCCAAAAATCTCAAACTTTCGCAAGCTTCGCTAGGCGAAGGAATTGCTCGCCTAGCGAGCAAACTAGGTCTGGGCTTTTTCCTGGATCCAACGCTTCGCTGGGCGAGTGACATGATGCAATGTTCGCTAGGCGAAGGAGCTGCTCGCCTAGCGAGCCAGCTGTTTTGGGCCGCCTGTGGATTGGGCCTGTTGTGAGTGGGCCTTTGTCCATTTGATATCAGTGCCTTGCAGAACAAGTCAGAGGGTCTTGGAAAATGCTTTGTAATGCCAACGGGCAAATTTTGGGGTATGACATAGGGCATGATCTCCTTGATTTATCAAGATCACATCTAGGTTTGAGACCCTCATGAACAAAGATCACAACCAAGAATTGATCCAAGAATGGTTGTGAACATCATATATGAGTCCCAATGTTCTCTACATCATATATGAGGGTGATTTGCCTTGGAAAACCTAGTTTGATTGAGTATCTTAAGTAACTTCTCCAACAAGCTATCTCACCAATTGATCAAATTTCTCAAGGGGCACATCAAAATTCATCAGCTTATGCATATATGATCTACCATGAGCCAAGAAAGTCAAGATAATTGGAAGTTGACAAGTTGGTTGATGGTGGTTGGCCAGATGGATTCATCTGATCAAAACTGGGTCTCCCTAGACCCTATCTCCTACAATCTTCACCATATGAAAATTATTCCAAGAGAAAACTTACTCTAAATGACATTATAAACAACTTTCATGTTGAGACCTAGAGCTATTTTTGCTTGGAAAATCATTTCCTATGTTGAAACATTATAGGTCACTTTGTCTAAACCCTAATTTGAAAGTCAATTTCCCAAGGCCATAACTTGCTCAATTTTTATGATATGAAAGATTTCCAAGTTTCACAATCAAATTAGATGTGTCTAATTAAACAATCATGTTTGGAGTGGGAGAAAATTCAACTTCTTTGAACATGTGATATGAGGCTACATTATAGGTCACTTTTGACCTATACCATTGATCAAGTGATTTTTCCAAACTTCAAAAATGCATAACTCTATCATTTCAAATCCAAATAACATGAAATTGGTGACCATTTTGAAGGTCTTTGAGATAGATACAACTTTGATGAAGACTCTTTTCTTATTTGAAGCTCCCATAAAAAGTTAAGCAAGGTGGAATATTAAGACATATGGCTTGACACTTAGAAAATTTTTGATATGTCAAATTTTTCCAAACGTCCACCTCAAATTTCTTCAAGTTCCAAGCTCCAAATGAAAAGGTGTTAAACATCAAACTTCATTCTCTTGATCTCACCTTTCTAAAGAGCTCAAACTCATTCATTTTGGACTTGAAATGCATAGGTTGCGCATGGCTTAAACAGGCTGATATCATTTGGCATGGATCCAACTTCAAGCATCAATGTTCAATTGCCTTGCATTCCAAGCTTGCTTCAACACATCTGATCATTCATTTTGGACATCAAACTATCATTTCATGGGCCTATGCGCGCCCATGCACCATGCTATCATCATTTGCCAAATATGGAAGGTTGAAAAGAGTGTGCAAATATCACATGGATTTGGCTATAAATAAAGCTGCATTTGCTCAGAAATCACACACATCGCGCCAACTTTGAATCCCCATCGAAAACCCCTCACTCTCATAGGATAACCCTGATAAATTCATTTAAATTTGAGTTTGAATCTCCACTATTTTGGAATTCAATTCTCCAGGAGTCCATTGCTTCTAAACCTTTCAATTCCTCTCCTACAAGCAAGTGAAGTGAAGCTAAGCACAATTCAGATCATGATCTAGCATGTTCAGACCTCCATTGAAGGTAATTTGCAGAAATTTTAAACTCTTCGATTCTCTCAATTTATTGCTCAATTCCATTGATTCTTGAGTTGTCTGAAGTCCTACCAATGTAGGCAATAAGATTGAGTTGGTTTGAGGCTAAATCGAAGCAACTCAGATCATGAACCTCATTTTTCAATTCCACATATCTCTTAATATATTTGGAAGTGGAGGAATTGGAGGTCATATTCGTGCTCAGTGATGTTTTTTCTTTAAGATCATGTCCTTGTTTTGTATTTTGGTGATGGTTCATGTTGACCAGTTCGGTGGAGCTCACCGAAGAAGACAACCGGAGCTCTGGCTCCGGTGATGATGTGTCTTGAGTCTGAACCATGGGATCCATCTTCCACGTTTTAATCTCAACCATTCCTTGTGAATACCATGTGTACAACGCTGTTGACATGGACATATGTGGAACACGCATTTTGGATCATCAGATCTGCCACCTCAATTAATGAGGGAGATCTGATGGTCCACGTATCTTAGCAATTTCTGAATTTTATTTTAATTCCATTTTTCTTCAATAATTCATAATAAATTTAATATTGATCCAAAAAATATGGGACTTTCACCAAAAAATTTCAAATATTTTTCTCTTTCATATTCTGAATTAAAATCATTTTATGGATCATTATTAATATTTTTCATGAATTAATTGATTTTGCATTTGTTTTTAATTGTTTCAAAATGTTTTTAAATGTCCAAAAATTATGAAATTTTTCTCCAAGGTCCTTTGGCCTTGTTCGACCTATGATAAATCTCATGGCCATTTATTTGGTGTATTGATGAGATTTTAGGATTTGGACAAAACATATTTGAATTTAAAGCATTATTTTATTATCTTTAATTGAATAAATGCCATTTTAATTATGTTGACCATTTGTATTGACTTAATTGAGTTTCTTATTTGTTGTTAGGCCTTGGTCAAGGTTGATTTGACTTTGTCAAATTAATATCATTGGATTTAGGGGATTGATGGAATGTACATTCCATCTCCCAAAATGAATGAATGATATTAATTTGGAAAAAGTCTTCCTTTGACCAATTTGTGATCTTATTCATCCCCTTCCCTCCTCATCTAATTCCCCTTCTTCATCCATTCATTTCAATTGGCCAATGATATCTCAAAGTCCTAATGCTAGTTGACTAAAAGATTAACATGAGTATGGATGAGATTAGGCCACACCTTTTGCATATTTTTTGTGTGGGGTATGTTTAATGAGCATAGTTCATAATACTATGTCTACAACATGAATTAACACCAAAAGTCTATTTCCCGGCCTCAAATAGTTGTGACTTCTACATAAGTCCAATTATGATTGCTTAACATAGCGCTTAAATTTGTGACACAAAAGGCATAAGCATTCTAGTTAGTAAGATTGTAAGTCTCCCCTCTTCCAAGGTATTCTGTGGAAACTTGGCTTTCTTCCCTTCCTTTGGAATATGTTTTGATTCAAGGATCTATGCTTGTGCAAAGTGGGTTGAGTGTTCTCCAAAGAATTTCTTGAAATAAAAAAGCAAAACAAAACTAACTACTGACTTACTAACCATTAAATTTTAATTTCAAGTCTTTACTTTAATACAATTTACTTTTAGCACTTTATATCATTTGCCATTATACATATCATTATAATTGTTTATGTTAATGTAATTTTCACTTTGTCCATTTGGACCATATTGTGTGATATTATTTTGTTTGTGTATACCTTGTTTGCTTGTGTGGTCTTTGGCCATTAATGTACATAATAACAATAAAAACCCTAAAAGACTTTTGAGTGGACTGTTGGTTTGATCTTTCCCAATTGGACTTAGAATTTAGGCAACATTCCTTTGCTAATGGACTTCGTCAATGCCAATTTGTTGAAGAACCAAAGTACTTGCAATTTGAAATTCATCTGATACATCATTCAAGATCTCTCCAATTTATCTGCAACATTGATCATTGTTAAGTTGTTATGTTGAATCTGTGACTTATGGAATTCATCTTCTACGTGAGCTATTTTGAAGAAGATCATGAAGTGGATAAGCTTGGATGAGGCCATATTTATTTGATGCCTTTGCTCTTCAAGATTGATATAATTGTGCATTTGTGTGCTTCTTAATTCTAAAAAGTCTAAGGGAATTCTGGGTTTCTATTGACATACTTGTCTATTGGATTGCTACCCATTTGGTTAGATCTTTTCAACTTTAAACTTTGAAATTTTTGTGCATAGGGTAGTCTCTTCATCTTCTTCCCATTTCTTTAATTTCAAAATCTCTCCCTCCATTTTCAAAACCTTCTTTTTGTAAACTACTTTTGTTCTAAACTTTGACCACTTCTGCAAAAAGATAGAAACTTTGGCCTTATGCCATTGCATTTTCAAACTTATTTTCTTAAATCAAACTTGTAAATAAACTTAACTACACTTGACTTAAACTTTCAAAAAGCCAAAAAGAACTAACTCATTCAAACCATATTCAGGCCTTTGTGCCTTTCAAGCTTAAATTTTGTTAAAAACCAACACATTCATTTTGAAATTTATAGCACGAACTACGAGGTTTTGATCCCTCATTTTTATGTTGGTACGTAGGCACAAGTCCGAAAGTCTTGTCAAACACAAAAATATAATTAATGAATTCTTTTCTCATCCCCAAATTCTATTTTTTTTTGTAAACATCACTTTGTACAAAATACATATGCACACAAAAAGGGCTCCATAGGAGTACCTAGGACACTTTGTGTGCTAACACCTTCCCTCTGTGTAACCAACCCCCTTACTTGTGATCTCTGATTTTTATTAGTTTTTATTTGAAAACTTCTTACTGTTTGGGTTTTGTTCGTACTTTTCCCTTTTCCCTTGGAAACAATAAAAGCGCGGTGGCGAATCTTGTTAATTGATCTCTTGCTTGTCAACAACTTGATGATCATGAATTTCCCGCTACAGATATTAAGTGGCGACTCTGTTGGGGATTCTTCTCCAGTGGGTTTAGCCTACTTTTTGTGTGAATATATTTGTATATATGTGATGTTTGTAAATATGTATGTGTGATATAATCTCATTATTGTGCTTGGTGATCTCTGAGTGGTGAGATAAGTTCTAACCCGAACTTGAGTGCAATTAAGATAGGATGATGGTATAGTCATGTTCGACTTGTGTGGAGTAGTCCTTAACAAGTTGGCTTGAGATCCATCGGCTAAGTGGAGACTCCTTTGGATTTGGAAATGTCACACAAGTATTTGTGGTTAGGAATTACTATTTCTAATTGGGTCTGAGAAGCTAAGGACCTTAGAACACCTAACCCATCTTGGCCTATTTAGGACGTAGTGCGGAAACTGTTCAGGTGTAGACTTGATAACAGTTGTTACGCAATACTACACTCAGACGAGTTTCTCTTGATAATATTATGGGTCGATGAGTCAGTCATCTTAACCTGTAATATCCGATAGATGGAATTAAGACTCTGGGAACTTTTTAGAACATGATCTACAAGTTTTATCCTTAGTTCACTCCTTTGGGATGGTTCTTACCCAGACTCCATGCTCGTGACTTACAACAAACCCTTGATTCTTGGTTGATCCAATCAAGTCTTGTCAATATCAATGGAACTCGGGTGTTGATAAGGTGAAAACCATAATCCACCAAAATGGATGATTGATCTTGACAATGACTTGATTCGTCCCCTGACCTTTGTTTTCCTTGTGTGTGCTCTCTTACTTGTGATTGTTGCATTCATGCATTTCATGCGCATCATAACATTCATCACACAAAATTTCAAGGAACTAAGGTGTCATTTGCAAATATTTTTAAACCATGGATTATGGACGAAGGAACACTAAGAAGTACAGTCTCAGAGGTCCGAATTTGAAAGAGTTTAGGAAGCTAGCATCTTTTATATTAGATCCCTTGGACTTCAAACAACGTCATGGGATGCTTCTATCCATTTTGTCTGCTGATGTGGTTGAAGGACTCTTGAGTTAATTGGTGAAATTCTATGATCCTCTCTACCATTGTTTCACTTTCCCAAATTTTCAGCTTGTGCCTACCTTGGAGGAGTATTCTCATCTTTTGGGGATACATGTTTCTAGTAGAATGCCTTTTAGTGGATTGGAGGAGATTCCCCGATCTAGTGTTATTGCTGAAGCTCTTCACTTAAAGAAGTCTGAGATAAAGGCTCATTGGGTGAAGAAAGGATGGTTATTTGGGTTGCCATCTGTTTTCCTCATCAAGGAAGCTACCACTTTTTCTCAAGCTAGTAGTGTGGATGCTTTTGAAGCTATCTTTGTGTTGCTCATCTATGGATTAGCTTTGTTCCTTAACATTGACGATTTTGTTGATGTTAACGCCATTAGACTTTTCTTTATTGGGAACCCTGTGCCTACTTTGTTGGGTGATATGTATTTCTCTTTGCATTTAAGGAATTCTAAGGGTGATGGAACGATTGTCTGCTGCATTCCTCTTCTGTACAAGTGGTTTATTTGCACTTGCCTCAGACGCCTGCTTTTGTGGAGAACAAACAATGTCTAAGGTGGTCTCAGAGACTTATGTCTCTCACTAATGATGATATAGTTTGGTATGATCCTTCCTTAAGCAGTTTAGAGATTATTGATAGTTGTGGTGAATTCTCTAATGTGCCTCTCATTGGTACACAAGGAGGAATTAGCTACAACCCTGCTTTGGATCGTCAAAAACTTGGGTTCCCCTTGAGAGACAAACCTAATAACACTTTGTTAGAAGGTTTTTTCTATCAAGAGGGTAAAGATCCCCAACATTTGAAGCAGAAGATTGTGCATGCTTGGCATAATGTGCATAGGGAAGGAAGATCCGAGCTTGGTCCGTGCAATTGTGTAGCTTTGGAAGCTTACACTCTTTGGGTGAAGAAGAGAGCTATGGAGGTGAAGATGTCTTATCCTTGCGAAAGACCTATGTTTATGGTTGTAGTTGAGCCATTAACTCTCCCTAACCAAGATGTAGAGGAGTTGGAAGACACGCTCATCAAGATGAAGCAAAAAAAGGATATGTGAGAAGAACGTTTCCATGCTTTGAGCAAGAAGCATGAAGAGTTGCAGTTGGAGTATAAGGAAAAAGATGCACTAATTAAGCTACTTGAAGACCGAGTGACAAAGAGACAGAGAGAGCCAGAGGTTTCATCTTCTAGCATGCCTCAACCTCCGTTGCTTGGAAGAAGATTGTTGACCAACTTGTCCTCGAGAAGACTCAGATGAAGGCTTCTTTTGAGACCGAGATTCGTCGCATTCGAAGGAAGTACGCGCCTTCAGCCAGATCTTCTGACACTGTTGTTAGGGATCCTTAGGATGACTAGTCTCCTTTTCTCTTGTATCTTGTACTTTGGTTTCTGAAATTGTACTCAGTGTAATCCTTCCAATTTATATAAATAAAAAGAGATTTTTGGTCATATCAAATTATTGCAATTACCATTTAAATATTACATATTTGCAAATGATATAGTAAGTTCCTTGGAAATAAAAATAATCAAGCATTGCATTTCATGCATCATTTGCATAAGCAGGTTTTTGCCAGGTGTCTGATTGGTGTTCTTCTGTGCTTTAGCCAAGCTGACTCACCGGTACAACACTCGAGCCAATCATCAGAGAATCATGGAACACCTTGAGCAAAAGAACCGAGATTTGAAAGAGGAGATTTCCCGGCTGACTGCCATGATGGAGTCAGTTCTCGCTGCTCAAAGCCAAGCTTCTCCAACACCTGCAACTCCTCCCGCGAGGACTGTCATTTCTGAAGTGGTTACCTCTACTGTTCCTGCTGCCACCACCCACTTTGCTCCCAATCTGCCTGCTGGATTGCCGTGGGGAATGCCACCCAATTTTGTGCCAGAAGGTTTCGCTCCCACTTTTGCTTCCATGCCGGCATCTAGCCCGACCATGTCCGTGCCACCTCCTGTTGTGCACACTTTGCCCCGTGAAGAGGACACCATCTATCATTCCAAGCCGTCTGAGGGCCCGAATGTCTATGAGAAGATGGATGAGATGAAGGACCAATTTCTTGAGCTGCGCAAGGAATTGAAAACGCTGAGAGGCAAAGATCTGTTTGGGAAGAGTGTTGCTGAACTGTGCTTAGTGCCCAATGTGAAAATCCCAGTGTAATTCAAAGTGCCTGACTTTGAAAAATACAAAGGTAACCCTTGTCCACTCAGTCATCTTGTGATGTATGCCCGCAAGATGTCAACTCAAATAGATAATGATCAGTTGCTGATTCACTACTTCCAGGACAACCTGACAGGTGTTGCACTCCGTTGGTATATGGGATTGGATAGTGCAAGCATCTGCACTTTCAATGACTTGGGAGAGGCTTTTGTGAAACAATATAAGTACAAGGTGGATATGGCGCCGGATAGGGACCAACTGAGGTCCATGTATCATAAAGATAAGGAGACATTCAAAGACTATGCCCAGCGTTGGAGGGAGTTGGCTGCCCAGATCACTCTCCTTTAGAGGAGAAAGAGATGACAAAAATCTTTCTGAAAACCCTGAGTTCATTTTATTATGAACGCCTGATCGCCAGTGCCCCCAATGATTTTACCGGAATGGTAAACATGGGGATGATACTTGAAGAAGGGGTCCGTGAAGGATGATTGTCAAAAGACGAGGCGTCGACAAGCAAGAAGTATGGGAGTAGTTTCAGCAAGAGGAAGGATAGTGAAACAAACACAATTTCTAGTGGGAGGCAAAGGAGGCCTCAAATCAGAAGAAATCTACCACCCCGTCAACATCATCATCATCATCAATTATCTTCCATCGTTCCAATATTTTCCAATCAACAAACAACATCAATTCAATAACAACAACAACATCAGTATCAAAATCAACGTCAACAACAACAACCGCAACAAAGAACAAACACCTACAACAACAACAATTCCAACAACAATCATCACCAGCAACAGAACTTTGAGAGGAAGAAAGTCTCTTTTGACCCGATTCCTATGTCATACGCAGAACTGTACCCATCATTAGTCCTCAAAAATTTGATTCAACCGAGGAATCCGTCGCAGATCCCAAAACCACTTCCTTGGTGGTGTAAACCTGAACTTCGCTGTGCTTTTCACCAGGGTGCACCTGGGCACGATATTGAGAACTGTTATCCGCTGAAGTATGAGATGCAAAAGCTTATGAAGAGTGGCATGGTGTCTTTTGAAGACCGCGCTCCTAATGTGAAAGTTAATCCTTTGCCCGCTCATGGGAATTCTTCAGTGAACATGGTGGACGGCTGCCCAGGTGAATTCAAGGTTTTTGATGTCCGGTTTATCCAAAGATCTTTGGTGCAAATGCATAAAGATATCTGTTTGGTGAGTGACTATGAACATGATCACGATGGTTGTGATATTTGTAGCGTGAACCCAAGGGGTTGTTTTGTAGTGAAAAGGGACATCCAGTGTCTGATGGATGAAGGCATGATTCAGATTGTTCAATCTCGTCATATAGATGACGATGTCAATGTCATAGTGCCCATTTTCAAACAACCAGAGCGGTTGGTGATTCAGTATGATAGAAGCCGTAACCAAAACGTCAGTAATAGATCAGTTTCGCCGTTGGTAATACGGTTAGCGGGCCCAATCCCGTATGCATCTGATAAGGTTGTACCGTATCAATAGAATGCTACGATGATGGAGAATGGTCAAGAGGTCTTGTTGCCTACGACCAGTTCAGTAGTGAGCATTGCAGATGTTACTAAGGTGACCCACAGTGGTCAAGTTTTTGGACTGGTGTTCCCGGAGAATAAAGAAGAGTTGATTGTTGGTAAGAAGGCGGAGGTGCCTAATGTAGATCCAGTGGGCTGTTCAAAGGATAAGTCTGGTGAATCCAGCAATTTGAAAGCCAATAGTGATAATGATGAGGTACTCCGTCTGATTAAGAGGAGTGAATTTGACGTGGTTGAGCAGTTGCTCCAGACCCCCTCAAAGATTTCTGTGTTGTCTCTGCTTTTGAATTCTGAAGCGCACAGAGAAGCACTCCAGAGAGTTCTTGAACATGCATACGTGGAGCAAGATGTTATTATGGATCAATTTGATCACATTGCGGCTAACATCACTTCATGCAATAATTTGAGCTTTTGCGATGAAGAACTCCTTGAGGAGGGAAGAAATCACAATCTGGCTTTGCATATTTCTATGAATTGCAAGGAAGATGCTTTGTCAAATGTGCTAGTTGACACTAGGTCGTCACTCAATGTGCTTCCAAAGTCAACATTGTCAAAGTTATCTTATCAAGGAGCTCCCATGAGGTACAATGGAGTAATTGTCAAAGCCTTTGATGGCTCGCGCAAGATGGTTATTGGAGAAGTGGACCTTCCGGTCAAGATAGGTCCGAGTGACTTTCAGATTACTTTCCAGGTAATGGATATTCACCTGGCCTATAGCTGTTTATTGGGAAGGCCATGGATTTATGAAGCAGGAGTTGTTACTTCCACTCTGCATCAGAAGCTCAAATTTGTCAAGAATGGCAAGCTGGTAATTGTGGGAGGTGAGAAAGCATTGTTGGTTAGCCATTTTTCATCTTTCTCATATGTGGAAGCTGAGGATGAGGTTGGAACTCCGTTCCAAGCCTTATCTATTGCTGCTGAGAAGAGAGTTGGGGCACCTATGTCCTCTCTTAAAGATGCACAGAAGATTATGGAAGAAAGTCTTATTGATCAGTGGGGGCGTGTGGTAGAGGTCGTGGACAACAAGGGAAGAACTGGTTTGGGGTTCCAGAAGGGCTCGTCAACCGTTAGATCTCAAGAGATGCATCTCAACTTCCATAGCGGAGGGTTCATTCATGGGAATGAACAACACTTAGCTGCTGTGCTAGAGGACAATGAAGAGGAAGACTGCACCAACTTTGTGACGCATGGACAAACATGCAACAATTGAACTGCTGTTAATATTCCTGTCATTTTGCATCGATCTAAGTAATTGCTTTTATATTTTAAAATCCTTCTCCCATGCCTAAGGGAGAAGCGAACATTGTTTGGGCATTTTAAATTGATCATCAATAAAATTAATTCTATTCATCCACATCTTTGATGTTTTGTTTTTACTTTTTGCTTATTTCTGAAAATGGTAATCACAAAACACATAAATAAACAATATAATTGTCTATCTGCATAATATTTGGTCACAAATTCACTTCTCTAAAATCAAAATATCAAATCATTATGCAGGTTGGTTCCTAACCCCATTAAATACAATGATCCTTCTCCTTCTCCAAATTTTGAATTCCATGTGTTTGAAGCCTAGGAGGAAAGTGATGTAAAAGTGAGTGATGAATTGTCTCGTCTTCTTGAACAAGATGAGAAGTTTATTCAGCCGTTTGAAGAGCAGATTGAGCTAGTCAACTTGGGTTTCAAAGATGATGTGAAGGAAGTCAGGATTGGGTCTCGACTATGTCCAAATGCTAAGAAGGGGTTGATTGATCTTCTTCGAGAGTATTCAGATGTATTTGCTTGGTCCTATCAAGACATGCCTGGGTTGGATTCTGATATTGTGGAGCATAGATTGTCGTTGAAGCCAGAATGCCCACCAGTCAAGCAGAAGTTGAGAAGAACGCATCCTGATATGGCTGTGAAGATCAAAGAGGAAGTTCAGAAGCAGACTGATGCCGGTTTCCTTGTGACTGCTGAGTATCCGCAATGGGTGGCCATTATTGTGCCAGTGCCAAAGAAAGATGGAAAAGTCCGCATGTGTGTCGACTATAGAGATTTGAATAAAGCCAGTCCGAAAGATGATTTCCCTCTGCCACACATTGATATGTTGGTAGACAATACTTCTAAATTCAAAGTCTTTTCGTTTATGGATGGATTTTCCGGATATAATCAGATTAAGATGGCACCCAAGGATATGGAGAATACCACATTCATTACACCCTGGGGAACATTACGTTATAGAGTGATGCCTTTCGGTCTAAATAATGCTGGTGCAACTTACCAGAGAGCAATGACTAATCTTTTTCATGATATGATGCATAAAGAGATTGAAGTATATGTCGATGACATGATTGCTAAATCAATTGATGAAGAGGAACATGTTGAGCATTCGTTGAAGCTATTCCAGCATTTGAGGAAGTATAAATTCCACCTGAATCCCAATAAGTGTACTTTTGGTGTTCGTTCTGGTAAGTTGTTAGGCTTTATTGTCAGCGAGAAGGGTATTGAAGTTGATCCTGTCAAGGTCAAAGCAATACAAGAGATGCCTGCGCCCAAAACTGAGAAGCAAGTCAGAGGTTTTCTCGGCCGCTTGAAATATATTTCCAGATTCATTTCCCACATGACTGCCACATGTGCGCCTATATTCAAGCTTCTTCGGAATGATCAGTCTTGTGATTGGACCGAAGACTTGTAGAAAGCATTTGATAGTATCAAGGAATATTTGCTTGAGCCTGCTATTTTGTCTCCACCTGTCGAAGGAAGACCGTTGATCATGTATTTGACTATGCTCGAAGATAGTATGGGTTGTGTTCTTGGTCAGCAAGATGAGACTAGGAAGAAATAATTTGCAATCTACTACCTCAGTAAGAAGTTTACCGACTGTGAGACTCGGTATTCAATGCTTGAGAAGACTTGTTGCACATTGGCTTGGGCTGCTAAGCGTCTGCGTCAATATATGTTGAATCATACCACTCGGTTAATATCCAAAATGGATCCGATTAAGTATATATTTGAGAAGCCTGCTTTAACTGGGAGAATTACCCGTCGGCAAATGTTGTTGTTAGAGTATGATATCGAATACCGATCTCAGAAAGCGATCAAGGGTAGTATCTTGGCTGACCATTTGGCTCACCAACCAATTGAAGATTACTAGTCAGTACAATATGACTTTCCTGATGAAGAGATTTTGTACTTGAAAATGAAAGATTGGGATGAACCATTGCTAGAAGAAGGGCAAGAACCTGGTTCCCATTGGGGCATGGTATTTGATGGAGCTGTTAATCAATATGGAAATGGCATTGGGGCAGTGATTATTACTCCTCAAGGCACGCACCTACCATTTATAGCTAGATTGACTTTCAAGTGTACAAACAACATGGCAGAATATGAAGCTTGCATTATGGGGCTTGAAGAGGCCATTGATCTTAGAATCAAGTATTTGGATGTCTTTGGTGATTCAGCTTTGGTTGTGAATCAAATCAAAGGAGAATGGGAGACAAATCAACCCGGTTTAATACCATATAGAGATTATGCGAGGAGGATTTCCACTTTCTTTACCAAGGTTGAATTTCATCATATCCCTCAAGATGAGAATCGGATGGCAGATGCTCTTGCAACGTTAGGATCAATGATTGTAGTAAAGTACTGGAATGAAGTTCCTAATTTATCTGTGATGCATCTTGATAGGCCAGCTCATGTGTTTGTTGTTGAAGAGATCAAAGTTGAGAAGCCGTGGTATTACGACATCAAATGTTTCCTCCAAAGTCAGATTTACCCGCCAGGGGCATCGTTGAAAGATAAGAAGACTTTGAGAACATTAGCCGGTAATTTCTACTTGAATGGTGATATATTGTACAAGAGAAACTTCGACATGGTTTTGCTCAGATGCGTGGATAGACACGAAGCAGACTTGTTGATGACTGAAGTGCATGAAGGTTCCTTTGGTACTCATTACAATGGACATGCAATGGTGAAGAAGATGTTGTGAGCGAGTTACGATTGGCTGACAATGGAATCTGACTGTTGCAAGTTTGTGAAGAAATGCGACAAGTGTCAAATCTATGCTGATAAGATTCATGTTCCTCCGACACTATTGAATATTATCTCTTCCCCATGGCCCTTCTCCATGTGGGGAGTTGATATGATTGGGATGATTGAGCCCAAAGCTTCTAATGGACATCGTTTTATTTTAGTGGCAATTGATTATTTCACAAAATGGGTTGAAGCGGCATCGTATGCAAATATAACCAAGCAAGTTGTTGTAAGGTTTATCAAGAATCAGATTATATGCCGTTATGGTGTGCAAAGCAAGATCATTACTGATAATGGATCGAAATTGAATAACAATATGGTGGAAGCTCTTTGCAAGGACTTCAAGATTGCACATCATAATTCTTCTCCCTACAGACCTAAGATGAATCGGGCTGTCGAAGCTACGAACAAGAACATCAAGAAGATCATCCAGAAGATGGTTGTCACGTACAAGGATTGGCATGAGATGCTCCTATTTTCTTTACATGGGTATCGTACATCCGTACGCACTTCAACAGTGGCAACCCCTTTCTCTCTTGTTTATGGTATGGAAGCAGTGCTCCCCGTAGAGGTTGAGATTCCTTCATTGTGAGTGCTCTTGGAAGCCAAGTTGACTGAAGCAGAATGGTGTCAGACCAGGTTTGATCAGTTGAATTTAATTGAAGAGAAGTGATTGATTGCCACGTGTCATGGTCAGTTATATCAGCAGAGAATGTAGAAAGCTTTTGATAAGAAGGTCAAACCTCGTGTGTTCAGAGAAGGTGACCTTGTGCTCAAGAAGATTTTATCATTCAAACCAGATTCCAGAGGAAAATGGACTCCCAATTATGAAGGCCCATATGTTGTCAAGAGAGCCTTTTCAGGCGGTGCATTGATTCTTACACCTATGGATGGTGAAGAGTTCACTCGTCCTGTGAATGCAGATGCAGTCAAGAAATACTTCGCCTAAAAAAGAAAAGAACAACTCGCTAAGTTGAAAACCCGAAAGGGCGACTTAGGCAAAAATGGGCATCTCGGTGGATTGAAAACCCGAAAGGGCAATCCAGGCAAAAATTAGAGACATGAAACAGAAAAGAATTTCCCGATAAGTTGAGTACCCCACCTTGGGGAACTTATGCAAAAAAAATAGGGATTATGGCAAGTAACTGCATTCTGCTGATCTTTAGTGATTTTGAAGACTTGTTTGAGCACAAGGGTTGACATTGATTCATCTCCAGCAGCGGTCAAAAGCACAGTGGATATCAAGATTTTGTAGAAGGATTAAGGATCATTTGTATTCTATGTAACCCTTTTCCATGAAAATTACCATTTTCAACTTTGTAAAATCTATGGAGTCTTGTCATTTACAGACTACCATCTTATTAAATAAAATTGAGCTTTTATCCAATTGTTTCTACTCTTATTTACTTCAGCCAATAGTTTTAAATTTTATTGTGATCATTTTGAAATTAAATTTTTAAATCAAAATCAAGTTTTTAAGATATATAAGCAAGAACTTTTCCAAAGCAAGTAAGAAGAATATCAACAACATTTCAGTAAGAAGCAAGTTCTTAAGTGCGAAGCATCTGAGGTTCTCCAGGAAGTTAACTCTTCGGGTATGCCTAGACGTTTGTGTTGATTCAGTTCCTCAGCGGAATGTTTGATCCCCATTGGAGCTTATTTCTTTTTCCCCAGCTGAGTTGGTTGTGGCGTGTCCTTGTCCCCAACAGAGTTTCAGCCTTCCCAGTGAAGTTCATTTTTTTCCCAACAGGTGAATCGTATTCAGGAATGTTTAATCTTTCCCCAGTAGATCATTGTGGTGTCCCCACCAATCGCCATCTATCTTTGCTCCCCAGTCAGACTTTCTTCCTGGTTTCTGAGCAGCTTTTTGTTGATTCTTCCCCAGTAGGGTTGTCTCCCATTTTTATGGTGTTGACCTAAAATTCCATACAAATTTGGATGTTTTATCCTCGGAAGATCTCCTTCGTCTTTCCCCAGCCAGGGTTAAGCCTTTGGGATATTGATCTCTCTGTTCTCCAGCAGTTTGTCTCCATGATTTATGGATTGACCGAGGATTGTACCGGTGGTTCAACTTCTTTGCGACACCTCTATATCCTTTGTGATTGTTTTGTCAGCATAATCCCCATATATACACACGCATATCCATTCATATAAATTCATGATTTGAATATCCCGCATCTTCATATTTTATTTGTTTGAGACTTTCATTCTCTGTTATGGCGATACTTTATCCCCATACCAAATTTGGTGTCTGTCCTCTTTCAATTGTAGAGTGTCAGCCCCTAAGAAGAAAAGACTTTAACCTTTCTCTGTTTCCCCACTGAGTTTGTTTCCTCGTGGATGATTGTTATTTTAGTTTCCTCTCCAGCAAATTTTCTAGATGGAATTACTCCCCTTGAGTTATGTCCTCATTGGGTTGAGTCTTGATTGACCATTTTCTTTCTAGCGCTTACCTAGATAGATATCCTGGTCCCTTAAGAGTCTATTACCCAGTAACTGGTAATATTCTTCTTGGTTGGTAGTTTGTCACTTCTTGCCCAATACCCGGCAAAAGTACCATTTTTCTCCTCAGCAGAATCCCTAGTGGATCTATTCCTGGAAAAGTACATCCTTGATATGTTCATCCTAACCGGTGACGGAATTCTTTTCCTTCCCCTGCTAGAGTCTATGCTTGATATGTTCACTTTAACCAGTGACAGATATTCTAATCTTTGGTATTTTACCCAGTAAAAAGGTAGTTGTAATCCCTATTTTGTTCCTCAGAGAGTTAATCCTTGATATGTTCACTTTAATCGGTGACAGATTTTCTCTTTGATTGGTCTTCTACCCAGTAGCCGGTAGTTGTAAATCCTACTTTTTTCTTCTATGTAGAGTCAATCCTTGATATGTTCACTTTAATCGGTGACATATTTTCTCTTCTTTGGTATTCTATCTAGTAATTGATAGATGTAATCCCTACTTTTATTCCCCATTTCAGAGTCTATCCTTGATATGTTCACTTTAACCGGTGACGAATTTTCTCTTTGATTTGTCTTCTACCCAGTAACCAGTAGTTGTAAATCCTGCTTTGTCCCCTCGTAGAGTGAATCCTTGATATGTTCATCCTAACCGGTGACAGATTTTTCTCTTCGACGATTTTCTATCCAGTTTTTGATAGATGTAATTCCCCCTTTTGTTGTTTAGTTGGTATATCCTTGATATGTTCATCCTAACCGATAACGGGTATCCTCCTTGACATCCCCAACAGGGCTATTCTTACCCAGTAACCGGTAATGAATATTCCTCTCTGGCTTTCTCTCAGCGAGTCATCCTTGATATGTTCATCCTAACCGATGACGGATGTTTTCCCTGTCAGATTTTATTATCTCCTTACCCACTAACAGGTAGTAGATAATATATTTCTGCTCCTCCTGTTTGAAGTTTTCCTCCCCAGTTGAGTTGAGTGCACATTTCCTTAGTGAAATATTTTTTCCCCTGCACGAGTAGAATATTTCAATTTTATCCTGACTTATTCGTATCCTCTGCAGGTGCTGTTTGTTTCCCCGGCTGAGTCTTTCCATTGTTATATGGATTTCCTCGAGTCCCCCAATAGTTTTAAGTCGTAGCCTGGCCTACGCATAACTCCCTTCTTATCCCCGCAGAGTCTCTGTCTCCCCAGTGAGTTTTCCTTATGGAATGCATGGTGCTCCTGCGGACTTTCAGCCTCTCTGATTTCTTTTCCTTTGTGGCAGTATTTCCCCACAAAGCGTTAACTTTTGCATTCATATCATTTGGATCATGAGGTCTCTTAGGGACCAAAATTTGTTTCTCTATGTTGTTATTTAAGCCCATTCTACTAAGTCGACATGAAGATTTTAACATTCGCCTCCTCACTTAGAATGTCCTTAAATAGGGGCAGCTGTAAGACCCTAATTTTGACCCTAAGATCTCTCATGCAATTCCATCATAAGCATAAGCATTGGGATCATACCTTGGCATCCTCCTTACTCATTTTCATTGGGTTTGCTTTGGGAGGGATCACCAAGCACTTTGTGATTATATCATACTTGTATTTTATCATTCCACTAACCAAAATACCAAAAATATGTCTTTGTATTTTCCTAACTCTTTTGTAGGTAGGGCATGATCTCCTTGATTCATAAAGATCACATCTAGGGTTTGAGACCCTCATGAACAAAGAGCACAACCAAGAATTGATCCAAGAATGGTTGTGAACATCATATATGAGTCCCAATGTTCTCTACATGTTATATTGATCAAGTTTGCTTCAAGAGTTTGAGGGTGATTTGCCTTGGAAACCCTAGTTTGACTGGGTATCTTGAGTAACTTCTCCAATAAGTTATCTCACCAATTGATCAAATTTATTAAGAGGCACATCAAAATTCATCATCTTATGCGTATATGATCTACCATGAGCCTAGAAAGTCAAGAGAATTGGAAGTTGGCAAGTTGTTTGATGGTGGTTGGCCAGATGGATTCATCTGATCAAAACTAGGTCTCCCTAGACCCTATCTCCTGCAATTTTCACCATATGAAAATTATTCCAAGAGAAAACTTACTATAAATAACATTATAAACAACTTTCATGTTGAGACCTAGAGCTAGCTTTTCTGGGAAAATCATTTTCTATGTTGAAACATTATATGTTATTTTGTCTAAACCCTAATTTGAAAGTCAACTTCCCAAGGCCATAACTTGATCAATTTTTATGAGATGAAATATTTCCAAGTTTCACAATCAAATTAAATGTGTCTAATTCAACTTTTATGTTTGGAGTCGGAGCAAATTCAACTTGTTTGAACATGTGATATGAGGCTACATTATAGGTCACTTTTGACCTATACCATTGATCAAGTGATTTTTCCAAACTTCAAAAATGCATAGCTCTATCATTTCAAATCCAAATAACATGAAATTGGTGACCATTTTGAAGGTCTTTGAGATAGATACAACTTTGATGAAGACTCTTTTCTTATTTGAAGCTCCCATAAAAAGTTAAGCAAGGTGGAATATTAAGACATATGGCTTGACACTTAGAAAGTTTTTGATATGTCAAATTTTTCCAAACTTCCACCTCAAATTTCTCCAAGTTCCAAGCTCCAAATGAAAAAGTGTTCAACATCAAACTTGTTCCTTTTGATCTCACCTTTCCAAAGAGCTCAAACTCATTCATTTTGGACTTGAAATACATAGGCTTCACATGGCTTAAACAGGATGATATCATTTGGCATGGATCCAACTTCAAGCATCAATGTTCAATTTCCTTGCATTCCAAGCCTGCTTCAACATATTTGATCATTCATTTGGGACTTCAAACTATCATTTCACGGGCCTATGCGCGCCCATGTACCATGCTATCATCATTTCCAAATTTGGAAGGTTGAAAAGAGTGTGCAAATATCACATGGATTTGGCTATAAATACAGCTGCATTTGCTCAGAAATCACACACATCGCGCCAACTTTGAATCCCAATTGAAAACCCCTCACTCTCTTAGGATAACCCTGATAAATTCATTTGAATTTGAGCTTGAATCTCCACTGTTTTGGCATTCAATTCTCCAGGAGTCCATTGCTTCTAAACCTTTCCATTCCTCTCCTACAAGTAAGTGAAGTGAAGCCAAGCACAATTCAGATCAAGATCTAGCAAGTTCAGACCTCCATTGAAGGTAATTTGCAGAAATTTTAAACTCTTCGATTCTCTTAATTTATTGCTCAATTCCATTGATTCTTGAGTAGTTTGAAGTCCTACCAATGTATGAAAGAAGATTGAGTTGGTTTGAGGCCAAATCGAAGCAACTCAGATCATGAACCTCATTTTTCAATTCCGCATATCTCTTAATGTATTTGGAAGTGGAGGAATTGGAGGTCATATTCGTGCTCAGTGATGTTTTTTCTTTAAGATCATGTCCCTGTTTTGTATTTTGGTGATGGTTCATGTTGACCAGTCCAGTGGAGCTCACCGGAGAAGACAACCGGAGCTCTGGCTCCGGTGATGATGCGTCTTGAGTCTAAACCATGTGAACCATCTTCCACGTTTTAATCTTAACCGTTCCTTGTGAATACCATATGTACAGCGCTGTTGACTTGAACATATGTGGAACGCGCGTTTTGGATCATCAGATCTGCCACCTCAATTAATGAGGGAGATATGATGGTCCACGTATTTTAGCAATTTATGAATTTCATTTTAGTTCCATTTTTCTTCAATAATTCATAAAAAAAATAATATTGATCCAAAAAATATGGGACTTTCACCAAAAAATTTCAAATATTTTTCTTTTTCATATTCAGAATTAAAATTATTTTTTGGATCATTATTAATATTTTCATGAATTAATTGATTTCTCATTTGGTTTTAATTGTTTAAAAATGTTTTTAAATGTCCAAAAATTATGAATTTTTTTCTCCAAGGTCCTTTGACCTTGTTGGACCTATGATAAATCTCATGGCCATTTATTTGGTGTTTTGATGAGATTTTAGGATTTGGACAAAACATATTTGAATTTAATGCATTATTTTATTATCTTTAATTGAATAAATGCCATTTTAATTGTGTTGACCATTTGTATTGACTTTATTTAGTTTCTTATTTGTTGTTGGGCCTTGGTCAAGGTTGATTTGACTTTGTCAAATTAATATCATTGGATTTAGGGGATTAATGGAATGTACATTCCATCTCCCAAAATGAATGAATGATATTAATTTGGTAAAAGTCCTCCTTTGACCAATTTGTGATCTTATTCATCCCCTTCCCTCTTCATCTAATTCCCTTCTTCATCCATTCATTTTCAATTGGCCAATGACATCTCAAAGTCCTAATGCTAGTTGATTGAAAGATTAACATGAGTATGGATGAGATTAGGCCACAACTTTTGCATATTTTTTGTGTGTGGTATGTTTAATGAGCATAGTTCATAATACTATGTCTCTAATATGCATTAACACCAAAAGTCTATTTCCCGACCTCAAATAGTTGTGACTTCTACATAAGTCCAATTACGATTGCTTAACATAGCGCTTAAATTTGTGACACAAAAGGCATAAGCATTCTAGTTAGTGAGATTGTAAGTCTCCCATCTTCCATGGTATTGTGTGGTAACTTGGCGTTCTTTCCTTCCTTTGAAAGATGTTTTGGTTCAAGGATCCATGCTTGTGGCAAGTGGGTTGAGTGTTCTCCAAAGAATGTCTTGAAATAAAAAAGAAAAACAAAACTAACTACTGACTTACTAACCATTAACTTTTAATTTCAAGTCTTTACTTTAATGCAATTTACTTTTAGCACTTTATATCATTTGCCATTATACATATCATTCTAATTGTTTATGTTAACGTAATTTTCACTTTGTCCATTTGGACCATATTGTGTGATATTATTTTGTTTGTGTATACCTTGTTTGCTTGTGTGGTCTTTGGCCATTAATGTACATAATAATAATAAAAACCCTAAAAGACTTTTGAGTGGACTGTTGGTTTGATCTTGCCCAATTGGACTTAGAATTTAGGCAATATTCCTTTGCTAATAGGCAATATTCCTTTGCTAATGGGCTATTCATCTGATACATCATTCAAGATCTCTCCAGTTCATCTGCAACATGGGCTATTTTGAAGAAGATCATGAAGTGGATAAGCTTGGATGAGACCATCTTTATTTGATGCCTTTGCTCTTCAAGATTGATATAATTGTGCATTTGTGTGTTGCTTGATTTTAAAAAGTCCAAGGGAATTCTGGGTTTCTATTGACATACTTGTCTATTGGATTGCTACCCATTTGGTCAGATCTTTTCAACTTTAAACTTTTAAATTTTTGTGCATAGGGTAGTCTCTTCATCTTCTCCCCATTTCTTTAATTTCAAAATCTCTCCCTCCATTTTTAAAACCTTCTTTGTGCGAACTACTTTTGTTCTAAACTTTGACCACTTTTGCAAAAAGATAGAAACTTTGGCCTTTTGCCATTGCATTTTCAAACTTATTTTCTTAAATCAAACTTGTAAATAAACTTAACTACACTAGACTTAAACTTTCAAAAATCCAAAAAGAACTAACTCATTCAAACCATTTTCAGGCCTTTGTGCCTTTCAAGCTTAAATTTTGTTAATAACCAAGACATTCATTTTGAAATTTATAGCACGAACTACGAGGTTTTGATCCCTCATTTTTATGTTGGTACATAGGCACAAGTCCGAAGGTCTTGTGAAACACAAAAATATAATTAATGAATTTTTTTCTCATCCCCCCATTCTATTTGTTTGTAAACATCACTTTGTACAAAGTACATATGCACACAAAAAGGGTTCCCTAGGAGTACCTAGGACACTTTGGGTGCTAACACCTTCCCTCTGCGTAACCAACCCCCTTACCTGTGATCTCTAATTTTTATTAGTTTTTATTTGAAAACTTCTTACTATTTGGGTTTTGTTCGTACTTTTTCCCTTTTCCCTTGGAAACAATAAAAGCGCGGTGGCGAATCTTGTTAATTGATCTCTAGCTTGTCAATAGCTTGATGATCATGAATTTCCCACTACAGTGGCCAATTTTGTACCTGTTCCGAAGAAGGATGGAAAAGTCCGTATGTGTTTCGATTATAGAGATTTGAATAAAGCCAGTTCAAAAGATGATTTCCCTCTGCCACACATTGATATGTTGTTAGATAATACATCTAAGTTCAAAGTATTTTCATTTATGGATGAATTTTCCGCATATAATCAGATCAAGATGGCACCAGAAGATATGGAGAAGACCACGTTCATTACACCCTGGAGAACATTCTGTTATAGAGTGATGCCTTTCGGTTTAAAGAATGCTGGTGCAACTTACCAAAGAGCAATGACCACTCTTTTTCATGATATGATGCATAAAGAGGTCGAAATCTATGTTGATGATATGATTGCTAAATCCATTGATGAAGAGGGACATGTTAAGCATTCGTTGAATCTACTCCAGTGTTTGAGGAAGTATAAACTCCGCTTGAATCCCAATAAGTGTACTTTTGGTGTTCGTTCTAGTAAGTTGTTGGGCTTTATTGTCAGCGAGGAGGGTATTGAAGTTGATCCTGCCAAGGTCAAAGAAATACAAGAGATGCCTGCGCCCAAAACTGAGAAGCAAGTCAAAGGTTTTCTCGGCCGCTTGAATTATATCTCAAGATTCATTTCACACATGACTACCACGTGTGCACCTATATTTAAACTTCTTCAGAAAAATCAGTCTTGTGATTGGACCGAAGACTGCCAGAAAGCTTTTGACAGTATCAAAGAATATCTGCTTGAGCCCTCGATTTTGTTTCCACCTGTTGAGGGAAGACCGTTGATCATGAATTTGACCGTCCTTGATGAAAGTATGGGTTGTGTTCTTGGTCAGCAATATGAAATTGGAAAGAAAGATATGCAATTTACTACCTCAGCAAGAAGTTCACCGATTGTGAGACTCGGTATTCTATGCCTGAAAAGACTTGTTGCGCATTGGCTTGGGCTACTAAGCGTCTGCGTAAGTATATGTTGAATCATACCACTTGGTTGATATCCAAAATGGATCCAATCAAGTACATTTTTGAGAAGCCTGCTTTAATTGGGAGGATTTCCCGTTGTCAGATGTTGTTATCAGAGTATGATATTGAATACCGATCTCAGAAAGCGATCAAATGTAGTATCTTGGCTGACCATTTGGCTCACCAACCGATTGAAAATTATCAGTCAGTGCAGTGTGATTTTCCTGATGAAGAGATTTTGTACTTGAAGGTGAAAGATTGTGATGAACCATTGCTTGAAGAAGGGCCAAAACCTGGTTCCCGTTGGGGCATGGTATTTGATGGAGCTATTAATCAGTATGGTAATGGCATTGGGGAAATGATTATTACTCCTCAAGGCACACATTTTCCGTTTACTACTAGATTGACTTTAAAATGTACAAATAATATGGATGAGTATGAAGCTTGCATTTTGGGGCTTGAAGAGGCCATTGATCTCAGAATCAAGTATTTAGACCTCTATGGAGATTCAACTTTTATTGTGAATCAGATCAAAGGTGAATGGTAGACGAATCAACCCGGTTTGATACCATATAGAGATTATGCGAGGAGGATTTCAACTTTCTTTACAAAGGTTGAGTTTCATCATATCCCTCGAGATGAAAACCGGATGGCAGATGCTCTTGCAACGTTGGCTTCGATGATTATGGTGAAATATTGGAATAAAGTGCCCAATCTGACTGTGATGTATCTTGATTTCCAGCTCATGTGTTTGCTATTGAAGAAGTCAAAGATGGATAGCTGTGGTATTATGATATCAAGTGTTTCCTTCAAAATCAGATTTACCCGTCTAGGGCATCTTTGAAAGATAAGAAGACTTTGAGAAGATTATCCGGCAATTTCTACCTGAATGGTGATGTGTTGTATAAGAGAAACTTCGATATGGTTTTTCTCAGATGCATGGATAGACACAAAGCAGACTTATTGATGACTGAAGTCCATGAAGGTTCCTTTGGTACTCATTCCAATGGACATGCCATGGCAAAGAAGATGTTGCGAGCACATTACTATCGGCTGGAAATGGAATCTGACTGTTTCAAGTTTGTGAAGAAATTCCACAAGTGTCAAATTTATGCGGATAAGATTCATGTTCCTCCGACACTGTTGAATGTCATTTCCTCTCCATGGCCCTTCTCCATGTGGGGAATTGATATGATTGGCATGATTGAGCCTAAAGCTTCGAACGGACATCATTTCATTATGGTGGATATTGACTACTTCATAAAATGGGTTGAAGCGACATCGTATACGAATGTAACCAAGCAAGTTGTTGTGTGGTTGTAGCGATAATATCATGACCATCAAGCTATGGATAAGCTAGAGACCAATAAAACCAGAGTTGCCACCGCATTTTTATTGTTTCCAAGGGAAAAGGGAAAAGTACGAACAAAACCCAAAAGATAAGAAGTTTTCAAATCAAAACTAATAAAATGCCAAAGATTAGAGGTAATGGGTTGATTACACAGATGGAAGATGTTAGCACCCAAAGTGTCCTAGGTATTCCTAGGGAGCCCTTTCTTGTGTGCATATGTGTTTTTATACAAATGATGTTTGCAATAAATAGACTGGGGGGATGAGAAAAGAATTTATTAATTATATTTTTGTGTTTGGTAAGACCTTCGGACTTGTGCCTACGTACCAACATAAAAATGAGGGATCAAAACCTCGTAGTTCGTGGTATCAATTTCAAAATGAGTGCATTGCTTTTAACAAAATTTTAAGTTTAAAAGGCACAAGGGCCCAAAAATGGTTTGAATGAGTGTTAGTTCTTTTTGGCTTTTGAAATTTTAAGTTAAGTATGGTTAAGTTCATTTACAAATTTGATTAAGAAAAAGTTTGAAAATGCAATGGCATAAGGCCAAAGTTTCTAATTTGCAATATGGTCAATATTTAGAAAAAGATACAATCAAAGAAGATTTTAAAAAGGAGGGAGAGATTTTGAAATTAAAGAAGTGGGAAGGACATGAATAGACTAATCTTAAGCACAAATTTAAAAGTTGAGAGTTGAAAAGATCTGACCAATAGGTTGCAGTCCAATGGACAAGAATGTCATATAGAAACCCAAATTTCCCTTGGACTTTAGAACCAAGCAAAAAACAATTCACAAATAGCAAGTTGAAGAGCAAGGCATCAAATAAAGATATCCACATCCAAGCTTATCAACTCCATGATTTTTTTCAAAATTTGCCCATGTATCAAATGGCTTCAAAGATGGCATAAGTCACAGGTCCAAAATAACAACTTCACAATGATCATGTTGCAGATGAGCTCAAATGGATCTTCAAAGTTGTATCAGATGAAAGTTCATTTCACAAGCACTTGGTTTCATAAAAGTTGGCATTGGCCAAGTCCTTTGCATAGGGAGTGTTGCCTAAATTCTAAGTCCAATAGTCTCAGATCAAACCAACAGTCTACACAAAATATTTTATAGGGTTTTTGTTCTTATTATGTACATTTAGGTCAAAATACCAAACAAACAAACAAGTATATGCAAACACAATATATCACAAAATATGGTCCAAATGGACAAAGTGGAAATGAATTTAAAGTAAACAATTTGAATGGTATGAATAATGACAAATGAATAAAGCTTAAAAATTAAAGTGCATTAAAAGTAAATGACTTGAAATTAAATGTTAGTTGTTAGTGAATTAGAAGTTAGTATTTCTTTTGCTTTTCTTTTGTTTAAGTCATTCTTTGGAGAACACTCAACCCACTTATCACAAGCATGAATCCTTGAACCAAGACGTCTTCCAAAGGAAGGAAAAAAGGCCAAGTTTCCAAATAGTACCATGAAAGAGGGGAGACTTACAATCTCACTAACTAGAATGCTATGCCTTTGTGTCAAAGTTTAGCGTTATGTTAAGCAATCATAATTGGACTTATGTAGAAGTCACAACTATTTGAAACCGAGCAATAGAATTTTGGTGTTAATGCATGTTAGAGACATAGTATAATGGACTATGCTCATGAAACATACCACACACAAAAAGAATATACAAAGTGGGGGATCTAATCTCATCCATACTTATGTTTATTTTGCAATCAACTAGCCTTAGGATATAGAGATATCATAGGGCCATGACATGAATGCATAAAGAAGGGGAGTGAGATGAAGAGGGAGGGGAAATGGATCAAACACAAATTGGTCAAGGGAGGATTTTTACCAAATTAAGATCATTCATTCATTTTGGGAGATGGAATGTACATTCCATCAATCCCCTAAATCCAATGATCTCAACCTAACAAAGTCAAATCAACCTTGACCAAGGCCCAACAACACAAGTCAAACTCGCAAAATCAATTAAAATGGCTCTACACAATTTATTTGACATTTAAACAATTAAAAATAATAAAAATATGTATTAAATTAAATTATGGTTGGTCAATTTCCTAAAACCTCATCAAAACACCAAAGAAATGACCATGAGATTTATCATAGGTCAAAGGACCACGGAGAAATTTTTTCAGAAATTTTGGAAACTTAAAAGTATTTTTAAACAATTAAAAATATTCACAAAATCAATTAAATCATGAAAAATATTAATAATGATCCAAAAAATAATTTTAATTCAGAAAATGAAAGAGGATTCTATTTAAATTTTTTTGGTGAAACTCTCATATTTTTTGGATCAATGTTAAATTTAATATGAATTAATAAAAATAAAACAAATAAAATGAAAATCAATTAATCAGAAAAATCATGGACCACTTGATCTCTCTCATTAATTGAGGTGGAAGATCAAGTGGATGAGAGCGCACGTTCCATGGTGTACACTAGTCAGCACGCCACACAATTGGTAATCACATAGAACGCTCAGGATTAAAACGCATTGGCTTGATCATGTGGCTCAGAACCTGTCCAGCACATAACCGGAGCAAACCACCGGTCATCTTCTCAGGTGACCTTGGTCGGACTGGTTCTCTCATCACCATCACAAAAATGAAAAAGAAGGGCATGATCTTAAAGAAAAAATGGCATTGATCACGAATCTGACCTCAATTCAACCTGACTCCAAGTATATTGAGAGATACATGGAGTTGAAATTTGAGGTACATGAACTGAGTTGCTTCGATTTGACCTCAAAGCATCTCAATCTTTTTGCCTACATTGGTAGGACTTCAGACAACCAAGGATCCAAGAGAATTGATGAGGATTGAGAGAGTATCAAAGAGAAGAAAAATATGGAAAAATACCTTCAATGTTGTGTACAACTTGATCTGTCTTGCATCAATTCGTGTTTGATCTTGCTCAAGAAGCTTGTAGAAGTAGCTTAGGATTGGTACAAAGCTTTGGATCCTGGAGTTTTTGAATCTCCAAACAGTGAGATTCAAACTCAAATTTCAAATGAAATTTCTCAGGTTTTCCTTTCAAATGTGGGAGGCAAAGCTGGTGCGCCAGGGTCCTTATTTCTGATGCCAAGGTCTCCTATTTATAGAAAATGCAAGTGTTATTTGCACCTTTCAAAATGTTTCCAAATTTGGCAAAGTGAAGTGCATGCTTGCATGGGCGTGTACAGGCCCATGAAGCTACTCAATTAAGTCCATATGCAAGTGCAACTGAGTCTGAATGTGAATTGGATTGCAAGGCAAAAGTGTGTAGATGTTTGAAGATTGATCTTTGCCAATTCATGCAGCCATGTTCATACCATACGCAGACCCCTCAAACCTTGTCCAAAATGAATGAAATTAGACTCTTTAGAAAATTTAGATAAAGAGGAACAACTCTTATGTTGAACACTTTTCCATTTGGAGCTTGTATTATGATGAATTTTGAGGTGGAAGTTTGGAAATTTTAACATGTCAAAATGTTTTCTAAGTGTTAAACCATATGTTCAATTATTCCACCTTGGCTAACTTTTTTTGTGAGCTTCAAATGAGAAAAGTGTCTTCATCAAAGTTGTATATATTTAAAAAACATTAAAAATGGTCACAAATTTGACCTTATTTGGATTTGGGATGAATGAGTTACGCATTTTTGAAGTTGAGGAAAATCACTTGTTCAATGGTATTGGTCCAAAATGACCTATAATGTATCCTCATATCACATGCTCATAAAAGTTGATTTAGCTCTTCCTCAAAATATAAAAGTTGAAGTAGACACCTTGAATTTGACTGTGCAACTTGTAAATCGTTCATCTCATAAAAATTTAGCAAGTTATGGCCTTGGGAAGTGTTCTTTCAAATTAGGGTTTAAACAAAATGACCTATAATCTTTCAACATAGAAAATGACTTTCCAAGAAAAACTAGCTCTATACCTCAACATGAAAGTTGTTTGGAATGTCATTTAGAGTCACCTTTCTCTTGGAATAATTTTCATATGATGAAAAGTTTAGGAGATAGGGTTTAGGGGAACCCAGTTTTGATCAGATGAATTCCTCTGGTCAACCACCATCAACCACCTTGCTAACTTGAAATTCTCTTGACTTTTTAGACTCATGGGAGATCATATATGCATAATATTATGAAATTTTAAGTGTCCCTTGAAATATTTGATCAATTGGTGAAGAAGCTTGTTGAAGAAGTTACTCAAGATACCCATATGAAACTAGGGTTTCCAAGGCAAACCAATTCCAAAATCTTGATGAATTCTTGATCAATATAACATGTAAAGATCATGGGGAATCATATATGATTCCTAGAGACATTGTGGATTATTCTTGGTTGAGTTCTTAGCAATGAGGATCTTAAACCCTAGATGTGAACTTGATAGATCAAGGGTGATCAAGTGCCCTACCTACAAAAGAGTTAGGCAAATGCAAAGACATATTTTTGGTACTTTGGTTAGTAAAATGATAAAATACAAAGTATGATACAATCACATGGTGCTTGTTGATCTCTCCCAAAACAAACCCAATGAATGAGGGGTAAGGAGGATGCCAAGGTGTGATCCCAACGCTAATGCATATGATGAGATAGCATGAGGGATCTTAAGGTCAAAATCGGGGTCTTACAGCTGCCCCTATTTAAGGACATTCTAACTGAGGAGGAGAAGGTTAGAATCTTCGTATCGACTCAGTAGAATGGGCTTAAATAACAACATATAGAAACAAATTTTGGTCCCTAAGAGACCTCATGATGCATATGATATGAATGCTAAAAATAAACTCTTTGTGGGGAAATATTGCCACAAAGGAAAAGAATTAAGAGAGATCGAAAATCTGCAGAAGCATAATGCATTCCCTAAGGAAAACTCATTGGGAAGACAAAGACTCTGGGGGGAGAAAAGGGTTATGCGTAGGCCAGGCTACGACTTAAAAACTATTGGGGGACTAGAGGAATTCCAAGAAAATGGAAGGACTCAGCCGGGGAAACAAAGGGAACGTCTGCAGGGGGGGACATGTAGATCAGAATAAAACTGAAATACTTGAACCATGCAGGAAAAGCGATTTCACTAAGGAAATACACACTCAACTCAACTGGGGAAGAAATAAACTTCGACACAAGAGGAGCAGAAATCTATTATCCACTACTGGTTATTGGGTAAAGAGATAATAAAATTTGACAGGGAGGACATCCGTTACCGGTTAGGGTAAACATATCAAGGATGACTCACTGAGGGCCGCCAGAAGGTGCATTCATTACCGGTTACTGGGTTAAAATAAACTTGCTGGGGAAGAGCTGAAAATAGGATTTACAACTACCGGTTACTGGGCAGAAGACCAAAAAGAGAGAATATCCGTCACTGGTTAAAGTGAACATATCAAGGATAGACTCAAAGGAAAGAAAATCCATCATTGGTTAAGATGAACATATCAAGGATAGACTTGCCTGGGGATGTTAAGGACGATACCCGTCATTAGTTAGGATGAGCATATCAAGGATATACTACCTGAACAAAAAGTAGGAATTACATCTATCGAATGCTGGATAGAATACCATCAAAGAGAATATCCATCACCGATTAGGATGAACATATCAAGGATAGACTCCGAGGGGAAGAATATGGATTACATCTATCAGTTACTGGATAGAAGACCACAAAGACGATACCCGTCACTATTTAAAGTGAACATATTAAGGATACGCACTACTGTCGCAACCTGAAAAATACAGTGCGAAAAAAAACAACCGGCGAAAGGAAAAGACAGAAGAGTCGCCACCGTGCGTTATTCATCCCAAAGGAGGGAAAGGAAACGCTCGAAGTAAACCTGAAAAAGGAAAGGACAAGACGGGGTCTCGCAACCAAATCTTGGGTTCGGGAGTCAGTTATGCGAAGGGAAGGTATTAGCACCCCTACGCATCCGTAGTACTCTACGGGATCCACTTTTGTAGTTTTCGTCTAAAGGGTGTGGGTTTATCTTGTGCTGTTTGCCAAAAAAAAAGGGTTCAATGAAAATGACTCGCGCGGATGTCGCATCCACTGCATACGTATCTCATATGAATATGAGAATCAGAGTCTTCGTAGCTTGGCTGACCTATGGGTTGGGATGTGTGCTCGCTAAGACATCGCGTCTTATGCCTACGTATCTCATATGGCCTGAGAATCAGAGCAAAACGTAGTTCGGCTAACTACGGGGTTATGGATTGGGTTTTGGAAGAACGACGTCACTATGCAATCTACCGGATGCTCGACCTTTGGAGACTTACTCGCCTGTAGTAGAAGGAGTTAACGTGTTGCTTTGGGTTTTAGGGTTTAGGATGCTCGAGGGCAAAAAGGCAGTCCTTGATGAAGGAACCGCGCTACCTGCAGGGATATGAATACAAAACACAAAACATGTATCTTAAAGTAAAATGCCACCAAGGGGCTCAAACGTTGCCTCCTATCGAGGTCTTCCAGCTAGGAAAGCAGTAAAATGCGGGAAAAATGTAAAAGTACCACGCGGATAAAGATCCGAAGTAACAGCAATTAGAGGAGTAAGAAACCCTGAGATCCTTCCAAGCTAATGCCATCAAAGTAAAGTGAGTCAGTACAGGTAATCGGAATGAACCTCCAGGGGTTATCCCACAAATAAAGTGGGAAACCACGCAAGTTATCCCTGCAAAAGTCATGTGAGCCCTCACAAAAATTCAACAAAAGGGTTAGTGAAACACCATAAGCATTTTTTTCATGATCAACAGTATGGTTTCAAAAAACTCAAACCTTGTGGCATACATTTCAGAAATTAAACGGTTAAACATTCAAGGCATTGTTTATACATTCATATACATATTAAACCCATGGGCAAAGGTAATGGGAATAATGGCAAACCTGATTGGAGAGCTTGATTGAAATTGAGTTGCACCCGTGAGGTTTACAAAACAATCTTCAGGGTTTATGTGAGGCAGAGGTGATTCTGTGTAGTTGAGTTCCCTTCGGGGTTTGGAGGCTGCTCTGAACTCCGTTAGGTCTTCTCTCACTATCTTTTTCCTCAGGGTTTTGTTCCAAGGAAACCTCAGAGTATTTTGCTTCTCTTCCTTCTTCTCCTCTTCTGTGTGGCCTTTTGTTTCAATGAAACTCTAGTATTTATAGGCTAATATTGGTAGCTTAGTGGGCTTTTGAGAAAGGTCCAAGTCCAAAAAAATTTATTATATTTTATTTATTTAATTATTTATTTAATTAATTAAATAATTAATTAATTAATAAAAAAATTTATTATTATTTTATTTATTTAATTAATTAATTAATTAATTAATTTATTTATTTTTTTGTAAAAAATTATTTTATTTTTTTTTTCGGTTTTTTTTTTTTTTTTTTCGGATCTAATTCTGATTGACATGATGAAATGCAATATGAAATTCTAAATGAATGCATGAATGAGGAGGGTAAATTTTGGGGTGTTACAACTACAAGGGGAGAAAAGCAGGATTTATAACTATCGGTTACTGGGTAGAAGACCGCAAAGAGAAGGAAACCCGTCATCGGTTAGGATGAACATATCCAGAAGTAACTCTCTAGGAAACAAAATAGGGATTACAACTACCTTTTTACTGGGTAGAATACCAAAGAATAGAATATCCGTCATCGGTTAGGATGGACATATCAAGGATAAACTCAAAGTAGAGGAAGAAAATATCCATCTCCAGTTAGGGTGAACATATCAAGGATATACTTCCCGGGGAAACGTGAAAACGAATCCGCTGGGGAAAAAGAGGGTTACTTTTGATGGGTATTTGGCAAGAAGTAACAAACTACCAACTAAGAAGAATACTACCAGTTACTAGGTAATAAACTCTTAGGGGACTCAAAGTATCTATCTAGGCAAGATCTAGAAAGAAACGGTCAATCAAGACTCAACTCAATAAGGATATAGCTCAAGGGGAGTGGTCCCATCCAGATAAACAACTAGGGGGGAAACTGAAATAATCATCATCCACGAGGAAATAACTTAGTGGGGAAAAGGAGAAAGGTTTAAAGTCTTTCTGCTTAGGGAGGTGACACTCTATAATTGAAGGAGGAAAGATACCAAACTTTCATGGGGATAAGGTACCAACATAACAGAGAATAAGAATCACGAAAATGAATTAACAACTTGCAAAAATGAAGTTATATGAATGTATGTATGTATATGTATATGTATATGTATATATGATGATTATGCTGACAAAATGATCACAAAGGATACAAAGATGTCGCAGATTTGAATCATCGATACAATTGTCGACCAATCCACAAAAGAGGGAAACAACTGCTGGAGAAAAGAGAGATCAACATCCTAGAGGCTTAACCCTAGGTGGGGAAGAAAAAAGGAGATCTGCTGAGGAAACTGTTATCAATCCTGCGGGGAATTTTAGGTCAACACCATAGCAAATGGGAGACAACCCTGTAGGGGATAAACACAAATAGCTGCTCAGAAACCAGGAGGAAACTCTGACTGGGAGCGAATCTGATGACGATTGGTGAGGAAACCAAAGTCATGCCGGAACCATGCAAATTGTTGTAACGAAATGTCTGCACTCCGCTGTAGTGGGGTTTCCGTTACCTTTAGGTTTATTGACTAAACCAAAAGTAAACATACAATTCGAGCCGCCACCGCACTTTTATTTATCCAAAGGAAAGGTTAAAAAGAGAACAAAAACCAAGTAAGAAGTTTTATCAAATAAAAAACTAATAAAAAAGTCAGAGATCTAGGTAAGGGGGTTGGTTATGAAATGGGAAGGTTTTACGCACCCAAAACATCCTTAGTACTCTAAGGGAGCCCTTTTTGCAAATATGTGTTGTAGGTTGGTATTTGTGAAAATATGTGCAAACGATTGGGGGGATGAGAAGAGAATAGATTGTATTTACAAATTTTGTTGTTTGAATGGATGAACCCATTGCCTACGTACCATCACAAAGGTATGATCAAAACCTCGTAGTTCGGGGTAGAAATCACAAAGATTGGTGAATTGATTTAACCAAAAGCCTTAAGGTCTTTTGTTATCAAAGGGAGAAAACTCAACGTAAACCAACAATCCACCATGTGAGGAGAGCTTCAACATAGTAGTGAGGGGTTAACCGTATAATAAGTATGGAAGACTTATAATCCAATCACTAAGGATTAGGTGAGATTTACATCAACCACTATGATAACTCAAACCTATGACTAATGCTTATGAAAAGGTTTTAACAAAGGTGGCCATTGGAACCACAAAATCAACTTGAAGTGAGTTATATTAACAAGTTAGACTTATTTACAAAATGAAGTCAAAGTTGGTTTAGGATTTATTCATAATGAGTATTAATGAAAAGATTTTGAAAAGTCAAAGGCATAAGGCCTAGGTTTCTAGTTTGAAAACAATGTCAAAGTTTGCACAAAAAGAGTTTGGCTTGGGTTAGATTGAGGAGAAGAAGAGAAGGGCTAGTACTAAAGCATACAAAGATAAGAGAGAGGATAAAACCCTTGGAGTTCCTTTTCTTGAAATCATAGAGATGATTCAAGATGCTCCTTTCCTTTGGACTTAACACACAATCAAGCAATCAAACAATTTAGAATCAAGCTCCTAGGATCTCCATTTGGCTTGTCTCTCTTAACATGGCTACTCATGACAATGGTCCTTCTTACTATCTCAAGATGGAATCCCTATCACACAAGAGCAAACATCAAAAAGTTCACAACACAATAAGAGGAATGGACAAAGAATAAGTTTTGGAAAGGAAGTCCTTTGAAGTCAACTTTGAGATTTAGCATTCTAAAGGCATGAGGCCTAGTTGCTCTTCAACAAATTTAGCATTCTAAAGGCATGAGGCCTAGTTTATCTTGAACTCCTTTAATCATGGGTATATCCTAATTCTAAGTCCTTTCTCCTTTTGCATTAGGTTCATTCAAACAAGGACAAAACAAACACAAGGAAACAATATATTTATATACAATAATGAGCTCAAATGAGCAAAGGGAAAATGACATAAACATAAAATATATGCTCAAGTGAGCAAAGGGAAAAGCAATATGAATAAATGAGCAAGAAAATAAATTGCAAGAAATTAAATGCTCAAATTAAAGTTAGTAATTAGTGAAGTTATGTTAGCTTGTCATAAGACAATTTAGCGCTATGTTAAGCAATCGTAAGTGGACTAATGTAGTAGTCACACCTATCTGAGGCCGGCCAATAAAACTATAGGCAAATAAACACAAGTTAGAGATCATGACTAGTAAGCCAAGCTCCTAAAACATGCCATGCCCAAAGAAAAGAGAAAGGCATTGTATGGACTTTAGGTTTTTTGCTTGACCAAGAAGCAACCTATCTTGGACACAAAGTAACTCACTTGATCTTGGATCAAGTTGAGTTTGATTTAGATCAAAGAAGGTTAAGCCTCTCATATGTCAAGACCAACCATAAGACATTAACTCATTGGCCAAAATAAAAAGAAATGAGATGAAGATGAAATGAATGGAAAGATAATTCAAGTGTCAAACACAATTGGCCAAAAGTGAATCAAACCATCATCAACCAATGCTAAACAGAAGAGAAATGAAGATCACAAGTCAACAAGTCAAACATATTTTTTTGGTATTTTTGGAATTAAAATAAATGCAAAATTAAAATGGACAAAATATGGTTAAACCTCAAATTCAATTCAAATCAACTTCAACAAGTCCAATTAAATTCTCATAGGTCTAACATGGTCAAACAAGCTTTGACAAATTTTCTCAACAATTTTTGAAATCAAAAACTATTTAAAATCAATTAAAAACAATAAAAATAACACAATATGAATTAAAATATCAAATAAATCTCAAATCAATTAAGAAATTGATGAGGCTATTTTTCATTGACTTATCATGATCCATATATGTTAAGAAAATATTTTTGGATTTTTCAAATATCAAAAATTATTTTAAAATGAATTAAAACTATTAAAAACCAAATAATTCACAAAAAATATTAAATGAAGTCACAAAAATAATTAAAAATCAAAATATGAAACTAGATTTTTCAAGAAATTTTTTGGCATTGGTCTCATATTTTTGTGACTTCAAATAAAATATTTATGAATTTTTGAAAATAACATGAATTAAATAAAATTAAAACAGAAATAAGAAAATAGAAAAAACCAGCGCGCTTGGATCATTTCATTAAATGACGTGGCCATGATCTGATGGTTCAGAAGCGCGGATGCACGAAAGGCCAAAGTCAAACGCGCTACATTTTGAATTAAAACAAGTCATAACAATGCAAGGCCAGGATTAAAACATTTGAGAGAGATCCAAGATATGAAAGGCTCCCACGTGGGGATGGTGGTGGAAACCACCATCTTCTCCGGCCAGCCAACTGATTCCGGCCACCATGCGCATGGATTTCAACTTTAATGAAAATGAAAAAGCAAGGTATTAAAATGAAGTCGAGGTGATGTACATGAGCTTGAAGATCATGGTACACAAACTGAAATGGCACGATTTGCAAAATTGAGACCACCACTGGCCTGCCTCATGCATGAGGACTTCAGAAAACATCACAAACCAAAGGAATTCACATCATACAGCAAGATCTAGATCAAGAAACGTTGAGGTTTTACCTCTGAAATGCAACTTCAAACAACACGAACTCTCTAAGCTTTTGATCCAATCTTGCTCTGGAAGTGTGGTGATTATGCAAGGCTAAGGAATAGAGCTGTGAAGATCAACTAAGGATGTTGAAATTCAAGCTTAAAATTGAAAATGAAAACTGAAATTCCTTTAGGTGAGGGTTTGGTTTTCAATCCAGCAGTGTTTTAGATCTCCTCCAGGTTGATTTTTGAATGAGCATGAGCATCTATTTATAGCTGGAATGGATGTAAGGTGGTATTTAGCTTGTGTGCATGGAACTTGGATCCTTCATGCATGGGCCTGTATAAGCGCGTGCAAAGCCCAAGAATGAGTGAAAATCCATGCTGAAGTCATATGGAAGTGAATTGGACGTGCACAAGAGGCTGCATTTGCTTGCACATGAAGTTTTGATGTGAAATGCAAAATTGAACATAAACATTGAGCTCTTCAAAACTCCCATATGGAAAATCCAAAAATGGTCATGTGAGTAATGGTTGGAAAGCTCTTGGAATAAGGAACAAAAGTCATGTTGGGCAAAAATTCGTTTGGAGTTTGGAAATTTATGAAAACTGGCTGTGAAGGTTAGGGTACAAAACATGTCTAGGCCCCCTTTGAAAAATTTGCCAAAAACAAGAAACTTCAAGCCCTTCTGTTTCAATGATACAAGCTTCAAATGGAAAACCTCCAACATCAAAGTTGTATATATTTTCGAGATGATCAATTTAGACTTAAAGTTTGCATCATTTGGATTTTCTATGAGAAAGTTATGGGCACTTGAAGTTGGACATCTTTCAAATTCAATGGCTTAGGTCCAAAGTGACCTATAATGTTTTGTATTATCACATGTGTTTCTTTTGAGATTATGAAATTTTGTCCAACATAACAATTGAAGTATACCTCTTAAGATTTCCAATTCATTTGGTCTCACCTTAAAATCATAAAAAATAAAGAAGTCACGTCCTTAGGAAGTTGACCCAAAATTAGGGTTTCACTCAAAATGACCTATAATGTTTTGAAATGAATGATGACCTTCCAAGTTTCAAATGGATTTTTGATGAACATGAAAGTTGTTCATATGGTTATTAATAACATTTTTATCTTGGGGTAATCTTCATTTGACAAACACATCACAAGTTGTGTCTCAGTAATCCTCAGTTTAGTCAGATGACTTGACTGGTCAACTTCTCAAGGCCAGACTTCCAATCTTGATGAATGAATGATTGAGGATACTCACATAAGCTCAAATATGAATAAAATAATGAATGAAAGAACTTCCCTTGATTAAATTTGATCATAGGTTGAGGTTGCTTCATGAGCAAGGCACATTCAATGCACAGTTGAATTAGGGTTTCCTTGGGAAACAATCCTCAAGCCCTTTGGGTTATCTTGATCAAATTGGAAAATTAAGATACTTGGGAGACATAGATGATGATTAAGAGATTTTTGGACCATTGTCATGCTTTCTCTCATCTTCATATAGCCACTTCATTGAGCTTAGGAGCCTCCTAGGAGCAAAGGAGCACATGATCACTTGAGCTTCAAAACAAAAAGAGTTAGTGACATATTTTTGTGCTTTTGGTTAGTAAACAAATAAGAAAAGCAATAACATACAATACAAGCATGCTTGGTGGTCTCAAATCACTCACACAAGTCCCACCCCTAGGGTTAAGGAGCCACACATGCTATGATCCTTGAGGCAATGCATTGAGCAAATGATATGATGCCATGAAGGATCTTAGGGTCAAAATTAGGGTCTTACAGATGCCCCTATTTAAGGTCATTCTAGTTGGAGATATGAAGGTTAAAATCTTCGTCTCGACGAGGTAGAATGGGCTTAAATAATAACAAAGAGACGAATTTTGGTTCCTAAGAGACCTCATGATGCAAATGTATGTATGCAAAAATAAAATCTTTATGGTGAATAATTGCCACAAAGGAAAAGAAATCAGGAGAAACTAAATGTTCATAGGAGTAACACACTCACTAGGGAGACAGAGACTCTGGGGAAAATAGGGTAAAAATGCGTGAGCAGGTCACTACTTGAAAACTTGCTGGGAGACACGACGGGATTCCACGAAAATAAATCGATGGAAAGACTCGAGCTGACGCAAAGATGCATGTATTGGGGAATATGCCAATACAGCAAAACTATCCACAAAGGATACATCGGATAAAAATCCGGACTCAGACGGGGATGTCCACAAAGGACTCAGCTGAGGAAGAAAAAACGAGATATTACCGATTACTGGGTAATAAACTCAAAGAGAGACATGTTATCAAAACACCAGTTACTGGGTGAGAGAACAACACGCTCAGGGAGAAAGAATATCTAAGACCGGTATAAGGGTGAGAGATATCAATCATCCGAAACATCTGAGGAGGACCCAAAAGGCACATCTCAACTCAGGGAAATCTGACTCCACAGGGGACAAAAGTCATAATAGGGAGCAGAAGGAAGGAACATCAGGGATACCGGTTACTAGGCATATAATAGGTGACCAACCAGGCGTGAATTGGGAACATATCCAAAACACTCATCATCCGAAAGTAGGGCTGAAAAAGTAAACTCGACTTACACGATGGGCATTCGATTTCACAAGGAAATACGAATCTTACTCAACTGGGGAAGAAACAGACTTCAAATGGAGAGTGCATAAGATATATTATCTATTACAGTCATAACATAGATAACATACTCGCATGGAAGATTATCCACAACCGGTTACTGGGTAAGTAAAGGATAAATCAACCGAAAAAAGAAAGGACATCAGGATACCGATTACTGGGTATAAAATGATGACCAATCAAAAGGAGAAACAATCATTACCAAACAAAGGTAGATGAAAGATGACTCAGCGGGAGATGAATTGCTTGATAAGAGACATTATCCAAGAGATATATCACCGATTACTGGGTGGTGTACTCAAAAACGAAGGAATATCGGTACCGGTTACTAGGTAAGGATAACCAACAAAGAGGGGATTACATCTACCGGTTACTGGGCAGAAAACCACAGAAATAGGACTTACAACTACCGGTTACTCGGTAGAAGGCCATAGGTTCCACTGGGGAAAAGGGTGCACAATTACTGGTTACTGAGCAATTAAACAACCGAACCACAGGGAACTGCAGGGGAATAACAAGAAAAGAAAGTCAATCCAGGAACAAACTAGAAAGACACAATCAAACAAGACTCAACCCGATGAGGATATAACTCAGGGGAGTAATTCCAAACCGATACATAATCAAAGTGGAATACTGAAACAATAATCATCCACGAGGACATAACTTAGTGGGAAAGAAAGAAGGAAAGATAGACACTTTCTATCTATGGGGCTGACTCTATATGGAGAGATCAGACACAAACATCTGCTTAGGGAAGGATATTTCACCAATAGCAGGAGATAACAAACAAAGATATATGGCAAAGAATGCATCATGAATATATGAATGTTATGATTATGCATGTGTATGCGTGATTTATGTATGATTAATGCTGACAAACAGACATATCTAACAAAAACAGGCTCAAGAGCCACGAACGGATATCCGGTATAATATCTTCAAAAAGAAAGACAAGGCCCGCAGGAGAAATCAGTTATGGCTGCAGATGATCTAATACCAGGAGACATAGACCACCGCTGGGGATAGGCAAAGTCACAGCTTCCGACTGCCGGGGATTTGCTGTTGAATAGAAATAAGATCCGTCGTAGAAGAAACTCTACTGGGGAGCTTAATACGGATAAGATCCGTCATAGAAGAAGCTCTATTGGGGAACTTATCAAGGGATGATATGAAACTCTGTGGGGAACAACCGCCAAACAGACACTCATCAATCAAAACACTTCCTCTTATCCGCTGGAGGGACATCTCAGCTAAGGGGAAAAAGAACAATTTGCTCCGCTGGGGAAGGAAATAAACATCTTCACCACAGAGGGGAAACAAATTCATCAACCTAGCTCAAGCAAACCTGCAGGGGAAGAACTGTAGGCAACCCTACTAGGGATAAATGGCTAGTAACCCTACTGGGGATCAACTGTCAATATTCCCGAAGGAACTGTCCTGGCGGAGTGAAATGGAAGTGAATCCTTCGTCAACACGTGCCACGCTGGGGATGAAAAGGGGAACAAACTCTTCACCAACTGCTCTAGGCAACTTCATGCTGAGGAGATAACTGAAAGATAGCTTTGCAGGGAACACATGCCTACTTCGCTGGAGATTCTTACTCATGCTGAGGAAAGACAAACTCCCTCGTAGATAGATAGCATATCAACTTTTATCAATCTATAAGGGATTTTAGGCTAGTCCACACAAGGGATGACAACCATATAATTGATAAAACACAAATGCTAGTGCCTGATATTGAGGGATACACATCTCTAACAGATTAAGGCAAGAACTAGAACAGAAGGAATCATCCATGGATCAACCACACAACCAATCATGGATTGCTAGGACTCCACGGGGAGAATAAGCACGTATACACAAACGAGCTAACTGGGAATGCAACGGATGAACATCCACAAATTCTGCTAGGAGAAAGCAATCCAATAGGAGACATCAATTCACTGCCACCCAAGAGAACTTCTCATACCAGACTCTTTGGGAAGATGATGATGTATTATTCTTTCAGCGCTCGCTGGGGAGACAAACCTGAATACTGACGAAGAGGATATAAGAATTCCAGAATATGAATAAATGTTTTACCCTTTGGTGATCATACTATCACTGGGAGAGCACTGAAGACGTTCCATTTATCCTTTTTAGCCATTGTGAATGTTCACTTTGTTTAAAAACAGTTTATAAAAACTTAATTTGTTTAAAACAATGATATTTATCAATTAAAACATGCAAACATTTGTTAAACAGAAACAAATCAGAGTGTAAATAATTGGATAAAGGCTCAAATTTATTTGATAGAATGGTAGTCCGCAAATGGCGAGACTCCATGGATCTTTACAAATTTGAAATTGGTGATATATACTGGAAAAAGGACTACATTGAACATAATTACCATTTCTCCTCCAACTCTGAATTTACTATATTCGAAGCTTCAGTTGACAATGACGGAGCGAGAATCTTTGATAGAAGACAGTTGTAGAACAAAGTCTTGTCAAGATGCAGTTACTTGCCAAATCCCTAATTTTTGCCTAGATTTCCCCAGGGTGAGGTACTCAATCTAGCGGGATATATATTCATTTTTTCATGTCTCTAACTTTTGCCTGGACCGCTCTTTCGGGTTTTCAATCCACCGAGACGCTCATTTTTGCCTAAGCCGCCCTTTCGGGTTTTTAACTTAGCGAGATATTCTGTTTTTATTTTAGGCGAAGTATTTCTTGACTGCATCTGAGTTCACAGGACGAGTGAAATCCACCCCATCCATAGTTGTAAGCAACAAAGCACCGCCTGAAAAGGCTCTCTTAACAATATATGGACCTTCATAGTTTGGAGTCCACTTGCCCCTGGAATCGGGCGCGAAAGACAAGACTTTCTTGAGCACGAGGTCACCTTCTTGGAACGCACGAGGCTTGACCTTCTTATCGAAGGCTTTCTTCATCCTTTGCTGATACAACTGGCCATGGCACATGGCAGTTAATCTCTTCTCTTCAATCAAATTCAGTTGGTCATAACGACTCTGAACCCATTCAGCCTCAGTCAACTTGGCTTCCATCAAGATTCTCATTGATGGGATCTCAACCTCCACGGGGAGCACAATCTCTATGCCATATACAAGAGAGAAAGGGGTTGCCCCTGTTGGAGTGCGGATAGATGTACGATAGCCATGCAAAGCAAATGGCAGCATCTCGTGGCAATCTTTGTACGTAACAACCATCTTCTAAATAATCTTCTTGATGTTCTTGTTAGCAGCTTCAACAACCCCATTCATCTTGGGTCTATAGGGAGAAGAATTATGATGTGCAATCTTGAACTCGCTACACAGCTCTTTCATCATCTTGTTGTTCAAGTTAGATCCATTATCAGTAATGATCTTGTCTGGCACACCATACCGGCATATGAGTTAGTTCTTGATAAACTTCACAACCACCTGCCTGGTCATATTTGCATATGATGCCACTTCAACCCACTTGGTGAAGTAATCAATAGCTACGAGAATAAAACGGTGATCGTTCGACGCCTTTGGTTCAATCATGCCAATCATGTCAATTCCCCACATGGAGAAAGGCCATGGTGATGAAATAACATTCAGAAGTGTCGGGGGAATATGAATCTTATCCGCATAAATCCGACACTTGTGGCATTTCTTCACATACTTGCAGCAGTCAGACTCCATTGTCAGCCAATAGTAGCCTCCTCTCAACATCTTCTTTGCCATAGCATGTCCATTGGAATGAGTACCAAATGAACCCTCATGGACCTTAGTCATCAACAGGTCTGCTTTGTGTCTATCCACGCATCTGAGCAGAACCATGTCAAAATTCCTTTTGTAAAGCACATCACCATTAAGGTAGAAACTGCCAGATAATCTCCTTAAAGTCTTCTTGTCTTTAACAGATGCCCCAGGTGGGTAAGTCTGACTTTGGAGAAAGCACTTGATATCGTAATACCATGGCTTATCATCTTTCACCTCTTCAACTGCAAACACATGAGTTGGTCTATCCAAGCGCATCACAGTAATATTCGGGACTTCATTCCAATACTTCACCACAATCATTGAAGCAAGCGTAGCAAGAGCATCTGCCATCCGATTCTCATCTCGAGGAATATGATGGAAATCAATCTCAATAAAGAACATTGAAATCCTCCTCGCATAATCTCTATATGGGATGAGGCCAGGCTGATTCGTCTCCCATTCATCCTTAATCTGATTAACAACAAGGGCCGAATCACCATAAACATCAAGATGTTTAATCCTAAGATCAATACATTCCTCCAAACCCATAATACAGGCCTCATACTCCGCCATATTATTCGTGCATTTGAAAGTTAGCCTTGCTTTAAAAGGAAAATGTGTGCCTTGAGGAGTAATAATCACTGCCCCAATGTCATTTCCATACTGATGAACAACGCCATCGAACACCATACCCCATCGGGAACCAGGCTTTGGCCCTTCATCAAGCGTAGGCTCATCGTAATCTTTCATCTTCAAATACAGAATCTCCTCATCAGGGAAGTCGTACTGCACAGACTGATAATCTTCAATTGGTTGATGTGCCAAGTGGTTAGCCAAGATACTACCTTTGATAGCTTTTTGAGCTCGATACTCAATATCATACTCAGATAACAACATCCACCAACGAGAAATCCTCCTAGTTAAAGCAGGCTTCTCAAAGATATACTTGATTGGATCCATTTTGGATATCAACCAAGTCGTATGATTCAACATATACTGGTGTAAGCGTTTAGCAGCCCAAGCCAAAGCATAACATGTCTTCTCAAGCATTGAATACGGAGACTCACAGTTAGTGAACTTCTTACTTAAGTTGTATATCACATATTCTTTCTTCCCTGATTCATCTTGCTGATCCAATACACATCCCATGGAATCATCAAGCACGGTCAAGTACATAATCAACGGTCTCCCTTCAACAGGCGGAGACAGAATCGGAGGCTCAGATATATACTCTTTGATACTATCAAAGGCCTTTTGGCAATCCTCGGTCCAATCACGACGCTGATCTTTCCGGAGGAGCTTGAATATAGGCGCACATGTGGCTGTCATGTGGGATATAAATCTCGAAATGTAATTCAAGCGGCCAAGAAAACCTCAGACTTGCTTCTCGGTTTTGGGCACAAGCATCTCTTGTATTGCTTTGACCTTGGCAGGATCAACTTCAATACCTCTTTCACTGACAATGAAGCCCAATAACTTGCCGGAACGGACTCCAAATGTACACTTATTCGGATTCAGGCGGAGTTTGTACTTCCTCAAACGTTGGAAAAGCTTCAACAAGTGCTCTACATGTTCAATTTCCGTTCTTGACTTCGGAATCATATCATCAACATATACCTCGATCTCTTTGTGCATCATGTCGTGAAACAAGGTAGTCATAGCACGTTGATACGTGGTTCCGGCGTTCTTCAAACCGAAGGGCATCACTCGATAACAGAATATTCCCCAAGGTGTGATGAATGTTGTCTTCTCCATATCCTCGAATGCCATTTTAATCTGGTTATAACCGGAAAATCCATCCATAAATGAGAAGACATTGAATTTAGCTGTATTATCTACCAACATATCAATGTGTGGTAGAGGAAAATCATCTTTCGAACTAGCCTTATTCAAGTCACGTTAATCCACACACATTCGGACTTTTCCGTCTTTCTTAGGCACGAGCACAATATTGGCCACCCATTGAGGATATGTAGAAGTCACCAGAAACCCAACATCAATTTGCTTCTGAACTTCTTCTTTAATCTTCACTGCCATATCAGGATGAGTTCTTCTGAGCTTTTGCTTTACAGGCACACACTCAGGCTTCAAAGGCAAGAAATGTTGCACGATATCAGTATCCATACCAGGCACGTCTTCATACGACCAGGAAAAGATGTCGACATATTCTCGTAGCAACTCAATCAACCCCTTCTTAACAGACTCTTCAAGGAGTGCCCCAATCTTCACCTCACGAATGCAGTCTTCAGACCCCAAGTTGACTGTTTCCAGATTCTCAAGATGCGGCTGAATGATCTTCTCTTCGTGCTCAAGCAGACGGGTAATCTCATCGGGAATCTCTTCAACATCATCTTTTTCTGCCTCAAATACACGGAACTCAAAGTTGGGAGATGGTGTTGGATCGTTATGTTCAATGGGTTTGATCAACCTACATAATGATTTTGAGTATAAAAGAGATTTCAGAATTCAAACAAGGCAAATCATTATGCAGATGAAAAGATTGATTTTATTTTCTTTTTAGGGTTTTATGGTGATCACCAATTTCATGCAAAAAGCAAAAAGGAAAAATAATTTGGAAAAACAAACATTTAACATGTGATTTTTGAATGAATATCATTGTATTAATCAAATTGCCAATAATGTCTTCACTTCTTCTTTTGGCATGGGAGAAGGGTTTTCAAACAAAATGAACACATTACGTTGACTTATGGATAACTGTTGGAACATCAACAACGACCCAATTATTGCAGATTCCGCCAGGTATGACAAAGTTGCCCAGATCTTCCTCTTCATCATCTTCAACAATGGCAGCAGCTTCCTGATCTTCAACTGTGTGGATGAAACCTCCACTCTGGAACAACCCATGCTCATTGGAAACACCTGAAGAATACCCTATTCCAGCTCGGGACGTGTTATCTTCCAACTTGATCATTTGCCCTAAACTAGTAGTTGCGCCATGCTCAATGGCCAACTTTGCATCGTTGTAGGAGACAAATGAAGAAAGTCCTTTCCTCGAAGGCTCAACAATAGACAACGCTTGGAATGGAGTCCCAACCCCATCCTCAGCATCAATATAGGAAAAGGAAGATAAATGACTGACCAAGAGAGCCTTCTCTCCCCCTATCACCACCAACTTTTTGTTCTTCACGAACTTCAACTTCTGGTGTAGGGTGGATGTCACGGCGCCTGCCTTGTGCATCCATGGTCTGCCAAGAAAACAACTGTAAGACGGAAGAATATCCATGACTTGGAAATTGATCTGGAAATCACTAGGTCCAATCTTGATCGGGAGTTCTAATTCACCGATCACGGTTTTGCGCGATCCAGCAAACGCCTTCACAACCACTCCACTCTGCCTCATGGGAGGCCCCTGGTAAGAAAGTTTAGCAAGAGTGGATTTTGGCAAACATTAAGTGATGACCCTGTGTCTACCAACACATTGGACAAGGCATCATCCTACAGTTCATAGAAATGTGTAGAGCCAAACTGTGGTCTTTTCCCTCCTCGGGAAGATCAGTATCACAGAAGCTCAAATTGTTACAAGCGGTTATATTTGCAACAATGCTATCAAACTGTTCTACTGTGACATTGTGGTCCACGTATGCCACATCCAACACCCTCTGCAAAGCTTCGCGGTGTGGCTCAAAATTCATCAACAAAGATAAGACATATATCTTTTATGGAGTTTGTAGCAACTGATCAACAACATTGTATTCACTCCTCTTGATGAGCCTCAACATCTCATCACCATCCTCTTTCAGAATGCCAGACTGGCCAACCAGGATAGGAGCTTTAACATATTTATCAACCACAGGGTCAACACTCTTCACAACAGAATTAGAAGAAGAAGTCCCCACGGGACCAATAGGATTAACAACAGTCTTCTTCATGACATCTTCATGGGGTTTCGGCGGCGCCGAGAAAACACGACCGCTAAGGGTCACACCACTGACGTCAGAAATGCTCACCACAGAAGTAAAGGGCAACGACACCTCCTTTCCATCTTCTAGCATCACATCGTTGTATCTGTAGGGAACAGCTTTGTCAGATACATACGGGACAGGGTCTGATGGTTTGATCACAAGAGCTGGTGATACTGTAAGACCCTAATTTTGACCCTAAGATCCCTCATGGCATCATATCTGTTGGTTCTAAGTCTTGGCAGCAATTTTGGTAAAACAAAGTGTTCACAAGATGTTGCATGTGATGTCTTAACATAAGATATCTTGTACCTGCTGGAGTTTAAAAACATAATTATGCAGGATTGTTTCAGGATGTCATACACGATGTCATGACATCTGATATTATGTACCTGTTGGATATTTAAAATGGAATTATGGAGGATTGTTCCAGGATGTCAGACCCGATGTCATGACATCTGTACACAGAACATTCAGTGTGAATGTTATGTGTTATGTGATTGCGCTTTTAATGGCAATCTATGTTTCATTGAGGAGTTAATTACAAACACAATCAATCAATGATTACAACGTGATTTAACTTATTTTCCAAGGAGATCTAACCAACTGTCATGAGAAGATTTGATTGGAAAATAGTTTTAGGGTTTCAAGATGTCCAAGCCCAGCTGAATGCTTCTATAAATAGGACATGGAAAACCTGATTTGAAACACAAGAAATACAGAGTGAAATATATAGAGAAAATAAGGGTTTGTGTATTGTGTGGTCGTGTGACTTGTAAGCCATTCAATTCATCCATAGATGATTGAATTGGTCTGACTTGTGAGTTATAATTTGTCACTCAAAGCTTTTAAGCATGAGTGTGTGTCTACTTGATTGAAGCTGTTAAGTAAGATCAAGTGTGTGTCTACTTGATTGAAACTGCTAAGTAAAATCAAGTGTGTGTCTTTGAAGAGTGTCTTCTTTTCATAAGTAATTGTTGTTTATTATCACTGGTGTGATTAAGGGGGAGCGAGTGGGATCTCATATCTAAGACTTCTTAGGTAGAAATCATACGGGTAGAGATTAGGTGAAAAAGACTGTAACTTGTGGAGTGTACTGAGTGTCTTTGAACTGATTCTGTTTAGTGGATTTCCTTCCTGGCTTGGTAGCCCCTAGACGTAGGTGAGTTGCACCGAACTCGGTTAACAATTGCTTGTGTCTCTTGCATTACTATTCTTTATCTTTATCTTGTTTGCATTATTCAGATATTAGTGTCGTGACATTATCTTCGACATCTCATATCTGATACTAGAATTTCAATTGGTATCAGAGCAGGCATCCTGCTCTGGTTCTGGGTGAGATCTAGGGACAATACTTTCTGGTACTATGGAGAGAGATGGATGATCTGTTCACAGGCCACCAATTTTGGATGGACCTAACTATGACTATTGGAAACCTCGAATGGTAGCTTTCCTAAAATCTTTGGATATGAAGGTGACAACCATAGAAGAGTCTCAAGATATCTCCAACATGAGAGTTGATGAGCTAATTGGTTCCCTCCAAACATTTGAGATGGGAATGAATGATGGATCTGAAAAGAAAACCAAAAGCATAACCTTCCTGTCAAACACAGAGGAGGAAAATAGTTAGGATGTTGATGAAGATCTGGCAAATGATGTAGCAATGCTGGGAAGACAGTTCAACAGACTGTTGAAAAAGATGCATGTAATATCTAAGGCTAATGTCAAGAACATCTCATCTAACATCAGTAAATCCAACAATGCTGGAAGAAGAACAAGGTCAGATGATAAGCCCAAAGAAGGAAAAGAAGTACAATGCTATGAATGTGATGGATATGGATACATTAGAACTGAATGTGGAACCTACCTCAAGAAGCAGAAGATGAGTCTTGCTGCCACTTGGTCTGATGAGAGTGAAATAGAAGAGTCTGCAAATCTGGTGACTTCCTTGATTGGAAGATGGGGTTCTGATGAAGACTCAAGTGGTGATGAAGTAACCTTTGAAGAGTTGGCCACTACCTACAGAAAGTTGTGTCACAAAAGTGCAGAGGTGTGTAAACAGGTTGAAAGCCAGAAGAAGGTTATAACTCAACTTGAGAATGAGAAGGTATAACACTTGGAAACCATCTCCAAATTAAAAACAGAAGTAGTGGTTTTGAATGCCAAGCTAGATGAAAGTCAACAAGTTGAAAGCCAGAAGAAAGTGGTAGTACAGCTGGAGAATGAGAAGGCAGAACATGTGGAAACCATCTCTAAGTTAAAAACTGAAGCTGCGTTCTTGAATTCTAAATTGGAAGAGATGACCAAGTATGTAAGAATGTTAAACAATGGATCTGACTCCTTAGACAAGATTCTCCATATTGGATAAATAATAGGAGACAAATCTGGCATTGGGTTTAATGGATCTGAGCCTGAGTGCAGCTACACTGGTAACAAACCTAAATCCAAACCTAAGTGCAGCCATATTAAAAGCAAACCTAAGATGTCACATCATATGTCACAACATCAGAAGGGAAGACATCAGAAAGGGAAACACCAAAGATGGAGATGCCATTACTGTGGAAAATTTGGCCACCTAAAGCCCTTCTGCTATAAGCTGTATGGTTATCCTAACCCTGGTCATCATCAGACTCACTATCAACCTAAACCCAAACATCACAGGCCTGTCAACAAAAAGCAATTGGTTCCTAAGACTAATGTTACAAGTCTAATAGCTCACACTTCCTTCAAGGATTCAGCCAAAGAAGATTGATATTTTGACAGTGGGTGCTCCAGACACATGACTGGAAACAAAAACCTGCTCACTGGCCTTCATCCTCATGCCACGAGCTATGTAACCTTTGGTGATGGATCAAAGGGTGAAGTCAAGGGGATCGGTAAGCATGATTGTCCCAGAGTTCCTGATCTTGACAATGTCCTACTTGTTAAGGGTTTGACTGCTAATCTAATAAGCATCAGTCAACTGTGTGACCAAGGTCTAAATGTTAACTTCACTAAAACTGAATGTCTAATTACTAACAAAGAAAGTGAAGTGATTATGAAAGGAGTCAGGTCCAAAGACAACTGTTACATGTGAAGCTCTCAAATTGGTTATTCTTCAAAATGTACCTTAGTCAAAGAAGAAGGAGTGAAGACATGGCATCAAAGGTTGAGCCATCTGCATCTTAAAGGGATAAAAATGATTATATCTGTTAGAGTAACTCCCAAAGTGAAGATGGATGAAAGAAAAGTCTGTGGGAAATGTCAGATAAGGATGTCACACCAGAAACTCAGACATTACATCACTTCCAAAGGAGATAAACTCATGGTGACTCAAATAGATGTGGAAAATAGGTTTGGTAGGAGGACATATCAGATGGTAGAACATGTTCCTAGTCAAATGCAGTCTGAAGTTTGGAAGAGCTTTGTTGAACTTGTGCTACCAGTCAAGCAGATAGAAGGGTCTATGTGTCTATCTCAAAGAAAATGTGCCAAGAACAATGTTAAGAAGATTGGGATGGAGAGTGAAAGGACACCTGCTCCTACACATTTGAAATATGAAAATGGTGTTTGTGCTATATATCAAGCTGAATATATAGCAACTGGAAGTAGCTGTTCTCAACAGGGTTGGTTGAAACTAATGTTGACTGAATACAATATCACACACGATGTCATGACATTGTACTATGACAACCTAAGTGCTACAACTATGTCCAAAAATCCTATTCAGCACAGCTGGACTAAGCACATTGATTTTTGTCATCACTTCATTAGAGAATTTGTGGAAGACAAAATCATAGCACTAAAGCATGAAATGCAATTAGCTGACAAATTTGCAAGGGTTTTGGATGCTAATCAATTTGAATGTTTAAGAGGGAAATTGGAGATTTGTATTCATGAGAAGTTATAGCAATTAAAGTGGAGTGTAAAAGGTAATAAAAATATTGTCTGCCCACTTAAAAGAAGGTTCCACATTTATGATAAATCATTACCTAGTATTAGGACTAGTATCTATGCCATTTCCACGCGCTACCTCAACACAACCATTTCCATCTTCATCCAACTTCTCAGACAACATCTGCTAGGGAAAAAAGATTTTTATCAAAAGTTCAACAAAATGTTACAACATCCCTCATCCTCAAGATCAAAACCCACTCACAAAGGAAGGACTCCCTCCATGGAGTTTCTGGATGAAGATATTCTGAAGGTTATTCCCCTCTTTGTTATTCCAGGCGACGTCCCTGGGCCTTCTTCCACGAATGGAAGTAATCAAGGTAACATTCCTGATAAACCTCCTCATAAGGATGACATGCACTTTATAGATCGTTCCATTAGGAACCTAGTAACTAGAATTCTAAACGAGGGGCATGCAATCAAGGGTGTTTCTACCCCTTTGTCTAGAAAGGACCCCTCACTTGAGGTGGAACCCCAAACTGAGAAAGATGATGATTCATCTAGATTAGAGAAAGAAGTGGTTGTTGAGGGATTATGCTCCCTAGGTAAAACCTTGCCTAGTAAGAAACCAGCATATGTTTCTCATAAAACTGCTGAGAATGTTATTAATCTGGAGGAAGAGAGTTCAGAGGAAGAAGATGACACCTTGGTCCATCATGTGAAACCAAGTGTAGTAAAGAAACTGAGGACCAAAAAAGGGAAGACTGTGGCTGACATGTTGACAGCCAGAACAGGTAAGAAGGTTGCTGGTGTAGGACCCTCCAAATCATGGAGCAAAGTTGAGGTTAAGAAGAGGAAGGTCAGAGAGAGTTCTGACTCTGAAGATGATGTCGAAGACGATGTCCCAGAAATCTCTCTTGCTAAAAGGCAGGCTGTTAAAAAGTCCCCAGCCAAAGATGCAACTATGCACTTAGACAACATCTCTTTCCATCTGGAAGATGGTGCTGCCAAGTGGAAGTTTGTCATTCAAAGGAGGGTTGCTGTTGAAAGGGAGCTAGGAAAGGAGGCTGTAGAAGTGAAGGAAGTGATGGAATTGATCAAGAATGTTGGTCTGATGAAAACTGTTGTTGCTTTGCCCCAATGTTTTGAAAGGTTAGTGAAAGAGTTTGTTGTGAATATCCCAGAGGATATTTCTGAAAAGAGTAGCAAGGAATTCTGCAAGGTCTTTGTGAGAGGTAGATGTGTGAGGTTCTCCTCAACCATAATCAACAAGTTCCTAATGAAGTTTGTAGGACTATTACTGCTGGCCAAGTCAAGGAATGGTCTAGTAAGAAGCATCTATCAGCTGGCAAGTTAACTATTAAATATTCTATCTTGCAGAAGATTGGTTCAGCCAACTGGGTGCCAACAAACCATATCTCAACCATCTCTAATGGTCTTGGAAGAATAATTTATGCTATTGGAGCCAGGTTAAATTTTGATTTTGGAAAGTTTATGTTTGATCAAATTGTTAGACATGCCTCCACTAATGCAGTAAAGCTGCCTATTGCCTTTCCATCTATCATCTATGGAATTATCTTAAGCCAACAACTAGGCATTCTCAACACAAGTGATATTCTCAGCAGAAGGAAGCCTCCACTATCCATTCACTACAAGTTGTTTGAAGGAAGCCATGTCAATGATGTTGTCATGACATCTGCAAGGAAGGAGCCAGCCTCTCAAGGTGGCTTGATTGATAAATTGAAGGAAACTTGTAAGGAGCTGGATATTGGTATTAGGGTTGCCAAGGCAAGGAAAGAAGCTTTGGAGGTTCTCATTAGTAGTTTAGAGAAGGAAGAGATGGATAAGGCTAGTGAAACCAAGGAGTCAGATGCCAATACCTTAAGTGAGAGGTCCAATGCTCAATCTAGTGGCAGTTCTGATTCTGAAGGTGAAGAAGATGCTACTTCCTCAGATTAAGCTGTGAAGGTCCCCCTGTTATGAAGACTGTGTGTGATGTGTGCTGTTCTGGATGATGTTGTGGCTGTTTTGGAAGCTTGGATAATTTTGTTGTTTTTTTAATGTGTGTAATTTGTGGCAGTCATTACTGATGCCTTGATGTAATTTTTGGTCTCTTAATGAGTTCCATGGATTTCTAATTACCTAAGCTATTGCAATTGTGTATAATTATGGTTTGTATCTCCTAACATTTATGTTTTAACATTTTATATGTTATAACATCTCTTGTGACATTCTCTGCTAGGCTGAATGACATTTATTTTGTCTAATTGGTCACCTTTGGTCTATTTTGACTAAAAAGGGGGCGAAGTGATTATGTGGAGAGTTGTAGTTAAATGTGTGGATGTGGAGATCTGCAGTGCTATTGTAGCTAGTTAGGCTAAACAGGTGAACAACTATTGTTGAACGAGATGTCTGATGTGGGACAAAATGATGTTCTGTTCTGTGATGTTAAAGGAGATGTCAGAATGTGATTCTGAATGTTACAGATGTTGAAGGAGATGTCAGAAGGATATTCTGATTGTTACAGGTGTTGTTATTACAGGTGCTGTTATTACTGAAGGAGATGTCTGTGTTGTATAGACTTAGGGGGAGAATAAGTACCCATGTGCATTTATGTGTTTTACTAGTTGCTATTATAGCTAGTAATTCTGTTTGCTTCTGCTGCTGCTTAAACTGCTGTTATGCTGTTTAACTGCTAATATTTTTTCTTGTGAACAAAATGGACAAATATATGTTTTAGCCAAAATTTGCCAAAGGGGGAGTTTGTTGGTTCTAAGTGTTGACAACAATTTCGGTAAAACAAATAGTGTTCACAAGATGTTGCATGTGATGTCTTAACATAAGATATCTTGTACCTGTTGGAGTTTAAAAACATAATTATGCAGGATTGTTTTAGGATGTCATACACGATGTCATGACATCTGATATTATTTACCTGCTGGATATTTAAAATGGAATTATGCAGGATTGTTCCAGGATGTCAGACCCGATGTCATGACATCTGTACACAGAACATTCAGTGTGAATGTTATGTGTTATGTGATTGCGCTTTTAATGGCAATCTATGTTTGATTGAGGAGTTAATTACAAACACAATCAATCAATGATTACAACGTGATTTAACTTATTTTACAAGGAGATCTAACCAACTGACATGAGAAGATTTGATTGTAAAATAGTTTTACGGTTTCAAGATGTCCAAGCCCAGTTGAATGCTTCTATAAATAGGACATGGAAAACCTGATTTGAAACACAAGAAATACAGAGCGAAATATAGAGAGAAAATAAGGGTTTGTGTCTTGTGTGGTCGTGTGACTTGTAAGCCATTCAATTCATCCATAGATGATTGAACTGATCTGATTTGTGAGTTATAATTTGTCACTCAAAGCTTTTAAGCATGAGTGTGTGTCTACTTGATTGAAGCTGTTAAGTAAGATCAAGTGTGTGTCTACTTGATTGAAACTGCTAAGTAAAATCAAGTGTGTGTCTTTGAAGAGTGTCTTCTTTTCATAAGTAATTGTTGTTTATTATCACTGGTGTGATTGAGGGGGAGTGAGTGGGATCTCATATCTAAGAGTTCTTAGGTAGAAATCATACGGGTAGAGATTAGGTGAAAAAGACTGTAACTTGTGGAGTGTACTGAGATTCTTTGAACTGATTCTATTTAGTGGATTTCCTTCCTGACTTGGTAGCCCCCAGACGTAGGTGAGTTGCACCGAACTAGGTTAACAATTGCTTGTGTCTCTTGCATTACTATTCTTTATATTTATCCTGTTTGCATTATTCAGATATTAGTTTCGTGACATTATCTTCGACATCTCATATCTGATACCAGAATTTCAATATCATTGCTCCTTACATTTGCCTCAAGGATCATAGCTTGTGTGGCTCCTTAACCCTAGGGTTGGGACTTGTGTGGGTTGGTTTGAGACCACCAAGCATGCTTGTATTGTATATTATTGCTTTTCTTATTTTGTTTACTAACCAAAAGCACAAAAATATGTCACTAACTCTTTTTGTTTTGAAGCTCAAGTAATCATGAGATCCCCTGCTCCTAGGAGGCTCCTATGCTCAATGAAGTGGCTAGATGAAGATGAGAACAAGCATGACAATGGTCCACAAAATTATTAATCATCATATATGTCTCCCAAGTATCTCAATTTTCCAATTTGATCAAGATAACCCAAAGGGCTTGAGGATTGTTTCCCAAGGAAACCTTAATTCAACTATGCATTGATTGTGCCTTGCTAATGAAGCAACCTCAACCTATGATCATATTAAATCAAGGGAAGTTCTTTCATTCATTATTTTATGCATATATGATACTATTTGAGGATCCTCAATCATTCATTCATCAAGATTTGAAGTTTGGCCTTGAGAAGTTGACCAGTCAAGTCATCTGACCAAACTAAGATCCACTGAGACACAACTTTTAATGTGTTTGTCAAATGAAGATGACCCCAAGAGAAAACATGTTCTTAAGAACCATAGGAACAACATTCATGTTCATCAAAAATCCATTTGAAACTTGGAAGGTCATCATTCATTTCAAAACATTAAAGGTCATTTTGACTGAAACCCTAATTTTGGGTCAACTTCCCAAAGACCTAACTTCCTTATTTTTTATCATTTTGAGGTGAGACAAATTGCATTGGGAATCTTAATATGTATAATACAAAACATTATAGGTCACTTTGGACCAAAACCATTGAATTTGAAAAATGTCCAACTTCAAGTGCCCATAACTTTCTCATTAAAAATCCAAATGATGCAAAATTTAAGTCTAAATTGATCATCTTGAAAAGATATACAACTTTTATGTTGGAGGTTTTTCCATTGAGGCTTGCATTATTGAAACATAAGGGCTTGAAGTTGATCACTTTTGGTAAAAGATTTCAAAGGAAACCTAGACATGTTTTGTACCTCGAACTTCAAAGCCAGTTTTCATAATTTTCCAAACTCCAAATGGTTTTTTGCCCAACATAGATTTTGTTCCTTATGACAAGAGCTTTCCAACCATTAGTCACACCACCATGTTTGGATTTTCCATTTGGAACTTTAGAAGAGCTAAAGGTTTATGTTCAAATATGCAATTCACTTTGTAACTTGAAATGCAAGCAAATGCCAAGCCTTGTGCACGTCCAATTCACTCCAAAATGATCTCAGCTTGCAATTCCATCCACTTTTGGGCCTCACATGCACCTGTACAGGCCCATGCATGGAGGACCCAATCTTCATGCACACGAGCAAATCACCTCATTGCATCAGATTCAGCTATAAATAGAGGGCCTTGCTCATTCAAATTTCAATCTCAAGGTGATCTGAAACTCAGCAGAATGGGAAACCCAACCTGACTCAAAGGAATTTCAGTTTTTATTTCTCAATTTCAAGCTTGAATTTCAACATCCTTAGTTGATCTTCAAGTCTTAATTCCTTAGCCTTGCATCCACATTACATCTCATGATCAAATTGGAATCAAGAACTTGAGCAAATCGTGTTGTTCAAAGTTGCACTTCAAAGGTATATCACTCAAATGTTTTGATCTGGATCTTGAAATACAATGTGAATTGCTTGAGTTTGAACTGTTTTCTGAAGTCCTCGAGCAAGAGGCAGGCCAGTGGTGGTCTTAATTTCATGATTTGAGACATTTCAGTTTATGCACCTTGATCTTCAAGCTCAGATTTCTCATTAAATAGAAACATTGAGGAAGATCCAAGGTTACAGGGGTGATGTACATCACCCCAGCTTCATTTTGGTACCATTGTTTTTCATTTTCATTAAGGTTCAAAAACCTGCGCGTGGTGGCCGGAGTTTGTTCTCTGGCCAGAGAAGATGGTTGTTTCCACCACCATCCCCACGTGGATGCCTCTGAGCCCTTGGATGATGCTCCAACGTTTTAATCATGGCCATGCATTTTGTTGACTTATTTTAATTCATTGTGTAACACGCTTGACCAAGGCCTATGGTATGACAACGCTTCTGGATAGCTTGATGGTGCCACGTCAATTAATGAGACTCATCCAAGCGCTCCTGATTTTTGCTATTTTCTAATTTCTGATTTAATTTCTTTTAATTCCTTTTATTTTAAAAAATTCATAATTATTTTCTGATTTTTAATTATTTTTATGACTTCATTTAATATTTTTTGTGAATTTTCTTGTTTTTAATAGTTTTTAATTCATTTTAAATACTTTTTGATATCTGAAAATTCCAAAAATATTTTCTTAACACATATGGATCATGATAAGTCTATGGAAAATAGTCTCATCAATTTCTTAATTGGTTTGAGATTTATTTGAGATTTTAATTCATTTGTGTTATTTTTGATTGTTTTTAATTGTTTTAAAATAGTTTCTGTTTTTAAAAGTTGTTGAGAAATTTTGTCAAACCTTGTTTGACCATGTTAGACCTATGAAAATTTAATTGGACTTGTCTAAGTTGATTTGAATTGAATTTGAGATTTGACCATATTTTGTCCATTTTAATTTTGCATTTATTTTAATTTCAAAAATACCAAAAAATATGTTTGACTTTGTTGACTTCTAATCTTCATTTCTCTTCTGTTTGCCATTGGTTGATGATGATTTGATTCATATTAGAACTATTTGTGTTTGATACTTTATTTCTTTGTTCATTTCATTTCATCTTCATCTCACTTCTTCTTTTTGTTTTGGCCAATGAGTTAATGTCTTATGGTTAGTATTGACATATGTGAGACTTAACCTTCTTTGATCCAAATCAAACTCAACTTGATCCATGATTAAGTGAGTTGCTTTGTGTCCAAGATAGGTTGCTTCTTGGTCAAGCAAAAAACCTAAAGTCCATACAAGGCCTTCCTCTTTTCTTTTGGCATGACAAGTTCTAGGAGCTTGGCTTACTAGTCATGATCTCTAACTTGTGTTTATTTGCCTATAGTTTTATTGACCGGCCTCAGATAGGTGTGACTACTACATTAGTCCACTTACGATTGCTTAACATAGCGCTAAATTGTCTTATGACAAACTAACATAACCACTAACTATTGACTTTAATTTGAGCATTTAATTTCTTGCAATTTACTTTAATGCATTTTACTTTCTTGCTCATTTATTCATATTGCTTTTCATTTTGCTTATTTGAGCACATATTTTATGTTTATGTCATTTTCCTTTTGCTCATTTGAGCTCATTATTGTATATAAATATATTGTTGCTTTGTGTTCGTTTTGTGTTTGTTTGTGTGAACCCAATGCCTAAAGGAATTCAATAGCAACTAGGCCTAAAGGAATTCAATAGCAACTAGGCCTCATGCCTTTAGAATGCTAAAACTTGTTGAAGAGCAACTAGGCCTCATGCCTTTAGAATGCTAAATTTCAAAGTTGACTTCAAAGGGCTTCCTTTCCAAAACTTATTCTTTGTCCATTCCTCTTATTGTGTTGTGAACTTTTTGATGTTTGCTCTTGTGTGATAGGGATTCCCACTTGAGATAGTTAGAAGGACCATTGTCATGAGTATCCAAGTTAAGAGAGACAAGCCAAATGGAGATCCTAGGAGCTTGAATGTATATTTGTTCTGATTGCTTGTTGCTTGCTAAGTCCAAAGGAAATGAGCATCTTAAATCATCTTTATGATTTCAAGAAAAGGAACTCCAAGGGTTTTATCTCTTCTCTCATCTTTGTATGCTTTAGGACTAGCCCTTCTCTTCTTCTCTCCACTCTAACCCAAGCCAAACTCATTTTGTGCAAACTTTGACATTGTGTTCAAATTAGAAACCTAGGCCTTATGCCTTTGACTTTTCAAAATCTTTTCATTAATACTCATTGTGAATAAACCTTAATTCAACTTTGACCTCATTTTGTAAATTACCTTAACTTGTAAATACAACTCACTTCAAGTTGTTTTTGTGGTTCCAATGACCACCTTTGTTAAAAACTTTTTTCATAAACATTAGCCATAGGTTTGAGTTATCATAGTGGTTGATGTAAACCTCACCTTATCCTTAGTGATTGGACTATAAGTCTTCCATACTTATTATAGGGTTAACCCCTCACTAGTATGTTGAAGTCCTCCTCACATGGTGGATTGTTGGTTTAGGTTGAGTTTTCTCCCTTTGATAACAAAAGACCTTAAGGCTTTTGGTCAAATCAATTCACCAATCTTTTTTTGAGATTTCTACCCCGAACTACGAGGTTTTGATCCTACCTTTGTGATGGTACGTAGGCAATGGGTTCATCCATTCAAACAACAAAATTTGTAAATAAAATCTATTCTCTTCTCATCCCCCCAATCTTTTGCACATATTTTCATAAATACCAACCTACAACACATATTTGCAAAAAGGGCTCCCTTAGAGTACTAAGGATGTTTTGGGTGCGTAAAACCTTCCCATTTCATAAACAACCCCCTTACCTAGATCTCTGACTTTTTTATTTGTTTTTGATTTGATAAAACTTCTTACTTGGTTTTTGTTCGCTTTTTAACCTTTCCTTCGGATAAATAAAAGTGCGGTGGCGACTCGAATTGTATGTTTACTTGGTAACGAAAACCCCGCTACAGAAAAGTGGCGACTCTGCGGGGGAAACTTGTCTCCAGTGGGTTTAGCCTACTTTTTGCTTGTATGTGTTGTATGTTTATATTTATTTGTGACATATTTTTGTGCAAATTTGGGATGACTGTATTGTTTGTAAATATAATGTATATTCTCTTCTCATCCCTCCAATCTTGTTTGCACAAATATTTTCAGAAATACCAATCTACAACACACATTTGCAAAAAGGGCTCCCTTAGAGTACTAAGGATGTTTTGGGTGCGTAAAACCTTCCCATTTCATAACCAACCCCCTTACCTAGATCTCTGACATTTTTATTAGTTTTTGATTTGATAAAACTTCTTACTTGGTTTTTGTTCGCTTTTTAACCTTTCCTTTGGATAAATAAAAGTGTGGCGGCGACTTGAATTGTGTGTTTACTTTTTATTTAGTCAATAAATCTAAAGGTAACGAATACCCCGCTACAGATACCTTCTTCTTGCTTCCATCATACTTGACGACAACAGGCTCAGGAATTTTAAATACTGGGGAGATAACATTAACTTCGTCCTCATTACGATTCTGAAGTATTCCGATCATCCCCTGATCAATCATCTCTTGGATGTCCTTTCTTACTTGTCGGCATCCTCTCTCGTTGATAGTGCACACCTAGCACCTATCACGGTCATGCTCGTTGTGGCTATGCTCACACAACAACTTGTGTATTTCGACCAAAGATTGCCTGATGTCATTAACATACAGGACTTTATATTTGTCAGGACATCCCTGGACCATATTGACAGCGGCTTTCCCATGCTCGGGCAATGGGTTCTTCTTAACATTAGGACCTACATTCTCGAAAAATAATATACCGCTTCTCACAAGGCCTTGCACCTTGGTCTTCAATGGGTAACAGTTCTCCACATCATGTCCGGGAGCACCAGAATGATATACACAGTGAAGCTCTGGCTTATACCACCACTGAGGGTTGGTCGGTACATCGGGAGGGTCTCGTGGAGTGATTAGCTTTCTATCGATCAAAGAAGGATAGAGCTCAGCATAAGACATCGGAATCGGGTCAAAAGTTACCCTCTTCCTCTCGTAGTTGCTGGTGTTGGTGTTATTGTTTCGAGGCTGGTAGGCCTGTTGTTGTGGACGATGTTGTTGTTGATGTTGATGATGAACTTCTCGAAAGGCATGTGCTATATGAGCCACCTGGTGTTGGTTGACGACAGGGCGCACATTCTTCCTCTTTACAGAGGGCCTTCTTCTTCTTAGTAAAGCCCTCATACCTCTTTCTTCTTAGCAAAGCCCTCATACCTCTTTGCTGAAGAGCTGTCTTCTCTGGATAACCATCCTTCACGAACCCCTTCTTCCAACCTCATCCCCATATTCACCATTTCGGTGAAGTCTGAGGGAGCACTGGAAATCATCCTTTCATAGTAGAAAGAGCTCAAAGTCTTCAAAAAGATCTTTGTCATCTCATTCTCTTCTAGGGATGGCACTATCTGAGCTGCCAATTCATGCCATCTCTGAGCGTACTCTTTGAAGGTCTCCTTGTCCTTCTGTGACATTGCCCTTAATTGGTCCCTATCAGGAGCCATATCCGCATTATATTTATATTGCTTGACAAAGGCCTTGCCAAGATCGTTGAAAGAGCGGATGTTCGCACCCTCTAGCCCCATGTACCACCGGAGCGCAACACCAGTCAGGCTGTCCTGAAAGTAGTGGATTAATAGCTGGTCGTTATTAGTTTGTATTGACATCTTGCGAGCATACATCAGAAGATGGCTGAGCGGATATGTGTTTCCCTTGTACTTCTCAAAGTCAGGCACTTTGAATTTCACAGGGATCTTCACGTTGGACACGAGGCACAACTCAGCAGCACTTTTACCAAAGAGGTCCTTACCCCTCAGAGTCTTCAGTTCCTTGCGCAGCTCAAGGAATTGGTCTTTTATCTCGTCTGTAGCAGGGTATTCGTTACTATTAGAGATATTGACTAAATCTAAGGTAAACCATATAAGTCGAGTCGCCACCGCACTTCTATTTATCCAAAGGAATGGTTAAAGAGTGAACAAAAACCTAAAAGTTTTATCGAATCAAAAACTAGTAAAACTGTCAGAGATCGGGGTGAGGGGGTTGGTTATGCAATGGGAAGGTTTTAAGCACCCAAAACATCCTAGGTACTCCTAGGGAGCCCTTTTTTACATTTGTTTTAAGGTTGGTATTTTGTGAAAATTTATTTGTGCAAACATGATTGAAGAGGTGAGAGGAGAATATACAAGTTATTTACAATTTGTGTTTGGATGGATAAACCCATTGCCTACGTACCATCTTAAAAAGATTAGGATTAAAACCTCGTAGTTCGGGGTAAAAATCTCAAAATGAGTGGGTGAATTGATTGGTCCAAAAGCCTTAAGATCTTTTGTTATCCAAGGGAGAAAACTCAACCTAAAACCACAAATCCACCATGTGAGGATAACTTCAACATGCTAGTGAGGGGTTAACCCTATAATAAGCATGGAAGGCTCATTGTCCATCACTAAGGATACAGGTGAGTATTACATTTACCTCAAGGATAACTCAAACCTAATAGCTAAAGGTTATGAAAAAGTTTTGATAAGAAAGTGGCCATTGAAACCACAAAATACATTTGAATGGGTTATATTTACCAATGAAAAGTATGTACAAAATATGGTCAAAGTTGACTTAAAAGTCCAATTCAAAATAAGTGTTATGAAAAGAAAGTTTGAAAATCAAAAGCATAGGGCTTAGGTTTCTAATGTTTGAAAACAAGTGTTAAATGTTTGCACAAATTTTTTGGCTTGGGTTAGAGTGGAGGGAAGAAGAAGAATGGCTAAAATCCTAATCATACAAGAGATAAGGGATAAGAAACAAGACCACAAATGGAGTTCCTCTCTTGAGATCATATTGATGATCCAAGTAGCTCCCATCCTTTGGAATATGCAAGCAAGATAATAGTAAGCTCAAGCAACAATCAAACAAGTCTCTTAAGAGATCCTCAATGCATCTTGTATCTCTCTCTCTCTTAGAAGCTTATGGCAATGGTCCCTCAATTTGGCTCAATATTGGAATTCCTAGCACAAGAACACACATATCAAAAAGTTCTATCAAACAAACAAAGAGTGAACAAGAAGGAGTTTAGAGATTTGTCCTTTCAAAGTCCTCTTCAACATTCATAGCATTCTAAAGGCTCAATTGCCTAGTTGCTCTTTGACTTTTATATCATTCTAAAGGCTCAATGCCTAGTTGCTCTTTGACTCCAAGTATGCATAGGGGAAGTCCTAAGATCTAAGTCCAATTGTTCATTTCTTTGCATTTGGTCCACAACAATCAAAACAAAACACAAGCACAATAATATATACATAATTATGTGCTCAAGTGAGCAAAAGGCAAATTGCATTAACATAAACATGTGCTCAAATGAGCAAAGGGAAAAGAAAATGAATAATATGTACAAGAATAATAGATTGCATAAATGTAAAGAGAAAAAAGTAAATGTTAATAGTTAATGATTAGTATTAGTGGTTAGTGTGCCATAAGGCAAATTTAGCGCCATGTTAAGCAATCGTAATTGGACTTATATAGAAGTCACAACTATCTGAGACCGGTCAATAATAATGTAGGCAACAACACAAGTTAGAAGTCTTAATTAGTGAACCAAGTTCCAACAACTTGCCATGCCAAAAAATAAGATGAGAAATGATCTTGTATTGGTTTAAGTCCTTTGCATAATTTAAGAAGCAATCTATCCTTAATGCAAAGCCATTCACTTGATCAACTGATGAAGATGAATTAGATTTGAATCAAGGAAGATTAAACCTCCCTAATCAATGCTAACTATCAACCTTTAACTCATTGATCAAAGAGAAAAGAAGAAGAAGAAGAAGATGGATAATGGAAATGAAGAAAATAAAGTGCATTAAGTGAAATGGAATGTACCAATCCACAAATGTTGACCAAAGATAGGGAAGATCAAGGTCAAACCATAAAAAACAGAAGTGAGATGAAGATTGGAAGTCAAGAAATAAACAAAATATTTTTGGCATTTTTAATATTTGAAAATAAACTTGAATTAAAATATTAAAGAAAGGTCAAACTTCAAATTCACTTCAAATCAACTTTGAAAAGTCCAAGTGAATTATCCCAAGTTCAACAAGGTCAAACAAAGTTTGACAAAAAATTTCAGCATTTTTAAAAGTCAGAAACTATTTTTAATCAATTAAAAATGAACAAAAATAACCTAATTGAACTAAAATCTCAAATAAATCTCAAATCAATTAATAAATTGATGACAATATTTTTCATAGATCTATCATCATTCAAAGAAGTTAGAAAAATATTTTTGTATTTTTTGAATATCAAAAACTATTTAAAATGAATTAAAAATAACCAGAAAAGAGAAAATTATTAAAAAATAGCAAATGATAAATAAAAAAATATTAAAAATCATTTTTAGAAACTAGAAATTGAAAGAGAAATAATGCAATTGGTCCCATATTTTTTGGACCAATAATAAAAGAGATATGGATTTTAGAAAATGAAAGGGAATTAAAAAATGAAATAGAAAATAAAATCAGAAAATGAAAATATGGAAAATCCACACAGGTTGGATCTAAGCTCATTAATTGAGCTGGATCATCAAACAGCTATGATATGCGCGCGCACCAAACACTCCAGTCAATGAGTCACATGGATATTAAATAAAAGTCATAACAATGGAGCGTGGAGATTAAATCTGGAGAATGCATCGTGTGGCTCAGATTGGATCTGGCAAATATACGGTGGCCAGCGCCACCGTCTTCTTCGGTGGAGACCAAAAAATGCAGAGTTTCAAATGTTAACTAAAATGCACGATCCAAGCACCATTCGAAAGGTGAAGTGATGTACATCACTCCTATGCCACTCACTTCCACTCTAGATTCCTATTAAGAGAGAAATTAAAGATGGAAGTTTGGTGGTGTTCAACTGAACTTGCTCGATTCCAACAATTAAACACACAATAATGATGCCTCTATAAAGAGGACTTCAGACAACACAAGATCAAGGCAAATGGAGCAAAGTATGATGAGATTCGAAGCAAATTTTAGTCGAGCAAAACCTTTGGATTGTGAAGAATTGAGTCACTCTCTTTGGTTCCTTTTGCAAACAGAAGCTTCAATGGATCAAATGATGAAGGTCTAGGAACTTTAGATCTTAAAATTCAACCAAATGCAATTGAATTTCAGATCTGAAATTTTGGAGAAAAATGGAGTTTGTTCCTTTAGGTATGGCTAGGGATTCAATCTTGCAGCATTTCAGGCGCCTTCAGGTTGCCTCTCAAGTGAAGCAATGCATTCTATTTATAGCTGGAGCTCAAGGAGAGTGTGATGAAAACCGTGTGCATGAGAATTGGGTCCTCCATGCATGGGCCTGTACAGGCGCATGTGAGGCCCAAAATCAAATGGTTTTGCATGCTGAACTCAAATGAATCAGCTTTGGACGTGTAAATTGAAAGGCATTGGCTTGTGCATGAAGATTCATCATGAAATGCATAAATGGTCACAAAACTTCAAGTCTTCGAAAATCCCTTTTGCAAAATGGAAACATAGGCATGTGGGTAATGGTTGGAAAGGTCTTGACATAAGGAACAAATGTTATGTTGGACCAAAACTCATTTGGAGTGTGGAATTTTATGAAAACAGGCCATGAAGTTCAATGTACAAAATATGCCTTTGAGAATTTTGTCAAAATGAACCACCTTCAAGCCCTTCTGTTTTGATGATGCAAGTTCCAAATGATAAAATCTTCAACATGAAAGTTGTAGATCTTTTCAAGAAAATCAATTTTGACTTAAAGTTTTCCTCATTTGGATTTTTGATGAAGAAGTTATGGGCACTTGAAGTTGGACTTTTTCACCTTTCAATGCATTTCGTCCAAAGTGACCTATAATGTTTTGCATTATCACATGTATTTATTTTGGGATTATGAAATTTTGTCCAACATAAAATTTGAAGTAGACATCTTAATATTTCCAATGCATTTGGTCCCACCTCAAAATCATGAAAAATGAATGAGTTATGTTCTTGGGAAGTTGACCCAAAATTAGGGTTTAAGTCAAAATGACCTATAATGTCTTGGAATGGATGGTGATCTTCCAAGCTTCAAATAAACTTTTGATGAACATGAAAATCGTTCATATTGTCCTTAAGAACATTTTTTCTCTTGGGACCATCTCCATTTGACTAACACATAAAACGTTAGGTCTCAGTGTATTTCAAAATAGTCAGATGAATTGACTGACCAACTTCTCAAGTCCACCACTCATATCTTGATGAATTGATGATTGAGGGCACTCAAATAAGTTCAAATATGCATGAAATAATTAATTAAGGAAACTACCCTTGATTGTGTTTGACCATGGGTTGAGGTTGCTTCATGAGCAAGGCATTATTGATGATTAGATGAATTAGGGCTTCCTTGGGAGACAAACCTCAAACCCTTGACTTGCTTTGATAAAAAAGGATGGATTGAGATACTTGGGAGGAATATTTGATGGATGAGATCTTTGGGAACCATTACCATGCTTGCTTTCATCTTCTCTTGACCATATCATTGCACAAAGGATCTCCTAGAAGCTTTTAGACCTTGTGATTGCTCAAGCTACAAACAAGAAATGTTAATGACATATTTTTGTGCTTTTGGTTAGTAAATAAAATGAGAAAAGCAATGATATACAATTCGAGCATGCTTCGTGATCTCAAACCACTCACAAGAGGTCCCACCCAAAGGCAAACGGAACCGAGATGCTCATGATCCTTGAGGCTTTGCAAATGCAATGTTATGATGCCATGAGGGATCTTAGGGCCACAATTGGGGTCTTACAGATGCCCCTATTTAAGGTCATTCTAGCCGGAGATATGAAGGTTAAAATCTTCATCTCGACGAGGTAGAATGGGCTTAAATAATAACAAAGAGACGAATTTTGGTCCCTAAGAGACCTCATGATGCAGATGTATGTATGCAAAAAGGGTAATACTTCGTGGGGATATGTATCCACAAAGAGAAAAGAAATCCGGAGAAAATGACAATCCATATGAGTAATTCACTCCATGGGACCGAGACTCTGGGACTCTTATGAGGATAGAAAAGGGGGTAAATTGTGTGAGCAGGGCACGACTCAAAACTTGGGGAGTAGAATTCAAAAAGAATAAAACAATGGAGAGACCCGAGCTGACTCAAAGGCGCATGTATTAGGGAAAATTCCAATACAGCGGAATTATCCACCAAGGATACTTCGGATGAAAATCCGGACTCAGATGGGGAGAATCCACTAAGGGACCTCGCTGGGGAACATCCAAACGGGACTTCTCCGGGGAAACACCAAGCCGAGGTATTACCGGTTACTGGGTAATAAGCTCAATGAGACATGTGATCCGAACACCGGTATAAGGGTGAAAGAACAACATGCTCGGGGAGAATGAATATCTAAGACTAGTATACAGGTGAGAGATATCAAACATCTGAAATCATCTGAGGAAAACCTAAAAAGGTATATTTCAACTCAGGAAAATCTGACTCCACAGGGGACAAAGGTCATAATAGGGACCAGAAGGGAAGGAACATCAGGGATACCGGTTACTGGGCATATAATAGGTGACCAACCAAGGCGTGAATTGGGGAATATTCCCAAGACACTCATCATCCAAAAGAGGGCCGAAAAGCAAACTCGATTACAGGATGGACATTCGACTCCGCAAAAAAGGGGGTACAAATCTTACTCGACCAGGGAAGAACAAAGACTTCGACTGAAGAGCGCATGAGATATATTATCTATTACCGTCAAAACGTAGATAACATACTTGCATGGAAGATTATCCACAATCGGTTACTGGGTTAATAAAGGATAAATCGACCGAAACGAAAGGACATCGGGGATACATTGATAAAGGCAATGGTCCGGGAGATATACTCAAAAAGGGTGAAGGACTATCAATACCGAATATTGGATAAAGATAACCGTCAAGTAGGGGATTACATCTACCAGATACTGGGTAGAAAACCACGGAAAAGTAACCGTCACCGGTTAGGATGAACAACAAGGTTAACTCTGCCAAGGGATAAAAAAAATAGGGTTTACAACTACCGGTATAAAGGTAGAAAACCACAGACTCCGCCGTGGAAAAGATGGATAATTACTGGTTACTGAGCAATCATTCATCCGAACTACGGGGGAAATGCAAGGATAACCTCCAGAAGCCAAATCTAGGAACAAGCTAAAGATGCACAATGAAACAAGACTCATCCCTATGAGGATATAACTCAATGGGGGGTTCCATCCCAATATATGTGTTGGGAGGAAACAGAAAGAACCATCATCCACGAGGACATAACTCGATGGGGAATATGGAAGAAAGGATAAACATTTTCTGCTTATGGTGCTGACTCTTCATGGGGAGATCAGACACAAACAATCTGCTTGGGGAATATATTACCGACTAGCAGGAGATAACAAACAAAGATATATGGCAAAGGATGCAACATGAATATCTGAATGTTAAAACTATGCATGTATGCGTGGTTTATGTATGATGAATGCTGACAGAACAGACATATCTAACACAAACAAGTCCACTGATCGATTGAATAAACATCTGGTACTACATCTCAAGAGAGAAAGCCAGGCTCAATGGAGAACATACCATTTGTTGGGGATCAGGGGTACCAGGAGAAAGACTTCCGCAGGGGAATGAACAACAACCATTCCAACTGTGAACAGGATCATGGCACAGATAAGCTCCGCTGGGGAAGCCATTCCACCGGGGAAATTATCAAAGGGGGAATGGATCTCCGTGGGGAACAAACACCAATCAAAAGCTTCTAAGGTCACCTAACCAAGAGACCACATTTGCTGAGGAAGAAGGAGGCTGAATAGCTTTACCACACACTTTGCTCGGGAGGAAAAACCACAAAAGGCTCCGGAGGAAGAGGATACAAACATGCCAGGAATATGAACAAGTGTCTTACCCTATCGAGAATCCTACCATCTTTGGGAGAGCACTGAAGACATCCCCAGTATCCTTTTATCATTGTGAATGTTCACTTTGTTTAAAAACAAGTTATGAAAAGTTTAATTATTTAAAAACAATGATATTTCTCAATTAAAACATGCAAAATATTTGTTGAATAGAAACAAATAAGAGTGTAAATAATTGGATAAAGGCTCAAATTTATTTGATGGAATGGTAGTCTGCAAACGGCAAGACTCCATAGATCTTTACAAATTTGAAATTGGTGATATATATTGGAAAAGGGCTACATTAAACATAATGACCATTTCTCCACCAATTCTGAATCCGATGTATTTGAAGCTTCGGTTGATGATGACTGAGCGAGAATCTCTGGCGGATGACAATTTGTAGAACACAGTCTTGTCAGAATGCAGTTACTTGCCAAATCCCTAATTTTTGTCTAGATTGCCCGAGGATGAGGTACTCAATCTAGCGCGATACATATTCATTTTTTATGTCTCTAACTTTTGCCTGGATCGCCCTTTCGGGTTTTCAATCCACCGAGACGCTCATTTTTGCCTAAGCCGCCCAGTCGAGTTTTCAACTTAGCGAGTTGTTCTGTTTTTATTTTTAGGCGAAGTATTTCTTGACTGCATCTGAATTCACAGGACGAGTGAAATCCTCCCCATCCATAGTTGTAAGTATCAAAGCACCGCCTGAAAAGGCTCTCTTGACAACGTATGATCCTTCATAGTTTGGAGTCCACTTGCCCCTAGAATCGGGCGCGAAAGACAAGACTTTCTTGAGCAAAAGGTCACCCTCTCGGAACACACGAGGCTTGACCTTCTTATCAAAGGCTTTTTTAATTCTTTGTTGATATAACAGGCCATGGCACATGGCAGTTAACCTCTTCTCTTCTATCAAATTCAACTGGTCATAACGACTCTGAACCCATTCAGCATCACTCAACTTGGCTTCCATCAAGACTCTCATTGATGGGATATCCACCTTTATTGGGAGCACAACCTCCATGCCGTAAACAAGAGAGAAAGGGGTTGCCCCTATTGAAGTGCGGACAAACGTACGATATCCATGTAAGGCAAACGACAACACCTCGTGCCAATCCTTGGACGTAACAACCATCTTCTGGATAATCTTCTTGATATTCTTATTAGCAGCTTCAACAGCCCCATTCATCTTGGGTCTATAGGGAGAAGAATTGTGATGTGCGATCTTGAACTCGTTACACAGCTCTTTCATCATCTTATTGTTCAAGTTAGATCCATTATCAGTAATGATCTTATCTGGCACACCATACCGACATATGAGTTGATTCTTGATAAACTTCACGACCACCTGCCTGGTCAAATTTGCATACGATGCCGCTTCAACCCACTTGGTGAAGTAATCAATTGCTACGAGAGAAAATTTATGACCGTTGGACGCTTTCGGCTCTATCATGCCAATCATGTCGATTCCCCACATAGAGAAAGGCCATGGTGATGAAATCACATTCAGAAGTGTCGGAGGAATATGAATCTTATCCGCATAAATCTGACATTTATGACATTTCTTAACATATTTGCAGCAGTCGGACTCCATTGTCAGCCAATAGTAGCCTGCTCTCAACATCTTTCTAGCCATGGCATGTCTATTGGAATGAGTACCAAATGAACCCTCATGTACCTTAGTCATTAACAGGTTTGCTTCGTGTCTATCCATGCATCTGAGCAGAACCATGTCAAAGTTTCTCTTATAAAGCACATTGCCATTGAGATAGAAACTGCCTGATAATCTCCTCAAAGTCTTTCTATCTTTCACAGATGCCCCAGGTGGGTAAATCTGGCTCTGAAGAAAGCACTTGATATCATAATACCACGACTTATCATCTTGCACTTCCTCTATGCCAAATACATGAGCTGGCCTGTCCAAGTGCATCACAGTGATATTGGGAACTTCATTCCAAAGTCTAACCACGATCATCGAAGCAAGCATAGCAAAAGCATATGCCATCCGATTCTCATCTCGAGGAATATGATGGAAGTCAACCTTAGTAAAGAATGTTGAAATCCTCCTCGCATAATCTCTATATGGGATGAGGCCAGGCTGATTCGTTTCCCATTCACCCTTAATCTGATTAATAACGAGGGCCGAATCACCATAAACATCGAGATGCTTGATCCTAAGATTAATGCATTCTTCCAATCCCATAATACAGGCCTCATACTCGGCCATATTATTTGTGCATTTGAAAGTTAGCCTTGCTGTAAAAGGAAAGTGTGTGCCCTGAGGAGTAATAATCACTGCCCCAATACCATTTCCAGATTGATATACAGCGCCATCAAACACCATACTCCATCTGGAACCAGGTTCTGGCCCTTCATCGAGCGTAGGCTCATTGCAATCTTTCATTTTCAAATACAGAATCTCCTCATTTGGGAAGTCATACTGAACTGACTGATAATCCTCGATTGGTTGATGTGCCAAGTGGTCAGCCAAATACTACCTTTTATAGCCTTCTGAGCTCGATACTCAATATCATACTCAGACAACAACATCTGCCAACAGGCAATCCTCCCAGTTAAAGCAGGCTTCTCAAAGATATACTTGATTGAATCCATTTTGGATATCAACCAAGTAATATGGTTCAACATATACTGGCGTAAGCCCTTAGAATCCCAAGCCAAAGCACAACATGTTTTCTCAAGCATTGAGTATCGAGACTCACACTCAGTGAATTTCTTACTCAGGTAGTATATAGCATATTCTTTCTTTCTTGATTCGTCTTGCTGACCAAGGACACAACCTATAGAGTCCTCAAGAACTGTCAGATACATAATCAACGGTCTCCCGTCCACAGGCGGAGACAAAATCGGAGGCTCAGACAAATACTCTTTAATGCAATCAAAGGCTTTTTGGCAATCCTCGGTCCAATCATGAGACTGATCTTTCTGGAGGAGCTTGAATATGGGCTCACATGTGGCATTCATGTGGGATATAAATTTGGAAATGTAATTCAAGCGGCCAAGGAAACCTCAGACTTGCTTCTCAGTTTTGGGCGCAGGCATCTCTTGTATTGCTTTGACCTTTGCAGGATAAACCTCAATACCTCTTTCGCTGACAATGAAACCCAATAACTTGTCGGAACGGACTCCAAAGGTACACTTGTTAGGATTCAGATGAAGCTTATACTTCCTCAAACGCTGAAAAAGCTTCAACAAGTGCTCTACGTGTTCAACTTCCGTTCTTGACTTTGCAATCATATCATCAACATATACCTCGATCTCTTTATGCATCATATCATGAAACAATGTAGTCATAGCGCGTTGATATGTGGCTCCGGCGTTCTTCAAACCGAAGGGCATCACTCGATAACAGAATATTCCCCAAGGTGTGATGAATGTTGTCTTCTCCATATCCTCGAATGCCATTTTAATCTGGTTATAACCGGAAAATCCATCCATAAATGAGAAGACATTGAATTTAGCTGTATTATCTACCAACATATCAATGTGTGGTAGAGGAAAATCATCTTTCGGACTAGCCTTATTCAAGTCACGTTAATCCACACACATTTGGACTTTTCCGTCTTTCTTAGGCACGAGCACAATATTGGCCACCCATTAAGGATATGTAGAAGTCACCAGTAACCCTGCATCAATTTGCTTCTGAACTTCCTCTTTGATCCACTGCCATATCAGGATGAGTTCTTCTGAGCTTCTGCTTTACAGGCATGCACTCAGGCTTCAAAGACAGGAAATGTTGCACAATATTTATATCTAGACCAGGCATGTCTTGATACGACCAGGCAAAGACGTCGACATATTCTCGTAGCAACTCGATCAACCCCTTCTTAACAGATTCTTCCAGGAGTGCCCCAATCTTCACTTCTCGCACACAATCTTCAGACCCCAAGTTGATTGTTTCTAGATTCTCAAGATGCGGCTGAATGATCTTTTCTTCATGCTCAAGTAGACGGGTAATTTCGTCAGGAATCTCTTCAACATCATCTTCTTCCTCCTCAAATATAGGGAATTCAAAGTTGGGAGATGGTGTTGGATCATTATGTTCAATGGGTTTGATCAACCTGCATAATGATTTTGGATATTAAAGAGACTTTAGAATTCAAACAAGGCAAATCATTATGCAGATGAAAAGATTGTTTTTATTCTTATCTTTAGGGTTTTATGTGATCACCAATTTCATGCAAAAGTGAAAAGGGAAAATAATGGGGAAAACAAACATTTAACATGAATTTATTGAATGAAAGTATCATTGTATTTACGCGCCAACAATGTCATCACTTCTCCTTTTGGCATGGGAGAAGGGTTTTCAAACACAATGAACATTACTTTGACTTATGGATAACTGTCGGAATATCAACAGCGACCCAATTATTGCAGATCCCTCCAGGGATGATGAAATTGCCAGAATCCTCTTCATCTTCTTCCAAAATGGCAGCAGCCTCTTCATCTTGACCGGTGTGGATGAATCCACCACTCTTGAACAGTCCTTGCTTGTTGAAGACCCTAGAAGAATAGCCTATGCCAGCCCGGGACTTGTTGTCTTCCAGCTTAATCATTTGCCCCAATCCAGCAGTTGCACCATGCTCAATGGCCAACTTCGCATCTTTATAGGAAGCAAACGAAGAAGTTCCCTTCTTAATAGGTTCAGCAATAGATAAAGCTTGGAACGGCGTTCCAACTTCATCCTCAGCGTCTATATAAGAGAAGGAAGACAAATGGCTAACCAGGAGAGCCTTTTCTCCCCCTACCACCACCAGCTTCTTATTCTTCACAAACTTCAATTTCTGGTGTAGGGTGGATGTCACGGCGCCTGCCTCGTGAATCCATGGTCTGCCTAAGAGACAACTATACGATGGGTGAATGTCCATAACCTGGAAGGTAATCTGGAAATCACTTGGTCCGATTTTGACTGGGAGATCAACCTCTCCAATCACAGTTTTTCGTGACCCATCAAAAGCCTTCAAAACTACTCCACTCTGCCTCATGGGAGGCCCCTGATATGATAACTTTGCAAGAATGGTCTTTGGCAATACATTCAATGATGACCCAGTGTCCACCAGCACATTGGATATGGCATCATCCTTGCAGCTCATGGATATGTGTAATGCCAAGTTGTGGTCTCTTCCCTCCTCGGGGAGATCAGCATCACAAAAACTCAAATTGTTACAAGCGGTGATGTTTGCAACAATGCTGTCAAATTGTTCAATTGTGACGTCGTGATCCACATACGCCACATCCAACACCTTCTGTAGAGCTTCTCGGTGTGGTTCTGAATTCATCAGCAAGGATAATATAGATATTTTGGATGGCGTTTGTAGAAGCTGATCTACAACGTTGTACTCACTTCCCTTGATGAGCCTTAGCATCTCATCACAGTCTTCTTTCGCACTGCCACTCGGGACAGCAGAAGCAGGAGTTCTCAACATGGAGGTAGGTTTAGCAACAAGTGCCGGATTCGGAGCGTTCACAGCATTCCCAATCGGGCTTTCAGCATAATCAGCATTGTCGTTCCTTCGAGCGTCAGCTTCCAGCTTTGGCGGAGCCGAGAAAACACGACCGCTGCGGGTTAGGCCGCTGACGTCGGCAATATTAACGACAGGCGAAGAGGGCAGGGGCACCTCTTTCCCATTATCCAATGCTACAACATTGTAGCGATAGGGGACCGCCTTCTCAGAAGAGTATGATATAGGGCCGACTGGCTAAATAGTTAGAGCAGGAGAAACCTTCTGCTTGCTACCATCATACTTGATGACAACAGACTCAGGTATCCGGAATACTGGAGAAATTACGTTGACTTCAACAGCATCTTCGTTAACATTTCTATTTTGAAGGATCTCAATGACTCCCTCATCCAGCATTTCTTGAACATCCTTGCGCACCTGGCGAAAACCTCTCTGATTAACAGAACAGACTCGACATCTATCGTGGTCATGTTCATAATGGCTATAATCACACAGAAAACGATGCATCTCGACCAGCGATTGTCGAATATGACTGACGTATTTGACCTTGTACTTGCCAGGACAGCCCTAGACCATATTGACAGATTTCACATGCTCGGGCAATGGGTTCTTCTTCACATTCGGACCTACGTCCTCGAAAAACAAAATCCCGCTTCTCACAAGGTCTTGCACCTTGGTCTTCAAGGGATAACAATTTTCCACGTCATGTCCGAGAGCACTGGAATGATATACGCAGTGAAGCTCAGGCTTGTACCACCACTGGGGGTTGGTAGGTACAGCGGGAGGGTCTTATGGAGTAATTAACTTTCTATCAATCAAAGATGGATAAAGTTCATCATAATTCATCGGAATTGGATCAAAGGTGACCCTCTTTCTCTCGTAGCTGGTGCTGGTATTGTTGTTGTTGTTTCAAGGCTGGTAGGCCTGTTGTTGTGGACGATGCTGTTGTTGCTGATATTGCTGAGATTGTTGTTGTTGATAATGTTGGGCTTCTCTGAAAACAGGTGCTATATGAGCCACCTGATGCTGGTTGTTAATGGGGCGGGCAATCTTCCTCTTCACAGAGGGTCTTCTCTTGACATGGGAGGACACATCATGTGCCTCTCCCTCCTTCTTCTTTGCAAAGCTTCCATATCTCTTTGCTGAAGAGCCTTCATCTCGAGTCAAATGTCCTTCACGGACCCCCTCTTCCAGTCTCATTCCCATATTAACCATCTCGGTGAAGTCTGAGGGAGCACTGGCTATCATTTTCTCATAGTAGAAGGAACTCAAGGTATTCAAAAAGATCTTGGTCGTCTCTTTCTCCTCAAGGGGTGGCACTATCTGAGCTACTAACTCGCGCCACCTCTGGGAGTATTCTTTGAAGGTCTCCTTCTCTTTCTGGGACATTGCCCTCAACTGGTTCCTATCAGGAGCCATATCCACATTATATTTATATTGCTTGATGAAGGCCTCGCCAAGATCGTTGAAAGAGCGGATGTTCGAACTTTCCAGACCCATGTACCACCGGAGAGCGGCACCGGACAGACTGTCCTGGAAATAGTGGATGAGCAATTGGTCATTATCAGTTTGCGTCGACATCTTGCGAGCATACATCACAAGATGGTTGAGAGGGCATGTGTTTCCCTTATACTTCTCAAAGTCAGGTACTTTGAATTTAATAGGGATCTTCACATTGGGCACAAGGCACAACTCAGCAACACTTTTACCAAAAAGGTCCTTCCCCCTCAGAGTCTTCAGTTCCTTGCGAAGCTCAAGGAATTGGTCTTTCATGTCATCCATCTTCTCATAAACATCTGGACCTTCAGATGGTTCAGAATGGTAGATGGTATCTTCAACTCTTGGTAATGTGTGCACAACAGGAGGTGGCACTGAAAGGACCGGGCTAGATACCGACAAAGAAGCAAGAGTAGGAGCAAAACCCTCTGGCACAAAATTGGCAGGCATTCCCCATGGGAACCCGGCTGGCATAGATGGCGCAAAGTGGGTTGTTGCAGCAGGCACAATAGAAGTTACGATCTCAGAAATGACCGTCCTCTGGGGAGGAGTTGAGGGTGTCGGAGAAGACTGGCTCTGGGCAGCCATGAATGACTCCATCAGGGCAGTCAATCTGGCTACTTCCTCCTTCAGCTCGCGGTTCTCTTGTTCCAAATGATCCATCAGTTTCAATGAGTTGGCTCTGGTGTAGTACCGGTGAGTCAACTTGTCTTTAAAATAAATGAACACAGAGTTAGACCATAGGACAAGAATCCTGGAGCAAAACCTGCTTATGCGTATGATGCATGCAATGCTTGTGCATATGATTTGTTTTATATCAGAGGAACTTTAGGGTTCTATTTGCAAATATTGGAAATATTAAACATTTATCACATATGGAAATACAATATCAATAATATCTGGGAAATGTTTTTACACCAAAGAAGTATAGCATTGGTAACCAAATATAGTACAAGAGAGAAGGAAAATGATCATTCTATGGATCCCTAGAAACAATCATCTAAAGCCTGAGAGACTGGAAGATAAGATGCATGAAGCCTCTTCACCTCCTCCTCATAGGCTGCCTCCATATCTGCCTTCTGCTTGGCGAGCCGATCGTACTTCCTCTTCCAAAACTTGGAAGACTGAGGAAGCAGAGAAGTCCATGCATCATTAGGATCATCAATAACCTGATGCTCGAGGAACTCTATCAAAGCATCCTTCTTCTTGATTTACTGAAGCAACTCCTCTCGTTCACGGATCCAAGCACATGAACGGTCTTCATCTCTCAACTCCTCTACCCCTTGGTCAGGGAGGGTTGAAGGCCTAGCCACAACCAAAGGTGTAGGTCTCGGATACTCGTAAGGCATGAGGTACTCATAAGCTCTCCTCATAACCCAAGAAGTATAAAGTTCCAAAGCGATACAATTCTTCGGACCTAGCTCCTTCCTTCCTTTCTTATGGATCTTGCGCCAAGCGCGGACCATCCTGCCCTTCAAGCCTCGGGGATCTTTACCCTCCTGAAAGAACACACCCTCTAACGGAATGTTATTGGGTTTATCCTTTAGGGGGAACCCAAGCTGACGACGTGCCAAAACAGGGTTGTAGTTAATCCCACCACATGTACCAAGAAGAGGCACATTGGAGAATTCACCACAAGAATCGATAATCTGCACACCATTGTACACCCGGTTGTATCAGAAGATATCATCATTAGTGAGAGACATAAGTCTCGTGGACCACCGTAGACATCCTTTGTTCTCTTTGAAGGCGACCGTCTGCGGCAAGTGAGAAATAAACCACTTGTACAACAGAGGCAAACAACACACAATGGTACCACCACCCTTTGCATTCCTCATATGCAAAGAAAAGTAAGTGTCACCCAACAGAGTAGGAATGGGATTAAGAGTAGAGAAAATCCTAATAGCGTTCACATCCACAAACTTGTCGATGTTGGGGAATAACACTATCCCATAGATGAGAAGTACAAATATGGCCTCAAAGACGTCCTGACTCATGGCCTTCCCATACATAGTAGCTTGAGTAATGAGGAACTCAGAAGGGAGACCTTGAATTCCACCTTTGGTAGTCATATGAGCACCAACCAGAGATTCATCTATATGCAACATATCAGCTATCTCTTGAAAAGTAGGAACACTCTCTAAGGCACTGAACGACAACTGGTCTAGAATTGGTATACCCACAAGGTAGGCATACTCCTCAAGTGTAGGCAAAAGCTGGAAATCCGGAAATGTGAAGCAACGGTTCAGCGGATCATAGAACTGCACCAATACACTCATCGATCCTTCGTCCACCTGAGTAGTCAGAACAGATAGAAGCTTCCCAAAACGAGCCTTGAAACCCAAGGGATCTAATACATAGGATGTCAAATTCCTTAGCTCTTTCAAGTCGGGTTGTCTGAAGCTGTACTTCTTTGTATTCCTTCTTTGTCTTTCCATGTCTGAAAATTCGCAAATAGACCCCTTAAGTTCCTTGAAAATTTTCTCATTATTGATGATATGGATGCAAATGGGTGCATGAATGCATGGATGCAACAATCACACTCAAGGATCAAGCAAAGAACACCAAACAAAGGTCATGGGATGGATCATGTCATCCCTAATATCAATCATCCATTTTGGTGGATTATGGTTTACACCTTATCAACACCCAAGTTCCATTGATATTAAGGATACACAAGAACGGATCAACCATGAATCAAGTGTTTGTTGCAAGTCACGACCATGGAGTCTCGGTTAAGAACCACCCAAAGGGAGTATACTAGGGTTTAAACCTACCAAACATGTTCTACAAGAGGTTCCTATAGTCATCATCCCATCTTTCGGATATTATCAGAGAAGCGACTACTCGTATTCCAAAACTATTCTCAAGAGAGACTCTTATGAGTGTAGTATCGCGTAACAATCATATCAAATCTTATACTTGAACGACTTTCACACTACATCCTAAGAATAGGCCAAGATGGGCTTGGTAAGCTAAGGTCCTGGGCTTCTAAGGTCTATATTGGAAAGAGTAATGCCTAACCACAACTACTTGTGTGACATTATTGATCCCAACATGACCTCCACCAAGTGAATGGGCTTGCAAGTCGACTTGCTAAGGAACAACTCCACACAAGTCAACAAGACTATGCCTTTCTCCTATCCTAAGTGCACTCGAGTTCGAGTATAGAACTCATCTCACAGAGATCACCAAGCATTCAAGGAATTAAAATTCAAGCAATTCAATCATTACATACAATACAGTAATCCCAAATTGCACAAAAATATGTCACAAGGAATTGGTATTTCATCTCGTCTGTAACGGGGTATTCGTTACTATTAGAGATATTGACTAAATCTAAGGTAAACCATACAAGTCGAGTCGCCACCGCACTTCTATTTATCCAAAGGAATGGTTAGAAAGCAAACAAAAACCTAAAAGTTTTATCGAATCAAAAATTAGTAAAAATGTCAGAGATCGGGGTAAGGGGGTTGGTTATGCAATGGGAAGGTTTTAAGCACCCAAAATATCCTAGGTACTCCTAGGGAGCCCTTTTTACATTTGTTGTAAGGTTGGTATTTTGTGAAAATTTATTTGTGCAAACATGATTGAAGAGGTGAGAGGAGAATATACAAGTTATTTTCAATTTGTGTTTGGGGTAAAAATCTCAAAATGAGTGGGTGAATTGATTGGTCCAAAAGCCTTTAGATCTTTTGTTATCCAAGGGAGAAAACTCAACCTAAAACCACAAATCCACCATGTGAGGATAGCTTCAACATGCTAGTGAGGGGTTAACCCTATAATAAGCATAGAAGGCTCATTGTCCATCACTAAGGATATAGGTGAGTATTACATCTACCTCAAGGATAACTCAAACCTAATAGCTAAAGGTTATGAAAAAGTTTTGATAAGAAAGTGGTCATTGAAACCACAAAAGACATTTGAATGGGTTATATTTACCAATGAAAAGTATGTACAAAATATGGTCAAAGTTGACTTAAAAGTCCAATTCAAAATAAGTGTTATGAAAAGAAAGTTTGAAAATCAAAAGCATAGGGCTTAGGTTTCTAATGTTTGAAAACAAGTGTTAAATGTTTGCACAAAAGTTTTGGCTTGGGTTAGAGTGGAGGGAAGAAAAATAATGGCTAAAATCCTAATCATACAAGAGATAAGGGATAAGAAACAAGACCACAAATGGAGTTCCTCTCTTGAGATCATATTGATGATCCAAGTAGCTCCCATCCTTTGGAATATGCAAGCAAGATAATAGTAAGCTCAAGCAACAATCAAACAAGTCTCTTAAGAGATCCTCAATGCATCTTGTATCTCTCTCTCTTAGAAGCTTATGGCAATGGTCCCTCAATTTGGCTCAATATTGGAATTCCTAACACAAGAACACACATATCAAAAAGTTCTATCAAACAAACAAAGAGTGAACAAGAAGGAATTTAGAGATTTGTCCTTTCAAAGTCCTCTTCAACATTCATAGCATTCTAAAGGCTCAATTGCCTAGTTGCTCTTTGACTTTTATAGCATTCTAAAGGCTCAATGCCTAGTTACTCTTTGACTCCAAGTTTGCATTGGGGAAGTCCTAAGATCTAAGTCCAATTGTTCATTTCTTTGCATTTGGTCCACAACAATCAAAACAAAACACAAGCACAATAATATATACACAATTATGTGCTCAAGTGAGCAAAAGGCAAATTGCATTAACATAAACATGTGCTCAAATGAGCAAAGGGAAAAGCAAATGAATAATATGTACAGGAATAATAGATTGCATAAATGTAAAGAGCAAAAAGTAAATGGTAATAGTTAATGATTAGTATTAGTGGTTAGTGTGCCATAAGGCAAATTTAGCGCTATGTTAAGCAATCGTAATTGGACTTATGTAGAAGTCACAACTATCTGAGGTCGGTCAATAATAATGTAGGCAACAACATAAGTTAGAAGTCTTAATTAGTGAACCAAGTTCCAACAACTTGCCATGCCAAAAAATAAGATGAGAAATGATCTTGTATTGGTTTAAGTCCTTTGCATAATTTAAGAAGCAATCTATCCTTAATGCAAAGCCATTCACTTGATCAACTGATGAAGATGAATTAGATTTGAATCAAGAAAGATTAAACCTCCCTAATCAATGCTAACTATCAACCTTTAACTCATTGATCAAAGAGAAAAGAAGAAGAAGAAGAAGATGCATAATGGAAATGAAGAAAATAAAGTGCATTAAGTGAAATGGAATGTACCAATCCACAAATGTTGACCAAAGATAGGGAAGATCAAGGTCAAACCATAAAAAACAGAAGTGAGATGAAGATTGGAAGTCAAGAAATAAACAAAATATTTTTGGCATTTTTAATATTTGAAAATAAACTTGAATTAAAATATTAAAGAAAGGTCAAACTTCAAATTCACTTCAAATCAACTTTGAAAAGTCCAAGTGAATTATCCCAAGTTCAACAAGGTCAAACAAAGTTTGACAAAAAATTTCAGCATTTTTAAAAGTCAGAAACTATTTTTAATCAATTAAAAATGAAGAAAAATAACCTAATTGAACTAAAATCTTAAATAAATCTCAAATCAATTAATAAATTGATGAGAATATTTTTCATAGATCTATCATCATTCAAAGAAGTTAGAAAAATATTTTTGTATTTTTTGAATATCAAAAACTATTTAAAATAAATTAAAAATAACCAGAAAAGAGAAAATTATTAAAAAATAGCAAATGATAAAATAAAAAATATTAAAAATCATTTTTAGAAACTAGAAATTAAAAGAGAAATAATGCAATTGGTCCCATATTTTTTGGACCAATAATAAAAGAGATATGGATTTTAGAAAATGAAAGGGAATTAAAAAATGAAATAGAAAATAAAATCAGAAAACGAAAACATCTGCGCTCACATGACGAGTGAACTCTTCACCATCCATAGTTGCAAGAATCAAAGCGCCTCCTGAAAAGGCTCTCTTAACAACATATGGGCCTTCATAATTAGGAGTCCATTTGCCCCTAGAATCTGGTTTGAAAGATAAAATCTTATTGAGCACAAGGTCACCTTCTCTGAATACACGAGGTCTGACCTTCTTGTCAAAAGCTTTCTTCATTCTCTGCTGATATAACTGACAATGGCACATGGCAGTCAATCTCTTCTCTTCAATCAAATTCAACTGGTCAAACCTAGTCTAACACCATTCAGCTTCAATCAACTTGGGTTCCATCAAAACACGCAATGATGGGATCTCAACCTCTATCGGGAGCACAATTTCCATACCATAAACAAGTGAGAAGGGGTTTCCCCTGTTGAAGTGCGGATGGATGTACGATACCCGTGCAAAGAAAATGGGAGCATCTCATGCCAATATTTGTACGTTACAACCATCTTTTGAATAATCTTCTTGATGTTCTTGTTTGTAGCTTCAACAACCCCATTCATCTTAGGTCTGTAGGGAGAAGAATTATGATGCGCAATCTTTAAGTCTTTAAGAAGAGCTTCCACCATATTATTGTTCAAGTTCGATCCATTATCAGTAATGATCTTGCTTGGCACACCATAACGACATATGATTTGATTATTGATAAACCTCACAACAAGTTGCTTGGTTACATTCGCATACGATGCCGCTTCAACCCATTTTGTGAAGTAGTCAATAGCCACCAAAATGAAACGATGTCCATTCGAAGCTTTGGGCTCAATCATGCCAATCATGTCAATTCCCCACATGAAGAAAGGCCATAGGGAGGAAATGACATTCAACAGTGTCGGAGGAACATGAATCTTATCTGCATATATTTGACACTTGTGGCATGTCTTCACAAACTTGCAACAGTCAGATTCCATTGTCAGCCAATAGTAACTTGCTCGCAACATCTTCTTTGCCATAACATGTCCATTGGAATGAGTACCAAAGGAACCTTCATGGACATCAGTCATCAATAAGTCTGCTTCGTGTCTATCCACGCATCTGAGCAAAACCAAATTGAAGTTTCTCTTGTATAGCACATCACCATTCAGGTAGAAGTTGCCTGCTAATCTTCTCAAAGTCTTCTTATCTTTCAAAGATGCCCTAGACGGGTAAATCTGACTTTGAAGGAAACATTTGATATGACAATACCACAACTTCTCATCTTTGACTTCTTCGACAGCAAACATATGAGTTGGCCTATCAAGACGCATCATATTTAAATTGGGAACTTCATTCCAATATTTTACCACAATCATTGAAGCCAATGTTGCAAGAGCATCTGCCATCTGATTTTCATCTTGAGGGATATGATGAAACTCAACCTTTGTAAAGAAAGTTGAAATCCTCCTCGCATAATCTCTATATGGTATCAAACTGGGTTGATTCATCTCCCATTCACCTTTGATTTGATTTCACAACCAAAGCTAAATCTCCATAGACATCCAAATATTTGATTATGAGATCAATGGCTTCTTCAAGCCCCATAATGCAAGCTTCATACTCTGCCATATTATTTGTACACTTGAAAGTCAATCTAGCTGTAAACGGAAAATGTGTGCCTTGAGGAGTAATAATCACTTCCCCAATCCCATTACCATATTGATTAACAGCTCCATCAAATACCATGCCCCAACGGGAACCAGGTTCTGACCCTTCTTCAAGCAATGGTTCATCACAGTCTTTCATTTTTAAGTACAAGATCTCTTCGTCAGGAAAATCATACTGCAATGACTGGTAATCTTCAATTGGTTGGTGAACCGAATGGTCAGCCAAGACATTACCTTTGATCGCTTTCTGAGATCGGTATTCAATATCATACTCGAATAACAACATCTGCCAACGGGCGATCCTCCCAGTTAAAGAAGGCTTCTCAAAAATATACTTGATTGGATCCATTTTGGATATCAACCAAGTAGTATAATTTAACATATATTGACGCAGACGCTTAGCAGCCCAAGCCAATACGCAACAAGTCTTCTCTAGCATAGAATACCAAGTCTCACAGTCGGTGAATTTCATACTGAGGTAGTAAATTGCAAATTCTTTCTTTCCAGTCTCATCTTGCTGACCAAGAACACAACCCATACTCTCATCAAGCACATTCAAATACATGATCAACGGTCTTCCTTCAATAGGTGGAGACAGAATTAGAGGTTCAAGCAAATATTGTTTGATACTATCAAAAGCTTTCTGGAAGTCTTCGATCTAATCGCAAGACTGATCTCTCCGAAGAAGCTTGAATATAGGCGCACATGTGGCAGTCATGTGTGAAATAAATCTTGAGATATAATTCAAGCGGACGATAAAACCTCTGACTTGCTTCTTAGTTTTAGGCGTAGGCATCTCTTGTATTGCTTTGACCTTGGCAGGATCAACTTCAATACCCTTCTCGCTGACAATAAAGCCCAACAACTTACTAGAACGAACACCAAAAGTACACTTATTGGGATTCAAGCGGAGTTTATACTTCCTCAAACGCTGGAATAACTTCAACAAATGCTTAACATGTTCCTCTTCACCAGTAGGTTTAGCAATCATATCATCAACATAGACTTCAATCTCTTTATGCATCATATCATGAAAAAGAGTAGTCATTGCTCTTTGATAAGTTGCACCAGCATTCTTTAAACCGAAAGGCATCACTCTATAACAGAATGTTCCCCAAGGTGTAATGAATGTGGTCTTCTCCATATCTTCGGGTGCCATCTTGATCTGATTATATCCGGAAAATCCGTCCATAAATGAAAATACTTTGAATTTAGTTGTATTTTCTACCAACATATCAATGTGTGGTAGAGGGAAATCATCTTTCGGACTAGCTTTATTCAAATCCTTATAATCAACACACATACGGACTTTTCCATCTTTCTTCAGCACAAGTACAATATTGGCCACCCACTGCGGATACTTAACGGTCACAAGGAAACCGACATCAATATGCTTTTGCACTTCTTCTTTGATCTTCACTACCATATCAGGATGAGTCCTCCTCAACTTCTGCTTGACTGGAGGGCATTCTAGTTTCAACGTTAATCTATGTTCCACTATCTTAGAATCCAAACTAGGCATGTCTTGATAGGACCAAGCAAACACATCTGAATACTCTTGGATAAGATCAATCAACCCTTTCTTAACTTTAGGACACAGCCGAGACCCAATCTTGACTTCCTTCACATCATCCTCGGAACCCAAGTTGACTAACTCAATCTGCTCTTTAAATGACTAAATGAATTTTCCTTCATGCTCAAGAAGATGACACAATTCATCACTCACTTCTTCATCACTTTCCTCCTCAGCTTCAAACACAAGGAATTCAAAATTTGGATAAGGAGAAGGATCATTGTATTCAATGGGGTTAGAAACTAACCTGCATAATGATTTGATATTTTGATTTTAGAGAAGTGAATTGTGACCAAATATTATGCAGATGGACAATTATATTATTTATTTATGTTTTTTGTGATTACGATTTTCAGGATAAAGAAAAAAGTAAAAATAAAAACATCATAGATGTGGATGAATAGAATTATATTTTATTAATGATCAAATTGAAATGCCCAAACAATGTTCACTTCTCCCTTAGGCATAGGAGAAGGATTTTCAAAAACAAATAAAAGCAATTACTTAGATCGATGCATAATAACTGGAATATCAACAGCAGTCCAATTGTCGCAAGCTTTTCCACGCGTCACAAAATTGGTGCAGTCTTCATATTCATCACCCTCTAGCATAGTAGCTAAGTGTTGTTCATTACCATGAATGAACCCTCCACTACGGAAATTGAGTTGCACATCTTCAGACCTAACCACTGGTGAACCTCGTCGGAATCCCAATCCGGCTTTGCACTTGTTATCGAAGACCTCTACCATTCGTCCCCACTGATCAAATTGACCATCTTCAACAATCTTCAATGCATCTTTAAATGAGGACATGGGTGCCCCAACTCTCTTTTCATCAGCAATAGATAAGGCTTGGAACAGAGTTCCAACCTCATCCTCAGCTTCTACATAAGAGAAAGATGACAGTTCGCTGACCAACAAAGCCTTCTCCCCGCCAACAATAACTAGCTTCCCATTCTTGAAAAACTTTAGCTTCTGATGCAACGTTGAAGTAACGGCTCCTGCCTCATGAATCCATGGCCTTGCTAACAAACAACTATAAGCCGGGTGGATATCCATTACTTGAAAAGTAATTTGGAAGTCACTCAGACCTATCTTCACTGGAAGGTGCATTTCGCCAATCACAGTCTTGCGCAAACCCTCAAATGCTTTGACGATCACACCACTATACCTCATAGTACATTCAATGTCGACTTTCAAAGTACATTCAATGAAGACCCGATGTCTAACAACACATTCGACAGAGCATCATCCTTGCAGTTCATCGAAATATGCAAAGCCAAGTTATGATTTCTATCCTCCTCAAGGAGTTCTTCATCACAAAAACTGAGATTATTGCAGGAAGTGATGTTAGCTACAATATGATCGAATTGATCCACCGTAACATCATGTTCCACGTACGCTTACTCAAGAATTTTCTATAGTGCTTCTCTGTGTGCTTCTGAGTTCATCAACAGAGACAGTACTGAGATTTTCGAGGAGGTTTGGAGTAGCTGCTCCACCATGTTGAATTTGCTCTTCTTGATCAGTCTGAGTACCTCATCATCATCATTAGGCTTCAAGCTGCTGGATTCACCAGACTGACACCTTGGAGCACTAACAGACTCTACCACTAGTACATCAACCTTCTTGTTAACAGACAAGTCTTCCACATTCTTTGGGAATACCGGCCCAAACACACGACCACTATGGGTCACCTTGGTAACATCAGTTATGCTTATAATAGAACTGGTCGTAGGCAAAGGGACCTCTTGACCATTCTCCAACATGGTGGCATTATACTGATATGGGACAACTTTATCGGATGCATACGGGACTGGACCCGTTAACCGTATAACCAACGGAGATACCGGTCTATTGTTGATGTTGTTACTATTGCTGCTATCATACTGAATAACCACTCTCTCAGGAGTTTTGAACACGGGGATTATGACATTCACATTGTCACCTAAGTGACGGGATTGGAAGATTTGAATCATGCCTTCATCCATTAACCGTTGGATGTCCCTTTTTACAATCACACACCCTCTAGGATTGACACTACAGATTACACAACCATCATGGTCGGACTCACAATCACTAACCAAGCAAATATCCTTGTGCATCCTTAACAAGGACCTTCTTATGAAACGGACTTCGTATATTTTGAATTCCCCGGTACAGCCGTCCACCATATTATAAGATGACTTTGCATGGGCAGGCAGTGGGTTAGCTTTGACATTCGGCGCACGATCCTCAAAGGACACCATTCCAGTCTTTACCAGCTTCTGAACTTCATACTTGAGAGGGTAGCAATTCTCTATATCGTGTCCGGGAGATCCTTGATGAAAAGCACAGTGGAGTTCTAGTTTCTACCATCATGGAAGTGGTCCGGGGACTTACGGAGGATTTCTTGGTTGCAATAGGTTCTTGAGAACCAAAGAGGGATACACATCTGCATATGTCATCGGAATTGGGTCGAAAGAGACCTTCTTCCTCTCAAAATTTGATTGCTGATGATTGTTGGTATTGTTGTTGTTGTTGTTGTAGGTGTTTGTTCGTATTTATGGTTGTTGTTGTTGACGTTATTGTTATTGAATTGGTGCTAACTGATTAGCTGAAAATACCTGAATGACTGATGATACTTGATGATGATGTTGATGGGGTGGTTGATTTCTTCTGACATGAGGCCTCCGTTACCTCCCAACTGAAATTGCATTAGCTTCACTCTCCTTCTTCTTACTAAAATCATTGCCATACCTCTTGCTGGATGGCACCTCCTATTTAGATAACCGTCCCTCACAGACATCTTCTTCTCTTCCAAAGGAGGGGTAATCTGAGCGGCAAGCTCTCTCCATATTTGCGCATACTCTTTGAATGTCTCCTTATCCTTATGAGACAACGAACTCAATTGGTTTCTATTTGGAGCCATATCAATATTATATTTATACTGCTTTACGAATGATTCGCCCAAATCATTGAACGTGCGGATGCTCGCACTATCCAATCCCATGTACCACCTCAGAGCGGCACCGGTCAAGCTGTCTTGAAAATAATGGATCAACAATTGATCATTATCCATTTGAGTAGACATCTTTCTGGCGTACATCACCAAATGACTGAGTGGACAGGTATTCCCCTTGTACTTTTCAAAGTTAGGCACTTTGAACTTCACCGGGATCTTCACATTTGGAACCAAATAAAGTTCCACAGCACTCTTCCCAAACAGATCCTTACCTCTCAAGGTTTTCAATTCCTTACACAGTTCAAGGAATTGGTCCTTCATCTCGTCCATCTTCTCATACACATCAGGGCCCTCAGATGACTCAGAACGATAGATGGTGTCTTCTACACGGGGCAGCGTATGCACAACAGGTGGTGGCACAGACATGACCGGGCTAGATGCCGGCATGGAAGCAAATGTAGGCGCAAAGCCTTCAGGCACAAAGTTAGGCGGCATTCCCCATGGGAATCCGGCAGGCATGTTGGGTGCAAGGTGAGCAGTAGTTGCAGGAATAGTAGAGGTAGCCACCTCTGAAATAATAGTCCTCTAAGGATGAGGAGTTGCAGGTGTTGGAGAAGACTGGCTCTGAGCAGCTAGGACTGACTCCATCATGGCAGTCAGGCGGGTAATCTCATCCTTCAGGTCTCTGTTTTCTTGCTCTAGATGTTCCATGATTCTTGAGTGATTGGCACGGGTATTGTATCGATGCGTCAGCTTGGCTGAAGCACAGAAGAAACACCAATGAGACATCTGGCGAAAGAGAAACCTGCTATGCAAATGCAATGCTTGATTATTTTTATTTTTCAAGGAACTTACTATATTGCTTTCAAATATATATATATATACATATATATATATATATATATATATATATATATATATATATATATATATTTATATATATATATATATATATAACAACAATTGTAACAATTTGATATGACCATAAAAATCTCTTTTATTATATAATTGGAAGGATTACACTGAGTACAATTTCAGAAACCAAAATACAAAATACAAGAGAAAAGGAGACTAGTCATCCTAAGGATCCCTAACAACAATGTCAGAGGATCTGGCTGCAGGCGCGTACTTCCTTCGAATGCGTCTAATCTCGGTCTCAAAAGAAGCCTTCATCTGAGTCTTCTCGAGGACAAGCTGATCAACAATCTTCTTCCAAGAAACGGAAGGCTGAGGCATACTAGAGGAAGATGAAACCTCTGGCTCTCTCTGTCTCTTTGTCACTCGGTCTTCAAGTAGTTCAATAAGTGCATCTTTGTCCTTAGACTCAAGCTGCAACTCCTCATGCTTTCGGCTCAAAGCATGGAAACGCTCTTCCCACATATCCTTCTCTCGTTTCATCTTGGCGAGCGCATCTTCCAACTCCTCTACATCTTGGTTAGGGAGAGTTAATGGCTCAACCACAACCATATACATAGGTCTTTCACAAGCATAAGGCATCTTCAACTCCAAAGATCTCTTCTTCACCCAAAGAGTGTAAGCTTCCAAAGCTACACAATTGCACGGACCAAGCTCGGATCTTCCTTTCCTATGCACATTATGCCAAGCATGCACAATCTTCTGCTTCAAATGTTGGGGATCTTTACCCTCTTGATAGAAAAGACCTTCTAACAAAGTGTTATTAGGTTTGTCTCTCAAGGGGAACCCAAGTTGACGACGAGCCAAAGCAGGGTTGTAGTTGTTTCCTCCTTGTATACCAATGAGAGGCACATTAGAGAATTTACCACAATGATCAATAATCTCTAAGCTACTCAACGAAGAATCATACCAAACTATATCATCATTAGTGAGAGACATAAGTCTCTGAGACCACCATAGACATTGTTTGTTCTCCATAAAAGCAGGTGTCTAAGGCAAGTGCGAAATAAACCACTTGTACAGAAGAGGAACACATCACACAATAGTTACACCACCTTTAGAATTCGTTAGATGCAAAGATAAATACATATCACCCAACAAAGTAGGCACGGGATTCCCAATCAAGAAAATTCTAATGGCGCTAACATCAACAAAACCGTTAATGTTAGGGAACAAAGCCAAACCATAGATGAGCAACATAAAGAAAAGTGAAGCAACGGTAGAGAGGGTCATAGAACTGAACCAATACACTCAAGAGTCCTTCAACCACATCAGCAGGCAAGATAGATAGAAGCTTCCCATGACGTTGTTTGAAATCCCAGGGATCTAATACAAAAGATGCTAGCTTCCTTAACTCTTTCAAGTTGGGACATCTGAAACTATACTTCTTAGTGTTCCTTCGTCCATAATCCATGGTCTGAAAATATTTGCAAATAACACCTCATTTCCTTGAAAATTTTGTGGGATGAATGTTATGATATGCATGAATGCATGAATGCAACTGTAAGACCCCAATTTTGACCCTAAGATCCCTCATGGCATCATAACATTGCATTTGCATTGCCTCAAGGATCTTTAGCATCTTGGTTCCCTTTGCCTTTGGTTGGGACTCCTTGTGATTGGTTTGAGATCACCAAGCATGCTTGAATTATACATCATTGTTTCTCTTACTGTTGTTTACTAACCAAAAACACAAAAATGTGTCACTAACATCTTTTGTTTGAAGCTTGAGTATCATCCAAGACACTTTGTGGGTTCTATTTAGATGATCAGTCAACACAAGGGAATGACTTAAGATACTTCCAACAGGTTCAAATGGGGTCTATTCGTCAGTCAAAACGTTAATCGTGAAGGAGCAAAAGTTTGTTCATCAGTTGTCATGCTCGTTATCGAGCAGAATGAGTCGCTTAGCGAGTCCCAAGAAAAGTCACCAGAATCTCCAACGCTCAGAGGAATTTCTTGAACTATCATGCTCGCTAGGCGAAGCCCACGTGTTTAAAAAAATAAAAAACAAAAATAAAAAATAAAAAAGAAAAACGAAAAACGAAAAAAAAAAAAAAAAACGAAAAAAAAAAATGAAAAACAAAAAACGAAAAAAAAAATTAAATAAATAAATAAATAAAATATAACAAAAACTTTTTGGACTTGAACCTCTCTCATTTGAGCCCACAGGTCCACAAAAATCAGGTTATAAATTCAGAGTTTCAATGAAACAAAAGGAATTCTATTTCCTATTACCCTGGCAGGGAAAAAGATAGTGAGAGAAGAGCTAACAGAGTTCAGAGCAACCTCCAGAGACTGAAGAGAACTCATCGGCAAAGAACCAATTCCCTCTCATATAAACCCTCAGATTGCTTTGTAAACCCAACCGGGCAATTCAATTTCATTCGATCTCATCAGTCAGGTTTGCCTTATTCCCATTACTTTATGCTTTTAATTTGAATGCTCTGAATGTATGAGGTATTATGGGTGAATTTGATACCCTTTTGATGCATGTGTTTGACAAGAGGTTTAGGCCTCCTACCCTTGGTTGCTTTTTGTGAATTTTAATGGCATGATTCATGTGGTTACATTTTGATTTGGGGACAACTCTGGATTACCCTATCTTGTTTATCTAACCTGTTTGTTGAGTTTTTTTTTTGTGAGGGCTCACATGACTCTTGCAGAGATGGCTTGCCTGTTGTTCCACTTTATTTGTTGGATACCACCTGGGGGTTTATTCCGATTACCTGTACTAACTCACTTTCTTTGATGGTGCTAGCTTGAGAGATCTCTGGGTTTCTTATTTATCTAATTGTTGTTACTTCGGATCTTTATCCGTACGGTAGATCTCTCGATCCCTTTACTTTTCCCGCATGTTACCGATTTCTTAGGTTTCGTATAGCCTCTCGTGGCATGTCATTTAAGGTAGCGCGGTTCCTTCATCTAGCACTACCTTTTTGCATGAGCCTCCCTAAACACCCCAAACTCATTGATTTTTCTTCTCCTAAGAACACGTTATCTCCTTCTACTACAGGCGAGTAAGTCTCCAAAGGTCGAGCATCCGGTAGATTGCGTAGTAACGTCGTTCACCCAAAAACACAACCCTTACCCCATAGGTGGTCGAACTACGTTTTGCTCTGATTTTCATCCCAGATGAGATACGTAGGCATAAGACGCGATGTCTTAGCGAGCACACTCCTCTTTAACCCATAGGTAGCCGAGCTACGAAGACTCTGATTCTCAGATTCAGATGAGATACGTATGCAGTGGATGCGACGTCCGTGCGAGTCATTTTCTTTTGACCCTTCTTTTAGTAAGTAGTACATTAGATACACATACACGCTTTTCTCATCCCTTCAATCATGTTTGCACAAATAAATTTTCAAAAAAAAAAAACAACCTTTGCAACAAATGTGAAAAGGGCTCCCTAGGAGTACCTAGGATGCTTTGGGTGCCTAATACCTTCCCATTGCATAACCAACCCCCTTACCCAGATCTCTGACATTTTTACTAGTTTTTGATTCGATAAAACTTTTAGGTTTTTGTTCGCTTTCTAACTATTTCTTTGGATAAATAGAAGTGCGATGGCGACTCGACTTGTATGATTTACCTTGGATTTAGTCAATATCTCTAATGGTAACGAATACCCCGCTACAGAAAAATGGCGACTCTGCTGGGGATCGAAACATCCCAGTGGGTTTTGCCTACTTTTCATATTTGTTGTATTGTATTGTATATTTTTTTTTGTGACATATTTTTGTGCAATTTGGGATTATTGTATTGTATGTAATGATTGAATTGTTTGAATATTAATTCCTTGTATGCTTGGTGATCATTGTGAGATGAGTTCTATACTCGGACTCGAGTGCACTTAGGATAGGAGAATGGCATAGTCTTGTCGACTTGTGTGGAGTTATTCCTTAGCAAGTTGACTTGCAAGTCCATTCACTTGGTGGAGGTTATGTTGGGATCAATAATGTCACACAAGTAAGTTGTGGTTAGACATTACTCTTTCCAATATAGACCTTAGAAGCCAAGGACCTTAGTTTACCAAGCCCATCTTGGCCTATTCTTAGGATATAGTGCGAAAGTCGTTCAAGTGTAAGATTTGATACGATTGTTACGCGATACTACACTCATAAGAGTCTCTCTTGAGAATATTTTCGGAATACGAGTAGCCGTTTCTCCAATAATATCCGAAAGATGGGATGATGACTATGGGAACCTCTTGTAGAACATGTTTGGCAGGTTTAAACCCTAGTACACTCCCTTTTGGGTGGTTCTTAACCTAAACTCCATGCTCGTGACCTGCAACAAACCCTTGATTCATGGTTGATCCGTTCATGTATCCTTAATATCAATGGACCTTGGGTGTTGATAAGGTGTAAACCATAATCCACCAAAATGGATGATTGATATTAAGGATAACATGATCCATCCCATGACCTTTGTTTGGTGTGCTTTGCTTGATCCTTGAGTATGATTGTTGCATTCATGCACCCATTTGCATCCATATCATCAATAAATAAGAAAATTTTCAAGGAACTTAAGGGGTTTATTTGCAAGATTTTCAGACATGGAAAGACAAAGAAGGAATACAAAGAAGTACAACTTCAGGCAACCAGATTTGAAAGAGTTAAGGAATCTAACATCCTATGTATTAGATCCTTTGGGTTTCAAGGCTCGTTTTGGGAAGCTTCTTCCTCTTCTGACTACTCAGGTGGATGAAGGATTGGTGAGTGTTTGGTGCAGTTTTATGATCCTTTGTACCGTTGCTTCACGTTTTCGGATTTTCAGCTTTTGCCTACACTTGAGGAGTATGCTTATCTTGTGGGTATACCTGTTCTGGATCAGTTGCCGTTCAGTGGCTTGGAAAGGGTTCCTACTTCTCAAGAGATTGCTGATCTGTTACACATAGATAAATCTCTGGTTAGTGCTCATATGACTACCAAAGGGGGAATTCAAGGTCTCCCTTCTGAGTTCCTCATTGCTTAAGCTACTATATATGGGAAGGCCATGAGTGAGGATGCCTTTGAAGCCATATTTGTACTTCTCATCTATGGGCTGGTGTTATTCCCCAACATCGACAAGTTTGTGGATGTGAATGCTATTAGGATCTTCTCTACTCTTAATCCGTTCCGACTCTGTTGAGCGATACCTACTTCTCTTTGCATATGGGGAATGCAAAGGGTGGTGGCGCCATTGTGTGTTGTTTGCCTCTGTTGTATAAGTGGTTTATTTCTCACTTACTTCAGACGGTCGCTTTCAAGGAGAACAAGGAATGTCTACGATGGTCCACGAGACTTATGTCTCTCACTAATGATGATATCTCTTGGTATAACCATGTGTATGATGGTGTGCAGATTATTGACTCTTGTGGCGAATTCTCCAATGTACCTCTTCTTAGTACATGTGGTGGGATTAACTACAATCCTGTTTTGGCACGTCGGCTGCTTGGGTTCCCCTTAAAGGATAAACCCAATAACATTCTGTTAGAGGGTGTATTCTTTCAGGATGGTAAAGATCCCCAAGGCTTGAAAGCTAGGATGGTCCGCGCTTGGCGCAAGATTCATAAGAAAGGAAGGAAAGAGTTGGGTCCTAAGAATTGCATCGCTTTGGAGCCTTACACTGTTTGGGTCAGGAAGAGGGCGTCTGAGTATCTCATGCCTTACGAGTATCCGAGACCTACACATATGATTATGGCTGGGCCTTCAACTCTCCCTAATCAAGGAGTAGAGGAGTTGAGAGACGAAGACCGTTCACGTGCTTGGATCCGTGAACGTGAAGAGTTGCTTCAGCAGATTAAGGAGAAGGATGCGTTGATTGAGTTTCTTGAGCATCAGGTTATTGATGACCCTGATGATGTATGGACTTCTCTACTTCCTCAGTCTTCTAAGTTCTGGAAGAGGAAGTATAATCGACTCGCCAAAGAGAAGGCCGATATGGAGGCAGCCTACGAGAGGGAGGTGAAGAGGCTTCGCGCATCTTATCTTCCTGTGTCCCAAGCTTTAGATGATTGTTTCTAGGGATCCATAAGACGATTATTTTCCTTTTCTCTTGTATATGATTGACGATGCTGCACTTCTTTTCCCTGATATTATTTGATGAGATATTTCCATATGTGATAAAATGCTTAATATTTCCAGAATTTGCAAATAAAACTCTAAAGTTCCTTTGAAAAAAAAATCATATGCACAAGCATTGCATGCATCATATGCATAAGCAGGTTTTGTTTCCGGTCCCTTGCCCTGTGGTCTAACTCTGTGTCCTTCATTTATTTTGAAGACAAGCTGACTCACCGGTACTACATTAGAGCCAACATTTCAAGACTGATGGATCACTTAGAGCAAGAGAACCGTGAGCTGAAAGAGGAAGTGGTCAGATTGACTGCCCTAATGGAGTCACTCATGGCTGCCCAGAGCCAGTCTTCTCCGACACCTTCAACTCCTCCCTAGAGGACAGTTATCTCCGAGATTGTCTCCTCTACTGTGCCCGCTGCCAGTGCACACTTTGTTCCAACAGCCATGCCAACCGGGTTCCCGTGGGGGATGCCTCCCAATTTCATGCCTGAGGGTCCTATTCCTACCTTTGCTTCTTTGCCGGCATCTAGCCCGGTCCTTGTCGTTCCTCCTCCTGTCGTGCATACTTTGCCCAGGGTAGACGACACCATCTATCATTCTGAGCCGTCTGAGGGTCCAGATGTTTATGAGAAGATGGATGCTATGAACGATCAATTTCTTGAGCTTCGCTAGGAATTGAAAACTCTCAGAGGGAAGGATCTTTTCGGCAAGTCTGCTGCCGAACTCTGCTTGGTTCTAAATATGAAGATCCCTGTGAAATTCAAGGTCCCTGATTTTGAAAAGTACAAAGGAAATACTTGTCCTCTCAGCCACCTGGTCATGTATGCCAGGAAGATGTCGACTCAAACCGATAATGACCAACTACTCATCCACTACTTTCAGGACAGTCTGTCCGGTGCCGCTTTGCGTTGGTACATGGGTTTAGACAGCGCGAACATCCGATCCTTCAATGATCTCGGTGAAGCCTTCGTCAAGCAGTACAAGTACAACATGGATATGGCTCCCGATAGAGATCAATTGAGAGCCATGTCCCAGAAGGATAAAGAAACATTTAAGGAGTGCGCCCAGAGGTGGCAGCACAGATCGTACCTTCGCTAGAGGAGAAAGAGATGACTAAGATCTTTTTGAAGACTTTAAGTTCTTTTTATTATGAGCGGATGATTGCTAGTGCTTCTTCTGACTTCACCGAGATGGTGAATATGGGGATGCGTCTAGAAGAAGGGTTCGTGAAGGACGGTTAACCAGAGAAGAAGGCTTTTCTGCCAAACGTTATGGGGCGTTTGCAAAGAAGAAAGATGGAGAGGCACATGGTGTGATCTCCCATGAGAAACCAAGAAGACCCTCTGTGAAGAGGAAGACTGTGCGTCCCGCCAGTAACCAGCACCAGGTGGCTCATATAGCACCTGTTTTCAGAGACAATCAACAGTATCAGCAACATAGTAACAATCAGCAACCACATCTGCAATATCAGTAACAACAGCACCGACCGCAGCAGCAGGCCTACCAGCCTCGAAACAGTAATCAAACCAGCACAAATTACGAGAGGAAAAGGGTCACCTTCGATCCTATTCCTATGACGTACGCAGAGTTATATCCCTCTTTGATAGAAAGGAAGTTGATTACTCCGAGAGACCCACCGGCTATACCTGCTAACCCCAGTGGTGGTATAAGCCTGAGTTACATTGTGTTTACCATTCTGGTGCTCCCGGCCACGACGTGGAGAATTGTTACCCTTTGAAGACCAAGGTTCAAGACCTTGTGAGGTGTGGTATTCTATGTTTTAAGGACGTATGCCCTAATGTGAAGAAGAACCCATTGCCCGAACATGGGAAATCTGTCAACATGGTCCAGGGTTGCCCTGGAAAATACAAGGTCATATATGTCAGTCATATTCAACAGTCTCTGGTCCAGATGCATCGTTTGTTGTGTGACTATAGTCATTATGAGCATGACCATGATAGATGTCGAGTCTGCTCTATTAACCGATTGGGTTGTTGCCAGGTGCGCAAGGATGTTCAGGAAATGATGGACGAAGGAGACATTGAGATCCTTCAAAATAGGAATGTTGATGAAAATGAGCCTGAGGTCAATGTGATCTCCCCAGTGTTCCGGATACCCGAGCCTGTTATCATCAAGTACAATGGTAGCAAGCAGAAGGCTTCTCCCGCTCTGATCATTAAGCCTGCTGGTCTTGTGCCTTACTCCTCTGAAAAGGCAGTTCCCTATCGCTACAACGCCGTAGCAGTAGAGAATGAGAAAGAGGTGTCCTTGCCCTCTTCTTCTGTTGTAAATATTGCCGATGTTAGCGGTTTGACCCGTAGTGGCCGTGTATTTTCAGCACCGTCGAAGCCTCAAATTAATGTTGATTTTGTTGAACGCCCGATCGGGAACGCTGTGATTTCTCCGAATCCAGCACTTGCTGTTAAGCCCTCCTCCGTACTGAAAACTCATACTTCTGTTGGCCCGAGTGGCAATGTGAAAGAAGACTGTGATGAGATGCTGAGACTCATCAAGAAAAGCGAGTACAATGTTGTAGACCAACTTCTACAAACGCCATCCAAAATATTTGTGTTATCCTTACTCTTAAATTCAGAACCACGCCGAGAGGCTCTGCAGAAGGTGTTGGATGTGGCATATGTAGATGACGATTTCACTTTGGAGAAATTCGATAACATTGTTGCAAACATTACTGCTTACAACAACCTGAGCTTTTGTGACTCTGATCTCCCTGAGGAGGGAAGAGACCACAACTTGGCTTTACACATATCTATGAATTGCAAAGACGACGCCATGACCAATGTGCTGGTGGACACCGGGTCATCATTGAACGTATTGCCAAAGTCCACTCTCTCCAAGCTATCATATCAAGGGCCTCCCATGAGGCAAAGTGGAGTAGTTGTGAAGGCTTTCGATGGGTCTCGCAAAACTGTGATTGGGGAAGTTGATCTCCCAGTCAAGATTGGACCAAGTGATTTCCAGATTACCTTCCAGGTTATGGACATTCACGAGGCAGATGCCGTGACGTCCACCCTACACCAGAAATTGACATTCGTGAAAAACAAGAAGCTGGTGGTGGTAGGGGGAGAGAGGGCTCTCCTGGTTAGCCATTTGTCTTCCTTCTCTTATATAGATGCTGAGGTTGAAGTTGGAACTCCTTTCCAAGCTTTATCTATTGCTGAGCCTATTGAGAAGAGAACTCCTTCATTTGCTTCCTACAAAGATGCAAAGCTGGCCATTGAGCGTGGTGCAACCACTGGTTTAGGAAAAATGATTGAGTTAGAAGACAACGAGTCCCGGGCTGGCATAGGTTTTTCTTCTGTTACTTTCAAACAAGCAAGGGTTATTCAAGAGTGGAGGTTTCATCCACACTAGTCTAGATGAGGAGGCTGCTGCCGTTTTAGAAGAAGATACAAAGGATTTTGGCAACTTCATCATCCCTGGTGGGGTCTGCAACAATTGGGTCGCTGTGGATATTCCAACAGTTGTCCACAAGTCAACGTAATAATCACTTTGTTTAAAAACCCTTCTCCCATGCCAAAAGGAGGAGTGATAACATTGTTGGCAACATAAATACAATGATATTTTCATTCAATAAATTCATGTTAAATGTTTGTTTTTCCCATTTATTTTCCCTTTTTGTTTTTACATGAAATTGGTGATCACATAAAACCTCAAAATGGAATAAAATCAATCTTTTCATCTGCATAATGATTTGCCTTGTTTGAATTCTAAATCTTTTCATATCCAAAATCATTATGCAGGTTGATTTCTAAACCCATTGAACATAATGACCCAACACCATCTCCCAATTTTGAATTCCCTGTATTTGAGGCAGAGGAAGATGATGTTGAAGAGATTCCTGATGAGATCACCCGGCTACTTGAGCATGAAGAGAAGATCATTCAGCCGCATCTTGAGAATCTGGAAACAGTCAACTTGGGGTCTGAAGATTGTGTGCGAGAGGTAAAGATTGGGGCACTTCTGGAAGAATCTGTTAAGAAGGGGTTGATTAAGTTGCTACGAATATGTCGACGTCTTTGCTTGGTCGTATGAAGACATGCCTGGTCTAGATACTGATATTGTGCAACATTTCCTACCTCTAAAGCCTGAGTGCATGCCTGTAAAGCAGAAGCTCAGAAGAACTCATCCTGATATGGCAGTGAAGATCAAAGAGGAAGTTCAGAAGCAAATTGATGCGGGGTTCCTGGTGACTTCTATATATCCTCAATGGGTGGCCAATATTGTGCCCGTGCCTAAGAAAGATGGAAAAGTCCGGATGTGTGTGGACTATAGAGACTTGAATAAAGTTAGTCTGAAAGATGATTTCCCTCTACCACATATTGATATGTTGCTAGACAATACAGCTAAATTCAATGTCTTCTCGTTTATGGACGTATTTTCCGGATATAATCAGATTAAGATGGCACCCGAGGATATGGAGATGATAACATTCATCACACCTTGGGGAACATTCTGTTATCGAGTGATGCCCTTTGGTTTGAAGAACGCTGGAGCCACGTATCATGATATGATGCACAAGGAGATTGAGGTATATGTTGATGATATGATCGCTAAGTCACGATCGGAGGCTGTACTCCCAGTAGAGGTGGAGATCCCATCAATGGGAGTCTTGATGGAGGCCAAGTTGACTGATGCTGAATGGGTTCAAAGTCGTTATGACCAGCTGAACTTGATAGAAGAAAAGAGATTGACTGCCATGTGCCACGGTCAGTTATATCAGCAGAGGATGAAGAAAGCTTTTGATAAGAAGGTCAAGCCTCGTGTGTTCCGAGAAGGTGACCTTGTGCTCAAGAAAGTTTTGTCTTTCGCGCCCGATTCCAGGGGCAAGTGGACTCTGAACTATGAGGGTCCGTATGTTGTTAAGAGAGCCTTTTCAGGCGGTGCTTTGATACTTATAACTATGGATGGGGAGGATTTCACTCGTCTTGTGAATTCAGATGCAGTCAAGAAATACTTCGCCTAAGAAAATAAAAACTGAATAACTCGCTAAGTTGAAAACCCGAAAGGGCGGCTTAGGCAAAAATGAGCGTCTCGGTGGATTGAAAACCCGAAAGCGCGATCCAGGCAAAAGTTAGAGACATGAAAAATGAATATAGGTATCCCGCTAGATTGAGTACCTCATCCTGGGGCAATCTAGGCAAAAATTAGGGATTTGGCAAGTAACTGCATCCTGACAAGACTTTGTTCTACAATTATCATCCGTCAGAGATCCTTGCTCATTATCAGCCAAAGCTTCAAATACATCAGATTCAGAATTGGTGGAGAAATGGTCATTATGTTCAATGTAGCCCTTTTCCAATATATATCATCAATTTCAAATTTGTAAAGATCTATGGAGTCTTGCCATTCGCAGACTACCATTCTATCAAATAAATTTGAGCCTTTTATCCAATTATTGACACTCTTATCTGTTTCTATTCAACAAATGTTTTACATGTTTTGATTAAGAAAATATCATTGTTTTAAACGATCAAATTTTTTATAATTTGTTTTTAAACAAAGTGAACATTCACAATGACGAAAGGATACTTAGGAGATCCTCAGTGCTCTCCCAAGGGTGGTACGATCCCCAACAGGGTAAGATTTTTGTCCATATTCCTGGCATGACTGTATCCCCTCCCTCCGGAACCCCTTGTGGTTTATCCTACCAAGTGGATTGCTTGTTGAGAGTCACCTCTCTTCCCTTCAGCAGAGTAGCAATCTTTCTTCCTCAGCAGCTTGGATCTCTTTGGGCAAGAGCGGTATTTGGTGGTTGATCCCGATAAATCCTTTATCTCCTCGGATAAATTCCCCAGCAGAGTTGTTGGTGCGGTGGACCTTGTCTGAGATAACTCTCGCCCCCAGCTGGAATGATTGATGATTCATCCCCTACAGAGTTCTTTGCTTCCTGGTATCTCTGATCCCCAACAGATTGGATACTCTCCGGTGAACTTGGCTTTCTCTCTTGAGATGTAGTACCGGGTGGTTGATTCCTGGACCTGGTTGTGTTAAATATGTCTGTTTGTCAACATACATCATACATAAACCACGCGCATACATGCATAATTATAACATTCAGATATTCATGTTGCATTCTTTGCCATATATCGTTGTTTGCTGTCTCCTGCTATTTGGTGATATACTTCCCCGAGCAGATGTGTGTGTCTGATCTCTCCATATAGAGTCAGCTCCATAAGCAGAAAGCGTCTATCCTTTCTTCCATATTCCCCACCGGGTTATATCCTCGTGGATGTTGATTGTTTTTGTTCCTTCCCAACACATATACTGGGATGGTTTTCCCCATTGAGTTATATACTCACCGGGACAAGTCTTGATTTGGTGTGCCTATCTAGTTTGATCCTAGATCGGTCTCTTGAGACTCTTTTCCTGTTTCCCCGTGGTAAATGAATAATTGCTCAATAATTAGTAATTATTATCCCCGGCGGAGTCTGTGTTTCTCTACCCTCATACCGGTAGTTGTAAACCCTATTTCTTCCCTTTTTGCAGAGTAACTATTTTTGCTCATCTTTAATTGGTGACAGTTATCTTCATCCAGTATTCGGTGATGATATCCCCTCATCTGCTTGGATAATTTCCCTGATTATGCAATTTATCCCCAGCGGGTCATCTCTCGTCTACCTTGTTGTTGTTGGTAACGATTGTTTCTCCCCTGAATTGGTCATCATTATATACCTAGTTTCGGTATCCCGATGCCTTTTTTTCGGTCGATTTATCCTTTATTAACCCAAGAACCGGTTGTGGATAACCGTCCATGCGAGTATATTATCTATGTTCTGACGGTAATAGATAGTATATCTCATGCACTATCGGGTCTGAAGCCTTTTGTTCTTCCCCAGTTGAGTAAGATTTGTATCCCCTTTGTGGAGTCGAATATCCATCCTGTAATCGAGTTTGCTTTTAGCCCTCTTTTGGATGATGAGTGTTTTGGGAATATTCCCCAATTCACGCCTTGGTTGGTCACCTATTATATGCCCAGTAACCGGTATCCCTGGTGTTCCTTCCTCTCTGCTCCCTATTATGACTTTTTGTCCCCTGTGGAGTCAGAATCCCTGAGTTGAAGTATACCTTTTAGGTTTTCCTCTGAAATTTTGAAGTTTTGATATCTCTCACCCTTATACCGGTCTTGGATATTCATCTCTTCCAGAGCATGTTGTATCTCTCACCCTCATACCTGGCGTTCAGATCACATGTCTCCTTGAGCTTATTACCTAGTAACCGGTAATACCTCGTCCTGCTGCTTCCCCAGGAGTGTCCTTGTGGACATCCCCAGCGAAGTCCCTTAGTGGATTGTTTTCATCCGGATTTTATCCGAAGTATCCGCTGTGGATAGTTTTTTGCTGTATTGGCATATTCCCCAATACATGCATCTTCGAGTCAGCTCGAGTCTTTCCATTGGATCTTTTCCCTTTGGAATTCTGTTCCCCACACTTTGAGTCGTGACCTGCTCGCGCATTTTTATCCCTTTTCTATCCCCAGGAGAGTCCCCAGGGTCTTGGTCCCATGGAGTGAATTGCTCATATGGATTATCAGTGGCTTTTGATTTCTTTGCTTTTGTGGACACATATCTCCACAGAGTGCTACCATTTTTCATACCTACATTTGCATCATGAGGTCTCTTAGGGACCAAAATTCGTCTCTTTGTTATTATTTAAGGCCATTCTACCCCGTCGAGACGAAGATTTTAACCTTCACTTCTCCGGCTAGAATGACCTTAAATAGGGGCATCTGTAAGACCTCAATTTTGACCCTAAGATCCCTCATGACATCATAACATTGCATTTGCATTGCCTCAAGGATCTTTAACATCTTGGTTCCCTTTGCCTTTGGGTGGGACTCCTTGTGATTGGTTTGAGATCACCAAGCATGCTTGAATTATACATCATTGTTTCTCTTACTTTTGTTTACTAACCAAAAGAACAAAAATGTGTCACTAACATCTTTTGTTTGAAGCTTGAGTATCATCCAAGACACTTTGTAGGTTCTATTTAGAAGATCAGTCAACACAAGGGAATGGCTTGAGATACTTCCAACAGGTTTAAATGGGGTCTATTCGTCAGTCAAAATGTTAATCTTGAAGGAGCAAAAGTTTGTTCATGAGCTGTCATACTCGCTAGGCGAGCAGAATGGGTCGCCTAGCGAGTCCCAAGTAAAGCCACCAGAATCACCTACGCTCAGAGGAATTTCTTGAACTGTCATGCTCGCTAGGCGAAGCCCACGTGTTAAAAAAAATAATTAAAAAAGAAAAAAAAACGAAAAAAGAAAAACGAAAAAAAAAAGATACGAAAAACGAAAAAAATAAAAAAATAAAAAATTAAATAAAATATAATATAACAGAAAATTTTTGGACTTGGGCCTCTCTCATTTGAGCCCACAGGTCCACAAAAATCAGGTTATAAATTCAGAGTTTCAGTGAAACAAAATTCCATTCTATTCCTATTACCCTGGCAGGGAAAAAGATAGTGAGAGAAGAGCTAACAGAGTTCAGAGCAACCTCCAGAGACTGAAGGGAACTCATTGGTAAAGAACCAATTCCCTCTCATATAAACCCTCAGATTGCTTTGCAAACCCAACCGGGCAATTCAATTTCATTCGATCTCTCCAGTCAGGTTTGCCTTATTCCCATTACATTATGCTTTTAATTTGAATGCTCTGAATGCATGAGGTATTATGGGTGAATTTGATACCCTTTTGATGCATGTGTTTGACAAGATGTTTAGGCCTCCTACCCTTGGTTGCTTTTTGTGAGCTTTTTGTGAATTTTAATGGCATGATTCATGTGGTTACATTTTGATTTGGGGGCAACTCTTGATTACTCTATCTTGTTTCTCTAACCTGTTTGTTGAGTTTTGTTTTGTGAGGGCTCATATGACTCTTGCAGAGATGGCTTGCCTGGTGTTCCACTTTATTTGTGGGATACCACCTGGAGGTTTATCCCGATTACCTGTACTGACTCGCTTTCTTTGATGGTGCTAGCTTGAGAGATCTCTGGGTTTCTTATCTCTTTAATTGCTATTACTTCAGATCTTTATCCGTACGGTAGATCTCTTGATCCCTTTACTTTTCCCGCATGTTACCGATTTCTTAGGTTTCGTATAGCCTCTCGTGGCATGTCCTTTAAGGTAGCACGGTTCCTTCATCTAGGAATGCCTTTTTGCAACACTGCCTTCATCCGTACGGTAGATCTCTCGATCCTTTTTTTTTTCTTTTTTCTTTTTTCGTTTTTTTTTAATTATTTTTTTTAACATGTGGGCTTCGCCTAGCGAGCATGACAGTTCAAGAAATTCCTCTGAGCGTAGGTGATTCTGGTGGCTTTTCTTGGGACTCGCTAGGCGACCCATTTTGCTCGCCTAGCGAGCATGACAGCTCATGAACAAACTTTTGCTCCTTCAAGATTAACGTTTTGACTGACGAATAGACCCCATTTGAACCTGTTGGAAGTATCTCAAGCCATTCCCTTGTGTTGATTGATCATCTAAATAGAACCCACAAAGTGTCTTGGATGATACTCAAGCTTCAAACAAAAGATGTTAGTGACACATTTTTGTGCTTTTGGTTAGTAAACAAAAGTAAGAGAAACAATGATGTATAATTCAAGCATGCTTGGTGATCTCAAACCAATCACAAGGAGTCCCACCCAAAGGCAAAGGGAACCAAGATGCTAAAGATCCTTGAGGCAATGCAAATGCAATGTTATGATGTCATGAGGGATCTTAGGGTCAAAATTGGGGTCTTACAGATGCTCCTATTTAAGGTCATTCTAGCCGGAGAAGTGAAGGTTAAAATCTTCGTCTCGACGGGGTAGAATGGGCTTAAATAATAACAAAGAGACGAATTTTGGTCCCTAAGAGACCTCATGATGCAAATGTAGGTATGAAAAATGGTAGCACTCTGTGGAGATATGTGTCCACAAAAGCAAAGAAATCAGAAGCCACTGATAATCCAAATGAGCAATTCACTCCATGGGACCAAGACCCTGGGGACTCTCCTGGGGATAGAAAAGGGAAAGAAATGTGCGAGCAGGTCACGACTCAAAGCGTGGGGAACAGAATTCCAAAGGGAAAAGATCCAATGGAAAGACTCGAGCTGACTCGAAGATGCATGTATTAGGGAATATGCCAATACAGCAAAAAACTATCCACAGCAGATACTTCGGATAAAATCCGGATGAAAACAATCCACTAAGGGACTTCGCTGGGGATGTCCACAAGGACACTCCTGGGGAAGCAGCGGGACGAGGTATTACTAGTTACTAGGTAATAAGCTCAAGGAGACATGTGATCTGAACGCCAGGTATGAGGGTGAGAGATACAACATGCTCAAGAAGAGATGAATATCCAAGACCGGTATAAGGGTGAGAGATATCAAAACTTCAAAACGTCTGAGGAAAACCTAAAAGGTATCCTTCAACTCAGGGATTCTGACTCCACAGGGGACAAAAAGTCATAATAGGGAGCAGAGAGGAAGGAGCACCAGGGATACCGGTTACTGGGCATATAATAGGTGACCAACCAAGGCGTGAATTGGGGAATTATTCCCAAAACACTCATCATCCAAAAGAGGGCTAAAAGCAAACTCGATTACAGGATGGATATTCGACTCCACAAAGGGGATACGAATCTTACTCAACTGGGGAAGAACAAAAGGCTTCAGACCCGAGAGTGCATGAGATATACTATCTATTACCGTCAGAACGTAGATAATATACTCGCATGGACGATTATCCACAACCGGTTACTGGGTTAATAAAGGATAAATCGACCGAAAAGAAAAGGCATCGGAATACCGAAACTAGGTATATAATAATGACCAATTCAAGGGAGAAACAATCGTTACCAACAACAACAAGGTAGACGAGAGATGACCCGCTGGGGATAAATTTCATAATCAGGGAAATTATCCAAGCAGATGAGGGGATATCATCACCGAATACTGGATGAAGATAACTGTCACCAATTAAAGATGAGCAAAAATAGTTACTCTGCAAAAAGGGAAGAAATAGGGTTTACAACTACCGGTATGAGGGTAGAGAAACACAGACTCCGCCGGGGATAATAATTACTAATTATTGAGCAATTATTCATTTACCACGGGGAAACAGGAAAAGAGTCTCAAGAGACCGATCTAGGATCAAACTAGATAGGCACACCAAATCAAGACTTGTCCCGGTGAGGATATAACTCAATGGGGAAAACCATCCCAGTATATGTGTTGGGAAGGAACAAAAACAATCAACATCCACGAGGATATAACCCGGTGGGGAATATGGAAGAAAGGATAGACGCTTTCTGCTTATGGAGTTGACTCTATATGGAGAGATCAGACACACACATCTGCTCGGGGAAGTATATCACCAAATAGCAGGAGACAGCAAACAACGATTTATGGCAAAGAATGCAACATGAATATCTGAATGTTATAATTATGCATGTATGCGCGTGGTTTATGTATGATGTATGTTGACAAACAGACATATTTAACACAACCAGGTCCAGGAATCAACCACCCGGTACTACATCTCAAGAGAGAAAGCCAAGTTCACCGGAGAGTATCCAATCTGATGGGGATCAGAGATACCAGGAAGCAAAGAACTCTGTAGGGGATGAATCATCAATCATTCCAGATGGGGGCGAGAGTTATCACAGACAAGGTCCACCGCACCAACAACTCTACTGGGGAATTTATCCGAGGATATAAAGGATTTATCGGGATCGACCACCAAATACCGCTCTTGCCCAAAGAGATCCAAGCTGCTGAGGAAGAAAGATTGCTACTCTGCTGACGGGAAGAGAGGTGACTCTCAACAAGCAATCCACTTGGTAGGATAAACCACAAGGGGTTCCAGATGGAGGAGATACAGTCATGCCAGGAATATGGACAAAAATCTTACCCTGTTGGGGATCGTACCACCCTTGGGAGAGCACTGAGGATCTCCTAAGTATCCTTTCGTCATTGTGAATGTTCACTTTGTTTAAAAACAAATTATAAAAAATTTGATCGTTTAAAACAATGATATTTTCTTAATCAAAACATGCAAAACATTTGTTGAATAGAAACAGATAAGAGTGCCAATAATTGGATAAAAGGCTCAAATTTATTTGATAGAATGGTAGTCTGCGAATGGCAAGACCCCATAGATCTTTACAAATTTGAAATTGGTGATATATATTGGAAAAGGGCTACATTGAACATAATGACCATTTCTCCACCAACTCTGAATCCGATGTATTTGAAGCTTTGGCTGATAATGAGCAAGGATTTCTGACGGATGACAGTTGTAGAACAAAGTCTTGTTAGGATGCAGTTACTTGCCAAATCCCTAATTTTTGCCTAGATTTCCCCAGGATGAGGTACTCAATCTAGCGGGATACCTATATTCATTTTTCATGTCTCTAACTTTTGCCTGGATCGCCCTTTCGGGTTTTCAATCCACCGAGACGCTCATTTTTGCCTAAGCCGCCCTTTCAGGTTTTCAAGTTAGCGAGCTATTTATTTTTTATTTTTTTAGGCGAAGTATTTCTTGACTGCATCTGAATTCACAGGACGAGTGAAATCCTCCCCATCCATAGTTGTAAGTATCAAAGCACCGCCTGAAAAGGCTCTCTTAACAACATACGGACCCTCATAGTTCGGATTCCACTTGCCCCTAGAATCGGGCTCGAAAGACAAGACTTTCTTGAGCACAAGGTCACCTTCTCGGAACACACGAGGCTTGACCTTCTTATCAAAAGCTTTCTTCATCCTTTGCTGATATAACTGGCCATGGCACATAGCCGTCAATATCTTCTCCTCTATCAAATTCAGCTGGTCATAACGACTTTGAACCCATTCAGCATCATTCAACTTGGCTTTCATCAAGACTCTCAGTGATGGGATCTCCACCTCTACTGAGAGTACCGCCTCCATGCCATAAACAAGAGAGAAAAGGGGTTGCCCCTGTTGAAGTGCGGACAGATGTACGATAGCCATGCAAAGCGAATGGCAACATCTCATACCAATCTTTGTACGTAACAACCATCTTCTGGATAATTTTCTTGATATTCTTGTTAGCAGCTTCAACAGCCCCATTCATCTTGGGTCTTTACGGAGAAGAATTATGATGTGCAATCTTGAATTCACTACACAGCTCTTTCATCATCTTGTTATTCAAGTTAGATCCATTATCAGTAATGATCCTATCTGGCACACCATATCGGCATATGAGTTGATTCTTGATAAACTTCACGACCACCTGCCTGGTCACATTTGCATACGACGCCGCTTCAGCCCACTTGGTGAAGTAATCAATTGCTACGAGAATAAATTTGTGTCCATTGGACGCTTTCGGCTCTATCATGCCAATCATGTCAATTCCCCACATGGAGAAAGGCCATGGTGATGAGATCACATTCAAAAGTGTCGGGGGAATATGAATCTTATCAGCATAAATCTGACACTTGTGGCATTTCTTCACAAATTTGCAGCAGTCAGACTCCACTGTCAGCCAATAGTAGCCTGCTCTCAACATCTTTCTAGCCATGGCATGTCCATTGGAATGAGTACCAAATGAACCCTCATGGACCTCAGTCATCAACATGTCTACTTCGTGTCTATCCACGCATCTGAGCAGAACCATGTCAAAATTTCTTTTGTAAAGCACTTCTCCATTGAGGTAGAAACTGCCTGACAATCTCCTCAAAGTCTTCCTATCTTTTACAGATGCCCCATGCGGGTAAATCTGGCTCTGAAGGAAACATTTGATATCATAATACCACGGCTTATCATCTTTTACTTCTTCTACTGCAAATACATGAGCTGGTCTGTCCAAGCGCATCACGGTGATATTGGGGACTTCATTCCATAATTTAACCACAATCAATGAAGCAAGCGTAGCAAGAGCATCTGCCATCCGATTCTCATCTCGAGAAATATGATGGAAGTCAACCTCAGTAAAGAACGTTGAAATACTCCTCGCATAATCTCTGGATGGAATGAGGCCAGGCTGATTCGTTTCCCATTCACCCTTAATCTGATTAACAACGAGGGCTGAATCACCATATACATCAAGATGCTTGATTCTTAGATCAATACATTCCTCCAATCCCATAATACAGGCCTCATACTCAGCCATATTATTCGTGCATTTGAAAGTTAGCCTTGCTGTAAAAGGAATATGCGCGCCCTGAGGAGTAATAATCACGGCCCCAATACCATTTCCATACTGATTTACAGTGCCATCAAACACCATACTCCATCTGGAACCAGGCTCTGGCCCTTCATCAAGTGTAGGCTCATCGCAATCTTTCACTTTCAAATACAGAATTTCCTCATCCGGGAAGTCATACTGAACTGACCGATAATCTTTAATAGGCTGATGTGCCAAATGGTCAGCCAAGATACTACCTTTAATAGCCTTATGAACTCGATACTCAATATCATACTTAGATAACAACATCTGCCAACGGGCAATTCTCCCTGTTAAAGCAGGCTTCTCGAAGATGTACTTGATTGGATCCATTCTGGATATCAACCAAGTCGTATGATTTATCATATACTGGCGTAAGCGCTTAGCAGCCCAAGCCAAAGCACAACATGTCTTTTCAAGCATTGAGTATCAACACTCACAATCGGTGAACTTCTTACTCAAGTAGTAGATAGCATACTCTTTCTTCCCTTATTCGTCTTGCTGACCAAGGACACAACCCATCGAGTCTTCAAGAACAGTCAGATACATGATCAAAGGCCTTCCCTCTACAGGCGGAGACAGAATCAGAGGCTCAGACAGATATTCTTTAATACTGTCGAAAGCTTTCTGGCAATCCTCGGTCCAATCATGGGACTCATCTTTCCGGAGGAGCTTGAATATAGGCGCACATATGGAAGTCATGTGGGATATGAATCTGGAGATATAATTCAAGCGGCCAAGAAAACCTCGGACTTGCTTCTCAGTTTTGGGCACATGCATCTCTTGTATTGCTTTGACCTTTGCAGGATCAACCTCAATACCTCTTTCACTAACAATGAAGCCAATAACTTGCCAGAACGGACTCCAAATGTACACTTGTTAGGATTCAGACGAAGCTTATATTTCCTCCAACGCTGGAAAAGCTTCAACAAATGCTCTACATGTTCAACTTCCGTTCTTGACTTAGCAATCATATCGTCAACATATACCTCAATCTCCTTGTGCATCATATCATGAAACAAGGTAGTCATAGCTCGTTGATACGTGGCTCCGGCGTTCTTTAAATCGAAGGGCATCACTCGATAACAGAATGTTCCCCAAGGTGTGATGAATGTTGTCTTCTCCATATCCTTGGATGCCATTTTAATCTGATTATATCCGGAAAATCCGTCCATAAACGAGAAGACATTGAATTTAGCCGTATTGTCTACCAACATATCAATATGTGGTAGAGGGAAATCATCTTTCGGACTAGCTTTATTCAAGTCTCTATAGTCCACACACATCCGGACTTTTCCATCTTTCTTAGGCACGGGCACAATATTGGCCACCCATTGAGGATATATAGAAGTCACCAGGAACCCCGCATCAATTTGCTTCTGAACTTCCTCTTTGATCTTCACTGCCATATCAGGATGAGTTCTTCTGAGCTTCTGCTTTATAGGCATGCACTCAGGCTTTAGAGGTAGGAAATGTTGCACAATATCAGTATCTAGACCAGGCATGTCTTCATACGACCAAGCAAAGACGTCGACATATTCTCGTAGCAACTTAATCAACCCCTTCTTAACAGATTCTTCCAGAAGTGCCCCAATCTTTACCTCTCGCACACAATCTTCAGACCCCAAGTTGACTGTTTCCAGATTCTCAAGATGCGGCTGAATGATCTTCTCTTCATGCTCAAGTAGCCGGGTGATCTCATCAGGAATCTCTTCAACATCATCTTCCTCTGCCTCAAATACAGGGAATTCAAAATTGGGAGATGGTGTTGGGTCATTATGTTCAATGGGTTTAGAAATCAACCTGCATAATGATTTTGGATATGAAAAGATTTAGAATTCAAGCAAGGAAAATCATTATGCAAATGAAAAGATTGATTTTATTCCATTTTGAGGTTTTATGTGATCACCAATTTCATGCAAAAACAAAAAGGGAAAATAAATGGGAAAAACAAACATTTAACATGAATTTATTGAATGAAAATATCATTGTATTTATGTTGCCAACAATGTTATCACTCCTCCTTTTGGCATGGGGGAAGGGTTTTTAAACAAAGTGATTATTACGTTGACTTGTGGACAACTGTTGGAATATCCACAGCGACCCAATTGTTGCAGACCCCACTAGGGATGATGAAATTTCCAGAATCCTTTGTATCTTCTTCTAAAACGGCAGCAGCCTCCTCATCTAGACCAATGTGGATGAAACCTCCACTCTTGAATAACCCTTGCTTGTTGAAAGTACCAGAAGAAAAATCTATGCCAGCCCGGGACTCGTTGTCTTCTAACTCAATCATTTTTCCTAAACCAGTGGTTGCACCATGCTCAATGGCCAGCTTTGCATCTTTGTAGGAAGCAAATGAAGGAGTTCTCTTCTCAATAGGCTCAGCAATAGATAAAGCTTGGAAAGGAGTTCCAACTTCAACCTCAGCATCCATATAAGAGAAGGAAGACAAATGGCTAACCAGGAGATCCCTTTCTCCCCCTACCACCACCAGCTTCTTGTTTTTCACGAATTTCAATTTCTGGTGTAGGGTGGACGTCACGGTGCCTGCCTCGTGAATCCATGGTCTAAGTGATCCATCAGTCTTGAAATATTGGCTCTAGTGTAGTACCGGTGAGTCCGCTTGTCTTCAAAATAAATGAAGGACACAGAGTTAGACCACAGGGCAAGGGACCGGAAACAGAACCTGCTTATGCATATGATGCATGCAATGCTTGTGCATATGATTTGTTTTTTTATTTCAAAGGAACTTTAGAGTTTTATTTGCAAATTCTGGAAATATTAAGCATTTTATCACATATGGAAATATCTCATCAAATAATATCAGGGAAACGAAGTGCAGCATCATCAATCATATACAAGAGAAAAGGAAAATAATCGTCTTATGGATCCCTAGAAACAATCATCTAAAGCTCGGGACACAGGAAGATAAGATGCGCGAAGCCTCTTCACCTCCCTCTCGTAGGCTGCCTCCATATCGGCCTTCTCTTTGGCGAGTCGATCATACCTCCTCTTCCAGAACTTAGAAGACTGAGGAAGTAGAGAAGTCCATACATCATCAGGGTCATCAATAACCTGATGCTCAAGAAACTCAATCAACGCATCCTTCTCCTTAATCTGCTGAAGCAACTCTTCACGTTCACGGATCCAGGCACGTGAACGGTCTTCGTCTCTCAACTCCTTTGCTCCTTGATTAGGGAGGGTTGAAGGCCCAGCCATAATCATAGGTGTAGGTCTCGGATACTCGTAAGGCATGAGATACTCATACGCCCTCTTCCTGACCTAAACAGTGTAAGGCTCCAAAGCGATTCAATTCTTAGGACCCAACTCTTTCCTTCCTTTCCTATGAATCTTGCGCCAAGCGCGGACCATCCTTGCTTTCAAGCCTTGGGGATCTTTACCATCCTGAAAGAATACACCCTCTAACAGAATGTTATTGGGTTGATCCTTTAAGCGGAACCCAAGTTGCCGACGTGCCAAAATAGGATTGTAGTTAATCCCACCACATGTACCAAGAAGAGGTACATTGGAAAATTCGCCACAAGAGTCAATAATCTGCACACCATCATACACATGGTTATACCAAGAGATATCATCATTAGTGAGAGGCATAAGTCTCGTAGACCACCGTAGACATTCCTTGTTCTCCTTGACAGCGACCGTCAGAAGTAAGTGAGAAATAAACCACTTATACAACAGAGGCAAACAACACACAATGGCGCCACCACCCTTTGCATTCCTCATATGCAAAGAGAAGTAGGTATCGCTCAACAGAGTCGGAACGGGATTAAGAGTAGAGAAGATCCTAATAGCATTCACATCCACAAACTTGTCGATGTTGGGGAATAACACCAGCCCATAGATGAGAAGTACAAATATGGCCTCAAAGGCGTCCTCACTCATGGCCTTTCCATACATAGTAGCTTGAGCAATGAGGAACTCAGAAGGGAGACCTTGAATTCCACCTTTGGTAGTCATATGAGCACCAACCAGAGATTCATTTATGTGTAACATGTCAGCTATCTCTTGAGAAGTAGGAATACTCTCCAAGCCACTAAACGACAACTGGTATAGAATAGGTATACCCACAAGGTAAGCATACTCCTCAAGGGAATGCAAAAGCTGAAAATCCGGAAACGTGAAGCAACAGTACAAGGGATCATAAAACTGCACCAATACACTCACCAATCCTTCATCCACCCGAGTAGTCAGAAGAGGAAGAAGCTTCCCAAAACGAGCCTTGAAACCCAAAGGATCTAATACATAGGATGTCAGATTCCTTAACTCTTTCAAATCTGGTTGCCTGAAGCTGTACTTCTTTGTATTCCTTCTTTGTCTTTCCATGTCTGAAAATTTTGCAAATAACCCCCTTAAGTTCCTCGAAAATTTTCTTATTTATTGATGATATGGATGCAAATGGGTGCATGAATGCATGAATGCAACAATCACACTCAAGGATCAAGCAAAGCACACCAAACAAAGGTCATGGGATGGATCATGTTATCCTTAATATCAATCATCCATTTTGGTGGATTATGGTTTACACCTTATCAACACCCAAGTTCCATTGATATTAAGGATTCATGAACGGATCAACCATGAATCAAGGGTTTGTTGTAAGTCACGAGCATGAAGTTAGGTTAAGAACCACCCAAAAGGGAGTGTACTAGGGTTTAAACCTGCCAAACATGTTCTACAAGAGGTTCCCATAGTCATCATCCCATCTTTCGGATATTATTGGAGAAACGACTACTCGTATTCCGAAAATATTCTCAAGAGAGACTCTTATGAGTGTAATATCGCGTAACAATCGTATCAAATCTTACACTTGAACGACTTTCGCACTACATCCTAAGAATAGGCCAAGATGGGCTTGGTAAACTAAGGTCCTTGGCTTCTAAGGTCTATATTGGAAAGAGTAATGTCTAACCACAACTTACTTGTGTGACATTATTGAATGGACTTGCAAGTCAACTTGCTAAGGAATAACTCCACACAAGTCGACAAGACTATGCCATTCTCCTATCCTAAGTGAACTCGAGTCCGGGTATAGAACTCATCTCACAAAGATCACCAAGCATATAAGGAATTAATATTCAAGCAATTCAATCATTACATACAATACAGTAATCCCAAATTGCACAAAAATATGTCACAAAAAAAAATACAATACAATACAACAAATATGAAAAGTAGGCAAAACCCACTAGGATTTATCATTCCCCAGCAGAGTCGCCATTTTCCTGTAGCAGGGTATTCGTTACCATTAGAGATATTGACTAAATCCAAGGTAAATCATACAAGTCGAGTCGCCACCGCACTTCTATTTATCTAAAGGAATGGTTAGAAAGCGAACAAAAACCTAAAAGTTTTATCGAATCAAAAACTAGTAAAAATGTCAGAGATCTGGGTAAGGGGGTTGGTTATGCAATGGGAAGGTATTAGGCACCCAAAGCATCCTAGGTACTCCTAGGGAGCCCTTTTCACATTTGTTGCAAAGGTTGTTGTTTTTTTTTTGAAAATTTATTTGTGCAAACATGATTGAAGGGATGAGAAAAGCGTGTATGTTTATCTAATGTACTACTTACTAAAAGAAGGGTCAAAAGAAAATGACTCGCACGGACGTCGCATCCACTGCATACGTATCTCATCTGAATCTGAGAATCAGAGTCTTCGTAGCTCGGCTACCTATGGGTTAAAGAGGAGTGTGCTCGCTAAGCCATCGCATCTTATGCCTACGTATCTCATCTGGGATGAAAATCAGAGCAAAACGTAGTTCGACCAACTACGGGGTAAGGGTTGTGTTTTGGGGTGAACGACGTTACTACGCAATCTACCGGATGCTCGACCTTTGGAGACTTACTCGCCTGTAGTAGAAGGAGATAATGTGTTCTTAGGAGAAGAAAAATCAATGAGTTTGGGGTGTTTAGGGATGCTCATGCAAAAAGGCAGTCCTAGATGAAGGAACCGCGCTACCTTAATTGACATGCCACGAGGCTATACGAAACCTAAGAAATCGGTAACATGCGGGAAAAGTAAAGGGGTCGAGAGATCTACCGTACGGATAAAGATCCGAAGTAACAGCAATTAAAGAGATAAGAAACCCAGAGATCTCTCAAGCTAGCACCATCAAAGAAAGCGAGTCAGTACAGGTAATCGGGATAAACCTCCACGTGGTATCCCACAAATAAAGTGGAACACCAGGCAAGCCATCTCTGCAAGAGTCATATGAGCCCTCACAAAACAAAACTCAACAAACAGGTTAGAGAAACAAGATAAGGTAATCAAGAGTTGCCCCCAAATCAAAATGTAACCACATGAATCATGCCATTAAAATTCACAAAAAGCTCACAAAAAGCAACCAAGGGTAGGAGGCCTAAACCTCTTGTCAAACACATGCATCAAAAGGGTATCAAATTCACCCATAATACCTCATACATTCAGAGCATTCAAATTAAAAGCATAAAGTAATGGGAATAAGGCAAACCTGACTGGAGATATCGAATGAAATTGAATTGCCCGGTTGGGTTTGCAAAGCAATCTGAGGGTTTATATGAGAGGGAATTGGTTCTTTGCCGATGAGTTCCCTTCAGTCTCTGGAGGTTTCTCTGAACTCTGTTAGCTCTTCTCTCACTATCTCTTTCCCTGCCAGGGTAATAGGAATAGAATGGAATTTTGTTTCACTGAAACTCTGAATTTATAACCTGATTTTTGTGGACATGTGGGCTCAAATGAGAGAGGCCCAAGTCCAAAAATTTTCTGTTATATTATATTAAATTAATTAATTTATTTATTTATTTATTTCGTTTTTCGTTTTTTTTTCGTTTTTCGTTTTTTTTTATTTTTATTATTATTTTTTTTAACACGTGGGCTTCGCCTAGCGAGCATGACAGTTCAAGAAATTCCTCTGAGCGTAGGTGATTCAGGTGGCTTTTCTTGGGACTCGCTAGGCGACCCATTCTGCTCGCCTAGCGAGCATGACAACTCATGAACAAACTTTTTCTCCTTCAAGATTAACGTTTTGACTGACGAATAGACCCCATTTGAACCTGTTGGAAGTATCTCAAGCCATTCCCTTGTGTTGACTGATCATCTAAATAGAACCCACAAAGTGTCTTGGATGATACTCAAGCTTCAAACAAAAGATGTTAGTGACACATTTTTGTGCTTTTGGTTAGTAAACCAAAGTAAGAGAAACAATGATGTATAATTCAAGCATGCTTGGTGATCTCAAACCAATCACAAGGAGTCCCACCCAAAGGCAAAGGGAACCAAGATGCTAAAGATCCTTGAGGCAATGCAAATGCAATGTTATGATGCCATGAGGGATCTTAGGGTCAAAATTGGGGTCTTACAATACCAACATAAAAATGAGGGATCAAAACCTCGTAGTTCGTGGTATCAATTTTAAAATGAGTGCATTGCTTTTAACAAAATTTTAAGTTTAAAAGGCACAAGGGCCCAAAAATGGTTTGAATGAGTGTTAGTTCTTTTTGGCTTTTGAAAGTTGAAGTCAAGTATGGTTAAGTTCATTTACAAATTTGATTAAGAAAAAGTTTGAAAATGTAATGGCATAAGGCCAAAGTTTCTAATTTGCAATATGGTCAAAATTTAGAAAAAGATACAATCAAAGAAGATTTTAAAAAGGAGGGAGAGATTTTGAAATAAAAGAAGTGGGGAGGAGATGAAGAGACTAATCCTAAGCACAAATTTTAAAGTTGAGAGTTGAAAAGATCTGACAAATGGGCTGCAATCCAATGGACAAGAATGTCATATAGAAACCCAAATTTACCTTGGACTTTAGAATCAAGCAACAAACAATTCACAAATATCAAGTTGAAGAGCAAGACATCAAATAAAGATAGTCACATCCAAGCTTAGCAACTTCATGATTTTCTTCAAAATTTGCCCATGCATCAGATGACTTCAAAGATGGCATAAGTCACAGGTTCAAAATAACAGCTTCACAATAATCATGTTGCATATGAGCTCAGATGGATCTTCAAAGTTGTATCAGATGAAAGTTCACTTCATAAGCACTTGGTTTCATAAAAGTTGGCATTGTCCAAGTCCTTTGCATGGGGAGTGTTGCCTAAATTCTAAGTCCAATAGTCTCAGATCAAACAAACAGTCCACACAGAATATTTTTTAGGGTTTTTGTTCTTATTATGTACATTCAGGTGAAAAGACCACACAAACAAACAAGTATATACAAACACAATATATCACAAAATATGGTCCAAATGGACAAAGTGAAAATGGCATTAAAGTAAACAATTTGAATGGTATGAATAATGGCAAATGAATAAAGCTTAAAAATTAAAGTGCATTAAAAGTAAATGACTTGAAATTAAATGTTAGTTGTTAGTGAATTAGAAGTTAGTATTGCTTTTTCTTTGATTTTGTTTAAGTCATTCTTTGGAGAACACTCAACCCACTTATCACAAGCATGGATCCTTGAACCAAGACATCTTCCAAAGGAAGGAAAAAAGGCCAAGTTTCCACACAATACCATGAAAGAGGGGAGACTTACAATCTCTCTAACTAGAATGCTATGCCTTTTGTGTCAAAGTTTAGCGCTATGTTAAGCAATCGTAATTGGACTTATGTAGAAGTCACAACTATTTGAGGCCGGGAAATAGAATTTTGGTGTTAATACATGTTAGAGACAAAGTATAATGGACTAGGCTCATGAAACATACCACACACAAAAAGAATATGCAAAGTGGGGGATCTAATCTCATCCATACTTATGTTGATTTTGCAATCAACTAGCCTTAGGATATAGAGATATCATAGGTCCATGACATGAATGCATAAAGAAGGGGAATGAGATGAAGAGGGAGGGGAAATGGATCAAACACAAATTGATCAAGGGAGGACTTTTACCAAATTAAGATTATTCATTCATTTTGGGAGATGGAATGTACATTCCATCAATCCTCTATATCCAATGATCTTAACCTAACAAAGTCAAATCAACCTTGACCAAGGCCCAAAAACACAAGTCAAACTCACAAAGTCAACTAAAATGACTCTACACAATTTATTTGACATTTAAACAATTAAAAATAATAAAAATATCCATTAAATTAAATTATGGTTGGTCAATTTCCTAAAACCTTATCAAAACACCAAATAAATGACCATGAGATTTATCATAGGTCAAACAAGGTCAAAGGACCTTGGAGAAAAAGTTTCAGAATTTTTGGAAACTTAAAAGTATTTTTAAACAATTAAAAATATTCACAAAATCAATTAAATCATGAAAAATATTAATAATAATCCAAAAAATAATTTTAATTCAGAAAATGAAAGGGGATTTTATTTAAATTTTTTTGGTGAAACTCTCATATTTTTTGGATCAATATTAAATTTAATATGAATTAATAAAAAAAATGAAAATCAATTAATCAGAAAAAATGTGACCACTTGATCTCCCTCATTAATTAAGGTGGCAGATCAAGTGGATGAGAGCGCGCGTTCCATGGTGTACACTAGTCAATGCGCCACACAATTGGTAATCACAAAGAACACTCAGGATTAAAATGCATTGGCTTGATCATGTGGCTCAGAACCTGTCCAGCACATCGCCAGAGAAAACCACTGATCATCTTCTCAGGTGACCTTGGCCGGACGGTTTCTCTCATCACCATTACAATAATGAAAAAGAAGGACATGATCTTAAAGAAAAAATGGCATTGATCACGAATCTGACCTCAATTCAACCTAACTCCAAGTATATTAAGAGATACATGGATTTGAAATTTGAGGTACATGAATTGAGTTGCTTCTATTTGACCTCAAAGCAACTTAATCTTCTTGCCTACATTGGTAGGACTTCAGACAACCAAGGATCCAAGAGAATTGATGAGAATTGAGAGAGAATCGAAGAGAAGAAAAATATGGAAAAATACCTTCAATTTTGTGCAGAACTTGATCTCTCTTGCTTCAATTCATGTTTAATCTTGCTCAAGAAGCTTGTAGAAGTAGCTTAGGATTGGTACAAAGCTTTGGATCCTGGAGTTGTTGAATCTCCAAACAGTGAGATTCAAACTCAAATTTCAAATGAAATTTCTCATGTTTTCCTTTCAAATGTGAGGGTTTCAAGTGTCGGAGGAAAAGCTGGCGCGAAAGGGTCCTTATTTCTGATGCCAAAGTCTCTTATTTATAGCAAATGCAAGTGATATTTGCACCTTTCAAAATGTTTCCAAATTTGGCAAAGTGAAGTGCATGCTTGCATGGGCGTGTACAGTCCCATGAAGCTACTCAATTAAGTCCATATGCAAGTGCAATTGAGTCTGAATGTGAATTGGATTGCAAGGCAAAAGTGTGTAGATGTTTGAAGATTGATCCTTGCCAATTCATGCAACCATGTTCATACCATACGCAAACCTCTCAAACCTTGTCCAAAATGAATGAAATTGGACTCTTTAGAAAATTTAGACCAAGAGGAACAACTCTTATGTTTAACACTTTTCCATTTGGAGCTTGTATCATGCTGAATTTTGAGGTGGATGTTTGGAAATTTCAAAATGTCAACATTTTTTCTAACTGTTAAACCATATTGTAGCGGTGTATTCGTCGCTATATGATTTATCAATTAAACCATAAGCAAAGCATACAATGAAATTTCGAGTCGCCACCGCACTTTTATTTATCCAAAGGACTGGCTAAAAAGCGAACAAAAGCCTAAGAAGTTTTACACGTAGAAAACTAATAAAAAGATCAGAGAGTCTGGGTAAGGGGTAAATTACGCAATGGGAAGGTGTTAGGCACCCACTACGTCCTAGGTACTCCTAGGGAGCCCTTTTCACACTTGTTGTATAAGATTGTTATTTATTATGACATAAGTATTGTGCAAACATGATTGGGATGGTGAGAAAGAATGTACAATTTGATTATTTTTGTGTTCGAACGGATGAACCCGTTGCCTACGTACCTCCCATCAAAGGTAAGGATCAAAACGCCGTAGTTCAGCTAAAAGATTTCCAAAAGTTAGTGGATTCAATTTTAAACACAAGCCCTAAGGTCTTACGTTATCCACGGGAGAAAACTCAACCTTATACAAACAACAAGTCCACCATGTGAGAACAGCTTCAACTTGCTAGTGAGGGGTTAACCCTATAATAAGCAAGGAAGACTTACAATTCAATCAACTAAGGACAAATAGGTGAGATTGACATCAACCAACTAAGATAAATCAAACCTATAGCTCATGTATGAAAAGATTAACAACGGACAAAGCCAAAACAATTGAATGGGTGAAGTTAATTGATTATGATTATGAAAGTGGAGTCAAAGTATGATTAAGATTAATTCAAAAGAAGTGTTATGAAATGGAGTTTGAAAAAAAGTCAAGGACTTGGGGTCCAGGTTTTTGGTTTGAAAAGCATGAAGATGTTTGCACAATATCTATCTCAAGTTTGAAAGTGATGTGTGAAAAGGTTTAGGACATAATGGGGATGAATGGATGAAGATGGATTGTAAAACTTCTTAGAAGGTTCACCTCTTGAAATCATATAGAAGATGATTCAAGTGTGTCCTTTGGAATGGGCAATGGATAATAACAAACAAACAAAGAAGAAAGTCAACAAAAGCGGATACCGGATGCCAATCACTGGGCTTATACCAATCTCCTAAAACAGAACTGGATATCAGAGGCCACTCTATGGACTTACACTAATATCCTCAAACAAAGAAATAAAAGTGGATACCGGATGCCAATCACTGGGCTTATACCAATCTCCAACAACAAAAACAACATTTGGATGTCAGATGCCAATTTATCTGGGCTTATACCAACCTCCAACATATGATCATAGGAAAACAAATGCCAAATTACACGGACTTACAATTGTATCCTCACATACAAACAAACAAAGCAACATATGATCATAGGAAAGCAAATGCCAACTTACAGGGACTTATAATTGCATCCTCACATACAATCAAACAAAGCAACAAGCAAAGATAAAAGGAGTGGCCAATGAAATGGTCTTATACTCACTTCCATATCATAGGAACAATAGCCAAAGGATGGTCTTACAAATGTCCTCAATGGGTAAACAACAATGATAATGTCACAAAGACAAATGAGATGATCATGCACTAATGAGCAATTAATGATGATAAATGCATAAAGCATACAAGCAAACATGTGCATATGAAGTAAGTGATCAATCAATGAAGTCAATCAGCACACACTATAACCAAACAAGGAGGCTCATACAAAGGGTAAGGCATTGAAGCCAACTGGAATAGGGTCAAAGGTGCTCTTAACCTTGCCATTGAGGGGCTAAGGTGAAGCAGATGAAAGGAGATGAGGGGTGTGCCTCATTGCTCTTATCCCTGGTCAGGGAGAGCATTTGAATATCAGAAGGTGTGGGAGTTCAGAAAGTAGGAACTCTCTCCACATATTAGACTCTATAGATCTTGGGTTTGGATCTCAATGCTACAACCATGTAATGGGAGCAAGGAGAAGACTCACAGAATAGTAGGAGATAGGTTGCTTATCTCTTTGATCTACCAATTGCCTTATTTAAAGGACTTTTCCTGCTTGGGACAAATGTAAACACACACAAGCATTGCCTCTTAAGGAGGACTTCAGACAGTTGCCTGGCCAAGTAACAGGCCAGGTCTTCCAGACTACATGAAGAAAAGGGATTATACCTCAATGCAAATTGCTACTTAAGCAAAGCAAAGCAAGTTCAAAGAACTAAGCAACTAATGGTACCTGAAATAGTCAAACGGAATCAGTACACAATTCAAAAGTTAAAGCAAAAGGAGGTAGGAATCAACAGTCAAAACAAACAGATAAATGTGAAATGCACAAGGCTCAAGGCATATGAGCCAAGCAACCTACAAAACAAAGAGGTTAGCTCATGATAAACAATCAAGCTTAATCAAATTTGTATGATCTCTTTAGAGCATTGTTGCTTAACCTGAAAACATGAACTCAAACATGAGCAACAAGACCACTAGGACAAGGCTAGGGTCAAAAGGGGATGAGAAAGTCAAAACAGGAAGTGAAATTCAACCAAAATCAAGTTCAAACAATCAAGAAGCAAACTCAATTGGTCCCATGTTCATATCATGCATCAATATGATTTCATAAGCAAATTAGGTCAAGGCATGGCAAATGAAAGCTCATAGAAGTCAACAGCAAGACTTAACTCAAAACCAATCATAAACAATTCAATAAATCATCAAATAATTCATGATCAATCATAATCCATAACATGACATGCATACCAAATTTCAGCTCATTCGGATCAAGGGAAGATGGTCAATGAAAATCAGAAAGTCAAAGCAAGTTTAAGCATGCTCAAAGAAGTCAACCAAACATGTATCAACTTCAAAAAATCATAAATCAGTTATAACATATGATAAATGAATGGGATCAACACCATGACAAAGCTTAAGATGTCTACTAATCACATGTAAAATTTCAAGTTCATCCAATAAAGTTTGAGAATTTCACAAATGAAATGGGAACATGTACCACAAAAAGTCAACATATGAGTAAACAGGGGACGAAAATCTCAAACAATTAGAAAATGCCACAAATAATTCCAAGAAAATTCACATGTAAACTAGACATCCAAGAGTACATTCATGAAAAAACTCAAAGCAATTGGAGTTCAAGAAGCATGGTATTGAAAATCATGAAGTTAGACATCAATGGTGTGACACAAATTGTCACACCCTAATTCAAAAAATCATAACTCACAAACCAGATAAGATAAATTCACAAACTCTAAACCAAAATCACCATGAATGTGTCTAGTTTAAGCACAAAAAATTTGGAGGCCATTGGATAATGCATCACCATTTCACAAATGTTTTGGAAAAAGGTACAAAATATGAGCACATGAACAAAACCCTAATACCATTTAAAATCCACTTATCCAAAAAATCAGGAAAAATCATGATAAAAAAGTAGAGATCCAGATGAACACAATGCAAAAAGTTTCATGAATTTTGGATCAAAAATGAAGGAGCTATGATTTTTGCAAGATGATGCATCAAAATGAAATAAAAAAAAATAAAACAACATGGATTAATGAGACAAGGGGCACGGCAGTGGCAAACTTGTAATAACCTAGGCCACTAAACAAAACGCTGCGCTTTGCACACGGAAACGAAATGTCCTGATTGGTTGTATGGGAATGAAACAGTACATTCATGCAAGGCACGTGAAGAATTTCTGGGCAAACATGGAAAATTAGGGTTTCACAGCTACAGTGTCACCATCTTCATCCAACCAAAATCGTGAAAATAAATTTCACCCAGAAATGGAAATCAAACATACCCTTATGACCAGCAAACAACATACATGCATAATCCAAACTCCATTTTCACTAAACCAAGCTAAACAAGAAGCATCGAGCAAAAACAAGTTTGGACATGAAACTTTAAAACCAGATTTCTCTTAAAATACTCAATCATTTTCAATGGTTCAAAGTTTAAAATGACCAGCCAAGTGAGATCTACATAATGCATAGCATGATTTAGAGAAATGAGAGACTCGAATTCTTACTTGTTCTTGAAGAAAATGGTGAAACAGTTGCTGTTTGGCTTGGCTTGCTCGAAACAAGTGCACTGCAAGGTTCCACAATATGTATGGTTGAAGATCCTAGCTCAGCAAGGCTTGAAATGGTCCAAGACGAAATCTGCCATGGATGAGTATTGATGTAACAGTGTGTTTTAATGGCTTTATAGTCGGGTGTTGTTGTTTGCAAAGGTTCAACAGAGGTTGGTGGATGAAGGCACAACAAACCAAACTCGAATTCCTTCAGGTTTCTTAGCAGAAATTTCAAATGAAGGGAAAATGAGAATTTGAAAGAGTGAGGATTTTTCTGTCTTGAGTGTGGCTGCTAGGGTTTCTCTCATCAGGAAATGACCATATATACTGCTGTTTAACATCTCTAATCAAGGTTAATGGAAAATGAAATTGGAATTGCTAATTAAGTGTCTTTTTGCTAATTTGAGTATTTTCACCTAAGTGCATGGTGCATGAGGCTGCAACTCGAATTGGGCCTTCAAACATGTTTCAAATGTCAATTCAGAACTTATCCAAATGGCAAAATGGATTGGAATTGGTTAATTTGAAAATTCACTTTTCACCCTCACTTGAAAATAAATCATGCAAGTTCAAAAATGCCATTTTGATTGGTGATGTTTTGGTGCATGATGATGACATTTTTGGAAAGAGGGGATCAAATGTGACTTGTTGCAAAAAACCCCACCCAAATTGGCCAAATGGTATGAGAGATATGGCCTTTTGAAGTTCAAAAATTTTGGAGAATGATTTGATCATAACTTGCCAACCATACATGGGAATTGAGTGTTCTTGGACTTTTTGGAAATGGGAGAACAAGATCTTCAACTTTCATGTTGGGCAAAAATTCATTTGAAGCTTGTATCATGATGTAAGTTTAGGATCAAGAAGTTTCCATTTTTGGCAAATTCCAATTACAGGTCAACTTTCTATTTCTGGAAATTTCTTGTCTGACTTTATTTTCTTCACTGTGGATGCTTGACATGATATATGAAGCTTGTATAGACATGAATGAGACCTCTCAGACCAAATCCTACCATCAAATCACTGATTAAATGGACAGTTGACCAAGTTTGACTTTCTAGGGTTTTGGATGACTGGGCCATGTTCTGATGAATTCCAAACCCTAATTCCTTGAGATCTTGATTCCAAATGATGTCACAACACATATGAACTCTTGATGATTGATCATGGTGCCCAAATTCTGCAAGAATGGCCACCATCCACTGTTTAATGGCTGATTTGAATGTTTGACTGATGATTGCTTCAGCTGCAAGTAACATGGTTAGATGACAATATTTTTGTACTTTTTGGTTAGTAAACATATGAAAAGCAAAGATATACAAATGCAAAACATGCTTGGTGATCAAGAACCACACTCACAAGGTGACCCACCCACTAAGAGGGAAGCTAGGGTATGCAATGATCCTTGAGGCAATGATATGGTATGATATTGTGTGTATGCAAAAGACACAAATTCTGTGGGGAATATGGTTCACACAGAAGAAAAGACGATCCATCGAAGTAATACACTCACCAGGAATAGAGACTCTGACAAGACTCTTATTGGGGATAGACAAAACTGACACAGCGTGAACAAGACACGACTCTGATTAGGGGAATAGAAAAAAGACTGGAGGCCTCACAAGGGAGTGAAGGACTCACACTGGGGTAAAGAAAATTCCAAAGGAAAATAAATCCATTGGAAAGACACAAGCTGACTCCTGGGGAGAAGCAACAAGAAGTTCCACTGGGGGAAGCACCAAAGAATGAGGTGTTACCGGTATAAGGGTAACAAACTCAGGAAGAATGAATATCTAAGACCGGTATAAGGGTGAGAGATATCAATCAACCAAACATCTGAGAAAGACCTGAAAAAGGTACATAACCTCAGGAAAATCTGACTCCGCAGGGGGACCGAGGTCATAATAGGGAGCAGAAAGGAAGGAACACCAAGGATACCGAGGTATATAATAGGTGACCGACCACAGACGTGAATTGGTGTGTGTTCCAAAACACTCATCATCCTGAAGAGAGCGAAAGCAAACTTGTTTATAGGATGGATATTTGATTCTGTAAAGAATGCAAATCTTACTCAGTTGGGGAAACAAACAAAGTGTTCGACAAAAGAGTGCATGAGATATATTATCTATAGCCGTCAAAACGTAGATAATGTACTCGCATGGAAGATTATCCTGAACCGGGTTGTAGGTTGTTTATAGGATAAAATCCGAAATCGTGAATTGGTTTGTGTTCCAAGACACTCATCACCCTGAAGAAAGCTAGAACAGCAGACTTGTTTATAGGATGGATATTCAATTCCACAAGGAATATGAATCTTACTCTGCGGAGAAAACAATCAAAAGATTAATCCAAGAGTGCATGAGACATATTATTCATTACCGGCAGACCGTGAATAATATACTCGAAAGGAAAAGACACCAGAGATACCGAAGTATATAATAGGTGACTGACCAAAGACGTGAATTGGTATATATGCCAAAACACTCATCATCCGAAAGGAGGGCTTGAAAAAGCAAATCGACTTACATGATGGACATTCGAATCCACAACGGGAAACGAATCTTACTCAACTGGGGACACAAACCCAAAGAGTGCATGAGATACAATATCCATTACCGGCAGACCGTGGATAAGAAACTCGCATGAGATATATTATCTATTACCGTCAGAATGTAGATAATAAACTCGCATGGTAAGAAACACCAGAGATACCGAGGTATATAATAGGTGATCTACCGAAAACGTGAATTGGTATATATGCCAAAACACACATCATCCAAAACGCAAACTGGTTAAAGGATGGATATTCGATTCTACAGAGAATACGAATCTTGCTCAGCTGGGGAAAATCAACAAAGGATTCCAACTAAAGAGCGCATGAGATATATTATTCATTACCGGCAGACCGTGAATAATATCCTCGAAAGGAAAAGACACCAGAGATACCGAAGTATATAATAGGTGACTAACCAAAAAAGAGAGAGACAATCGATACCAAGCATCCGGGTAAACGAAAGACAACTCAAAGGGATAAATTGCAAGCATCCGGCAATTACCCAACAACAAAGAAATATTCGATTCCACAAAGGGAAAAAGCGAATCTTACTCAACAAAGAAAACACAAAAGGCTTCGACTGAAGAGTGCATGATATATATTATTCATTACCGGCAGACCGTGAATAATACACTCGCATGGAAGATTATCCACAACCGGTTACTGGGTTAATAAAGGATAAAATCCGAAAAGAAAGGCATCGGGATACCAAACTAGGTATATAATGATGACCAGTCAAAGGGAGCAACAGACATTACCAACAAGAGGGTGAATGAAAGAAGACTCGCTGGGATGCATTGATGAAAATCAATGATCTGGGGAACACAATCACTGACAAAAGGTGAAAGGACCCGCTGGGGATAAAATTGCTAGCATGCGGCAATTATCCACAAAAGACTTGCTAGGGATATAAGTACTGATCTGAGCAACTTATCCAAGCAAAGGAAAATCAACATCAAGAACTAGATGAAAATAACCACAAGGGAAATTGTCATCGGTTGGGATGAACAACAAAGTTAACTCTGCAAGGGGAGAGAACTGGGTTTATAACTACCGATTTGTAAGTAGAAAAACCGCAAAGATAGGACTTACGACTGCTGGTTTGTAGGCAGAGGGCCAAAAGGGTGGAGGTAACCACAAAATTAGGGTTTACATCTACCGAATACGGGGTAGAAGACCAACAACTCGGCGTGGGGATAGAACAAATCACAAATCCACACGGGAAACCAAGATAGGGTTTATAACAAACCACAAACTGCTGGAGAGCAGGAAAATAGGATTTACAACTACCGGTATGAGGGTAGAAAACCAAAACTCTGGCTGGAGAATAAAAGGTGTATAACCACAAATTCTGCCAAGAAAGCCAGGAAAAATAGGACTTATAACTACCGGTATGAGGGTAGAGGCCCAATATCTACTCCACTGGGGAACAACCCACTGGGAAGCACAAGACATGTGACAAATAGCCAATTCGGGAATAATCCGAAAAGACAGACTGAATCAAGACACGTCCTAATGAGGATATAACTCAAATAGGAACATCCATCCCAATATATGTGTTGGGAGGAAACGGAAGAAACCGTCATCCACGAGGATATATCTCGGTGGGGAACTGCAGAAGGAAAGACAACATTTTCTGCTTATGGGCTGACTCTATATGGAGAGATTTTAACACCCGACATCTGCTTGGGGAGATTTGTAAAGAGATCTACATCACCCTAGCAGGAGACACGACAAACAAAAGATATATGGCAAGAAATGCAACATGAATATCTGAATGTTTATGAGTATGCATGAATATGCGTGATTTATGTTTGATGAATGCTGACAAAACAGACAATTCTAACACAAACAGGTTCAGGAATCAAACGCCCGGTATTATACTTCCAGGGGAACAACCAGCTGGAGAGCCAATCTGCGGAGATCTTCATGCTGAGAAGCAAAGATCTGCGGGTATTGCTGAAGAAGCAGAGGATCAGAGATATCAGGAAACAACTCAATCAGGGTATAAAAAGTCACAACGGGCAAAACAGCCACCAAGACAAATCTGTAGGGGAACAAGAGAAGTCCCAAAGTATCTGCAGGGGATCCCAGTGTCAACTGAGAAACAAAGGGTGCATAAGCACGAACTGCTGTAGAAGCAACTCCACACAACTCCGCTGGGGAACAACCCACTGAGGGAGAATGATATCATCCAAATAGAATCTAACTGCATAAGCAACTCTACTGGGGAAAACTGTCGGCTACTCTCTTGGGGAACAAACCACTGAGGGAGGACAGATAAAACAAGTAGATTCTGCAACAAACCACTTTACTTGGGGAGAATATACATAGCAAACTGATCTCAACAAGTAGATTCTGCAATATAAGCCACTCTACTGGGGATCACAAACAGTCAGGAAATTAATCCGTTCTCGGGATGCTAGAGCCATCATCCGACCATACTGGGGATTGAAGGAGTATTCAACAGGCAAAACTGCCACAACAAACGCCCTGCAGACTATGCTGAGGAAAAGATGGTTGAAATACTGGGATATCAACCCAAACAAACATCGAGTAGGAAAATAAATCCTGCTCTGCTGAAGAAAAAAACTCTGATGGAGAGATAGCAACAATTCCGCAGACGACTTCGCCGGGGAAAAGGTAAAGTACCGGGCATCAAACCGCTGACTTACCGAGTCTTCAAAAGAAAGCGATCGTGCTGAGGAAACAGACAATTCCGCTGGCACCTGCACTGGGAAGAGTGATAACAACTCTGCTCGCGACTCCGATGGGGATATCAATAACAGCTCTACTCGTGACTGTGCTGAGGAGACAAATAAAGTCTGGGGCAAGCGACCCACTGGAGAAAGTGACGGGGACCAAGATGACAAACCATCAACCGCCGAAACCCACAAGGAAACACCCATGCTGGGGGAAACTGCTGCTGGAGAAAACGAAGTCTTCAACAACACTCTGCTTGCGACTATACTGAGGAACGACCCCAACAACAACTTTGTTTGAGGAACAACCCCAACAAAGATCTGAAGAAGGAAGATACAACCAAACCAGGAATATGAACAAATGTCTTGCCTGTTGGAAATCATGCCACCCTCGGGAGAGCACTGAGATATTCTTGAGTATCCTTTCAATCTTGTGAATGTTCACTTTGTTTAAAACAATTTTTTTGAAAAATTTTTTTGTTTAAAACAATGATATTTTATCAATTTAAAACATGCAAAACATTTGTTGAATTGAAACAAATAAGAGTGCAAATAATTGGATAAAAAGCTCAAATTGATTTGATGGAATGGTAGCCTGCAAATGGCAAGACTCCATAGATCTGTACAAATTTGAAATCAGTGATATATATTGGAAGAGGGCTACATTGAACATAATGATCCTTTCTCTACCAATTTGAATCTCGATGTATCCGAAGCTTCGGTTGACGACGAATCGAGAATCTTCTGACGAAATGACGACTGGTGAAACAGAAAGTCTTGTCAGGACGCAGTTACTTGCCAAATCCCTAATTTTTGCCTAGATTGCCCCAGGGTGAGGTACTCAATCTAGCGGGATGCAAATATTCTCTTTTTTTCAAGTCTCTAATTTTTGCCTGGATTACCCTTGCGGGTTCTCCACCGAGACGCTCATTTTTGCCTAAGCCGCCCTTTCGGGTTTTCAACTTAGCGAGCTATTCTATTTTATTTTTTTTTGCATATACTTTTTTTCTAGGCAAAGTATCTCTTGACTGCATCTGAATTCACAGGACGAGTGAAATCCTCCCCATCCATTGTTGTAAGCATCAAAGCTCCGCCTGAAAAGGCTCTCTTAACAACATATGGACCCTCGTAGTTTGGAGTCCACTTGCCCCTGGAATCGGGCGCGAAAGACAAAACTTTCTTGAGCACGAGGTCACCTTCTCGGAAAACACGAGGCTTGACCTTCTTATCGAATGCTTTCTTCATTCTCTGCTGATATAGTTGACCATGGCACATGGCAGTTAATCTCTTCTCTTCAATCAAATTCAGTTGGTCGTAACGACTCTGAATCCATTCAGCATCAGTCAACTTGGCTTCCATCAAGACTCGCATTGATGGGATCTCCACCTCTACTGGGAGAACGGCTTCCATGCCGTAAACAAGAGAAAAAGGGGTTGCCCCTGTTGAAGTGCGTACAGACGTACGATATCCATGCAAAGCAAAAGGCAGCATCTCATGCCAATCTTTGTACGTGACAGTCATCTTCTGGATGATCCTCTTGATATTCTTATTAGCAGCTTCAACAGCCCCATTCATCTTAGGTCTGTAGGGAGAAGAATTATGGTGTGCAATCTTGAATTCAACGCACAACTCATCCATCATCTTGTTGTTCAGATTAGATCCATTATCAGTAATGATCCTCTCTGGCACACCATAACGGCAAATCAACTGGTTCTTGATAAACTTCACAACCACCTGCCTGGTTACATTCGCATACGAAGCGGCTTCAACCCATTTGGTGAAGTAATCAATTGCTACGAGAATAAACCGATGTCCGTTGGACGCTTTCGGCTCAATCATGCCGATCATGTCGATTCCCCACATAGAGAAAGGCCATGGTGATGAAATCACATTCAGGAGTGTCGGAGGAATATGAATCTTATCCGCATAAATTTGACACTTGTGACATTTCTTCACATACTTGCAACAGTCAGACTCCATTGTCAGCCAATAGTAGCCTGCTCTCAACATTTTCTTAGCCATGGCATGTCCATTAGAATGAGTACCAAATGAACCCTCATGGACCTCAGTCATCAACAAGTTTGCTTCGTGTCTATCCACGCATCTGAGCAGAACCATATCAAAATTTCTTTTATACAGCACTTCATCACTGAGGTAGAAACTGCCTGACAACCTTCTCAAAGTTTTCCTATCTTTCACAGATGCCCCAGGCGGGTAGACCTGGTTCTGGAGGAAATTCTTGATATCAAAATACCAAGGCTTGTCATCTTTCACTTCTTCGATTGCAAATATGTGAGCGGGTCTGTCCAAGCGCATCACAGTAATGTTGGGGACATCATTCCACCATCTGACCACAATCATGGAAGCAAGCGTTGCAAGAGCATCTGCCATCCGATTATCCTCTCGAGGAATGTGATAAAATTCAACTTTTGTGAAGAAAGTCGAAATTCTCCTTGCGTAATCTCTGTATGGGATGAGACCAGGTTGATTCGTCTCCCATTCACCCTTGATCTGATTGACAACCAAGGCCGAATCACCATAGACATCAAGATACTTGATTCTCAAATCAATGCATTCTTCAAGTCCCATAATACAGGCTTCGTACTCCGCCATATTATTCGTGCATTTGAAAGTTAGCCTTGCTGTAAACGGAATGTGCGAACCTTGAGGAGTAATGATCACTGCCCCAATTCCATTTCCATATTGATTAACAGCGCCATCAAACACCATTGTCCATCTGGAACCAGGTTCCGGACCTTCATCAAGTGTAGGCTCATCGCAATCTTTCATCTTGAAATACAGAATTTCCTCGTCAGGGAAGTCATACTGAACAGACTGATGATCTTCAATCGGCTGGTGCGCTAGATGGTCAGCCAAGATACTACCTTTGATAGCTTTCTGAGCTCGATACTCAATATCATACTCAGACAATAACATCTGCCAACGGGCAATCCTCCCAGTTAAAGCAGGCTTCTCGAAGATATACTTAATCGGATCCATTCTGGATATCAACCAAGTTGTATGATTTATCATGTACTGGCGCAAACGCTTAGCAGCCCAAGCTAAAGCACAGCACGTCTTCTCAAGCATAGAGTACCGAGACTCACAATCAGTAAACTTCTTACTGAGGTAGTATATAGCAAACTCCTTCTTCCCTGATTCATCTTGTTGACCGAGTACACAACCCATCGAGTCTTCAAGAACTGTTAAGTACATAATCAGAGGTCTTCCTTCCACAGGCGGAGACAATATCGGAGGTTCGGACAGATAATCTTTGATACTGTCGAAAGCTTTCTGGCAATCCTCGGTCCAATCATGAGACTGATCTTTCCGGAGGAGCTTGAATATCGGGGCACATGTGGCAGTCATGTGGGATATAAATCTGGAAATGTAGTTCAAGCGGCCAAGAAAACCTCGGACTTGCTTCTCAGTTTTGGGTGCGGGCATCTCTTGTATTGCTTTGACCTTTGCAGGATCAACCTCAATACCTCTTTCACTTACCACAAAACCCAACAACTTGCCAGAACGGACTCCAAATGTACATTTGTTCGGATTCAGGCGAAGTCTGAACTTTCTCAAACGCTGAAAAAGCTTCAACAAATGCTCAATATGCTCAACTTCCGTTCGGGACTTAGCAATCATATCATCAACATAGACTTCTATCTCCTTGTGCATCATATCATGAAATAAGGTAGTCATAGCTCGTTGATACGTGGCTCCGGCGTTCTTCAAACCGAAGGGCATCACTCGATAACAGAATGTTCCCCAAGGTGTGATGAATGTTGTCTTCTCCATATCCTCGGGTGCCATCTTGATTTGATTATATCCGGAAAATCCGTCCATAAAGGAAAAGACTTTGAATTTGGCTGTATTGTCTACCAACATGTCAATGTGTGGTATAGGAAAATCGTCTTTTGGACTAGCTTTATTCAAATCTCTGTAATCAACGCACATACGGACTTTTCCACCCTTCTTAGGAACAGGCACAATATTGGCCACCCATTGAGGATATGTAGAAGTCACCAGAAACCCCGCATCAATTTGCTTCTGAACTTCCTCTTTGATCTTCACTACCATATCTGGATGAGTTCTTCTGAGCTTCTGCTTCACAGGCACGCACTCAGGCTTCAAAGGCAGGAAATGTTGCACAATATCTGTATCTAAACCCGGCATGTCTTCATAGGACCAAGCAAAGATATCTGAATATTCTCGTAGCAAACTAATCAAATCTTCCTTGACAGACCCTTCAAGAAGTGCCCCAATCTTCACCAGACAAACACAATCCTCAGACCCCAAGTTGACTGTTTCCAAGTCTTCGAGATGCGGCTGAATGATCTTCTCTTCGTGCTCAAGGAGACGGGTGATCTCATCAGGAATCTCTTCAACGTCATCTTCCTCTACCTCAAATACAGGGAATTCAAAATTGGGAGATGGCGTTGGATCATTATGTTCAATGGGTTTTAGGATCAACCTGCATAATGATTTTGGTTAGGGAAAAACTTTAGAATTTAAACAAGCAAATCATTATGCAGATGAAAAATGTTTGCTTTTATTCTTGTTTTTGTTTTTATGGTTTTTTTTGTGATCACTGATTTCATGCAAAAAAGCAAAAAGTGAAAACAAAGGAAAAACAAATGTTAAACAATGCATTAATTGAATGAAAACATCATTGTATATATGCTTTGCCAACAATGTCATCACTTCTCCTTTTGGCATGGGAGAAGGGTTTTAAACAAAGTGAACAATTACTCTGATCTATGGATGACTGTAGGAACATCTACAGCGACCCAATTGTGGCAGACACCACCAGGAATAACAAAATTGTTCAAATCTTCTGCGTCCTCTTCAATGATAGCAGCAGCTTCTTCTTCTTCAGGTTGATCAGCATGGATGAATCCTCCACTTGTGAACAAACCTTGCTCATTACATGCCCCAGAACAGTAGCCAATGCCAGCCCGGGATCTGTTGTCTTCAAGTTCAAGCACCTTCCCTAATCCAGCAACTGCACCACATTCGATGGCCAGCTTCGCATCTCGGTAGGAAGTGAATGAAGGAGATTTCTTCTCAATTGGTTCATCAATAGATAAAGCTTGGAACTGAGTTCCAACTTCATCCTCAGCGTCAATGTACGAGAAAGAAGACAGATGGCTAACCAGGAGAGCCTTCTCTCCCCCTACTACAACCAGTTTCTTATTTTTCACAAATTTCAGCTTCTGGTGTAGGGTGGATGTCACGGCGCCAGCCTCGTGAATCCATGGTCTGCCTAAGAGACAGCTGTAAGATGGGTGGATATCCATTACTTGAAAAGTAACTTGGAAATCACTTGGTCCTATCTTGATTGGGAGATCAACTTCCCCAATCACGGTCTTGCGCGACCCATCAAATGCTTTCACAACAACCCCACTCTGCCTCATAGGAGGACCTTGATATGACAGTCGAGAGAGTGTGGATTTTGGCAATACATTTAAAGAAGATCCAGTGTCCACCAGCACATTGGACATTGCATCAGATTTGCAATTCATGGAGATATGTAAAGCCATGTTGTGGTCTCTTCCCTCCTCAGGGAGATCAGCGTCACAAAAGCTCAAAGTGTTGCAAGCGGTAATGTTTGCAACAATACTATCAAACTGCTCAAGGGTGACGTCGTGATCAACATACGCCAGATCCAAGACTTTCTGCAGAGACTCCCTATGGGGTTCTGAATTCAGCAACAGAGAAAGAATGGAAATCTTGGAGGGCGTGTGTAGAAGCTGGTCTACAATATTGTACTCACTCTTTCTGATGAGCCTCAGCATCTCATCAGATTCTTCATCAACAATGCCACTTGGGCCACCTGAAGAAACAGGAGTTTTTTGTACGGAGGAGGACGGTTTGGCAACATCAGGTGCCGGCTTTTGAACATTCACAGCGGTCCCCACTGGGCGCTCAACAGTGTCAGAAGCAATAGCCTTTGGAGGCGCAGAAAACACACGACCACTTCGGGTCAACCCACTGACATCAGCTATAGTGGTCACGGATGTGGAAGGCAAAGGCACTTCGACCCCATCCTGGACAGCAACAGGATTATACCGGAATGGCACAGCTCGGTCTGATGAATAAGGCACAGGGCCGGCAGGCTTAATGACCAAAGAAGGGGAAGCCTTCGGCTTGTTGCTATTGTAGCGGATAACAACCGGTTCAGGCAGCCTGAACACTAGTGAAATGACGTTAACCTCAGGTTCGGCTTCATCAACATTGCGATTCTGGAGAATCTCAATGGTACCTTCATTCAATAGCTTCTGAAGTTCTCTGCGTACTTGGTCGCAACCCAAACGGTTAACCGAGCAGACGCGGCACTTGTCGTGGTTATGCTCCAAGTAGCTGTACTGACACAGCATCCGATGTAATTCAACCAACGACTGCCTGATATGGCTGACATATCTGACCTTGTACTTCCCAAGGCATTCCTGAATCATATTCACAGATTTCCCATGCGCAGGCAATGGGTTCTTGGTGACATTTGGGCTTGAGTCCTCAAAACTCAGAATTCCACTTCTCATAAGGTCTTGCACCTTAGTCTTCAGTGGGAAGCAATTTTCCACATTGTGGCCCGGAGCACCGGAATGGTAGACACAATGCTGGTCGGGTTTGTACCACCATTGTGGGTTTGCAGGAATGGCAGGAGGATCCCTGGGAGAAACCAATTTCCTTTCCAACAAGGAAGGATAAAGCTCTGCATATGTCATAGGAATTGGATCGAAGCTGATCCTCTTCCTATCATAATTCACGTTAGCTTGATTGGTTGTACTTCCACGAGGCTGGTAAGCCTGTTGCTGTGGATGTTGCTGTTGTTGTTGGTACTGCGGTTGTTGATATTGCTGCTGATGCTGATACTGTTGATGTTGATATTGCTGAGCATTATCTTTGAATACAGGTGCTATATGAGCCACCTGGTGCTGATGACCGGCATGTCGTGCAGGCTTCCTCTGAACAGAGGGTCTTCTATGTTTTGGCTGAGATTGCACGGCATGTGCTTCCCCTTCTTTCCTCTTAAACGCCCCATATCGTTTAGAGGATGAGCTATCATCTTTTGCCAACCGTCCTTCACGGACACCTTCTTCGAGACGCATCCCCATGTTCACCATCTCGGTGAAATCAGAGGGAGCGCTTGCTACCATCCGCTCATAATAGAATGAGCCAAGAGTCTTCAAAAAGATCTTGGTCATTTCCTTCTCCTCAAGCGGTGGAGTGATTTGAGCTGCCAGCTCTCGCCATCTCTGGGCGTACTCCTTGAACGATTCCTTGTCTTTCTGCGACATGGACCTGAGTTGATCTCGGTCAGGCGCCATATCGACTTTGTACTTATACTGCTTGACAAAAGCTTCGCCAAGGTCGTTGAAAGATCGGATGTTGGCACTGTCCAGACTCATGTACCATCTGAGCGCGGCACCGGATAGACTGTCTTGAAAATAATGAATCAGGAGTTGATCATTATCTGTCTGAGTCGACATCTTCCTGGCGTACATGACCAGGTGAGCAAGTGGACAGGTGTTCCCCTTGTATTTTTCAAAGTCAGGCACTTTGAATTTGATTGGTATCTTGACACCGGGAACTAAGCAGAGTTCGGCTGCAGACTTGCCGAATAAATCTTTGCCTCTAAGAGTCCTCAATTCCTTTCTCAGCTCAAGGAATTGATCGTTCATGGCATCCATCTTTTCATGAACGTCTGAGCCCTCAGATGGCTCGGAGTGATAGATGGTGTCGTCTACCCTGGGCATGGTATGCACGACAGGAGGAGCGGGAATAGGGACCGGGCTAGATGCCGGCATGTGAGCAAATGTTGGAGCTGGCAGATCAGGCATAAAGCCTGGAGGCATCCCCTAAGGAAAACCGGGAGGCATAGCATTAGGCTGATGAGCACTGACTGGCACCGTTGAAGTAACCACTTCTGATATGACTGTCCTCTGAGCAGGAGTTGCTGGCTGTTGAGCAGGCTGATTCTGAGCAGCAAGAAGTTGCTCCATCAAAGCGCCAAGTCTGGCGACCTCTTCCTTTAGTTCTCTGTTCTCTTGTTCAAGTTGCTCCATGACTCTCGCAGAGTTGACTCGCGTATAATACCAGTGAGTCAGCTTGTCTTCAAAATAAATGAAGAACAGAGGTTAGGACAAGAAGACCAGAAACAAAGGGTACCTGTTTATGCAAAAAATGATGCATGAAATGTTTGTGCAGATGCTTTTGTTTTCAAGGAACCCTTAGGGTATTATTTGCAATATTTTGAATATTTAAACATTTTAATTGCTCATGGAAAATATTTCATTCAATATATTGAGACAAAGAAATACAGCATTTTTGATTATTACAAAGAGAAAAGGCAAATAATATCCTATGGATCCCTAGAAGCTCGGGATGCTAGAAGACGAGAAGTGCACAACTTCTTGATCTCTCTCTCATAGGCAGCCTCCATGTCAGCTTTCTCTTTTGCAAGTCGATCATACCTCCTCTTCCAGAATTTGGATGACTGAGGAAGCAGAGAAGTCCAAGTGTCGTTCGGGTCGTCGATCACTCGGTGCTCGAGAAACTCAATCATAGCGTCCTTCTCCTTGAGCTGCTGCAGTAATTCCTCTCTTTCACGGATCCAAGAACGCGAAAGGTCTTCTTCTCTCAACTCCTCTACACGTTGGGTAGGGAGGGTTGAAGGCCCCGCCACATCCAACGGTGTAGGTCTCGGATGATCATACGGCATCAAGTAGGTGGCAGCTCTCTGTCTGACCCAAGAGGTGTATGGCTCCAAAGCAATGCAGTTCTTTGGACCCAACTCGTTCCTACTCTTCTTGTGAATATTGCGCCAAACACGGACAAATCTGGCTTTCAGGCCTTGGGGATCTTTACCCTCCTGGAAGAACACACCTTCTAACAGAATGCTATTAGGTTTATCCTTCAGGGGGAACCCAAGCTGACGACGTGCGAGAATAGGATTGTAGGTGATCCCACCACATGTGCCAAGAAGTGGCACATTAGGGAATTCACCACAATATTCGATGATCTGAACGGTATCATACACGCGATCATACCAGGTGATATCATCATTGGTGAGAGACATGAGTCTCTGAGACCACCGTAGACATCCCTTGTTCTCCTTGAAAGCAACTGTCTGCGGCAAGTGCGAAATAAACCACTTGTACAGCAGGGGTAAACAGCAGATAATAACTCCTCCACCCTTTGCGTTCCTCAGATGCAAAGAGACATAGGCGTCGCCCAACAAAGTCGGAACGGGATTAAGAACTGAGAAGATCTTAATGGCGTTCATGTCCACGAACTTGTCGAAGTTGGGAAATAGCACTAATCCATAGATGAGCAGCACAAATAGAGCCTCAAAGGCATCCTCACTCATGGCCTTCCCATAAAAGGTAGCTTGGGCAATGAGGAACTCGGAAGGAAAACCCTGAATTCCGCCTTTGGTAGTCAGATTAGCTCTAACCGAATCTTCATCTATATGCAACAAGCTAGCAATCTCTCGAGCAGATGGAATACTCTCTAGGCCACTGAACGGCACTTGATCCAGAATCGGAAACCCAATAAGATGAGAATACTCTTCGAAAGTTGGCAATAGCTGGAAGTCCGGAAATAAGAAGCAGTGATGCAACGGATCGTAGAACTGAGCCAGAGTACTCATCAACCCTTCGTCAACCTGAGTGGTGAGCAGAGGTAGAAGCTTCCCATAGCGAGCTTTGAAACCCAAGGGATCTAATACATATGATGTCAGATTCCTTAACTCTTTTACATCGGGCTGTTTGAAGCTGTACTTCTTTGTATGCCTTTTTGGTCTTTCCATGTCTGAAAATTTTGCAAATAAACCCTTTGAGTTCCTTGAAAATTTTCTTTTTCTGATGATGACATGAATGCGGATGAATGCGTGAATGTATGAATGCAACAAACACACTCAAGGATCAAGCAAGGCACACCAAACAAAGGTCGTGGGAAAGCTCATTGTATCCCTAATATCAATCATCCATTTTGGTGGATTTAGGTTTTCACCTTATCGACACCCAAGTTCCATTGATATTAACGGTACATGAACCGGCTCTAACATCCTTAATATCAACCAGCCGCTTTGGTGGATTTTAGGTTTTACGCCTGATCCGGGTTCCATTGATATTAACAATGTTTGAACGACTCAACCACGAATCACGGGTTTGTTGAGAGTCACGAGCATGGAGTCTCGGTTAAGAACCACCCAAAGGGAGTGTACTAGGGTTTAAACCTGCCAGACATGTTCTATCAGAGGTTCCCATAATCATCGTTCCATCTTTCGAATATTATCGGAGGAACGAATACTCGTATTCCAAGAATATTCTCAAGAGAAACTCTTATGAGTGTAGTGTCGCGTAACAATCGTGTCAGAACTTACATCTGAACGACCTCCGCACTACGGTCCTAAAAATAGGCCAAGATGGGTTTGGTAAACTAAGGTCCTTGGCTTCTGCGGAACATGATTGAAAGAATAATGCCTAACCACAAATAACTTGTGTGACATTATTAATCCAACATGACCTCCACCAAGTGAATGGGCTCGCAAGTCAACTGGCTAAGGAATACTCCACACCAGTCAACAAGACTATGCCATTCTCCTATCCTAGAGTGCACTCGAGTTCGGGTACAGAACTCATCTCACAGATCACCAAAGCAAACAGTAATTGTATATCAAGCAGTTCAATCATTACAATCAATACATTTATCCCAAATTGTACAAAAATATGTCATACAACAAATAACAATATAGCACAACAAGGGTGAAAAGTAGGCAATACCACCAAGGATCGATTTCTCCCCAGCAGAGTCGCCACTTTTCTGTAGCGGTGTATTCGTCGCTATATGATTTATCAATTAAACCATAAGCAAAGCATACAATGAAATTTCGAGTCGCCACCGCACTTTTATTTATCCAAAGGACTGGCTAAAAAGCGAACAAAAGCCTAAGAAGTTTTACACGTAGAAAACTAATAAAAAGATCAGAGAGTTTGGGTAAGGGGTAAATTACGCAATGGGAAGGTGTTAGGCACCCACTACGTCCTAGGTACTCCTAGGGAGCCCTTTTCACACTTGTTGTATAAGATTGTTATTTATTATGACATAAGTATTGTGCAAACATGATTGGGATGGTGAGAAAGAATGTACAATTTGATTATTTTTGTGTTCGAACGGATGAACCCGTTGCCTACGTACCTCCCATCAAAGGTAAGGATCAAAACGCCGTAGTTCGGCTAAAAGATTTCCAAAAGTTAGTGGATTCAATTTTAAACACAAGCCCTAAGGTCTTACGTTATCCACGGGAGAAAACTCAACCTTATACAAACAACAAGTCCACCATGTGAGAACAACTTCAACTTGCTAGTGAGGGGTTAACCCTATAATAAGCAAGGAAGACTTACAATTCAATCAACTAAGGACAAATAGGTGAGATTAACATCAACCAACTAAGATAAATCAAACCTATAGCTCATGTATGAAAAGATGAACAACGGACAAAGCCAAAACAATTGAATGGGTGAAGTTAATTGATTATGATTATGAAAGTGGAGTCAAAGTATGATTAAGATTAATTCAAAAGAAGTGTTATGAAATGGAGTTTGAAAAAAAGTCAAGGACTTGGGGTCCAGGTTTTTGGTTTGAAAAGCATGAAGATGTTTGCACAATATCTATCTCAAGTTTGAAAGTGATGTGTGAAAAGGTTTAGGACATAATGGGGATGAATGGATGAAGATGGATTGTAAAACTTCTTAGAAGGTTCACCTCTTGAAATCATATAGAAGATGATTCAAGTGTGTCCTTTGGAATGGGCAATGGATAATAACAAACAAACAAAGAAGAAAGTCAACAAAAGCGGATACCGGATGCCAATCACTGGGCTTATACCAATCTCCTAAAACAGAACTGGATATCAGAGGCCACTCTATGGACTTACACTAATATCCTCAAACAAAGAAATAAAAGTGGATACCGGATGCCAATCACTGGGCTTATACCAATCTCCAACAACAAAAACAACATTTGGATGTCAGATGCCAATTTATCTGGGCTTATACCAACCTCCAACATATGATCATAGGAAAACAAATGCCAAATTACACGGACTTACAATTGTATCCTCACATACAAACAAACAAAGCAACATATGATCATAGGAAAGCAAATGCCAACTTACAGGGACTTATAATTGCATCCTCACATACAATCAAACAAAGCAACAAGCAAAGATAAAAGGAGTGGCCAATGAAATGGTCTTATACTCACTTCCATATCATAGGAACAATAGCCAAAGGATGGTCTTACAACTGTCCTCAATGGGTAAACAACAATGATAATGTCACAAAGACAAATGAGATGATCATGCACTAATGAGCAATTAATGATGATAAATGCATAAAGCATACAAGCAAACATGTGCATATGAAGTAAGTGATCAATCAATGAAGTCAATCAGCACACACTATAACCAAACAAGGAGGCTCATACAAAGGGTAAGGCATTGAAGCCAACTGGAATAGGGTCAAAGGTGCTCTTAACCTTGCCATTGAGGGGCTAAGGTGAAGCAGATGAAAGGAGATGAGGGGTGTGCCTCATTGCTCTTATCCCTGGTCAGGGAGAGCATTTGAATATCAGAAGGTGTGGGAGTTCAGAAAGTAGGAACTCTCTCCATCTATTAGACTCTATAGATCTTGGGTTTGGATCTCAATGCTACAACCATGTAATGGGAGCAAGGAGAAGACTCAAAGAATAGTAGGAGATAGGTTGCTTATCTCTTTGATCTACCAATTGCCTTATTTAAAGGACTTTTCCTGCTTGGGACAAATGTAAACACACACAAGCATTGCCTCTTAAGGAGGACTTCAGACAGTTGCCTGGCCAAGTAACAGGCCAGGTCTTCCAGACTACATGAAGAAAAGGGATTATACCTCAATGCAAATTGCTACTTAAGCAAAGCAAAGCAAGTTCAAAGAACTAAGCAACTAATGGTACCTGAAATAGTCAAACAGAATCAGTACACAATTCAAAAGTTAAAGCAAAAGGAGGTAGGAATCAACAGTCAAAACAAACAGATAAATGTGCAATGCACAAGGCTCAAGGCATATGAGCCAAGCAACCTACAAAACAAAGAGGTTAGCTCATGATAAACAATCAAGCTTAATCAAATTTGTATGATCTCTTTGGAGCATTGTTGCTTAACCTGAAAACATGAACTCAAACATGAGCAACAAGACCACTAGGACAAGCCTAGGGTCAAAAGGGGATGAGAAAGTCAAAACAGGAAGTGAAATTCAACCAAAATCAAGTTCAAACAATCAAGAAGCAAACTCAATTGGTCCCATGTTCATATCATGCATCAATATGATTTCATAAGCAAATTAGGTCAAGGCATGGCAAATGAAAGCTCATAGAAGTCAACAGCAAGACTTAACTCAAAATCAATCATAAACAATTCAATAAATCATCAAATAATTCATGATCAATCATAATCCATAACATGACATGCATACCAAATTTCAGCTCATTCGGATCAAGGGAAGATGGTCAATGAAAATCAGAAAGTCAAAGCAAGTTTAAGCATGCTCAAAGAAGTCAACCAAACATGAATCAACTTCAAAAAATCATAAATCAGTGATAACATATGAGAAATGAATGGGATCAACACCATGACAAAGCTTAAGATGTCTACTAATCACATGTAAAATTTCAAGTTCATCCAATAAAGTATGAGAATTTCACAAATGAAATGGGAACATGTACCACAAAAAGTCAACATATGACTAAACAGGGGACAAAAATCTCAAACAATTAGAAAATGCCACAAATAATTCCAAGAAAATTCACATGTAAACTAGACATCCAAGAGTACATTCATGCAAAAACTCAAAGCAATTGGAGTTCAAGAAGCATGGTATTGAAAATCATGAAGTTAGACATCAATGGTGTGACACAAATTGTCACACCCTAATTCAAAAAATCATAACTCACAAACCAGATAAGATAAATTCACAAACTCTAAACCAAAATCACCATGAATGTGTCTAGTTTAAGCACAAAACATTTGGAGGCCATTGGATAATGCATCACCATTTCACAAATGTTTTGGCAAAAGGTACAAAATATGAGCACATGAACAAAACCCTAATACCATTTAAAATCCACTTATCCAAAAAATCAGGAAAAATCATGATTAAAAAGTAGAGATCCAGATGAACACAATGCAAAAAGTTTCATGAATTTTGGATCACAAATGAAGGAGCTATGATTTTTGCAAGATGATGCATCAAAATGAAATAAAAAAAAATAAAACAAGATGGATTAATGAGACAAGGGGCACGGCAGTGGCAAACTTGTAATAACCTAGGCCACTAAACAAAACGCTGCGCTTTGCACATGGAAACGAAATGTCCTGATTGGTTGTATGGGAATGAAACAGTACATTCATGCAAGGCACGTGAAGAATTTCTGGGCAAACATGGAAAATTAGGGTTTCACAGCTACAGTGTCACCATCTTCATCCAACCAAAATCGTGAAAATAAATTTCACCCAAAAATGGAAATCAAACATACCCTTATGACCAGCAAACAACATACATGCATAATCCAAACTCCATTTTCACTAAACCAAGCTAAACAAGAAGCATCGAGCAAAAACAAGTTTGGACATGAAACTTTAAAACCAGATTTCTCTTAAAATACTCAATCATTTTCAATGGTTCAAAGTTTAAAATGACCAGCCAAGTGAGATCTACATAATGCATAGCATGATTTAGAGAAATGAGAGACTCGAATTCTTACTTGTTCTTGAAGAAAATGGTGAAACAGTTGCTGTTTGGCTTGGCTTGCTCGAAACAAGTGCACTGCAAGGTTCCACAATATGTATGGTTGAAGATCCTAGCTCAGCAAGGCTTGAAATGGTCCAAGACGAAATCTGCCATGGATGAGTATTGATGTAACAGTGTGTTTTAATGGCTTTACAGTCGGGTGTTGTTGTTTGCAAAGGTTCAACAGAGGTTGGTGGATGAAGGCACAACAAACCAAACTCGAATTCCTTCAGGTTTCTTAGCAGAAATTTCAAATGAAGGGAAAATGAGAATTTGAAAGAGTGAGGATTTTTCTGTCTTGAGTGTGGCTGCTAGGGTTTCTCTCATCAGGAAATGACCATATATACTGCTGTTTAACATCTCTAATCAAGGTTAATGGAAAATGAAATTGGAATTGCTAATTAAGTGTCTTTTTGCTAATTTGAGTATTTTCACCTAAGTGCATGGTGCATGAGGCTGCAACTCGAATTGGGCCTTCAAACATGTTTCAAATGTCAATTCAGAACTTATCCAAATGGCAAAATGGATTGGAATTGGTTAATTTGAAAATTCACTTTTCACCCTCACTTGAAAATAAATCATGCAAGTTCAAAAATGCCATTTTGATTGGTGATGTTTTGGTGCATGATGATGACACTTTTGGAAAGAGGGGATCAAATGTGACTTGTTGCAAAAAACCCCACCCAAATTGGCCAAATGGTTTGAGAGATATGGCCTTTTGAAGTTCAAAAATTTTGGAGAATGATTTGATCATAACTTGCCAACCATACATGGGAATTGAGTGTTCTTGGACTTTTTGGAAATGGGAGAACAAGATCTTCAACTTTCGGGTTGGGCAAAAATTCATTTGAAGCTTGTATCATGATGTAAGTTTAGGATCAAGAAGTTTCCATTTTTGGCAAATTCCAATTACAGGTCAACTTTCTATTTCTGGAAATTTCTTGTCTGACTTTATTTTCTTCACTGTGGATGCTTGACATGATATATGAAGCTTGTATAGACATGAATGAGACCTCTCAGACCAAATCCCACCATCAAATCACTGATTAAATGGACAGTTGACCAAGTTTGACTTTCTAGGATTTTGGATGACTGGGCCATGTTCTGATGAATTCCAAACCCTAATTCCTTGAGATCTTGATTCCAAATGATGTCACAACACATATGAACTCTTGATGATTGATCATGGTGCCCAAATTCTGCAAGAATGGCCACCATCCACTGTTTAATGGCTGATTTGAATGTTTGACTGATGATTGCTTCAGCTGCAAGTAACATGGTTAGATGACAATATTTTTGTACTTTTTGGTTAGTAAACATATGAAAAGCAAAGATATACAAATGCAAAACATGCTTGGTGATCAAGAACCACACTCACAAGGTGACCCACCCACTAGGAGGGAAGCTAGGGTATGCAATGATCCTTGAGGCAATGATATGGTATGATATGGGCCATGAGGGATCTTAGGGCCAAAATTGGGGTCTTACACATATGTTCAATTATTCCATCTTGGCTAACTTTTTATGTGAGCTTCAAATGAGAAAATTGTCTTCATCAAAGTTATAGCTCTTTCAAAAACCTTTAAAATGGTTATAAATTTGACCTCATTTCAATTTGGGATGAATGATTTATGCATTTTTGAAGTTGAGGAAAATCACTTGTTCAATGGTATTGGTCCAAAATAACCTATAATTTATCCTCATATCACTTGCTCATAAAAGTTGATTTAGCTCTTCCTCCAAACATCAAAGTTGAAGTAGACACCTTGAATTTTATCAATTGATGACTAAGCTTTTTGAAGAAGTTACTCAACTTACCCAGATGAAACTAGGGTTTCCAAGGCAAACCAATTCCAAACTCTTGAAGAATTATTGATCAAAATAACATGTAAAGATCATGGGGACTCATATATGATGCCTAGAGACATTATGGATCATTCTTGGTTGAGCTCTTAGCAATGAGGGTCTTAAACCCTATATATGAACTTGATAGATCAAGGGTGATCAAGTGCCCTATGTAGCAGGGTATTCGTTACCTTTAGATTTATTGACTAAATCAAAAGTAAACATACAATTCAAGTCGCCACCGCACTTTTATTTACCCAAAGGAAAGGTTAAAAAGCGAATAAAAACCAAGTAAGAAGTTTTATCAAATAAAAAACTAATAAAAATGTCAGAGATCTAGGTAAGAGGGTTGGTTATGAAATGGGAAGGTTTTAAGCACCCAAAACATCCTTAGTACTCTAAGGGAGCCCTTTTTGCAAATATGTGTTGTAGGTTGGTATTTGTAAAAATATTTGTGCAAACAAGATTGGGGAGATGAGAAAAGAATAGATTATATTTAAAATTTGTTGTTTGAATGGATAAACCCATCGCCTACGTACCATCGCAAAGGTAGGATCAAAACCTCGTAGTTCGGGTAGAAATCTCAAAAGATTGGTGAATTGATTTGACCAAAAGCCTTAGGGTCTTTTGTTATCAAAGGGAGAAAACTCAACCTAAACCAACAATCCACCATGTGAGGAGGGCTTCAACATACTAGTGAGGGGTTAACCCTATAATAAGTATGGAAGACTTATAGTCCAATCACTAAGGATAAGGTGAGGTTTACATCAACCACTATGATAACTCAAACCTATGGCTAATGTTTATGAACAAAGTTTTTAACAAAGGTGGTCATTGGAACCACAAAAACAACTTGAAGTGAGTTGTATTTACAAGTTAAGGCTATTTACAAAATGAGGTCAAAGTTGAATTAAGGTTTATTCACAATGAGTATTAATGAAAAGATTTTGAAAAGTCAAAGGCATAAGGCCTAGGTTTCTAATTTGAACACAATGTCAAAGTTTGCACAAAATGAGTTTGGTTTGGGTTAGAATGGAGAGAAGAAGAGAAGGGCTAGTTCTAAAGCATACAAAGATGAGAGAAGAGATAAAACCCTTGGAGTTCCTTTTCTTGAAATCATAAAGATGATTCAAGATGCTCCTTTCCTTTGGACTTAGCAAGCAACAAGCAATCAAAACAAATATACATTCAAGCTCTTAAGATCTCCATTTGGCTTGTCTCTCTTAACTTGGATACTCATGACAATGGTCCTTCTTACTATCTCAAGAGTGAATACCTATCGCACAAGAGCAAACATCAAAAAGTTCACAACACAATAAGAGGAATGGACAAAGAATAAGTTTTGGAAAGGAAGTCCTTTGAAGTCAACTTTGAAATTTAGCATTCTAAAGGCATGAGGCCTAGTTGCTCTTCAACAAGTTTTAGAATTCTAAAGGCATGAGGCCTAGTTGCTCTTGAACTCCTTTAGGCATGGGTAAGGTCCTAATTCTAAGTCCTTTCTCCTTTTTGCATTGGGTTCACACAAACAAACATAAAGCAACAATATATTTATATACAATAATGAGCTCAAATAAGCAAAAGGAAAATGACATAAACATAAAATATGTGATCAAGTGAGCAAAATGAAAAGCAATATGAATAAATGAGCAAGAAAGTAAATTGCATTAAAGTAAATTGCAAGAAATTAAATGCTCAAATTAAAGTCAATAGTTAGTGGTTATGTTGTCATAAGACAATTTAGCGCTATGTTAAGCAATCGTAAATGGACTAATGTAGTAGTCACACCTATCTGAGGCCGATCAATAAAACTATAGGCAAATAAACACAAGTTAGAGATCATGACTAGTAAGCCAAACTCCTACAACTTGCCATGCCCAAAGAAAAGAGGAAGGCCTTGTATGGACTTTAGGTTTTTTGCTTGACCAAGAAGCAACCTATCTTGGACACAAAGCAACTCACTTGATCATGGATCAAGATGAGTTTGATTTGGATCAAAGAAGGTTAAGCCTCTTATATGTCAAGACTAACCATAAGACATTAACTCATTGGCCAAAATAAAAAGAAGAAGTGAGATGAAGATGAAATGAAATGGACAAAGAAATAAAGTATCAAACACAAATGGTTCTAATGTGAATCAAATCATCATCAACCAATGGTAAACAGAAGAGAAATGAAGATTAGAAGTCAACAAAGTCAAACATATTTTTTTGTATTTTTGAAATTAAAATAAATGCAAAATTAAAATGAACAAAATATGGTCAAACCTCAAATTCAATTCAAATCAACTTAGACAAGTCCAATTAAATTTTCATAGGTCTAACATGGTCAAACAAGATTTGACAAAATTTCTCAACAATTTTTGAAAACAGAAACTATTTTAAAACAATTAAAAACAATGAAAAATAACACAAATGAATTAAAATCCCAAATAAATCTCAAATCAATTAAGAAATTGATGAGACTATGTTTCATAGACTTATCATGATCCATATGTGTTAAGAAAATATTTTTGGAATTTTCAGATATCAAAAAGTATTTAAAATGAATTAAAAACTATTAAAAACAAAATAATTCACAAAAAATATTAAATGAAGTCACAAAAATAATAAAAAATCAGATTGTGAAACTAGATTTTTCAAGATATTTTTTGCCATTGGTCTTATATTTTTGTGACTTCAAATAAAATAGTTATGAATTTTTGAAAATAAAAGGAATTAAAAGAAATTAAATCAGAAAATAGAAAATAGCAAAAATCAGGAGCGCTTGGATGAGTCTCATTAATTGACGTGGCACCATCAAGTGGTCTTGAAGCGCTGTCATACCATAGGCCTTGGTCAAGCGCGTTACACAATGAATTAAAATAAGTCAACAAAAGGCATGGCCATGATTAAAATGTTGGAGCATCATCCAAGGGCTCAGAGGCATCCACGTGGGGATGGTGGTGGAAACCACCATCTTCTCCGGCCAAAGAACAAACTCCGGCCACCACGTGCAGGTTTTTGAACCTTAATGAAAATGAAAAACAATGGTACCAAAATGAAATTGGGGTGATGTACATCACCCCTGTAACCTTGGATCTTCCTCAATGTTTCTATTTAATGAGAAATCTGAGCTTGAAGATCAAGATGCACAAACTGAAATGTCTCAAATCATGAAATTAAGACCACCACTGGCCTGCCTCTTGCTCGAGGACTTCAGAAAATAGTTCAAACTCAAGCAATTCACATTGTATTTCAAGATCCATATCAAAACAGTTGAGTGATATACCTTTGAAGTGCAGCTTTGAACAACAAGATTTGCTCAAGTTCTTGATTCCAAATTGATCAAGAAATGTAATGTGGATGCAAGGCTAAGGAATTAAGACTTGAAGATCAACTAAGGATGTTGAAATTAAAGCTTGAAATTGAGAAATAAAAACTGAAATTCCTTTGAGTGAGGTTGGGTTTCCAATTCTGTAGAGTTTCAAATCACCTTGAGGTTGAAATTTGAATGAGCAAGGCCCTCTATTTATAGCTGAACCTGATGCAATGAGGTGATTTGCTTGTGTGCATGAAGATTGAGTCTTCCATGCATGGGCCTGTACAGGCGCATGTGAGGCCCAAAAGTGGATGGAATTGCAAGCTGACATCATTTTGGAGTGAATTGGACGTGCACAAGGCCTGGCATTTTCTTGCATTTCAAGTTACAAAGTGAATTGCATATTTGAACATAAACCTTTAGCTCTTCGAAAGTCCCACATGGAAAATCGAAACATGGTGGTGTGAGTAATGGTTGGAAAGCTCTTGTCATAAGGAACAAAATCTATGTTGGGCAAAAATCCATTTGAAGTTTGGAAAATTATGAAATCTGGCTTTGAAATTTGAGGTACAAAACATGTCTAGGTTTCCTTTGAATTTTTTTACCAAAAGTGATCAACTTCAAGCCCTTCTGTTTCAATGATGCAAGCCTCAAATGGAAAAACCTCCAACATAAACGTTATAGATACTTTAAAGGTAATCAATTTAGACTTAAGTTTTGCATCATTTGGATTTTTAATGAGAAATTTATGGGTACTTGAAGTTGGACATTTTTCAAATTCAATGGTTTTGGTTCAAAGTGACCTATAATGTTTTGTATTATCACATGTGTTTATTTTAGGATTATGAAATTTTGTCCAACATAACATTTGAAGTAGACATCTTAATATTCCAAATTAAATTAGTCTCACCTTAAAATCATAAAAAATAAGGAAGTTAGGTCTTTGGGAAGTTGACCCAAAATTAGGGTTTCAGTCAAAATGACCTACAATGTTTTGAAATGAATGATGACCTTCCAAGTTTCAAATGGATTTTTTATGAACATGAAAGTTGTGCATATGGTTCTTAAAAACATTGTTTATCTTAGGGTCATCCTCATTTGACAAACACATCAAAAGTTGTGTCTCAGTGGATCTTAGTTTGGTCAGATGACTTGACTGGTCAACTTCTCAAGGCCAAACTTTAAATCTTGATGTATGAATGATTGAGGATCCTCAAGTAGGCTAATATATTCATAAAATAATGAATGGAAGAACTTCCCTTTATTGAATTTGATCATAGGTTGAGGTTGCTTAATGAGCAAGGCACAGTCAATGCATAGTTGAATTAGGGTTTCCTTGGGAAACAATCCTCAAGCCCTTTGGGTTATCTTGATCAAATTGGAAAATTGAGATACTTGGGAGACATATATGATAATTAAGAACTTTGTGGACTATTGTCATGCTTGTTATCATCTTCATCTAGCCACTTCATTGAGCAAAAGAGCCTCCTAGGAGCAGGGGATCTCATGATTACTTGAGATTCAAAACAAAAAGAGTTAGTGACATATTTTTGTGCTTTTGGTTAGTTAAACAAATAAGAAAAGCAATAATATACAATACAAGCATACCTGGTGGTATCAACCACTCACGCAAGTCTCACCCCTAGGGTTAAGGAGCCACACATGCTATGATCCTTGAGGCAAATGCATTAAGCAATGATATGATGCCATGAGGGATCTTAGGGTCAAAATTAGGGTCTTACAGATGCCCCTATTTAAGGTCATTCTAGCTAGAGATATGAAGGTTAAAATCTTCGTCTCGACGAGGTAGAATGGACTTAAATAATAACAAAGAGACAAATTTTGGTCCCTAAGAGACCTCATGATGCAGATGTATGCATGAAAAAGTTAATACTATGTGGGGACATATGGCCACAAAGGAAAACAAATCAGGAGAAACTGAAAATCCATAGGAGTAATATACTCACTAGGGAGATAGAGACTCTGGGGTGAAATAAGGGTAAAATGCGTGAGCAGGTCACGACTTGAGAACTTGCTGGGAGACACGAAGGGATTCCATGAAAATAGATCGATGGAAAGACTCGAGCTGACGCAAAGATTCATATATTGGGGAATATGCCAATACATCAAAACTATCCGCAAAGGATACTTCGGATAAAAATCCGGACTCAGACGGAGATGTCCACAAAGGACTCAGCTGAGGAAGAAAAATGAGATATTACCAACATCTGGGTAATAAACTCAAAAAGAGACATGTCATCAAAACACCGACTACTGGGTGAGAACAACACGCTCAGGGAGTAAGAATATCTAAGACCGGTATAAGGGTGAGAGATATCAATCATCCAAAACATCTGAGGAGGACCCAAAAGTCATATCTTAACTCAGGAAAAACTCACTCCGCAGGGGACAAAAAGTCATAATAGGGAGCAGAAGGAAGGATCATCGGGGATACCGGTTACTTGGCATATAATAGGTGACCAACCAGGCGTGACTTGGGAACATATCCAAGACACTCATCATCCGAAAAGGAGGGATGAAAAAGCAAACTCAATTTACAGGATGGGTATTCGATTCCACAAGGAAAAACGAATCTTACTCAACTGGGGAAGAAAAAGACTTTGACTGAAGAGCGCATGAGATATATTATCTATTACTGTCAGAAGTAGGTAACATACTCGCATGGAAGATTATCCATAACCGGTTACTAGGTTAATAAAGGATAAATCGATCGAAAAGAAAGGACATCGAGATACCGGGTACTGGGTATAAAATGATGACCAATCCAAAGGAGAAACAATCATTAACGAACAAGGGCAAAATGAAAGATGACTCGCGGGGGATTAATTGCTTGGCAAAAGCGATCATCCGAGAGATATATCACCGGTTACTGGGTGGTATGCTCAGAAAACGAAAGAATATCAATACCGAATATTGGATAAAGATAACCAACAAAGAGGGGATTACATCTACCGGTTACTGGGTAGAAAACCACAGAAATAGGACTTACAACTACCGGTTACTGGGTAGAAGGCCACAGAAATAGGACTTACAACTACCGGTTACTGGGTAGAAGGCCACAGAAATAGGACTTACAACTACCGGTTACTGGGTAGAAGGCTACAAAGTTCGCTGGGGAAGAGCTGGACAATTACTGGTTACTGAGCAATTTGAACAACTAAACCACAGGGAACTGCGGGGGAATAACAAGAAGGAAGTCAATCTAGGAACAAACTAGAAAAACACAATCAAACAAGACTTAACCCGATGAGGATATAACTCATGGAAGTAATTCCATCCAGATACACAACTGGGGAGGAAACTGAAACAAAAATCATCCATGAGGACATAACTCAGTGGGGAATATAGAATGAAAGATAGACACTTTCTGCCTATAGGGCTGACTCTATATGGAGAGATCAGACACCAACATCTGCTTGGGGGGAGAATATTTCACCCACAGCAGGAGATAACAAGCAAAGATATATGGCAAGGAATGCAACATGAATATCTGAATGCTATAATTGTGCATGTATATGCGTGGTTTATGTATGATTAATGCTGACAGACAGACACATCTAACACAAACAAGTCTGAGAATCAATGGACGGACATCCGGTATAACATCTCAAAAGAGAAAGGCCGGGCCCATAGGAGAAATCAAATCTGGTGGGAAGCGTCGAATTACAGGAGACACAAACCACTGCTGGGGATAGGCAAAGTCTTAGCTGAGGAACATGCAGAGATATCAATAAGATCTATCATAGAAGAACTCTACTGGGGATCTTATCAGGGGATGATATGAGACTCCATGGGGAACAACCACCAAACAGATACACATCGATCAAGCATTCTCTTCTAACTGCTGAAGAGACATCTCTGCTAACAGGAGAAGGAACAAATTGCTCCGTTGGGGGAGGAAACAACACATCTTCCTCAAAATCCCTAAATACTGGAAAATGTCTTCCATTCGGAGGGGATACCAATGTCAAGCTAGGATCAGGCAACCCTACAGGGGATGGTCTGCAGGCGACCATACCGGGGATAGTCTGCTGCAAGCAACCCTACCGGGGGTGAGCTGTAGGCAAACCTGCTAGGGAGAAACCACAAGTACCTCCGGAGGAACTGTCTTGGCTAAGGGAATTGGAAGTGAATCCTTCATCAATATGTGCCATGCTGGGGATGAAAAGGGAACAAACCCTTCACCAATTGCTCTAGGAAACTACTGCTGAGGAGATATCTGAAAGATAGCTTTGCAGGGAACACATGCTTACTCCGCCGAGGACTTCTACTCATGTTGGGAATTCCTGCTCACTGGGGGAAAGACAACTTCCTCAAGAATAAATAGCATATCAACTTTTATCAATCTATAAGGGATTTTAGGCTAGTCCACACAAGGGATGACAACCATATAATTGATAAAACACAAATGCTAGTGCCTGATATAGAGTTGTTGAGGTTTTATTCTTTCTGCGCTTGCTGGAGACAACCTGAAAGATGATAAAGAGGATACAAACTTGCCAGAAGTATGAACAAATGTTATACCTTTTGGAGATCGTACTATCCTTGGGAGAGCACGGAAGACATTCCATTTATCCTTTCAGTCATTGTGAATGTTCACTTTGTTTTAAAAAAACAGTTTATAAAAACTTTATTCGTTTAAATCAATGATATTTATCAATTAAAACACACAAACATTTGTTAAACAGAAACAAATAAGAGTGCAATGAATTGGATAAAGCTCAAATTTATTTGATAGATTGGTAGTCCGCAAATGGCGAGACTCCATGGATCTTTACAAATTTGAAATTGGTGATATATATTGGAAAAAAGGGCTACATTGAACATAATGACCATTTCTCCACCAACTCTGAATCCAATGTATTTGAAGCTTCAGCTGACGATGACTGAGCGAGAATCTGTGATAGAAGACACTTGTAGAATGAAGTCTTGTCAGGATGCAGTTACTTGCCAAATCCCTAATCTTTGCCTAGATTTCCCCAAGGTGAGGTACTCAGTCTAGCGGGATATATATTTATTTTTTATGTCTCTAACTTTTGCCTGGACCGCCCTTTCGGGTTTTCAATCCACCGAGACGCTTATTTTTGCCTAAGTCGCCCTTTCGAGTTTTCAACTTAGCGAGCTATTCTGTTTTTATTTTTAGGCGAAGTATTTCTTGACTGCATCTGAATTCACAGGACGGGTGAAATCCTCCCCATCCATAGTTGTAAGTATCAAAGCACCGCATGAAGAGGCTCTCTTAACAACATATGGACCTTCATAGTTTGGAGTCCACTTGCCCCTGGAATCGGGCGCGAAAGACAAGACTTTCTTGAGCACGAGGTCACCTTCTCGGAACACACGAGGCTTGACCTTCTTATCAAAGGCTTTCTTCATCCTCTGCTGATATAACTGACCATGGCACATGGCAGTTAATCTCTTCTCTTCAATCAAATTTAATTTGTCATAACGACTCTAAACCCATTCAGCCCCAGTCAACTTGGCTTCCATCAAGACTTTCATTGATGGGATCTCAACCTCTACGGGGAGCACAACCTCCATGCCATATACGAGAGAGAAAGGGGTTGCCCCTATTGAAGTGCGGACGGATGTACGATAACCATGCAAAGCAAATGGCAGCATCTCGTGCCAATCTTTGTACGTAACAACCATTTTCTGGATAATCTTCTTGATGTTCTTGTTATCAGCTTCAACGGCCCCATTCATCTTGGATCTATAAGGAGAAGAATTATGATGTGCAATCTTGAACTCGCTACACAGCTCTTTCATCATCTTGTTGTTCAAGTTAGATCCATTATCAGTAATGATCTTGTCTGGCACACCATATCGACATATGAGTTGATTCTTGATAAACCGCACAACCACCTGCCTGGTCACATTTGCATACGATGCCGCTTCAACCCACTTGGTGAAGTAATCAATAGCTACGAGAATAAAACGGTGACCGTTAGATGCCTTTGGCTCAATCATGCCAATCATGTCGATTTCCCACATGGAGAAAGGCCATGGTGATGAAATAACATTCAGAAGTGTCGGGGGAATATGGATCTTATTCGCATAAATATGACACTTGTGGCATTTCTTCACATATTTGCAGCAGTCAGACTCCATTTTCAGCCAATAGTAGCCTGCTCTGAACATCTTCTTTGCCATGGCATGTCCATTGGAATGAGTACCAAATGAACCCTCATGGACTTCAGTCATCAACAGGTCTGCTTTGTGTCTATCCACGCATCTAAGCAAAACCATGTCGAAATTCCTCTTATAAAGCACATCACCATTGAGGTAGAAACTTCCAGATAATCTCCTCAAAGTCTTCTTATCTTTACCAGATGCCCCAGGTGGGTAAATCTGACTTTGGAGAAAGCATTTGATATCATAATACCATGGCTTATCATCTTTTACTTCTTCAACTGCAAATACATGAGCTGGTCTATCCAAGTGCATCACGATAATATTGGGGACTTCATTCCAATATTTCACCATAATCATTGAAGCAAGCGTAGCAAGAGCATCCGCCATCCGATTCTCATCTCTAGGAATATGATGGAAGTCAACCTCAGTAAAGAAAGTTGAAATCCTCCTCGCATAATCTCTATATGGGATGAGGCCAGGCTGATTCGTCTCTCATTCACCCTTAATCTGATTAACAACAAGGACCGAATCGCCATAAACATCAAGATGTTTGATCCTAAGATCAATACATTCTTCCAAACCCATAATACAGGCCTCATACTCCACCATATTATTCGTGCATTTGAAAGTCAGCCTTGTTGTAAAAGGAAAATGTGTGCCCTAAGGAGTAATAATCACTACCTCAATACCATTTCCATACTGATTAGCAGCGCCATCGAATACCATACCCCATCGGGAACCAGGCTCTGGCCCTTCATCGAGCGTAGGCTCATCGCAATCTTTCATCTTCAAATATAGAATCTCCTCATCAGGGAAGTCATACTGAATAGACTGATAATCCTCAATTGGTTGATGTGCCAAGTGGTCAGCCAAGATACTATCTTTAATAGCTTTCTGAGCTCGATACTCAATGTCATACTCAGATAACAACATCTGCCAACGGGAAATCCTACCAGTTAAAGCAGGCTTCTCAAAGATATACTTGATTGGATCCATTTTGAATATCAACCAAGTTGTATGATTTAACATACACTGGCGTAAGCGCTTAGCAGCCCAAGCCAAAGCACAACATGTCTTCCCAAGCGTTGAGTATCGAGAGTCACAATCAGTGAACTTCTTACTTAAGTAGTATATTGCATATTCTTTCTTCCCTGATTCATCTTGTTGACCCAATACACATCCCATGGAATCATCAAGCACGGTCAAGTACATAATCAATGGTCTCCCTTCCACAGACGGAGACAGAATCAGAGGCTCAGGCAGATACTCTTTGATACTATCAAAGGCCTTGTGGCAATCTTCAGCCCAATCATGACACTGATCTTTCTGGAGGAGCTAAAATATAGGCGCACATGTGGCAGTCATGTGGGATATAAATCTGGAAATGTAATTCAAGCGGCCAAGAAAACCTCGGACTTGCTTCTCAATTTTGGGCGCAGGCATCTCTTGTATTGCTTTGACCTTGGCAGGATCAACTTCAATACCTCTTTCACTGACAATAAAGCCCAATAACTTTCCGGAACGGACTCCAAATGTACACTTGTTCGGATTCAGGCGGAGTTTGTACTTCCTCAAACGTTGGAAAAGCTTCAACAAGTGTTCTACATGTTCAACTTCCGTTCTAGACTTCGCAATCATATCATCAACATATACCTCGATCTCCTTGTGCATCATATCATGAAACAAGGTAATCATAGCTCGTTAATACGTGGCTCCGGCGTTCTTCAAACTGAAGGGCATCACTCGATAACAGAATACCCCAAGGTATGATGAATGTTGTCTTCTCCATATCCTCGGGTGCCATTTTAATCTGGTTATAACCGGAAAATCCTTCCATAAATGAGAAGACATTGAACTTAGCTATATTGTCTACCAACATATCAATATGTGGTAGAGGAAAATCATCTTTCAGACTAGCTTTATTCAAGTCACGATAGTCTACACACATTCAGACTTTTCCATCTTTCTTAGGCACGGGCACAATATTGGCCACCCATTGAGGATATGTAGAAGTCACCAAAAACCGCGCATCAATTTGCTTTTGAACTTCTTCTTTAATCTTCACTGCCATATCAGGATGAGTTCTTCTGAGCTTCTGCTTTACAGGCACACACTCAGGCTTCAAAGGCAAGAAATGTTGCACAATACCAGTATCTAGACCAGGCATGTTTTCATATGACCAGGAAAAGACGTCGACATATTCTCGTAGCAACTCAATCAACCCCTTCTTAATAGACTCTTCCAAGAGTGCCCCAATCTTCACTTCACGAATGCAGTCTTCAGACCCCAAGTTGATTGTTTCCAAATTCTTAAGATGCGGCTGAATGATCTTCTCTTCGTGCTCAAGCAGACGGGTCATCTCGTCAGGAATCTCTTCAACATCATCTTCTTTGGCCTTAAATACAAGGAACTCAAAGTTGGTAGATGGTGTTGGATCATTATGTTCAATGGGTTTAATTAACCTGCATAACGATTTTGAGTATAAAAGAGATTTCAGAATTCAAGCAAGGCAAATCATTATGCAGATGAAAAGATTGATTTTATTCTCTTTTTTAGGTTTTATGGTGATCACCAATTTCATGCAAAAAGGAAAAAGGAAAAATAATTTGGAAAAAACCAACATTTAACATGTAATCTTTGAATGAATATCATTGTATTAATCAAATATGCCAACAATGTCATCGCTTCTCCTTTTGGCATGGGAGAAGGGTTTTCAAACAAAATGAACACATTACGTAGACTTGTGGATAACTGTTGGAACATCAACAACGGCCCAATTATTGCAGATTCCACCCGGGATGACAAAGTTGCCAAGGTCTTCCTCTTCATCATCTTCAACAATGGCAGCAGCTTCCTGATCTTCAACCGTGTGGATAAAACCTCCACTTTGGAACAGCTCACGCTCATTGGAAACACCTGAAGAATACCCTATGCCAGCTCGGGACTTATTATCTTCCATCTTGATCATTTGCCACAAACCAGTAGTTGCACCATGCTCAATGGCCAACTTAGCATCATTGTACGAAGCAAATAAAGAAAGTCCTTTCCTTGAAGGCTCAGCAATAGACAAGGCTTGGAACGGAGTCCCAACCTCATCCTCAGCGTCTATGTAGGAAAAGGAAGATAAATGGCTAACCAATAAAGCCTTCTCTCCCCCTATCACCACCAACTTTTTATTTTTGACAAACTTCAACTTCTGGTGTAGGGTGGATGTCACGGTGCCTGCCTCGTGAATCCATGGTCTGCCAAGCAAACACCTGTATGATGGATGGATATCCATGACCTGGAAAGTGATCTAGAAACCACTAGGTCCAATCTTGATCTGGAGCTCCACTTCACCGATCACAGTTTTCCTCGATCCATCAAAATCTTTCACTACCACTCCACTCTGCCTCATGGGAGGCCCCTGGTACGAAAGTTTGGCAAGAATGGATTTTAGCAACACATTAAGCGATGATCATGTGTCCACCAACACATTGGACAAGGCATCATCTTTGCAATTCATGGAAATGTGTAGAGCCAAATTATGGTCTTTCCCCTCCTCGGGAAGATCAACATCACAGAAGCTCAAATTGTTGCAAGCGGTTATGTTTGCAACAATGCTATCAAACTGCTCAATAGTGTCATCGTGATCCACGTATGCCACGTCCAACACCCTCTGGAAAGCTTCACGGTGCGGCTCAGAATTCATCAACAAAGATAGGACATATATCTTTGATGGAGTTTGTAGCAGCTGATCAATAACATTGTATTCACTCCTCTTGATGAGCCTTAGCATCTCATCACCATCCTCTTTCAAAATGCCATGCTGGCCAACCAGGATAGGAGTGTTTTTAACAACAGTAGGGTCAACACCCTTCACAACAGGATTAGAAGAAGAAGTCCCCACGGGACTAGCAGGATCACTACAGGTCTTCATGGGGTTTCGGCGGAGCCGAGAAAACAAGACCACTACAGGTCACACCACTGACGTCTGAGATGCTAACCACAGAGGTTGAGGTCAACGACACCTCCTTCCCATCTTCTAGCATCACAACATTATATCTGTAGGGAACAGCTTTATCAGATGAATACAGGACAGGACCCGCTGGCTTTATCACAAGAGATGGTGACACTTTCTTCTTGTTGCCATCATACTTGACGACAATAGACTCTAGAATTATAAATATAGGGGAAATAACATCAACTTCATCCTCATTGCGATTCTGAAGTATTTCGATCATTCCCTGATCCAGCATCTCTTGGATGTCCTTCCTTACTTGTCGGCATCCTCTCTCGTTGATAGTGCACACCTGGCACCTATCATGGTCATGCTCATAGTGACTGTATCCACACAACAGTTTATGCATCTCAACCAAAGATTGCCTGATATCATTAACATACAGGACTTTATATTTGCCAGGGCATCCCTGGACCATATTCACATCAGCTTTCCCATGCTCGAGCAATGGGTTCTTCTTCACATTAAGACCTACATCCTCGAAAAATAAAATCCCACTTCTCACAAGGTCTTGCACCTTGGTCTTCAAGGGATATCAATTCTCCACATCATGTCGGGGGGCACCGGAATGATATACGCAATGTAGTTCAGGCTTATACCACCACTGAGGGTTAGTCGGTACAGCAGAAGGGTCTCGTGGAGTAATTAACTTTCTATCGATCAGAGAAGGATAGAGTTCAGCATATGACATCGGAATCGGGTCAAAAGTTACCCTCTTCCTCTCGTAGTTGCTGGTGCTGGTGTTATTGTTGTTTTGAGGCTGGTAGGCCTGCTGTTGTGGATGATGTTGTTGTTGATATTGTTGATGTTATTATTGTTGTTGATGATGAACTTCTCTAAAGGCATGTTCTATATGAGCCACCTGGTGTTGGCTGACGGCAGGGCGAACAACCTTCCTCTTCATAGAGGGCCTTCTTTTGATATGGGAAGACACAACATGTGCCTCTCCCTCGTTATTCTTCACAAAGCTCCCATATCTCTTTGCTGAAGAGCTGTCTTCTCTAGTCAAACGTCCTTCACGGACCCCTTCCTCTAGCCTCATCCACATATTCACCATCTCGGTGAAGTTTGAGGGAGCATTGGCTATCATCCTCTCATAATAGAAAGAACTCAAAGTCTTCAAAAAGATCTTTGTCATTTCTTTCTCTTCTAGGGGTGGCACTATCTGAGCTGCCAACTCGCGCCATCTCTGGGCGAATTCTTTGAATGTCTCTTTCTCTTTCTGGGACATCGCCCTCAACTGGTCCCTATCAGGAGCCATATCCACATTATATTTGTATTGCTTGACAAAGGCCTCACCAAGATCGTTGAAGGAGCGGATGTTCGCACTGTCCAGACCCATGTACCACCGAAGCGGATAAGCAGCTGGTCATTATCTGTTTGCGTTGACATCTTGCGAGCGTACATCACAAGATGGCTGAGAGAGCATGTGTTTCCCTTGTACTTCTCAAAGTCAGGTACTTTGAACTTTATAGGGATCTTCACGTTGGGCACAAGGCACAACTCAGTAGCACTCTTACCAAAGAGGTCCTTACCCCTCAGAGTCTTCAGTTCCTTGCGCAGCTCAAGGAATTGATCTTTCATTTCATCCATCTTTTCATATACGTCCGGGCCCTCAGATGGCTCGGAATGATATATGGTGTCTTCAACTCTTGGCAAGGTGTGCACAAAGAGAGGTGGCACAGAAAGGACCGGGCTAGATGCCGGCAGAGAAGCAAGAGTTGGAGCAAAACCCTCGGGCACAAAATTGGCAGGCATTCCCCAGGGGAACCCGGCTGGCATAGTTGGAGCAAAATGGGCTGTTGCGGCAGGCACAGTTGAAGAAGCGGCCTCAGAAATAACCGTCCTCGCGGGAGGAGTTGCAGGAGTTTGCGACGATTGGCTTTGAGCAGCCAACACTGACTCCATCATGGCAGTCAGCCTAGCAATCCCGTCCTTCAATTCCTGGTTCTCTTTCTCTATATGCTCCATGATCCTTGATAGATTAGCTCTTGTGTTATGCCGGTGCGTCAGCTTGTCTTCAAAATAAATGAAGAGCAAAGAGTTAGACCACTGAGCTAAACAAAACCTGCTTATGCATATGGTGCATGCAATGTTTGTGCATATGATTTGTTTTTTATTTGAGGAACTTTATAGAGATCTATTTGAAATATTTGAAAATATTAATCTTTTAAGACATATCGGGAATACTCATAGCAATAATATCTGGGAAAATATTTACACCAAAGAAGTAGTACAGTTTTGGTAACCAAATACAATACAAGAGGAAAGGAGAATAAACATCCTATGGAGCCCTAGAAACAATCGTCCAAAGCTCTCAAGATCGGAAGATATGCTGCACGAAGCCTCTTCACCTCTCTCATATAAGCTGCTTCCATATCAGCTTTCTCCTTGGCGAGTCGATCATACTTCCTCTTCCAAAACTTGGATGACTGAGGAAGAAGAGAAGTAACCATATCATCAGGCTCATCAATAACCTGATGCTCCAGAAATTCTATCACAGCATCTTTATCTCTGAGTTGCTGAAGTAGTTCCTCTCGCTCACGAACCCAAGCATTCAAACAGTCTTCATCTCTCAACTCCTCTACTCCTTGGTTAGGGAGGGTTAAAGGCCCAACCTCAATCACAGGGGTAGGTCTCGGATAATCATAGGGCATGCGGAACTCAAAATCTCTCTTCCTCACCCAAGCGGTGTAGGGTTCCAAAGCAATACAATTTCTTTGGACCAAGCTCTTTCCTTCCCTTCCTATGAATCTTGCGCCAGGCGTGGACCATTCTGCCCTTCAAGTTCTGGGGATCTTTACCCTCTTGAAAGAACACACCTTCCAACAGAATGTTGTTAGGTTTATCCTTTAAGGGGAACCCAAGCTGACGGCGAGCCAAAATAGTGTTATAGTTAATTCCACCACATGTACCAAGAAGAGGCACATTGGAGAATTCACCACAAGAATCAATAATCTGCACACCATTGCACACACGATTATACCAAAAGATATCATCATTAGTGAGAGATATAAGTCTCGTAGACCAACGTAGACATCCCTTGTTCTCCTTGAAGGCAAGCGTCTGAGTCAAGTGCGAAATAAACCACTTGTACAATAGAGGCAAACAACACACAATGGCACCACCACCCTTTGCATTCCTCATATGCAAAGAGAAATAAGTGTCACCCAACAGAGTCGGAACGGGATTAAGAGTAGAGAAAATCCTAATAGCGTTCAAATCCACAAAATTGTCAATGTTGGGAAATAACACTAGCCCATAAATGAGAAGTACAAATACGGCTTCAAAGGCGTCCTCACTCATGGCCTTCCCAAACAAAGTAGCTTGGGTGATGAGAAAATCAGATGGGAGACCTTGAATTCCACCTTTGGTAGTCATATGAGCAACAATATTAGATACATCTATGTGAAGTAGATCAACAATCTCTTGGGAAGAAGGAACTCTCTCCAAACCACTGAACGACAACTGATCCAGAATAGGTATACCCACATGATAGGCATACTCCTCAAGTGTAGGCAAAAGCTGGAAATCCGGAAAAGTGAAGCAACGGTACAGAGGATCATAGAACTGCACCAACACGCTCATCAGACCTTCATCCACCTGAGTAGAAAGAATAGATAGAACCTTCCCATGACGAGCTTTCAACTCCAAAGGCTCTAATACATAAGAGGTCAAACTCCTTAACTCTTTCAAGTTAGGTTGTCTGAAACTGTATTTCTTCGTATTCCTTCTTTGTTTATCCATGTCTGAAAATTTGCAAATAGACCTCTTAAGTTCCTTAAAATTTTTCATTGTTGATGATATGGATTCAAATGAATGCATGAATGCATGGATGCAATAATCACACTCAAGGATCAAGCAAGTCACACCACATAAAGGTCACGGGATGGATCAAGTCATCCTCAATATCAATCATCCATTTTGGTGGATTATGGTTTACACCTCATCAACAACCAAGTTCCATTGATATTGAGGATATACAAGAACGGATCAACCGCGAATCATGGGTTTGTTGTAAGTCACGAGCATGGAGTCTCGGTTAAGAACCACCCAAAGGGAGTGTACTATGGTTAACTTGACGATCATGTTCTAAAAAGGTTCCCATAGTCATCATCTCATCCTTTGGATATTATCGGATAAAACGACTACTTGTATTCCAAAAATATTCTCAAGAGAGACTCTTATGAGTGTAGTATCGCGTAACAATCGTATCAAATCTTACACTTGAAGGATCTTCGCACTACGTCCTAAAATAGGCCAAGATGGGCTAGGTAATCTAAGGTCCTTGGCTTCTAAGGTTTATATTGGAAAGAGTAATGCCTAACCACGACTACTCGTGTGACATTATTGATCCTAACAAGACCTCCACCAAGTGAATGGGCTTGCAAGTCAACTTGCTAAGGAATAACTCCACACAAGTCAACAAGACTATGCCATTGTCCTATCATAAGTGCACTCGAGTTCGGGTATAGAACTCATCTCACAAGAAACCACCAAGCATACAAGCAATTGATATATCAAGCAAATCATACATTACAAACAATACAGTCATCCCAAATTTGCACAAAAATGTGTCACAAATAAACATAAACATACAACACACAAAGGCAAAAAGTAGGCAAAACCCACTAGGGTAAATATGCATCCCTAGCAGAGTCGCCACTTTTCTGTAGCGGGGTATTCGTTACCTTTAAATTTATTAACTAAATCAAAAGTAACCATACAATTCGAGTCGCCAACGCACTTTTATTTATCCAAAGGAAAGGTTAAAAAGCGAACAAAAACCAAGTAAGAAGTTTTATCAAATCAAAAACTAATAAAAATGTCAGAGATCTAGGTAAGAGGGTTGGTTATGAAATGGGAAGGTCTTAAGCACCCAAAACATCCTTAGTACTCTAAGGGAGCCCTTTTTGCAAATATGTGTTGTAGGTTGGTATTTGTGAAAATATTTGTGCAAACAAGATTGGGGAGATGTGAAAAGAATAGATTATATTTACAGTTTGTTGTTTGAATGGATAAACCCATTGCCTACGTACCATCGCAAAGGTAGGATCAAAACCTCGTAGTTCGGGTAGAAATCTCAAAAGATTGGTGAATTCATTTGAGCAAAAGCCTTAAGGTCTTTTGTTATCAAATGGAGAAAACTCAACCTAAACCAACAATCCACCATGTGAGGAGGGCTTCAACATACTAGTGAGGGGTTAACCCTATAATAAGTATGGAAGACTTATAGTCCAATCACTAAGGATAAGGTGAGGTTTACATCAACCACTATGATAACTCAAACCTATGGCTAATGTTTATGAAAAACGTTTTTTACAAAGGTGGTCATTGGAACCACAAAAACAACTTGAAGTGAGTTGTATTTAAAAGTTAAAGGTATTTACAAAATGAGGTCAAAGTTGAATTAAGGTTTATTCACAATGAGTATTAATGAAAAGATTTTGAAAAGTCAAAGGCATAAGGCCTAGGTTTCTAATTTGAACACAATGTCAAAGTTTGCATAAAATGAGTTTGGCTTGGGTTAGAGTGGAGAGAAGAAGAGAAGGGCTAGTCCTAAAGCATACAAAGATGAGAGAAGAGATAAAACCCTTGGAGTTTGTAGCGGTGTATTCGTCACTTTATGATTTATTGATTAAACCAAAAGCAAAGCATACAAAGAAATCGAGTCGCCACCGCACTTTTATTTATCCAAAGGAATGGCTAAAAAGCGAACAAAAGCCTAAGAAGTTTTACACATAGAAAACTAATGAAAAGATCAGAGAATCTGGGTAAGGGGTAAATTACGCAATGGGAAGGTGTTAGGCACCCAAAACGTCCTAGGTACTCCTAGGGAGCCCTTTTCACACTTGTTGTACGAAATGTTATTTGTTTATGAAATATTTATTGTGCAAACATGGATGGAAGGGATGAGAAAAGAATGTACAAATTATTATTTTTGTGTTTGAACGGATGAACCCGTTGCCTACGTACCTTTCCATGGAAGGTAAGGATCAAAACGCCGTAGTTCGGCTAAAAGATTTCCAAAATATGAGTGGGTTCATTTTAAAACAAAAGCCCTAAGGTCTTTCGTTATCCACGGGAGAAAACTCAACCTTATACAAACAACAAGTCCACCACGTGAGAAAAGCTTCAACTTGCTAGTGAGGGGTTAACCCTATAATCAGCAAGGAAGTCTTACAATTCAATCACTAAGGACAAAAGGTGAGATTAACATCAACCAACTAAGATAATTGAGATCTATGGCTAATGTATGAAAACTTAACAAGAATGGACAAAGCCACAAAACAATTGAATGAGTTGGATTAACCAATTAGAATTTATTCACAAAAGATGGTCAAAGTATGATTAGAATTCAATTCAAAGAAGTATTAAGAAAATGAGGTTTGAAAAATCAAAGGCTTAAGGTCTAGGTTTCTAATTTGAAAAGAAATGAAAATGTTTGCACAATATTTTTCAAGTTTTGGTTAACATGCAAATGGAGGTTTAAAGAAACAAAATGATGGAGGGTGAGGGAGTGTAAAACTTCTTATATGTTCACCTCTTGAGATCACATGGAAGATGATTCAAGTGATTCCTTTGGAATAAGGCAACAATGCAAATAAGCAAATGAACAAAGTAAATGGATACCGGATGCCAATCAATGGACTTACACCAATCTCACAAACAAAGATGGATACCGGATACGAATCAATGGATTTACACCAATCTCCTAAAACAAACATGGATACCATATGCCAATATATGGACTTATACCAATCTCCTAAAACAAAATGAAACAATGATACCAGATGCCAATCAATGGACTTATACTAGTCTCACAAAACAAAATAACAAGGATACCAGATGCCAATCAATGGACTTACACTAGTCTCCCACCATATCATAGGAACAACTGCCAAGTAATGAACTTATGCTTGTCTCCTCCATGGACAAACAAAGGTGTCACAAAGGTATGAGCAATGATCATGCAATGATGTACAATTAATGGTGATAAATGCACAGAGGCACACACAAGCAAATATGCACAAATGAATCAAGCAATCAGACAAACAAGTCAATTAGCACACACTATACACAAGCAGTTAGGCTCAAACAAGGTTAGACTTTAAAGTCAACTGGAATAGGGTATGTTGTGCTCTTAACCCTAACATTAAGAGTTAGGGTGAAGCAGATGAAATGGAGATGAGGAATATGCCTCATAGCTCTTATCCCTGGCCTGGGAGAGCTTTGAACATTAGAAAGTGTGGGAGTTCAGAAAGTAGGAACTCTTCTCCATAAATGAATGACTCTATAAGATCTTGGGTTAATATACACAATGCATCAACATGTTATGTGAGCAAGGGGATGACACACTGAATAGCAGGAGATGGATTACACATCTCTTTTATCTGCCAATTGCCTCATAAGAGGACTTTTCCTGCTTGGCACAAAGAGTAAACAAACACAAGCATTGCCTCTTAAGGAGGACTTCAGACAGGTGCCTGCCCACATAACAGGACAGGTCTTCCAGACTACATGAAGAAGAGAGGTTATACCTAAGTGGTTAAGCAACCAAGCAAAAGCAAGTTTAAAATGAACTTAAGCAACTAATGTACCTGTGGAAATATCAAACAAATCAGTACACAACTCAGACAATCAAACAACAGTCAATAAGCAACAAACAATCCCAATGTACACAATGCATAAGCCAAAGGTCAAACTCAAATGAGTCAACATCAACCTACAAAACACACAAAGGTTAGTAATCAAAGGCAAACATCAATGCTCAAATGATGGAGCATCATCAACTATGGAACTTGGATATTCAACCTGAAATCAAAGCTTCAAACATGAGAGGCAAACCACTAGGTCAAAGCCTAGGGTCAAAGATGGAGAAAAAATTTAAAACAGAAGCTGAAAATTAACATGAGTCAACTTCAAACACATCTTGAAACAATCCAAAAGGTCTCACATCAATATCATATACCAAAAGCATTTCATGATCAATTGAAGTTCAAAGCAATTTTAAAGCTCAAATGTGACCAACCAGAATGAAAAATCTCAATTAAATCAGAAATATATCAAATAATTCCAAGAAAACTCATGCTCATTCACAACATCCACAAAATTCATCACACAAAAAATTAGGACAATTGGAGATCAATAGGCATGGCAAATTCATCACATAAGTTGAACAAGCAAAGGTGTGACACAAATTGTCACACCTAACTTAACATGATCATAAAATAGAAATGACAAATGGTAAAAATACCAAATCAACACCAATATTTCAAGCAATGAATCTAGTTTCATCATGCAAATTTTCAGATCCATTGGATTAAAAACCAGCATTTCACAAATGATATAGCAAGGCAAGGTACAAAATGCATACATGTTCAAATGCTCTAGCACAAAAAGAAATCCAGCCAAGCACAATTTATGGAAAAATGATCAAAAAATAGTAGACAGAAAATGCAACATAATGCAAAAAACCACATAATTTTTGGAGCATTTTTCAATTATATATGAATTTTGGAAGAAAGAGAAAAAATAAAAAAAAGTAATATGAAGCATGTATATGAAATGGGAGGGAAAAGAAAAATCATGAAGTGCATTTGAAAATATGGTGTGGTTGAGGATCGAAGCAGGTCACAATTCAAATAATGCGCGCCTTGGTTCAATGAAACGCGCCATTTCATTTAATGACTGGACTGTACAGTCAGCAGTCAGCGCACGGTCAAACAATGCTAGCCAATCACTTTGCCATGCACGCGCGTACGTGTACCAATCACACTCAAACCCTAAGCTAACACATGCGACATGCAGAAAGTGTTTCTAAAGGATCAAAGCGTGGCCAATGTAACAGTATCGTCTTCTTCCTCACGCGAAGCTCATGAACAGTGGACATCTTCAAGAACATCAAGAACATTTTTCCCAGAATCCACAAATGAATATACTAACAAGTAGATCCTTCATCCTAGGTCACGAATATATGCATGGCTCAGTCTAATTCAACACACACAAGGAGAACCGAAGCAATTAACATTTGCACATGAAACTTAAAATCAACATTTCTCAGCCAATAGTGCATGAAATTCAATGGTTTAAAGCTCAAAATGGTCAACAAACTTAGATCTACAGCAATAGCATAAGATTTTTGAGAAATAAAGAGTTCGATTCTGTAACCTCTTGGAGAGCAGAATTGGTGAATCGTGTTATCCAGGCCTTGCGATGCTCAAAAGCTCTTCTAGAACACTTGTATGGATGATTGGAGGAAGAATTGAGGTTCAACTGCTCTTGATTTCACCAGAATTTGAGTTCACCATTGTTGCTTCCAAGCTTCAAGCATGAACAAACAGGCACGGATTCTCTTGGTTCTTCCTTCAAACTTGCTCAAAGATGCTTCCAGATGATGAATCAAGTAATGGATTGTGATTTGGTTTGAAGAAATTTGAAGAAAAATTGAGAGAAAATTTTTCAAGAATTTGGATCTAGATCTGAAAAAGTGATTGTTGTTCTGAAAAACAGTTAGGGTTTCATTTATATATGCTATGCTAATCACCCTTCTAATCATGTTTAAGCCAAATGGTAAGTGAATTAGCAAAATGAGGTGTTTGTGCAAATTGGGATTTTCACCCTATGCATGAAAATGCATGGTGAACAGTGCACAGGTTTTGATTCAATTTCACTTCAAATTTCATTTTGTAGCCAATGGTGGTGGAAAAAAGATCAAATAGTGTACCAATTTTAAATTCCATAATTTCCCTCCAAAAATCAAATGAAATGGCAAATGTTCATATGATGATAATTGATGAAATGCAATGCATGATTTGGAAAGTAGAGGTCAAAATAAGAACAATGCAAAAAGAACCATCCAATTTGGAATTTTGGTTGAGAAGTTATGGCCATTTGAATCTTCAAGTACACTTTGCCATGTTTTGATCATATCTCCTTAACCACACATGAGAAATTGATGATCTTGGACTTTTTGGAAATGGAAGAGAAAGATCTACAACTTTCATGTTCAACAAAATTTCATTTGAAGCTTTCTTGATGATGTAATTTGAAGTTGAAGTTAGGTTAAAACCTTTCCATTTTTGGCAAGTTTGAATTATAGGTCACTTTCTATTTTTGGAAAATTTTGACCTGACTTTATTTTCTTCAATGTTGATGTTTGAAATGTCAAATGAGACTTGTTTGAACATGAATGAAGTATTCCTAATCACTTCCCACCTCCAAATCCAACAGTTGACTTGGCAGTTGACTTTCTAGGTCTTCAGATGACCTGACAATGTTCAGATGAAATTCAAGCCTTTACCACTTGGGATTTTGATTTAAAATAACATCATAACTCATGTAAGCTCTTGTGAATGATTGTGGTGTCCAAATTCTCAAGAATGGCCACCATCTATAGCTCAATGACTGCCTTTGACTGTCTTGACCTGTGATTGCTTCATCTGCAAGACAAAGGTTAGATGACATATTTTTGTACTTTTGGTTAGTGGTAAAAAGAAAAGAAAATGATATACAAATGCAAAACATGCTTGGTGATCAAGAATCACTCTCAAAAGATAACCCATCCATAGGGAAGCAAGCAAGGTGCATAATTATCCTTGAGGCAATGATATGACATGATATGATGCCATTAGGGATCTTAGGGAAAAAATTGGGGTCTTACAGAGTTCCTTTTCTTGAAATCATAAAGATGATTCAAGGTGCTCAAGCAATCAAAACAGATATACATTCAAGCTCCTAGGATCTCCATTTGGCTTGTCTCTCTTAACTTGGATACTCATGACAATGGTCCTTCTTACTATCTCAATAGGGAATCCCTATCACACAAGAGCAAATTGTAAGACCCTAATTTTGACCCTAAGATCCCTCATGGCATCATAACCTTGCATTTGCATAGCCTCAAGGATCATAAGCATCTTGGTTCCCTTTGCCTTGGGGTGGGACCTCTTGTGAGTTGGTTTGAGATCACCAAGCATTCTTGAATTGTATATTATTGCATTTTTTCATTTCATTTACTAAACCAAAAGCACAAAAATATGTCACTAACATCTTTTGTTTGAAGCTTGAGCAGTCACAAGGTCTAAAGCTTCTAGGAGATCCTATGTGCATTGATATGGCGAAGAGAAGATGAAGGCAAACATGGAAATGATTCCCAAAGCTCTCATTCATCAAATATGCCTCCCAAGTATCTCAATTCATCATTTTTATCAAAGCAAATCAAAGGGTATGAGGCTTGTTTCCCAAGGAAACCCTAATTCATCTGTTCATCAACTATGCCTTGCTCATGAAACAACCTCAACCCATGGTCAAATAAAATCAAGGGAAGTTCTCTAATTCATCATTTCATGCATATTTGAACTTATTTAAGTGTCCTCAATCATCAATTCATCAAGATATGAGGTTTGGACTTGACAAGTTGATCAGTCAATTCATCTGGCTATTTTGAAATACATTAAGACCTAACTTTTTATGTGTTGCTCAAATGGAGATGACCCTAATAGAATAAAAGTTTTTAAGGACAATATTAACAACTTTCATGTTCATCAAAAATTAATTTGAAGCTTGGAAGGTCATCATCCATTCCAAGACATTATAGGTCATTTTGACTAAAACCCTAATTTTGGGTCAATTTCCCAAGGACATAACTCATTCATTTTTCACTATTTGGAGGTGAGACCAAATGAATTGGAAAGCTTAAGGTGTCTAATTAAAATTTTATTTTGAGAAAAATTTCAAAATCTCAAAAGAAATACATTTGATAATGCAAAACATTATAGGTCACTTTGGACCAAATGCATTGAAATGTGAAAAAGTCCAACTTCAAGTGCCCATAACTTCTTCATCAAAACTTCAAATGATGCAAAATTTAAGGTCAAATTTATTGTCTTGAAAAGATCTACAACGTTCATGTTGAAGGTTTTATCATTTGAAGCTTGCATCATTAAGACAGAAGGGCTTGAACTTTGGCCAATTTTGAAAAATTCCACATATGCATGTTTTGCACCCTACACTTCAAGTTAAATTTTCATTAATTTCCAAGGCCCAAATGGAGTTTTGATCAACATGACATTTGTTCCTTATGCAACAAGCTTTCCAACCATTACTCATAAGGTTGCATTTCAATTTTGGACATGGCATTTTCGAAGACTTGAATGTAATAGTGCATTTTGTGAAAATAATTTCAATTGCCATGCATGAGCTCATACAATCCAATCTGCACGTCCATTCTACTTACATCATGCATAAGCTTTCATTTCCAGTTGGAATTGGGCCCTCCATGCGCCTGTACAGGCCCATGCATGGAGGCCCTCTCCATTCATGCAAGTTTTGATTCATGCATTCATCATTGCTTCAGCTATAAATACAAGGCATTGGCTTCATAATTTCTCAACCTGAAGGCACCCCAATTGTTGCTGAATTGAAATCCTAGCCATCACTAAAGGAAGTATTTCATTTCTCTTCCAATTTTTCAGATCTGATCTTTGGTTTCATTGATCAATCATCAGAACTCAAAGTTCCTAAACCTTCTCTTCTTGATCCATAGTGCCTACTGTTTGCAAAAGAATCCAAAGATCTTGACTCAAATCCTTGCAAATCAAAGGTTTACTTCAACTGTTATTTGCTTCGAATCAGCTTGTATAGTGTTCCATTTGCTTTGTTATTGTGTGATCTGAAGTCCTTTGCATAGAGGCAACATTGATATGCTTTCAATTTTTGAAAATCATTAAGTTCACTTGAACACCACAGAATTTCCACTTCTGATTTCTCTCAATCTAGAGATCTAGAATGGAATTGAGTGGTACAGGGGTGATGTACATTACCCCAGCTTTCGAATGATGCTTGAATCGTGCATTTTGGTTGCCATTTTTTCCTCTGGAATTTTGAATCTCGCTGGAGCTGGCCGGAGAAGACGGTGGCACTGACCACCGTCTGGTCTCCAGATTCAATCAGGACCTTACATTTGTTTTTCCAGATGGAATCTCGTGCATCCATTGTTATGACTTCATTAAAGGCTGGGTGTATCTCGTTTGACTCATGTGTTTGGTGAACGCGCGTTTCTAGGACGTGTGATGATCCACGTCAATTAATGAAGGATGATCCAATGGCTCACGCTTTTTCCTATTTTCTAATTTCTGATTTTAATTTCTTTAATTTCTTTTAATTCCATTTTATTTCTAAAATTCATATCTCTCTCATTATTGGTCCAAAAATTATGGGACCAATTTCATTCTTCTCCTTTTAATTTCTACTTTCTAAAAATGATTTTTAATTTCTATTTTATTTTATCATTTGATATTTTTTAGTAATTTTCTCTTTTCTGGTTATTTTTAATTCATTTAAAATAGTTTTTGATATTCAAAAAATACAAAAATATTTTTCCAACCTCTTTGAATGATGATAGATCTATGAAACATGTTCTCATCAATTTATTAATTGATTTGAGGTTTATTTGAGATTTTAGTTCAATTAGGTTATTTTTATGCATTTTTAATTGATTTAAAATAGTTTCTGACTTTTAAAAATGTTGAAATTTTTTGTCAATCATTGTTTGACCATGTTGAACTTGGGATAATTCACTTGGACTTTTCAAAGTTGATTTGAAGTGAGTTTGAAGTTTGACCTTTCTTTATTATTTTAATTCAAGTTTTATTTTAAATATTAAAAATGCCAAAAATATTTTATTTGTTTCTTGACTTCTAATCTTGATTTTGCTTCTGTTTTCTATTGTTTGACCTTAATCTCCTCTATCTTTGGTCAATGCTTGTTGATTAATACATACCATTTCCATTTATACACTTTAATTCTTCATCTTCTTCTTCTTCTTCTTCTTTTTTTTCTTTTTTGATCAATGAGTTAAAGATTGGTGGTTAGCATTGATACATGGAGGTTTAATCTTCCTTGATTCAAATCTAATTCATCTTGATCATGGATCAAGTGAGTGGCTTTGCATTAAGGATATATTGCTTCCTAAATCATGCAAAGAACCTAAATCAATACAAGATCATTTCTCATCTTCTTTTTGGCATGGCAAGTTGTTGGAGTTTGATTCACTAATCAAGACCTCTAACTTGTGTTGTTGCCTGCATTATTATTGACCGGCCTCAGATAGTTGTGACTTCTACATAAGTCCAATTACGATTGCTTAACATAGCGCTAAATTTGCCTTATGGCACACTAACTATTAACACTAACCATTAACTATTAACATTTAATTCTTGCACTTTACATTTATGCAATTTACTATTCTTGTACATATTATTCATTTGTTTTGCTCTTTGCTCACTTGAGCACATGTTTATGTTAATGCAATTTACCTTTTGCTCGCTTGAGCATATAATTGTGTATATATTATTGTGCTTGTGTTTTGTCTTGATTGTTGTGGACCAAATGCAAAGAAATGGACAAATGAACTTAGTTTCTAGGACTTTCCCTATGCAAATTGGAGTAAAAGGATCTTAATGTTGAAGATGGATTAGAAGGACCAAACCTCTAAACTCACTCTTGTCCATTCTTGATTTGCTTCATAAGACTCTTCGATGTGTGTGTGCTTTTGTGCTAGGGGATCCTATGAGAGATCAAATTGAAGAATCATTGCCATGTTCATCCAAAGTGAAAGATACAAGAGGCCTTGGGGATCTTCTAAGAGCTTGTTTGATTATGTTGATTGCTTGAGCTTACAATTATTTTTCTTGCATATTCCAAAGGATGAGAGCTACTTGGATCATCAATATGATCTCAAGAGAGGAACTCCATTTGTGATCTTGTTTCTTATCCCTCGTCTCTTGTATGATTAGGACTTTAGCCATTCTTCTTCTTCCCTCCACTCTAACCCAAGCCAAAACTTTTGTGCAAACATTAACATTTCTTTTCAAACATTAGAAACCTAAGACTTATGCTTTTGATTTTCAAACTTTCTTTTCATAACACTTATTTTGAATTGAACTTTTAAGTCAACTTTGACCATATTTTGTAAATTCTTTTCATTGGTAAATATAACCCATTCAAATGTTTTTTTGTGGTTTCAATGGCCACTTCCTTAATCAAAACTTTTCATAACCTTTAGCTATTAGATTTGAGTTATCCTTGAGGTAGATGTAATACTCACCTATATCCTTAGTGATGGACAATGAGTCTTCCATGCTTATTATAGGGTTAACCCCTCACTAGCATGTTGAAGCTATCCTCACATGGTGGATTTGTGGTTTTAGGTTGAGTTTTCTCTCTTGGATAACAAAAGACCTTAAGGCTTTTGGACCAACCAATTCACCAACTCATTTTTTGAGATTTTTACCCCGAACTACGATGTTTTGATCCTAATCTTTTTTTAAAGATGGTACGTAGGCAATGGGTTTATCCATCCAAACACAAAATGTAAATAACTTGTATATTCTCTTCTCATCTCTTCAATCATGTTTGCACAAATAAACTTTCACAAAATACCAACCTTACAACAAATGTGAAAAGGGCTCCTTAGGAGTACCTAGGATGTTTTGGGTGCTTAAAACGTTCCCATTGCATAACCAACCCCCTTACCCCGATCTCTGACATTTTTACTAGTTTTTGATTTGATAAAACTTTTAGGTTTTTGTTCGCTTTCTAACCATTCCTTTGGATAAATAGAAGTGCGGTGGCGACTCGACTTGTATGGTTTACCTTGGATTTAGTCAATATCTCTAATGGTAACGAATACCCCGCTACAGAAAAGTGGCGACTCTGCTGGGGAGATTTGCCTAGTGGGTTTTGCCTACTTTTCATATTTGTTGTATTGTATTGTATATTATTTTGTGACATATTTTTTGTGCAATTTGGGATCACTGTATTGTATGTAATGATTGAATTGCTTGAATATTAATTCCTTGTATGCTTGGTGATCTTTGTGAGATGAGTTCTATACCCGAACTCGAGTGCACTTAGGATAGGAGAATGGCATAGTCTTGTTGACTTGTGTGGAGTTATTCCTTAGCAAGTTGACTTGTAAGCCCATTCACTTGGTGGAGGTCATGTTGGGATCAATAATGTCACACAAGTAGTTGTGGTTAGACATTACTCCTTCCAATATAGACCTTAGAAGCCAAGGACCTTAGTTTACCAAGCCCATCTTGGCCTATTCTTAGGATGTAGTGCGAAAGTCGTTCAAGTGTAAGATTTGATACGATTGTTATGCGATACTACACTCATAAGAGTCTCTCTTGAGAATATTTTTAGAATACGAGTAGTCGTTTATCCGATAATATCCGAAAGATTGGATGATGACTATGGGAACCTCTTGTAGAACATGTTTGGCAGGTTTAAACCCTAGTACACTCTGTTTGGGTGGTTCTTAACCGAGACTCCATGCTCGTGACTTGTAACAAACCCTTGATTCATGGTTGATTCGTTCTTGTATCCTTAATATCAATGGAACTTGGGTGTTGATAAGGTGTAAACCACAATCCACTAAAATGGATGATTGATATTAAGGATGACATGATCCATCCCATGACCTTTATTTGGTGTGCTTTGCTTGATCCTTGAGTTTGATTGTTGCATTCATGCATTCATGCACCCATTTGCATCCATATCATCAAATGATAAGAAAATTTTCAAGGAACTTAAGAGGTCTATTTGCAAATTTTCAGACATGGAAAGACAAAGAAGGAATACAAAGAAGTACAGTTTCAGACAACCCGACTTGAAAAAGATAAGGAATTTGACATCCTATGTATTAGATCCCTTGGGTTTCAAGGCTCGTTTTGGGAAGCTTCTATCTGTTCTGACTACTCAAGTGGACGAAGGATTGATGAGTGTATTGGTGCAGTTCTATGATCCCTTGTATCGTTGCTTCACATTTCCAGATTTTCAGCTTTTACCCACGCTTAAGGAGTATGCCTACCTTATGGGTATACCTATTCTAGACCAGTTGCCGTTCAGTGGCTTAGAGAGTGTTCATACTTCTCAAGAGATAGATGATATGTTGCATATAGATGAATCTCTGGTTGGTGCTCATATGACTACCAAAGGTGGAATTCAAGGTCTTCCTTCTGAGTTCCTCATTGCTCAAGCTACTATGTATGGGAAGGCCATGAGTGAGGACGCCTTTGAGGCCATATTGAAGGTGAGAAAAACAAGAAAGGGGGGGTTTGAATTGTTTGAAAAATAAGCGCTTTTGCAAAATGAAATCACACAGATTTTATACTGGTTCGCTTATAACACAAAGCTACTCCAGTCCACCCGGCCAAGGTGATTTCGCCTTCAACAAGGACTTAATCCACTAATCTTGAAAGATTACAAACAACCCCTAAGAGAGAAGAAAATCTCTTAGTCCTCTCAAGTCTACAGACTACAAAGAGTCACTTGAGGAAATCAAATAAAAATAAGATACAAGATGTGTAATCTAGAGTGCTTCTAAGAAAGCAAATATTACAAACTTAAGAACAAATTTTTCACTTGATAAGCAAAAGCTTAGTGAAGATCTTTGAAGATCAAAGATGTTTTTCTTGAGCGTGATATGATTTCAGTATAGTTTTGGCTAGTGATTTCTTCGTGTGTACTGAATGAGATTTCTTCTCTATTTATAGGAGTTGAAGTAGAGTTGAAGTAGCGTTGAATCTGTTGGATATTGAGATGTAATTACGCCATTCCATTAATAGCTTCTGCAGTAGACTTTTTCACTTAGAAGTGACTACTTACCACAATTAGTATCTTCTTTCTTGGAAGTGGAGATTAACGTCTCTTTCTAATTGAGGAAATCCATTTGCAGAACTTTAACTTGGCTTAAACGTTACTTCATCATGATTAACAATTCTGATTAGAGTCTTTGTGTATCTGGAGAAATTGGCTTCTGATGTTATTTCTTGAATGTTCAGATGGCGCTGATAACTTCAGAGTTTGCAGAAGACATTTGTTCAGAGTCAGAGCTTCTAGACTTTACTTCATGTTCAGATGCTTCTGATATTTTGTAGTTTTGTCCAGAGTCAGAGCTTCTTGAAACGAGATTTCACTTTAGATGCTTCTGATACTTGAGATTTTGCATCTGATCTTGTTTTGCATCTGATGACATCATCAGATTTATTTCTTCTTTCTTTAGAACCCTGCACACTTAGAAACTTTTCGTTAGGGTACCACTTTTGGTTTCATCCTTTGTTATCATCAAAATCATGGAATCTATTGTAGAACTATTTTTGTTCTTACACATATTTGTACTTCTCATCTATGGGCTAGTGTTATTCCCCACCATCGACAAGTTTGTGGATGTGAACGCTATTAGGATCTTCTCTACTCTTAATCCCGTTCCGACTCTGTTGGGTGACACTTATTTCTCTTTGCATATGAGGAATGCAAAGGGTGGTGGTACCATTGTGTGCTGTTTTCCTCTGCTGTACAAGTGGTTTATTTCACACTTGCCGCAGACGGTCACCTTCAAGGAGAACAAAGGATCTCTACGGTGGTCCACGAGACTCATGTCTCTCACTAATGATGATATCTTTTGGTACAACCGTGTATATGATGGTGTGCAGATTATTGACTCTTGTGGTGAATTCTCCAATGTGCCTCTTCTTGGTAGATGTGGTGGGATTAACTACAACCCTATTTTGGCACGTCGTCAGCTTGGGTTCCCCCTAAAGGATAAACCTAATAACATTCTGTAAGAGGGTGTGTTCTTTCAGGAGGGTAAAGATCCCCAAGGCTTAAAGGGCAGGATGGTCCGCGCTTAGCGCAAGATCCATAGGAAAGGAAGGAAGGAGCTAGGTCCGAAGAACTGTATCGCTTTGGAGCCTTACACTTCTTGGGTAAGGAGGAGAGCTTCCGAGTATCTCATGCCTTATGAGTATCCAAGACCTACACCTTTGGTTGTGGCTGGGCCTTCAACCCTCCCTGACCAAGGAGTAGAGGAGTTGAGAGATGAAGATCGTTCGCGTGCTTGGATCCGTGAACGAAAGGAGTTGCTTCAGCAGATCAGGGAAAAGGATGCTTTGATAGAGTTCCTCGAGCACCAGGTTATTGATGATCCTGATGATGCATGGACTTATCTACTTCCTCAGTCTTCCAAATTTTGGAAGAGGAAGTACGATCGACTCGCCAAAGAGAAGGCAGACATGGAGGCAGCCTACGAGAGGGAGGTGAAGAAGCTTCGTGCATACTATCTTCCAGTCTCCAGAGATTTAGATGATTGCTTTTAGGGTTCCATAGGATGATCATTTTCCTTCTCTCTTGTATTGTATTTGATTACCAATACTGTACTTCTTTGGTGTAAAAATATTTCCAAATATTATTGATATGATATTTCCATATGTGATAAATGTTAAATATTTCCAATATTTGCAAATAGGACTCTAAAGTTCCTCTTGTTCTATGGTCTAACTCTGTGTTCTTCATTTAATTCAAACACAAGCTGACTCACCGGTACTACACCCGAGCCAACGCATCAAGACTAATGGATCATTTGGAACAAGAGAATCGTGAGCTTAAGGAGGAAGTAGCCAGATTGACTGCCCTGATGGAGTCATTCATGGCTGCCCAGAGCCAATCGTCTCTGACACCTTCAACTCCTCCCCAGAGGAAAGTCATCTCTGAGATTGTCTCTTCAACCGTGCCTGCGGCCAGCGCCCACTTCGCACCAACAGCCATGCCAGCCGGGTTCCCGTGGGGGATGCCTCCCAACTTCATGCCTGAGGGTCCTGCACCCACCTTTGCTTCTCTGCCAACATCTAGCCCGGTCCTAGCCGTTCCTCCTCCTGTCGTGCATACTATGCCCAGAGTAGACGACACCATATATCATTCTGAGCCGTCTGAGGGCCCAGATGTCTATGAAAAGATGGATGTTATGAATGACCAATTTCTTGAGCTCCGCAAGGAATTGAAAACTCTCAGAGGAAAAGACCTTTTCGGCAAGTCTGCTGCTGAACTCTGTTTGGTCCCTAATGTCAAAATCCTTGTAAAGTTTAAGGTACCTGACTTTGAAAAGTACAAGGGAAATACTTGCCCTCTTAGCCACTTGGTCATATATGCCAGGAAAATGTCGACTCAGACCGATAACGACCATCTTCTCATTCACTACTTCCAGGACAGTTTTTTCGGTGCTGCCCTAAGATGGTATATGGGCTTGGATAGCGCGAACACCCGATCCTTCAATGACCTTGGCGAGGCCTTCGTCAAGCAATACAAGTACAAAATGGATATGGCTCCCGATAGAGATCAATTGAGAGCCATGTCCCAGAAGGACAAGGAAACTTTCAAAGAGTACGCCCAGAGGTGGCGAGAGGTAGTAGCACAAATTGTGCCCCCGCTGGAGGAGAAAGAGATGACCAAGATCTTTCTGAAGACCTTGAGTTCTTTTTATTACGAGCGGATGATTGCCATCGCTCCTTCTGACTTCACCGAGATGGTGAACATGGGGATGCGTTTGGAAGAGGGAGTCAGGGAAGGGCGCCTGACCAGAGAAGAAGGCTCTTCTGTCAAACGGTATGGGACGTTTGGAAAGAAGAAAGATGGCGAGGCACATGCTGTGACCTCCCATGTGAAACCAAGAAGACCCTCCGTGAGGAGGAAGACCGTGCGTCCTGCCGGTAACCGACATCAAGTGGCTCATATAACACCTGTTTTCAGAGATAATCAGCAGTATCAGCATCACAACAATAATCAGCAACAACAATTTCCGCAATATCAACAACAACAACACCGTCCGCAACAACAGGCCTACCAGCCTCGAAACAGTAATCAAGCCATTACAAGTTACGAGAGGAAGAGGGTCACCTTCGATCCTATTCCCATGACATATGCAGAATTATATCCCTCTTTGATAGAGAGGAAGTTGATTACTCCACAAGACCCACCGGCTATACCTACCAACCCTCAGTGGTGGTATAAGCCCAAATTACACCGTGTTTATCATTCTGGCGCTCCCGGACATGACGTGGAAAACTGCTACCCACTGAAGACCAAGGTTCAAGACCTTGTTAGATGTGGTATTTTGTGTTTCGAGGACGTAGGTCCTAATGTAAAGAAGAACCCATTGCCCTAGCATGGGAAATCTATCAACATGGTCCAGGGCTACCCTGGTAAATACTGTAATCCCTCAAAATTTACCCCCCCCCCATTCATGCATTCATTTTTAGGTCATTTAACATTTCATATTGCATTTCATCATGTCAATCGAAATTAGATCCAAGAAGCTTGAATATCATCCAAGACACTTTGTGGGTCCTATCTTGGTGATTAGTCAACACAAGGGAATGGCTTGAGATACTTCCAACATGTTCAAATGGGGTCTATTCATCAGTCAAAACGTTAATCTTGAAGGAGAAAAAGTTTGTTCATGAGCTATCATGCTCGCTAGGCGAGCAGAATGGGTCGCCTAGCAAGTCCCAAGAAAAGCCACCAGAATCACCTACGCTCAGAGGAATTTCATGAACTATCATGCTCGCTAGGCGAAGCCCACGCGTTTTAAAAAAAAATATAAATAAATAAATAAATAAATAAAATAAATAAACAAATAAATAAATAAATAAAATATAACAGAAAAATCTTGGACTTGGACCTCTCTCATTTGAGCCCACAAAGCCACGAAAATCAGGTTATAAATTCTATAAAAAAATCAGTGGAAAAACCCTAGAGAGATTCTAACTAATTCAGAGCAACCTCCAGAGACTGAAGGGGACTCATCTGCAAAGAACCAATTCCCTCTCATATAAACCCTAAGATTGTTCTACAAAGCCAACAGTGCAATTCAATTTCAATTGATCCTCCCCAATCAGGTATGCCTTATTTCCACTACTTTATACTTTCAACCTGAAATTTCTGAACGTATGAGGTATTATGGGTGAATTTGGAAGAGTGGGTATCGTTAGGTTTTGCATGTGGGCACATGTTTTAGTATGTATGTCATGTCTTGATGTGTGGATCCTTGCCCCCTGACTTTGAATTTTGATACCCTTTTGATGCATGTGTTTGACAAAAGGTTTAGGCCTCCTACACTTGGTTGCTTTTTGTGAGCTCTTTTTGTGAATTTTAATGGCATGATTCATGTGGTTTCATTTTGATTTGGGGCAACTCTTGATTGCACCCCATCTTGTCACTCTAACCTGTTTGTTGAGTTTTTTGTGAGGGCTCACATGACTCCTGAAAGGATAGCTTGCTTGGCATTCCACTTTATTTGTGGGATACCATTTGGAGATTTATTCTGATTACCTGTATTGACTTGCTTTCTTTGATGGTGCCAGCTCGAGAGATCTCTGGATTTCTTATTTCTTTAGCTGTTATTACTTCGGATCTTTATCCGTGTGGTAGACCTCTTGATCCCTTTATCTTTCCCGCATTTTACCGCTTTCTTAGCTGGAAGACCTCAATAGGAGGCAATGTTTTCTTTTGTTTGTTTACTTTTGTGCCCAAAGACCTCCAAGAAGAGGCATCAATGCTAAAGACCTCCCTGAAGAGGCAATTGACGGATAAAAGGGATTAGTAATCAATCCCCCGTTATTCAGTGTGTCGTTCTTTATGCTCGCACTACGTGTCGATGCTTCAGAACAAAAGCCCAAGATCTTTTGTCCGGTCAGTCAGTGGAGAGGGTTCCACCTTTCTGAATCCCCACTTTTTGTCATGAGCTCACCCTGTCCAGGGTTAAGAGCTATGAGGTCTTATCCTCATTACCCTTTTGATCTGCTCACCCTGACGTTCAATGTCAGTGGTTAAGAGCCCATTTGATTACCTATTCCATGGCTTGTTTGTCGAGGTTGATATGACCCCTCTTGACTAAAGCCTTACCCATATATGTTTGAACCCCCTTGTTGGCATTTTACTTTATGCATGTTTGTTTTGTACGGTGTGATCGTCTCCCCATAGGATTGCTAGGCTTCGTATAGTCTCTCGTTTGCATGTCAATTAAGGTAGCACTGTTCCTTCGTCTAGGACTTCCTTTTTTGCATGAGCATTCCTAAAACACAAACAAACTCATTGATTTTTCTTCTCCTAAGAACACGTTAACTCCTTCTACTACAGGCGAGTAAGTCTCCAAAGGTCGAGCATCCGGTAGATTGCGTAGTAACGCCGTTCATCTAAAAAACACAACCCTTAACCCGTAGTTAGCCGAACTACGATTTGCTCTGATTCTCATTCCAGATGAGATACGTAGGCATAAGACGCGATGTCTTAGCGAGCACACTCCTCTTTAACCCATAGGTATCCCAGCTACGAAGACTCTGATTCTCATATTCAGATGAGATACGTATGTAGTGGATGCGACATCCGTGCGAGTCATTTTCTTTTGACCCTTCTTTTAGTAGATAGTACATTAGATAAACCCACGCCCTTTAGACAAGAACAACAAGAGTGGATCCCGTAGAGTACTACGGATGCGTAGGGGTGCTAATACCTTCCCTTTGCATAATCGACTCCCGAACCCAAGATTTGGTTGCGAGACCTTGTCTTTTTCTTTCCCTTTTCCAGGTTTACTTCGAGCGTTTCCTTTCCCTCCTTTGGGATAAATAACGCACGGTGGCGACTCTTCTGTCATTTCTTTCTCGCCGGTTGTTTTTTCGCATCTCCTTTTTCAGGTTGCAACAAATACAAAGTCAAATATGTCAGCCATATTTGACAGTCTCTGGTCGAGATGTATAGACTGCTGTATGAGTACAATCATTACGAGCACGACCACGATAGATGCCGAGTTTGCACTGTCAATCAAAGGGGATGTCTCCAAGTCCGCAAAGATGTTTAAGAAATGTTGGATGAAGGAGTCATTGAGATACTTCAGAACAGAAATGTTGACGAAGATACTGATGAAGTCAACGTAATTTCTCCGGTATTTCGGATCCCTGAGCCTGGTATTATCAAGTATGATGGTAGCAAGCAGAAGGCTTCTCCTTCTTTGACCATTAAACCAGCTGGCTCTGTGCCATACTCTTCTAAGAAAGTAGTTCCTTATCGCTACAATGTTGTAGCATTAGAGGATGGGAAAGAGTTGCCCCTGCCCTCTACCTCTGTTGTTAATATTGTCGACGTCAGCGGCCTGACCCGTAGTGGTCGTGTTTTCTCGGCTCTGCCGAAACCTCATGCCGATGTCCGAAGAGCCAATGTTGCTGATTACGCTGAACGCTCGGTTGGGATTGCTGTGGATGCTCCGAATCCGGCACTTGCCGCCAAACCTACCTTCGTTGTAAGAGCTCCTTTCTCTGTTGGCCCGAGTGGCAGTGCGAAAGAAGACTGCGATGAGATGCTGAGGCTCATCAAAAGAAGTGAGTATAACATGGTAGATCAGCTTCTACATACGCCATCCAAGATCTCCGTACTATCCTTGCTGATGAATTCAGAACCACACCGAGAAGCTCTGCAGAAGGTGTTGGACGTGTTGTATGTAGATCATGACGTCACAATAGCGTAATTCGACAGTATTGTTGCAAACATCACCGCTTGTAATAACTTGAGTTTTGTGATGTTGATCTCCCCGAAGAGGGAAGAGACCACAACTTGGCATTACACATCTCTATGAGCTGTAAAGATGATGCCATGTCCAATGTGCTGGTGAACAGTGGGTCACCATTGAATGTGTTGCCAAAATCCACTCTTGCAAAATTGTCATATCAGGGGCCTCCCATGAGGCAGAATCGAGTGGTGGTGAAAGCTTTCGATGGGTCCCGTAAAACTGTGATTGAAGAGGCTGAGCTCCCAGTCAAGATTGGACCAAGTGATTTCCAGATCACCTTCCAGGTCATGGACATTCGCCCATCGTATAGCTATCTATTGGGCAGACCATGGATTCACGAGGCAGGCGCCGTGATATCCACCCTACACCAAAAATTGAAGTTTGTCAAAAACAAGAAGCTGGTGGTGGTAGGGGGGAAAAGGCTCTCCTGGTTAGCCTATTGTCTTCCTTCTCTTATATAGATGCTGAGGATGAAGTTGGAACTCCGTTCTATGCTTTATCTATTGCTGAGCCTATTAAGAAGGGAACTTCTTCATTTGCATCCTATAAAGATGCTAAGTTGGCCATTGAGCATGGTGCAACTGCTGGATTGGGGCAAATGATTAAGCTGGAAGACAACAAATCCCGGGCTGGCATAGGGTATTCTTCCGGCGTCTTCAACAAGTATGGGTTGTTCAAGAGTGGTGGATTCATCCACACCGGTCAAGATGAAGAGGCTGATGCTATAGTGGAAGATGATGAAAAGGAAGATTCTGGCAACTTGGTCATCCCTGGAGGGATCTGCAATAATTGGGTCGCTGTTGATATTCCAACAGTTATCCATAAGTCAAAGTAATGTTCATTGTGTTTAAAAACCCTCTTCCCATGCCAAAAGGAGGAGTGATGACATTGTTTGCTCATAAATACAATGATATTTTCATTCAATAAATCCATGTTAAATGTTTGTTTTTCCAATTATTTTCACTTTTTGCTTTTTGCATGAAATTGGTGATCACATAAAACCTTAAAAATAGAATAAAATCAATCTTTTCATCTGCATAATGATTTGCTTTGTTTGAATTCTAATATCTCTTTTATATTCAAAATTGTTATGCAGGTTGATCAAACCCATTGAACATAATGATCCAACACCATCTCCCAACTTTGAATCTCTTGTATTTGAGGCGGAAGAAGATGATGTTGAAGAGATTCTTGATGATATTACCCGTCTACTGAAGCATGAGGAGAAGATCATTCAGCCGCATCTTGAGAATCTGGAAACAATCAACTTAGGGTCTGAAGACTGTGTGCGAGAAGTGAAGATTGGAGCACTCTTGGAAGAGTCTGTTAAGAATGGGTTGATTGAGTTGCTACGAGAATATGTTGACGTCTTTGCCTGGTCGTATGAAGACATGCCTGGTCTGGATACTGATATCGTGCAACATTTCCTGCCTTTAAAGCCTGAGTGCGTGCATGTGAAGCAGAAGCTCAGAAGAACTCATCCCGACATGGCAGTGAAGATCAAAGAAGAAGTTCAGAAGCAAATTGATGCGGGGTTTCTGGTGACTTCTACATATCCTCCATGGGTGGCCAATATTGTGCCTGTGCCTAAGAAAGATGGAAAAGTCCGAATGTGTGTGGACTATAGAGACTTGAATAAAGCTAGTCCAAAAGATGATTTCCCTCTACCACATATTGATATGTTGGTGGATAATACAGCTAAAGTCAATGTTTTCTCATTTACGGACGAATTTTCCGGATATAACCAAATTAAGATGGCACCCGAGGATATGGAGAAGACAACATTCATCACACCTTGGGGAACATTCTGTTATCGAGTGATGCCCTTCGGTTTGAAGAACGTCGGAGCCATGTATCAACGAGCCATGACTACCTTGATTCATGATATGATGCACAAGGAGATCGAGGTATATGTTAATGATATGATTGCAAAGTCAAGAACGGAAGTTGAACATGTAGAGCACTTGTTGAAGCTTTTTCAGCGTCTGAGGAAGTATAAGCTTCGTCTGAATCCTAACAAGTGTACATTTGGAGTCCGTTCCGGCTAGTTATTGGGCTTTATTGTCAGTGAAAGAGGTATTGAAGTTGATCCTGCAAAGGTCAAAGCAATACAAGAAATGCCTGCACCCAAAACGGAGAAGCAAGTCCGAGGTTTTCTTGGCCGCTTGAATTACATTTCCAGATTCATATCCCACATGACTGCCACATGTGCGCCGATATTCAAGCTCCTCCGGAAAGATCAGTCTCATGATTGGACCGAGGACTGCCAGTAGGCCTTTGACAGTATTAAGGAGTATTTTTTTGAGCCTCCGATTCTGTCTCCACCTGTGGAAGGGAGACCATTGATTATGTATCTGACAGTTCTTGAAGACTCAATGGGTTGTGTTCTTGGTCAGCAAGACGAATCAGGGAAGAAAGAATATGCTATATACTACCTGAGTAAGAAGTTCACTCAGTGTGACTCTAGATACTCGATGCTTGAGAAATCATGATGTGCTTTGGCTTGGGCCGCTAAGCGCTTACGCCAGTATATGTTGAATCATACGACTTGGTTGATATCCAAAATGGATCCAATCAAGTATATCTTTGAGAAGCCTGCTTTAACTGGGAGGATTGCCCATTGGCAGATGTTGTTGTCTGAGTATGATATTGAGTATCGAGCTCAAAAGGCGATTAAAGGTAGTATCTTCGCTGACCACTTGGCACACCAACCAATTGAGGATTATCAGTCAGTTCAGTATGACCTCCCAGATGAGGAGATTCTGTATTTGAAAATGAAATATTGTGATGAGCCTACGCTCGACGAAGGGCCAGAACCTAGTTCCCGATGGAGCATGGTGTTTGATGGCGTTGTGAATCAATATGGAAATGGTATTGGGGCAGTGATTATTACTCCTCAGGGAACACACTTTCCATTTACAGCAAGACTAACTTTCAAATGCACGAATAATATGGCTGAGTATGAGGCTTGTATTATGGGATTGGAAGAATGTATTGATCTTAGGATCAAACATCTTGATGTTTATGGTGATTCGGCCCTCGTTGTTAATCAGATTAAGGGTGAATGGGAGATGAATCAGCCTGGCCTCATCCCATATAGAGACTATGCGAGGAGGATTTCAATGTTATTTACTAAGGTTGATTTCCATCATATTCCTCGAGATGAGAATCGGATGGCAGATGCTCTTGCTACACTTGCTTCAATGATTATGGTCAGACTTTGGAATGAAGTTCCCAATATCACTGTGATGCACTTGGATAGACCAGCTCATGTATTTGCAGTAGAGGAGGTGCAAGATGATAAGCCATGGTATTATGATATCAAGTGCTTTCTTCGGAGCCAGATTTACCCGCCTGGGGCATCTGTGAAAGATAGAAAGACTTTGAGGAGATTATGTGGCAGTTTCTACCTCAATGGCAATGTGCTTTACAAGAGGAATTTTGACATGGTTCTGCTCATTTGCGTGGATAGACACGAAGCAGACCTATTAATGACTGAGGTCCATGAGGGTTTGTTTGGTACTCATTCCAACGGACATGCCATGGATAGAAAGATGTTGAGAGCAAGCTACTATTGGCTAACAATGGAGTTTGACTACTGCAAATATGTGAAGAAATGCCATAAGTATCAAATTTATGCGGATGAGATTCATATTTCCCCGACGCTTCTGAATGTGATTTCATCACCATGGCCTTTCTCCATGTGGGGAATTGACATGATTGGCATGATAGAGCCAAAAGCGTCTAACGGTCACAGATTTATTCTCGTAGCAATTGATTACTTCACCAAATGGGTTGAAGCGGCGTCATATGCAAATGTGACCAGGCAGGTGGTTGTGAAGTTTATCAAGAATCAACTCATATGCCGTTATGGTGTGCCGGATAAGATCATTACTGATAATGGATCTAACTTGAACAACAAGATGATGAAATAGTTGTGTAACGAGTTCAAGATTGCACATCATAATTCTTCTCCTTACAGACCCAAGATGAATGGGGTTGTTGAAGCTGCTAATAAGAATATCAAGAAGATTGTCCAGAAGATGGTTGTTACGTACAAAGATTGGCATGAGATGTTGCCATTTGCTTTGCATGGTTATTGTACATCTGTCCGCACTTCAATAGGGGCAACCCCTTTCTCTCTTGTTTACGGCATGGAGGTTGTGCTCCCAGTAGAGGTGGAGATCCCATCAATGAGAGTCTTGATGGAAGCCAAGTTGACTGATGCTGAATGGGTTCAGAGTCGTTATGCCCAACTGAATTTGATAGAAGAAAAGAGATTGACTGCCATGTGCCATGGTCAGTTATATCAGTAGAGGATGAAGAAAGCCTTTGATAAGAAGGTCAAGCCTCGTGTGTTCCGAGAAGGTGACCTCGTGCTCAAGAAAGTCTTGTCTTTCGCGCCCGATTCAAGGGGGAAGTGGATTCCAAACTATGAAGGTCCATATGTTGTTAAGAAAGCCTTTTCATGCGGTGCTTTGATACTTACAACTATGGATGGGGAGGATTTCACTCGTCCTGTGAATTCAGATGCAGTCAAGAAATCCTTCGCCTAAAAAAATAAAAATAGAATAGCTCGCTAAGTTGAAAACCCGAAAGGGCGGCTTAGGCAAAAATGAGCGTCTCGGTGGATTGAAAACCCGAAAGGGCGATCTAGGCAAAAGTTAGAGACATATAAAAAATTAATATGTATCCCGCTAGATTGAGTACCTCACCCTGGGGCAATCTAGGCAAAAATTAGGGATTTGGCAAGTAACTGCATCTTGACAAGACTTTATTCTACAAACTATCAGCTGTCAGAAATTCTCGCTCAGTCATTGTCAACTAAAGCTTCAAATACATCGGATTCAGAGCTGGTGGAGAAATGGTCATTATGTTCAATGTAGCCCTTTTCCAATATATATCACCAATTTTAAATTTGTAAAGTTCTATGGAGTCTCGCCATTTGTAGACTACCATTCCATCAAATGAATTTGAGCCTTTATCCAATTATTTTGCACTCTTATTTGTTTCTATTTCAACAAATGTTTTGCATGTTTTAATTGAGAAATATCATTGTTTTAAATAAATAAATTTTTCATAATGTGTTTTAAACAAAGTGAACATTCACAATGATGAAAGGATACTTGGGATGTCTTCAGTGCTCTCCCAAAGATGGTATGATTCCCAACAGGGTTAGACATTTGGTCCAATTACCAACATGATTGTATCCTCTTTTTTCGGAGCCTGTTTGTGTTTTATCCTCCCAAGCAGAGTGGTTGGTAAAGGTATTCATCTTTCTTTCCTTCAGCGGAGTAATGATCCTTCCTCCTCGGCAGATGTGATCTCTTTGGTAGTGCAGTATACGAAGGTGACCCTGGAAGCTTCTGTTTGGTAGTTGTTCCCCACGGAGTTCCATTTTCCCCTCTGATTATTCCCCCCAGTAAAGTTGCTTTCACGGAGGATTTTATCTATGTGTGTTGATCAGGTCCCAAGCTGGAATGACTTATGCTCATTCCCCTGCAGGGATCTTTGTTTTTTGGTATCTCTGGTCCCCATCAGATAAGATATTCTCTTGTGGGCCTGGTTTTCTCTCTCGAGATGTAGTACCGGATGTTTAATTTTTGTGGATCTGTTTGTGTTAGATATGTCAGTTTTGTCAACATTCATCATACATAAACCACGCATGTATGCATAATTTTGACATTCAAATATTCATGTCGCATTATTTGCCATAAATACCTTTGTTTGTTGTCCCCTGCTATTCGACGATGCATATTTCACTAAGCAGATGTTTGCGACTGATCTCCCCATGTAGAGTCAGCTTCATAAGCAGAAAGCGTCTATCCTTTCTCCCATACTCCCCACTGAGTTATATCCTCATAGGGATGAGTCTTGTTTCATCGTGCCTCTCTAGTTTGTTCCTAGATTGGCTTCTCGTGATTTTTCCTACGCATCCTCGTAGTTTAGATGAATGATTGCTCAGTAACCAGTAATTATCCATCTTTTCCTCGGCGGAGTCTGTGGCTTTCTACCCTCATACCGGTAGTTATAAACCCTATTTCTATCCCCTTGCAGAGTTAACCTTATTTTTGTTCATCCTAACCGATGACGGTTACTCTACCGTGGTTGTCTACCTAGAATTGGTAGATGTAATCCCCTCTTTGACGGTTATCTTTATCCAATATTCGGTATTGATAGTCCTTCACCTTTTTGAGTATGTCTCCCAGTAACTGGTGATATATCTCCCGGGTCATTGCCTTTGTCAATGTATCCCCAGCGAGTCATCTTTCATTTACCTTTGTTCGGTAATGATTGTTTCTCCCTTTGATTTAGTCATCATTTTTACCTAGTATTTGGTATCCCGATGCTTTTTCTTTTCGGTCGATTTATCCTTTGTTAACCCAGTAACTGGTTGTGGATAATCTTTCATGCGAGTATGTTATCTACGTTCTGACGGTAATAGATAATATATCTCATGCGCTCTTTAGTCGAAGTCTTCTTCTCTTCCCCAGTCGAGTAAGATTCGTATCCCCTTTTTGTGGATTCGAATGCCCATCCTGAAACGGAGTTCGCTTTTTAGCCCTCTTTTGGATGATGAGTGTCTTGGAAATATTCCCCAATTCACGCCTTGGTTGGTCACCTATTATATGCCCAGTAACCGATATCCCTGGTGTTCCCTCCCTTCTCCTCCCTTTTATGACTTTTGTCCCCTGTGGAGTCAAATTTCCCTGAGTCGAAATATACCTTCTAGGTTTTCCTCAGATGATTTTGGATGTTTGATATCTCTCACCCTTATACCAGTCTTAGATATTCATTCTCCCTGAGCGTGTTGTTCTTTCACCCTTATACCGGTGTTTCGATCACATGTCTCCTTGAGCTTATTACCCAGTAACCGGTAATACCTCATCCTGTTGTTTCTCCAGGTGAGTCCTGTTTGGACCTTCCCCAGTGAAATCCCTTAGTAGATTTTCCCCATTTGAGTCCGGATTTTCTTCCGAAGTATCCTTTGTGGATAGTGTTGCTGTATTGGCATATTCCCCAATACATGCACTTTTGAGTCAGCTCGAGTCTTTCCGTTGATTCATTTTCATGGAATTCTTCTCGTGTCTCTCACCAGGTCTTAAGTTGTGACCTGCTCACGCAATTTATCCCCTTTGTTATCCCCATTAGAATCCCCAGAGTCTTTGTCCTATTGAGTGTATTACTCATATGGATTGCTAGCGTCTCCTGGTTTCTTTTCTTCTTTGTGGATACATATCTCCACAGAGTATTACCTTTTGCATACATACATTTTCATCATGAGGTCTCTTAGGGACCAAAATTCGTCTCTTTGTTATTATTTGTAGATGTTTTTGATTGGCTGCATTTTATGTTAAAACACTTACTGTACTTAGATGTCTTGACTGATGTCATGACATGCTTAAGTAGTATGCTGCAGGATTAGCTAATACAGGATTTACTGGATGTCAAACTGAATGTTATGACATTCTTTCATGACAGCATTTTCTGGATGTTAAACTGAATGTTATGACATTCATCCCTGACAGCAGATGCTAAAGTATAGGCTAATTTTTCTGTTATGTTTCAGTATTTATCTCAGGCTGATTTTCAGGAAACTAACAGCTGTGCTAAAATTAAGAGACCTAGCATATAGCCTATTTGTTAGCACCCTAATGTGTGGAAATTAGGTTAACTTGCTTAACCCTAATTTTATGAAATTCAAGTTCAAGGCCCAAGTACTGCATTATAAAAGGATGGCAATCCTACTTTCAGCAAGTCAGCGATTTGAAGCGTGAAGAATTCAATATATCATTATATATCATTGTTGTACTTTCATTGTGTCTTGAATTAGGTTGTACTTGTGAGCCAAGCAATTATCACCTAGATGATTGCATTGGACTAGGGTGTTTATTGAGTTGTAATTGTTGTGTCACTCTAAGCTTTTAAGCGTGAGTGCTGTGTTTCTTGATTAAAGCTTTTAAGCACAATCAAGAGTTGTTTGAAGTATATCTTCACCACTGACTTTAAAATTCTTAATGGTTGTAATCAATGTTGTGATTGAGGGGGAGTGAGTAGGTACTCAGGTCTTAGTTTAGATTGAAATTGCATTGGGTAGGTCTTAAGTGATAGGATTAAACTGATGGTTTAAGTCCTGAATTAATACCTCTTATAGTGGATTTCCTCCCAGGCTTGGTAGCCCCCAGAGTAGGTGTGTTTGTCACCGAACTGGGTAAACAATTCTCTGTGTCATTTACTGCTTTTTACATTTACTTACTGCATACATTACCTGTCTGCTCAGAATTGGATGTCATAACATCCAGTGTGACATCGATAGTCTGTTACTAGAATTTCAATTGGCATCAGAGCAGGCACCCTTCCTGTTAGTTTTTGGGTGAGATCTAGGGACATTACTTTCTAGTACCATGGACAAGGATGTAGGATTCTCAAATAGACCACCCATGCTGGATGGTTCTAACTATGATGACTGGAAACCTCGTATGATAGCCTTCTTGAGGTCTCTGGATAGCTAGGTCTGAAGAGCTGTCAACAAAGGATGGGAACATCCAATGAAGACAGGTAAAGATGGAATCATTATGCATATTCCTGAAGAAGAGTAGGACAAAGAGCAAGAGGCATTAGCCCTTGGAAACTCTAAGGCTTTGAATGCATTGTTCAATGGGATAGATAATAACATTTTCAGACTGGTGCATCACTGCGAACTGGTTAAAGAAGTTTGGGATACTCTCAAAACAACTCATGAAGGTACCTCCAAGGTAAAGATGTCTAAACTCCAGATGCTGACTACTAAGTTTGAAAATATGAGGATGAAAGAGGATGAGACTATTCATGACTTCCACATGATTATTCTTGAAATTGCCAACACTTCTGGAGGCTTAGGAGAGAAAATGTCTGAAGAAAAACTTGTAAGAAATATTCTCAGATCATTGCCCAAGAGATTTTTCATGAAGGTTACTACTATAGAAGAGGCTCAAGATATCTGCAATATGAAGGTTGATGAGCTTATTGGTTCTCTCCATACTTTTGAAATGGGTTTGTGTGAGAATGCTGAAAAGAAAAACAAAAGCATAGCTTTTGTATCAAATACTGAAGAGGATTCAGAAGAAGGAAATATTGGAGGTGATGAAAGTATATCAGAAGATATAGCCATGTTTGGAAGACAGTTCAACTAGTTCATAAAGAAGATTGATCAAAAAGGTAGACCAAATGTCAAGAACACTTCATCTGACATCAGTAGAAGATCAAAATCTAAAGAAAAGTCCAACCAAGGCAAGGGAATCCAGTGTCATGGATGTGAAGGTTTTGGACACATTAGAGCTGAATGTCCTACCTTCCTCAAGAAGCAAAAGAAGGGACTATCTATCACCTGGTCTGATGGAGACTCTGAGAGTGAATCAGAAGGAGAATCTACAAAACATGTCACTGCACTAACTAGTGTCTGTGCCTCTGATGATGACTCAAGTGGAGATGAACTTACATTTGATGAACTTGTTGCTTCATATAAAGAGTTATGTTTCGAAAGTGCAAAAGTGTGTCTACAAGGAGAAAAGCAGAAGAAACTTATCAAGGAGCTGGAAGCTGAGAAGAAGAAGCATCTGACAGTCATAAATGATCTAAATGGTGAGATAACCTTGCTGACCTCTAAGCTAGATCAAATGACAAAATATGGAATGGCAGAAAACCTACTGTGAAGTACTTTCATATCTTTGGAAGCAAATGTTACATTCTTACAGATCATGAACAGAGAAGAAAATTGGACCCCAAAAGTGATGAGGGCATATTCCTGGGATACTCTACTAACAGCAGAGCATACAAAGTTTTCAACTCCAGAACTAATGTCCTGATGGAATCCATAAATGTTATTGTTGATGATAAAGATGAAGAATCCAATGTCATAGAGGATGTTGGAACATTTTTTGAGACTTCAACAGAAAATGTACAGGATATTTCTCCTGGACTTGAGTTAGAAGCATCCAACAAGGTGCCTTCTATCAGGATTTAGAAAGACCACCCTAAGGATCTTATCATAGGAGATCCCAATAGTGATGTGATTACCAGATCAAGGGAGAATAGCTCAAACTCCTGCTTTGTATCCAAGGTTGAACCTAAAAATATGAAAGAAGCTCTGACTGATGAATATTGGATCAATGTTATGCAAGATGAACTGGAGCAGTTTAAAAGGAATGAAGTATGGGAGTTAGTTCCAAGACCCGAAGGGACTAACATCATTGGTACCAAGTGGATTTACAAGAACAAGTCTGATGAGAAAGGAGTAATCACTAGGAATAAAGCAAGACTAGTGGCACAAGGGTATACTAAAGTTGAAAGGGTTGATTTTGATGAGACTTTTGCACCTGTTGCAAGACTTGAGTCAATAAGGTTGCTGTTAGGTGTTGCCTGCATTCTGAAGTTCAAATTGTTCCAAATGGATGTGAAGAGTGCGTTTTTAAATGGCTACTTGAACGAAGAAGACTATGTGGAACAACCTAAAGGGTTCAGTGATCCTAATCTACCAAAACATGTGTACAAGTTGAGGAAAGCTCTGTATGGGTTGAAGCAAGCTCCTAGAGCTTGGTATGAGAGGCTGACTGAATTTCTAACTACTAATGGTTACAGAAAAGGAGGGATAGATAAGACTTTATTTGTGAAGGATGAAGATGGAAAAATCATGATTGCCCAAATATATGTGGATGATATTGTCTTTGGTGGAATGTTAGATAGAATGGTGAAACATTTTGTTAACCAGATGCAATCTGAATTTGAAATGAGTTTGGTTGGGGAATTGACTTATTTTCTTGGACTGCAAGTTAAACAGATGGAAGATTCTATGTTTCTCTCCTAAAGCAAATATGCCAAGAACATAGTTAAGAAGTTTGGTATGGATAATGCTAGTCACAAAAGAACTCTTGCACCTATTCATTTAAAGTTAACTAAAGATGAAGGAGGTTCTAGTATTGATCAATACTTGTATAGAAGCATGATAGGTAGCCTACTATATCTAACTGCTAGTAGACCTGATATTGCCTATGCAGTTGGTGTGTGTGCTAGATACCAAGCAGAACCCAAAGTGAGTCACTTAAATCAAGTCAAGAGGATTCTCAAGTATATTAACGGGACTTGTGATTATGGTATGCTCTACTCTCATGGCTCTAAGCCTATCTTATCTGGGTATTATGATGCTGATTGGGATGGGAGTGCTGATGACAAAAAAAGCACATCAAGAGGATGTTTCTTCTTGGGAAACAATCTCATATCTTGGTTCAGCAAGAAACATAACTGTGTATCATTATCCACTGCAGAAGCTGAGTACATAGCAGCTGGAAGCAGTTATTCCCAACTGGTATGGATGAAACAAATGCTGACTGAGTACAATGTCACTCAGAATGTCATGACATTGTTCTGTGACAATCTCAGTGCCATCAACATTTCAAAGAATCCTATCCAACACAGCAGCACCAAACATATTGACATTAGACATCACTTCATAAGAGATCTGGTAGAAGACAAAGTGATTACCTTGGAACATGTGGCAACTGAACTACAACTTGCTGACATATTTACAAAGGCTTTGGATGCTACTCAGTTTGAAAATTTAAGGGGCAAGTTGGGAATATGTCTTTTTGAGGAATTATAGCAACTAAGGATGTTAGGAATTTACTGTTTAATATTTCAAATTATTAAACAATTGAAAGTGTGCTCTGATTGGTCAACAGATAATAGTTATTTCACTTGCAATAAGCGTTACTTCTTCCACTCTTTCATCTTCCACTCACGCAAGTATCCTCTCAAAGAAATTTTTCATTTCGTCTCCAAGATACTCATCATGTCTCAACAATCCAACTCTTCTCCTTCCAAGAACATGCATTGGTCTCCACATGCAAGAAGACCTAAAGAAACTGTATCAGGCTTCTCCTCATCCATCGTTCTTGAGGAACGAACCAAAGAAGGTTCCAAGTATGTTCACAACGCCATTGCCACTATAGCGACTGGAATAATGTCTGGAAATCATGAGGTCCCTGGGGTTTCCATTCCCCTAAACACTATTGAACCTGATAGTGGTGCAGATCAAAAAAATACTGAGCCTTTAGGAAAGAATATCTATGATGATGTTGAGCAAATTGATGCTCATAAGGAGTCAAATGTTGTCAAACCCTTAGATAATGTGGCTGGTGAGGAAGTTCATGTCACTCATGATGTCAATGACAACCCTAACTGTGAGGCTGAAACAGTAGACCTGGAGGAATTTTCTGATAATGAGCTGTTGTCCTGTGTCCTCCCTAGCATAGCCAAAAGGGTTAGGACTAGGAGAGAAAAGAAAACTGTGGCTCAAAGGTCCCTCAGAAAGAAGATTGATGTTCCAACCTCTTCAAAGACAACGGTGGCAGTCGAGAGTTCCCTCAAGAGGAAAGTTCATGGTCTAACCAAATCTTGGAGCAAAGTGGTGCCCAAGAAAAAGAAGACCAAGTTTGTTGTTATTGAGTCTGACTCAGATGTTCCTTGTAATGTCTCTGACATTCTATCAAAGAAGAAGCCAACCACTAGCAAGCTTGCAGCTAGTGTCCCTAAGGTACCAATTGACAACATATCTTTTCATTTTGCTTCAAGTGTAAACAGGTGGAAATATGTTTATCAGAAGAGGCTGGCTTTGGAAAGGGACTTAGCTCAGAATGTCCTAGACTGTAAGGATATTATGGATCTTATTCAAGAGGCTGGTTTAATGAAGACTGTGACTCAGTTTTCAAAGTGCTATGAGATGTTGGTAAAGGAATTTATTGTTAATTTGTCTGAAGAATGTGTTGATGGCAATTCTAAGGAATTCAGGAAAGTGTATGTGAGAGGCAAGTGTGTAAATTTTTCTCCTTCAGTGATCAAAAAGTAGTTGGGAAGGCCTGATGAAGCTCAACCTGAGCTTAAGGTGACTGACAACAAAATCTGTCAAGTCATCACTGCTAATCAGGTAAGGAAGTGGCCTCTCAAAGGAAAATTGGTGGCAAGTAAACTGAGTGTCAAGTATGCAATGCTGCACAAGATTGGAATTGCTAACTGGGTGCCCACCAATCATAAATCTACAGTTGCTGTAATGCTTGGAAAGTTTATATATGTTGTTGGAACCAAAGCTAAATTTGACTATGGCTCCTATATTTTTTATCAAACTTTGAAGCATGCAGGAAGCTTCAGTGCGAAGGGTCCTATAGCCTTTTCTTCTCTCATCTATGGTATTATTTTGAATCAGTTTCCAAACATCTTAATTGAGAATGATTCTGTGAAGAAAAGAGACAGCCCTATGTCTTTCAATCATAAGCTGTTCCTAGGTACCCATGTCCCTGACATTGTCATGACATCAGGTGAGACATCACATGTAAGCAATCAGCCAGGTAAAGCTGTTGTCATTGCAATGCTCAAAGAAACCTGCAGGGAATTAGAGGCAAGGAAGCTGAACTTGGAAAAATTGATTAGCTCTTTGGAGATGACTGAAGGTGATGTGCTAGCTGATGGTGGAGAATTTGGTGAAGTTGTTGCTGTTGCAGAAGAAGCTGAAAGACAAGGTAAAGAGGGAGAAACAGATGCCAGTCCTGATGATGGCACAGATGATGATGATGACTCTGAGTCAGATGACTAGAACATTTCTTGTGTTTCTGATAATTGCTTGTATTTTTATTTTTTGGTCTGTAATATTAAGTGTTGCTTTGGCAACATTTTTGACAAAAAGGGGGAGTAACACTTGTACCCCAGGACAACAGATTTCTTTGAAGTTGAAGGTCCTCTAAACAAGAGGTTATGTTGCTGTTTGCTCTCTGCTTGATCTTCTCTTGTGCTGCTACTGTTTGAAGTTTAACTTCTATGTTTGCTAAGTGTATTAGCTAATTTGATTCTCTGCTTGGATGTGTGCTTTCTGCAGTTATGAACTCTGTTGTGATGCCAAGTTGTTTTAGCCAAAAATTTGCCAAAGGGGGAGTTTGTAGATGTTTTTGATTGGCTGCATTTTATGTTAAAACACTTACTGTACTTAGATGTCTTGACTGATGTCATGACATGCTTAAGTAGTATGCTGCAGGATTAGCTAATACAGGATTTACTTGATGTCAAACTGAATGTTATGACATTCATTCATGACAACATTTTCTGGATGTCAAATTGAATGTTATAACATTCATCCCTGACAGCAGATGCTAAAGTATAGGCTAATTTTTCTGTTATGTTTCAGTATTTATCTCAGGCTGATTTTCAGGAAACTAACAGTTGTGCTAAAATTAAGAGACCTAGCATATAGCCTATTTGTTAGCACCCTAATGTGTGGAAATTAGGTTAACTTGCTTAACCCTAATTTTATGAAATTCAAGTTCAAGGCCCAAGTACTGCATTATAAAAGGATGGCAATCCTACTTTCAGCAAGTCAGCGATTTGAAGCGTGAAGAATTCAATATATCATTATATATCATTGTTGTACTTTCATTATATCTTGAATTAGGTTGTACTTGTGAGCCAAGCAATTATCACCTAGATGATTGCATTGGACTAGGGTGTTTATTGAGTTGTAATTGTTGTGTCACTCTAAGCTTTTAAGCGTGAGTGCTGTGTTTCTTGATTAAAGCTTTTAAGCACAATCAAGAGTTATTTGAAGTATATCTTCACCATTGACTTTAAAATTCTTAATGGTTGTAATCATTGTTGTGATTGAGGGGGAGTGAGTAGGTACTCAGGTCTTAGTTTAGATTGAAATTGCATTGGGTAGGTCTTAAGTGATAGGATTAAACTGGTGGTTTAAGTCCTGAATTAATACCTCTTATAGTGGATTTCCTCCCTGGCTTGGTAGCCCCCAGAGTAGGTGTGTTTCTCACCGAACTGGGTAAACAATTCTCTGTGTCATTTACTGCTTTTTACATTTACTTACTGCATACATTACCTGTCTGCTCAGAATTGGATGTCATAACATCCAGTGTGACATCGATAATCTATTACTAAAATTTCATTATTTAAGCCCATTCTACCTCATCGAGACAAAGATTTTAACCTTTACTTCTCCGGCTAGAATGACCTTAAATAGGATCATCTGTAAGACCCTAATTTTGACCCTGAGATCCCTCATGGCATCATAACCTTGCATTTGCATAGCCTCAAGGATCATAAGCATCTTGGTTCCCTTTGCCTTGAGGTGGGACCTATTGTGAGTTGGTTTGAGATCACCAAGCATGCTTGAATTGTATATTATTGCATTTTTTCATTTCATTTACTAAACCAAAAGCACAAAAATATGTCACTAACATCTTTTGTTTGAAGCTTGAGCAGTCACAAGGTCTAAAGCTTCTAGGAGATCCAATGTGCATTGATATGGCCAAGAGAAGATGAAGGCAAACATGGCAATGATTCCCAAATCTATCATTCATCAAATATGCCTCCCAAGTATCTCAATTCATCATTTTGATCAAATAAAATCAAAGGGTATGAGGATTGTTTCCCAAGGAAACCCTAATTCATTTGTTCATCAACTGTACCTTGCTCATGAAGCAACCTCAACCCATGGTCAAATACAATCAAGGGAAGTTCTTTAATTCATCCTTTCATGCATATTTGAACTTATTTGAGTGTCCTCAATCATCAATTCATCAAGATATGAGGTTTGGACTTGAGAAGTTGATCAGTCAATTCATCTGGCTATTTTGAAATACATTGAGACCTAACTTTTTATGTGTTGGTCAAATGGAGATGACCCCAAGAGAAACAATCTTATTAAGGAAAATATGAACAACTATTCATGTTCATAAAAAATTAATTTGAAGCTTGGAAGGTCATCATCCATTCTAAGACATTATAGGTCATTTTGACTAAAACCCTAATTTTAGGTCAATTTCCCAAGGACATAACTCATTCATTTTTCATGATTTGGAGGTGAGACCAAATGCATTGGAAAGATTAAGATGTCTACTTAAAATTTTATGTTTAGCAAAAGTTCAAAATCTCAAACGAAATACATGTGATAATGCAAAACATTATAGGTCTCTTTGGACCAAATGCATTGAAATGTGAAAAAGTCCAACTTCAAGTGCCCATAACTTCTTCATCAAAAATCCAAATGATTCAAAATTTAAGTCCAAATTGATTTTATTGAAAATATCTACAACTTTCATGGTGAAGGTTTTATCATTTGGAGCTTTCATCATTAAGACAGAAGGGCTTGAACTTTGGCCAATTTTGAAAAATTCCATATATGCATGTTTTGCACCCTACACTTCAAGTTCAATTTTCATTAATTTCCAAGGCCCAAATGGAGTTTTGATCAACATGACATTTGTTCCTTATGCAACAAGCTTTCCAACCATTACTCATAAGGTTGCATTTCAATTTTGGACATGGCATTTTCGAAGACTTGAATGTAATAGTGCATTTTGTGAAAATCATTTCAATTGCCATGCATGAGCTTATACAGTCCAATATGCACATCCATTCTACTTACATCATGCATAAGCTTTCATTTCCAGTTGGAATTGGGCCCTCCATGCGCCTGGACAAGCCCATGCATGGAGGCCCTTTCCATTCATGCAAGTTTTGATTCATGCATTCAGCATTGCTTCAACTATAAATACAAGGCCTTGGCTTCATAATTTCTCAACCTGAAGGCGCCCCAATTGCTGCTGAATTAAAATCCTAGCAGTCATTCTTGGCCGCTCAGAGCTAGTCTTCTCCAACACCCTCAACTCCTCCCCAGAGGACGGTCATTTCTGAGGTCGTAACTTCTACGGTGTCTGTTGCAACAGCTCACTTTGCGCCATCCATGCCAGCCGGGTTCCCTTGGGGAATGCCCGCCAATCTCATGCCAGAGGGTTTTTCCCCTACTCTTGCTTCTTTGCCGGCATCTAACCTGGTCCTTTCAGTACCACCTCATGTTGCGCACACGTTACCAAGGGTTGAAGATACCATATATCATTCTGAGCCATCTGAGGGCCCAGACGTTTATGAGAAGATGGATGACATGAAAGACCAATTCCTTGAGCTTCGCAAGGAGCTGAAGACTTTGAGGGGGAAAGACCTCTTTGGTAAGAGTGCTGCTGAGTTGTGCCTTGTGCCCAACGTGAAGATCCCTATTAAATTCGAAGTGCCTGACTTTGAGAAGTATAAGGGAAACACATGCCCTCTCAGCCATCTTGTGATGTATGCTCGCAAGATGTCGACACAAACTAATAATGATCAACTGCTCATCCACTATTTCCAAGACAGTCTGTCCGGTGTCGCTCTCCGGTGGTACATGGGTTTGGAAAGTTCGAACATCCGCTCTTTCAACGATCTTGGCGAGGCCTTTGTCAAGCATTATAAATATAATATGGATACGGCTCCTGATAGGGACCAGTTGAGGGCGATGTACCAGAGAGAGAAAGAGACCTTCAAAGAATATGCCCAGAGGTGGCGCGAATTGGTAGCTCAGATAGTGCTGCCCCTAGAGGAGAAAGAGATGACCAAGATCTTCTTGAAGACCTTGAGCTCGTTCTACTACAAGAGAATGATAGCCATTGCTTCCTCAGACTTCACCGAGATGGTGAATATGGGGATGAGATTGGAAGAGGGGATCCGTGAAGGACGTTTAACCCGTGATGATGGCTCTTCAACAAAGAGGTATGGAAGCTTTGCAAAGAAGAAGGAGGGAGAGGCACATGTTGTGTCTTCCCATGTCAAGAGAAGACCCTCTGTGAAGAGGAAGATTGCTCACCTAGTCAATAATCAGCATCACGTGGCTCATATAGCACCTGTTTTTAGGGAAGCTCAACATTATCAACAACCGCAAACTCAACAATATCAGCAACAACAACAGCGTCCGCAACAGCAGGCCTACCAGCCTCGAAACAACAACAATGTCAGCACCAGCTATGAGAGGAAAAGGGTCACCTTCGATCTAATTCCGATGACTTATGTTGAACTCTATCCATCTCTGATCGATAGAAAATTAATCACTCCGCGAGACCCTCCTGCTGTACCTACTAACCCTCAGTGGTGGTACAAGTCTGAGCTTCACTGTGTGTATCATTCCGGTGCTCCCAGACATGATGTGGAGAATTGTTATCCCTTGAAGACCAAGGTGCAAGACTTTGTAAGAAGTGGGATTTTTTTTTCCGAGGACGTAGGTCCGAATGTGAAGAAGAACCCATTGCCCGAGCATGGGAAATCTGTTAATATGGTCTAGGGCTGTCCTGGCAAGTACAAAGTTAAATATGTCAGTCATATCCGACAATCACTGGTTGAGATGCATCACTTGCTGTGTGATTATAGCCATTATGAGCATGACCACGATAGATGTTGAGTATGTTCTGTTATTTCCATATTGATTTACAGCCCGATTGGGATTTCTGTGAGCACTCCGAATCCGGCACTTGTTGCTAAGCCCTCCTCTACATTTAAAACTCCTGCTTCTGCTGGCCCGAGTGGCAATACGAAAGAAGATTGTGATGAGATGCTAGGGCTCATCAAGAGAAGCGAGTACAACGTTGTAGACCAGCTTCTACAAACGTCGTCCAAAATATCTATCTTATCATTGCTATTAAATTCAGAACCACACCGAGAAGCTCTGCAGAAGGTGTTGGATGTGGCATAGTGGATCACGATGTCACGATAGAACAATTCGATAGCATTGTTGCAAACATCACCGCTTGTAACAATTTGAGTTTTTGTGACGCTGATCTCCCCGAGGAGGGAAGAGACCACAACTTGGAATTACATATATTTATGAGCTGCAAGGATGATGCCATGTCCAATGTGTTGGTAGACATTGGGTCATCATTGAATGTTTTTCCAAAGACCACTCTTGCGAAGTTATCATATCAAGGGCCTTCCATGAGGCGGAGTGAAGTAGTTGTGAAGGCTTTCGATGGGTCTCGCAAAATTGTGATTGGTGAGGTTGATCTCCCAGTCAAAATCGGACCAAGTAATTTCCAGATTACCTTCCAGGTTATGGACATTCACCCATCGTATAGCTGTCTCTTAGGCAGACCATGGATTCACGAGGCAGGCGCCGTGACATCCACCCTACACCAGAAACTGAAATTTGTAAAGAATAAGAAGCTGGTGGTGGTAGGGGGAGAAAAGGCTCTCCTGGTAAGCCATTTTTCTTCCTTCTCTTATATAGATGCCGAGGATGAAGTTGGGACTCCTTTCCAAGCTTTATCTATTGCTGAACCTGTTGAGAAGAGAACTTCTTCATTTGCTTTCTACAAAGATGCAAAGTTGGCCATAGAGCATGGTGCAACTGCCGGTTTGGGGCAAATGATCAAGCTAGAAGACAACAAGTCCCGGGATGGCATAGGCTTTTCTTCTGGGGTCTTCAACAAGCAAGGTTTGTTCAAGAGTGGAGGATTCATCCACACCGATTAAGACGAGGAGGTTGTTGCCATTTTAGAAGAGGACGAAGAGGATTCTGGCAATTTCATTATCCCTGGAGGGATCTGCAATAATTGGGTCGCTGTGGATATTCCAACAGTTATCCATAAGTCAAAGTAATGTTCATTGTGTTTAAAAACCCTTCTCCCATGCCAAAAGGAGAAGTGATGACATTGTTGGCGCATAAATACAATGATGTTTTCATTCAATAAACTCATGTTAAATATTTGTTTTTCCAATTATTTTCCCTTTTTGCATGAAACTGGTGGTCACATAAAAGCCTTAAAAATAAAATAAAACCAATCTTTTCATCTGCATAATGATTTGCCTTGCTTGAATTCTAAAAGCTCTTTATATCCAAAAACATTATGCAAGTTGATCAAACCCATTGAACATAATGATCCAACACCATCTCCTAACTTTGAGTTCCCTGTATTTGAGGCAGAAGAAGATGATGTTGAAGAGATTCCTGACAAGATTACCCATCTACTTGAGCATGAAGAGAAGATCATTCAACCGCATCTTGAGAATCTGGAAACACTCAACTTGGGGTCTGAAGATTGTGTGCGAGAAGTGAAGATTGGGGCACTCCTGGAAGAGTCTGTTAAGAAGGGGTTGATTGAGTTGCTACGAGAATATGTTGACGTCTTTCCCTGGTCATATGAAGACATGCCTGGTCTAGATACTGATATCGTGCAACATTTCCTACCTTTGAAGCCTGAGTGTGTGCTTGTGAAGCAAAAGCTCAGGAGAACTCATCCCGATATGGCAGTAAAAATCAAAGAGGAAGTTCAGAAGCAAATTGATGCGGGGTTTCTGGTGACTTCTACATATCCTCAATGGGTGGCCAATATCGTGTCTGTGCCTAAGAAAGATGGAAAAGTCCGAATGTGTGTGGACTATAGAGACTTGAATAAAGCTAGCCCGAGAGATGATTTCCCTCTACCACATATTGATATATTGGTAGGTAATACAACCAAATTCAAGGTCTTCTCATTTATGGACGGATTTTCCGGATATAATCAGATTAAAATGGCACCCGAGGATATGGAGAAGACAACATTCATCACACCTTGGGGAACATTCTGTTATCGAGTGATGCCCTTCGGTTTGAAGAACGCCGGAGCCACGTATCAACGAGCTATGACTACGTTATTTCATGATATGATGCATAAGGAGATCGAGGTATATGTTGATGATATGATTGCTAAGTCGAGAACAGAAGTTGAACATGTAGAGCACCTGTTGAAGCTCTTTCAGCGTCTGAGGAAGTACAAGCTTCGTCTGAATCCATACAAGTGTACATTTGGAGTCCGTTCCGGCAAGCTATTAGGCTTTATCGTTAGTGAAAAAGGTATTGAGGTTGATCCTGCAAAGGTCAAAGCGATACAAGAGATGCCTGCGCCCAAAACTGAGAAGCAAGTCCGAGGTTTTCTTGGCCGCTTGAATTAAATTTCCAGATTCATATCCCACATGACTGCCACATGTGCGCCGATATTCAAGCTCCTCCAGAAAGATCAGTCCCATGATTGGACCGAGGATTGCCAGAAAGCTTTTGACATTATTAAAGAGTATTTGTCTGAGCCTCCGATCCTGTCTCCGCCTGTGGAAGGAAGACCGTTGATTATGTATCTGACAGTCCTTGAAGACTCAATGGGCTGTGTCCTTGGTCAGCAGGACGAATCAGGAAAGAAAGAGTATGCCATCTACTATTTGAGTAAGAAGTTTACTGATTGCGAGTCTCGATACTCAATGCTTGAGAAAACATGATGTGCTTTGGCTTGGGCTGCTAAGCGCTTATGCCAGTATATGTTGAATCATACAATTTGGTTGATATCCAAAATGGATCCAATCAAGTATATCTTCGAGAAGCCTGCTTTAACAGGGAGGATTGCCCGTTGGCAGATGTTGTTATCTGAGTATGATATTAAGTATCGAGCTCAAAAGGCAATTAAAGGTAGTATCTTGGCTGATCACTTGGCACATCAGCCGATCGAAGATTATCAGTCAGTTCAGTATGACTTCCCGGACGAGGAGATTCTGTATTCGAAAATGAAAGACTGTGATGAACCTACACTTGATGAAGGGCCAGAGCCTGGTTCCAGATGGAGTATGGTATTTGTTGGTGCTGTAAATCAATATGGAAATGGTATTGGGGCAGTGATTATTACTCCTCAGGGCACACATTTTCCTTTTACAGCAAGGTTAACTTTCAAATGCACGAATAATATGGCTGAGTATGAGGCATGTATTATGGGATTGGAAGAATGTATTGATCTTAGGATCAAGCATCTTGATGTTTATGGTGATTCGGCCCTCGTTGTTAATCAGATAAAGGGTGAATGGGAAACGAATCAGCCCGGCCTCATTCCATATAGGGATTATGCGAGGAGGATTTCAACTTTCTTTACCGAGGTTGACTTCCATCATATTTCTCGAGATGAGAATCCGATGGCGGATGCTCTTGCTACACTTGCTTCGATGATTATAGTCAGACTTTGGAATGAAGTCCCCAATATCACTGTGATGCGCTTGGATAGACCAGCTCATGTATTTGCAGTTGAAGAAGTGAAAGATGATAAACCATGGTATTATGATATCAAGTGTTTCCTTCAGAATCAGATTTACCCGCCTGGGGCATCTGTGAAAGATAGGAAGACTTTGAGGAGATTGTCAGGCAATTTCTACCTCAATGGCGATGTGCTTTATAAGAGAAATTTTGACATGGTGCTGCTCAGATGCGTGGATAGACACGAAGCAGACCTGTTAATGACTAAGGTTCATGAGGGTTCATTTGGTACACATTCCAATGGACATGCCATGGCTAGAAATATGTTGAGAGCAGACTACTATTGGCTGACAATGGAGTCTGACTGTTGCAAGTATGTGAAGAAATGCCATAAGTGTCAGATTTACGCGGATAAGATTCATATTCCCCCGAAACTTCTGAATGTGATTTCATCACCATGGCCCTTCTCCATGTGGGGAATCGACATGATTGGCATGATAGAGCCGAAAGCGTCTAATGGTCACAAATTTATTCTTGTAGCAATTGATTACTTCACTAAAAGGGTTGAAGCGGCATCATACGCAAATGTGATCAGGCAGGTGGTTGTGAAGTTTATCAAGAATCAACTCATATGCCGTTATGGTGTGCCAGATAAGATCATTACTGATAATGGATCTAACTTGAACAACAAGATGATGAAAGAGCTGTGTAGCGAGTTCAAGATTGCACATCATAATTCTTCTCCTTACAGACCCAAGATGAATGGGTCTATTGAAGCTGCTAATAAGAATATCAAGAAAATTATACAGAAGATGGTTGTCACGTATAAAGATTGGCACGAGATGCTGCCATTTGCCTTGCATGGATATCGTACGTCCCTCCGCACTTCAACAGGGGCAACCCCTTTCTCTCTCGTTTATGGCATGGAGGTTGTACTCCTAGTAGAGGTGGAGATCCCATCAATGAGAGTCTTGATGGAAGCCAAGTTGACTGATGCTGAATGGGTTCAGAGTCGTTATGACCAGTTGAATCTAATCGAAGAAAAGAGATTGACTGCCATGTGCCATGGACAGTTATATCAACAAGGGATGAAGAAAGCCTTTGATAAGAAGGTCAAGCCTCGTGTGTTCCGAGAAGGTGACCTTGTGCTCAAGAAAGTCTTGTCTTTCGCGCCCGATTCCAGGGGCAAGTGGACTCCAAACTATGAAGGTCCATATGTTGTTAAGAGAGCCTTTTCAGGCAGTGCATTGATACTTACAACTATGGATGGAGAGGATTTCACTCGGCCTGTGAATTCAGATGCAGTCAAGAAATACTTCGCTTAAAATAAAAACAGAATAGCTCGCTAAGTTGAAAACCCGAAAGGGCGACTTAGGCAAAAATGAGCATCTCGGTGGATTGAAAACCCGAAAGGGCGATCCAGGCAAAAATTAGAGACATAAAAAAAAAAGTGAACATGTATCCTGCTAGATTGAGTACCCCATCCTGGGGCAATCTAGGCAAAAGAATAAGGATTTGGCAAGTAACTGCATCCTGACAAGACTTTGTTCTACAACTGTCATCCGTCAGAGATTCTCGCTCATTCATCATCAACCAAAGCTTCAAATACATCGGATTCAGAATTGGTGGAGAAATGGTCATTATGTTCAATGTAGCCCTTTTCCAATATATATCACCAATTTCAAATTTGTAAAGATCTATGGAGTCTTGCCATTTGTAGACTACCATTCAATCAAATAAATTTGAGTCTTTATCCAATTATTTGCACTCTTATTTGTTTCTATTCAACAAATGTTTTGCATGTTTTAATTGAAAAATATCATTGTTTTAAATAATCAAATCTTTCGTAATTTGTTTTTAAACAAAGTGAACATTCACAATGATGAAAGGATACTGGGGAGGTCTTCAGTGCTCTCCCAAGGATGGTAAGATTCTCAACAGGGTAAGACATTTGTTCATATTCCAGGCATGTTTGCGTCCTCTTCCTCCGGAGCCTTTTGTGGTTTTTCTCCCAAGCAGAGTGTTTGGTAGGATTATTCATTCGCCCTTCCTTCAGCAGATTGGTGATCTTTCCTCCTCAACAGATATGATCTCATTGGTAGGGCAGTATCTGGTGATCTTTGGAAGCTTCTGGTTTATGGTTGCTCCCTTTCAGAGATCTATCCTCCTCTTTGATAACTTCCCCGGTAGACTTGCTTCTACGTCGGAGTTCATCTTTGCAACGACTTTGCCCCAGTTAGAATGACTGATGCTCATTCCCCTTGCAAAGATCTTTGTTTCCTGGTATCTCTTGCCCCTCATCAGATTGTATATTTTTCCCGCTGGGCCTGGCTTTCTCTCTTGAGATGTAGTACCGGATGTTTTGTTCCTCATTCGTTGGACCTGTTTGTGTTAGAAATGTCTGATTGTCAGCATTCATCATACATAAACCATGCATATGTGCATATTGATAACATCATGTCGCATTTGTTGACATATATCTTTGTTTGTTATCTCTTGTTTGAGGGTATTATGTTCCCCAAACGGATGTTGGTGATTGATCTCTCCATATAGAGTCAGCCCCAAAAGCAGAAAGTGTTCATCTTTCCTTCCATATTCCCCACCGAGTTATATCCTCGTGGATGATGGTTGTTTCTGCTTCCTCCCAACACATATATTGGGATGGAGTTCCCCATTGAGATATATCCTCATAGGGACAAACCTTGTTTCATAGTGCCTATCTAGTTTGATCCTAGACTGGCCTCTTATGGCTGTTTCCAGCACTTCCCTGTAGTTTAGATGAATAGTTGCTCAGTAACCAGTAATTATCCATCTTTTCCCGGGCGGAGTCAGTGGTCTTCTACTCTTATACCGGTAGTTGTAAACCCTATTTCATCCCCTTGCAGAGTTAACCGTTTTGCTCATCCTAATTGATGATGATTACATTTCCGTGGTTTTCTACCCAGTATCCGGTAGATGTAATCCCCTCTTTGACGGTTATCTTTATCCAACATTCGGTGTTGATATACCTTCACCCCTTTCTTTTGAGCATATCCCCCAGTCACCGGTGATATGTCTCCTGGATCGTTGCCTTTTGATGCGGTGTTTCGCAAGTATACGAATGCGTCAGAGTAATATAAAAGATTATCGAATCCACAGAGACCAAGTGTCAATCTATCGTTATCTATCGTTATGGTGTTTATCAAAGACAATCAAAACAAGTGTTTTTGGAGTGTGCAATGAAAAGTAAATTGTTGAATAAAGATTAATTAATAAAGACAGGGTCGAATGTAATTCACGTAATCAATTGATAATCCAAGTACTTGCTAGTAGAGCTACTTATGGGCAGTGTTTCCTACTTTGAAAAGAACTAATTTAACAGGAACTGTCGCTTTCGCGTATTCAGAACCGAGTTGTACTCCCTAATCAAACCCTCTTATTGTCACTTATAAAAAGGTGCGCATTGCGTTAGAGTAGTAAACCTATTTTTAAGAAATATAGTATCTTGACTAAGTTGAAAAGTATTATAACCTGGATTTCTTAACCAAAAGAGGTTCTTACGAACCAGACTCTAAACTTATAAACGCGTCCGAAAATAGTTTTAAAATCTCTTTTCTTCTTAATGTTAAAATATCCTAATGAACTAAACAAAGCGCTTTCACTGTTTTTGAAATAGTTAAAAACAATTAAGTTTAAAAAGACGTTGGACGGCTTTCGATCTTACCCAACGGAATTGAGGTGCGGGAAAACTTAAGTTGAAAGTTAAAATAGCCCTTAAGTGTTTCTACAAACAATTGTACGGATTAATGGTTCAATTATGATCCTTACATTCTAACCTTATAAATTTAGCTAGACATGGTAAAGTAAAAGTGCATTAAAATAAATAAAAGTAGTGCGAGTGCGGAAAGTAAATAAAACTAGTGCGAGTGCGGAAAATAAATAAAAGTAAAGCGAGTGCGAGAAATAAATAATTTAAAGCGAGTGCGGGAAATAAATAAAGTAAAGCGAGTGCAGGAAAATAAATAAGATAAAGACAAGTAATAAAAACCTGCTCCAATCGGAGGGTTGAATAAATTGCAAAGCGTAAATGAAAATGGCGGCAGGATTAACTTCCTTCCAAAGTGCTCCAAACTCGATTACAGACTCTATCACAGACTCGATTACACAATTGTGGTAACACTCCAATGCGAAGCAATTATAAGAACAAAAATTGTTCTACAACAGATTCCAAGATTTTGATGATAACAAAGGATGAAACCAAAAATGGCACTCTAACGAAAAGTTTCTAAGTGTGCAGGACTCTAAACAAAAAGAAAGGAATCTGATTACGTCATCAGATACATAATCATATCAGATACAAACTACCAGAAGATCAGAAGCATCTGAAGTAGAAAACACGCTCAAGAAAGTTCTAACTCTGAGCAAAAACAGCAGAATACAGAAGCATCTGAAGAAGGAGTACACTCTAGAAGTTCTGACTCTGAACTACGGTATATCAATTCCAGAAGCTCTCAGCGTCATCTAAAGATCAACATCAGAAGCTCCGAATCAACATAGCAAGATTCCAAGATTCCCAGAGTCACGTAGACTAATAATGGATTTCCTAATTCAGAAAGAGTAACGTCTACTTCAAATTTAACTGGAAAGAATCTATTCTTGGAAAGAAGTTATTCAGGGAGACAAAGTTGTTTTGGCAAGAAACAACAGAAATTATGGCATTAATTCCTATTCAAGACAAATTATCTGCCATCATTTTCAACGGTCCTTTCACTCCTATAAAAAGGACAGCAAACAACATTGAGAGGCGTGCAAGTACACACTGAAACATTCTCTCTCTCTCTCTCAATCTTTCACGAGTTTTTGCTCATACGTGAAACATTCTATTTGCTATCATCATTGTAATATTTGCTTTATCCTAGAAGCACTCTAGATTACAAACTTTGTTTTATCTAAGTTATTTAATTTCCTCAAGTGACTCTGCGCAGTCTGTATACTTGAGAGGACTAAGAGATCATTCTCTTAGACGTTGGTTGTAAACTATCTTTCAAGATTAGTGGATTAAGTCCTTGTTGAAGGCGAAATCACCTTGGCCGGGTGGACTGGAGTAGCTTTGTGTTATAAGCGAACCAGTATAAATTCCTTGTGTGGTCTTTATTTTGAAAAAGCGCTTATTTTCCAAAACAATTCAAACCCCCCTTTCTTGTTTTTCTCACCTTCAATTGGCATCAGAGCTTCGGCTCTGTTATTGATTTTCTAATCAAACACTTAACAGTGTAGAGAGATCCAGAACGAGAAAAACTATGGCCCACACAAATGAAAGAGACAGTTACAATGCTAAGCCTCCTGTCTTTGATGGAGAGAAATTCGACTACTGGAAAGATAGAATTGAAAGTTTCTTTCTGGGTTATGATGCTGACCTCTGGGACATTGTCACAGATGGATACACACCTCCAGTCTCAGAAAATGGAGTTGAAGTTCCCAGAAGTAAGATGTCAGAAGATCAGAAGCGTGTCTTCAAAAATCATCACAAGGCCAGAACCATACTTCTTAATGCTATATCTTACAACGAGTATGAAAAGATCACCAACAGAGAAACAGCAAAAGACATCCTTGACTCTTTGAGGATGACTCATGAAGGAAACTCTCAGGTCAAAGAGACAAAGACTCTGGCGCTTATCCAGAAATATGAAGCTTTCAAAATGGAAGATGACGAAGCCATAGAGGTAATGTTCTCTAGATTCCAAACTCTAATTGCAGGTCTCAAAGTTCTAGACAAAGGATACACAACTGCAGACCACGTCAAAAAGATAGTCAGAAGTCTGGCAAAGAAGTGGAGACCCATGGCTACTGCCCTGAAGCTGTCAAAGGATCTGAACAATATCAGTCTTGAAGAACTTGTCAGTTCCCTCAGAAGCCATGAGATAGAACTAGAGGAAGATGAGCCTCAGAAAAAGAACAAGTCTGTAGCATTAAAGTCCAGATCTGAAAGACGCAAATCTGACAGAACCAAAGCTTTCCAGGCAGAAACTGAAGATGCTGATGACTCTGAACCAGAAGATTCTGATGATGAAGAAGAATTGTCCCTCCTGACTAGAAGAGTTAAACAACTCTGGAAAAAGAGGAACAACAACTTCAGAAGACCAAGACCCAAAGGGGATCGATCAGAATCAACCTCAAAAGGTAAAACTAACAAAGATATTACTTGTTATGAATGTAAAGAAACAGGTCACTACAGGAATGAATGCCTCAAGCTAAAGAAAGACAATTCTAGAAAAGAAAGCTTCAAGAAAAACACCTTCAGGACAAAGAAATGACTAATGGCTACCTGGGATGATAGCGAATCTGGCTCATCAGAATCTGACTCTGATGAACAAGCCAATGTGGCATTTATGGCTACCACATCCAGGAACAGCTCAGATGAAGAATCTAAAGAGGTATTTTCTGAACTCTCTCGATCTGACCTAGAATCATGCTTGTCAAAAACTCTTAGCTCATATCAGAAATTAAAACAAAAATTTAAAAATATAAAAGGCTGTCTTGAAGCAAAATTTGAAGAATGCGGTGAACTTGAGATGACAATTCTAGCACGAGAAGATGAAATCAGATCTTTAACATTACAAAGAGATGGAGCAAATAAACATCGTTTAGAACTGGAAGAAGTGTTATCTCAAGCTCCACAGACTTCAAATACTATAATTTATAAATACGAAGAAGCCTTTCAAGAATTTCTGAAAAATGGGATAGGAAGAAGTGTTATGGCATCCATGATTTATGGAGTAAGTCAGAACAATAAGAAGGGAATTGGGTATGATCCTAAAGAAGATAAAACTTCTAATAGTGACCAACTCAAATCTCCATTTTCATATCACTATACACACACACAAGAACAAAAATTTGAAAATGCTAGAAAACCCAAAGTTATAAGAAACTCTGGGAAAACTAATCAGAAAGGACCCAAGAGACTCTGGGTACCAAAAGATAAGATTGTTTATGTTGTAGATATCCTATGCAGCAAAGTTCAAACACCAGTCATGGTACCTGGACTCTGGATGCTCGCGACACATGACGGGAAGAAAGTCTATGTTCCAAAGCCTGGAACTTAAAGACGCTGGATTTGTAGGCTTCGGAGGAGATCAGAAGGGAAGGATCAGAGGCTTCGGAACTATTGGTAACGGTACTCTTCCCTCTATATCTGATGTTCTTTACGTAGAAGGATTAATGCATAATTTGTTATCCATAAGTCAATTAAGTGATAACGGTTATGACGTGATCTTTAATCAAAAAACATGTAAAGCCATAAATCAAAACAATGGTTCAGTCCTATTCACAGGCAAGAGGAAAAACAATATTTATAAAATTAATCTTTCTGATTTAAAAGAACAAAATGTTAAATGTCTGATGTCTGTTCATGAAGAGCAATGGGTATGCCATAGACGCTTGGGCCACATTAGCATGAGAAAACTATCTCAGCTAAATAAACTCGAGTTAGTCAGAGGCCTACCTAAACTGAAGTTTTCTTCAGATGCTCTATGTGAAGCATGTCAGAAAGGAAAATTTTCAAAAACATCTTTCAAAAAGAAAACTATTGTTACTACCTCTAAGCCTCTGGAACTTCTCCACACTGACTTATTTGGTCCTGTGAAAACAACATCAGCCAATGGAAAGAAGTATGGACTAGTCATTGTTGATGATTACAGTCGCTGGACATGGGTGAAATTCCTAAAGCACAAGAGTGAGTCTCACTCTGTATTCACTAGTTTCTGCTCCAAAGTGCAAAAAGAATTTGACTCTAAGATTATCAGAGTCAGAAGTGATCATGGTGGGGAATTTGAAAATAAATCCTTTGAGGAATTATTTGACTCTAATGGAATATCCCATGATTTCTCCTGCCCTAGAACTCCTCAACAAAATGGAGTTGTAGAGAGGAAGAATAGGACACTCCAAGAGATGGCCAGAACTATGATCAATGAAACTAATGTGGCAAAGCACTTTTGGGCAGAAGCTGTAAATACAGCGTGTTACATTCAGAATAGAATCTCTATAAGACCTATTATGGAAAAGACTCCCTATGAACTGTGTAAAGGAAGAAAACCAAACATTTCATATTTTCATCCTTTTGGATGTTCTTGCTTTATTTTAAACACTAAAGAACATCTGAACAAGTTTGACTCCAAAGCACAGAAAGGTATTATGTTAGGATACTCAGAACGCTCTAAAGGCTACAGAGTATACAACACAGAAACCAAAATTGTGGAAGAATCAATTCATGTCAGATTTGACGATAAGCTTGACCCTGAAAAGTCAAAGCTAGTTGAAAATTTTGCAGATTTAGAAATCACTCTTGCAGGATCTGATAAAGCTCTAGAAGCAACTGCCACTCAGAACTCTGAGGAAATTAAATCCCCAGAAATCCCAAAGAAAGCTAAAAGTCGTATCAACGTATTTGAAGAATTGATTCTGGGCAACAAGGACGAACCTGTTAGAACCAGATCTACCTTCAGGACCTCTGAAGAGACTCCTCTGGGACTAGTTTCTCTGATCGAGCCTATGTCCTATGATGAAGCACTTCAAGATAACGAATGGGTGTCAGCCATGTAAGAAGAACTAGATCAATTCACAAAGAATGACATCTGGGATCTTGTTCCCAAGCCCAGAGGCACTCACGTTATTGGAACCAGATGGGTATTCAGAAACAAGCTGAATGAGAAAGGAGAAGTCGTCAGAAACAAAGCTCAACTGGTAGCTCAAGGTTACAGTCAATAAGAAGGTATTGACTACAATGAAACCTTTGCTCCAGTCGCAAGGTTAGAATCTATTCGTCTTCTTGTATCTTTTGCTATAAACCACTCTATCAAATTATATCAAATGGATGTCAAGAGCGCATTCCTTAATGGTTATATATCAGAAGAAGTGTATGTCAACCAACCTCCAGGTTTTGAAAATCCAAAACTTCCAGAACATGTCTTTAAACTTAAAAAATCTTTATATGGACTTAAACAAGCTCCCAGAGCTTGGTATGAACGTTTAAGCAATTTTCTTCTGGAACACAATTTTATCAGAGGGAAAGTTGACTCCACACTCTTCTGTAAGAACCTTAACAATGATCTCATGATATGCCAGATATACGTTGATGATATTATTTTTGGTTTAGCTAACGCCTCTGTTTGTCAAGAATTCTCTGAGTTAATGCAGGCAGAATTTGAAATGAGCTTAATGCAAGAACTAAAATTCTTTCTGGGAATTCAAATTAACCAACTTCAGAATTCACGTACGTTCATCAAAGCAAATACATTAAAGATGTTCTGAAGAAATTTGACATGGATGACTGCAACTCTGCAAAAACTCCCATGCATCCAACATGCATTCTTGAAAAGGAAGAAGTAAGCAAAAAGGTTTGTCAGAAGCTCTATCGAGGTATGATAGGCTCTCTTCTCTATCTGACTGCTACTCGACCTGATATTCTCTTTAGTGTCTGTCTCTGTGTCAGATTCCAATCAGATCCTAGAGAAACTCACTTAACAGCAGTTAAGAGAATTCTCAAATATCTGAAAGGAACTCCTAACCTGGGCCTGATGTATGAGAAAACATCAGAGTATAGACTTTCGGGTTACTGTGATGCAGATTATGCAGGAGATAGACTGGAACGAAAAAGCACGTCTGGAAACTGCCAGCTCCTAGGAAATAATCTGATATCCTGGGCCAGCAAAAGACAGTCAACTATCGCTCTATCAACTGCAAAAGCAGAATACATCTCAGCATCACTGTGCACAACTCAGATGCTCTGGATGAAGAATCAGTTGGAAGATCTGCAAATCTTCGAGAGTAACATTCCTATCTTCTGTGATAATACTGCTGCCATTTATCTAAGTAAGAATCCCATTCTACACTTCAGAGCTAAGCACATTGAAATAAAACATCATTTTATCAGAGACTATGTTCAGAAAGGGATAGTAACATTGAAGTTCAATGATACAGATCATCAATGGGCAGATATATTTACTAAGCCTTTAGCTGAAGATAGATTTCTCTTTATCTTAGAAAATCTGAACATTCAAAATTGCCCTGAATAAATTGTGCCTCTGAAGATGTAAAATGAGACTCTGACATAAACAAATGAGCTTCTGTCTCTGACTCTGATACTTCTACCAAGTTAAGAAGATATCTGAGTTAGAAATCTCCAGGAACCAATCCTTTGGTATTCCTGAAGATCAGATACATCAAACCACGTGGAGCACTTAGCGTCTAACCTTGGAACTTCTAGACAGCTGTCCAGAAGAAATTCAAAGGGCAGACGTTTGAGATCTCCTCGAGCAGTGTGCATACTGTTGGGATTAGACATTCATTTATGAGCCTTAATCATTTCTCCCTCTAAGCGTGCTAACTTGGTTTTTGTGCTAACGCTGAATTGTGTGTCGTTTTGCATGCGTTTTTGTTTAGGGTATTTAAACACTCTTCTCACACTTCACACACACTTCACTCTCACTTTCACTCAACCAGTTCTCTGAAGCATTTCTGCAAGCAGTTCATCTTCATCTCATTCTTCTTCAATAATGGATGCTCAACAACAATCAGTTTCCAACTATTCTCAACAAATGGAATCCAGCAACACAGTCCAAAGCACAAGCATTCCCACTCCAACAGTTACAGGCGTAACTATTACTCCAGTCTACAAGGAACCCCATGTTCTTGATCGTGAGCCTCACATAAATCTTGCAACTCCTTTTGATAAACTAGAAGTTTTGTGTGAATCTCTGGTGGACTTCAACAACATGAAGAGGAATGGAGTAGATCTTACTGAAGAACTTCGTCAACAAGGTTGGGAAAACTACTTTCAATGGATCTATGGCCTTGTTTACCCAAACCTCATCAAAGAATTCTGGAGATTTGCTGACGCTGACGACCATTTCATAGTCTCCTATGTATTGGGAGTCAAGATAGTGATTACTGAAAAGTCAGCTGCTTCTTTATTGAACATGGAGAAATCTGGAGGAAGAAGGATCTACGACATCAACCCTAGGTCAAGGTACATTGCTCAAGTAATCAATCCCACCATCTTCAAACTCAACACTGAAGGCAATCCATCTAAGAACAAAGAACTTCATCAGAACCTCAGAGTATGGCTCAAGATCATTCTGGGAACCATTCATCACCGCCCAGCATCAAACTCCTCTGACTACATCAATACAGATCAGAAGTGTATTCTGTATTGCATTCACAAGGGTTTAAAGCTCTGCCTCCCAGCACTACTCTTCAAGTATCTCAGAGACTTTGTCCGGGAGACCAGAAACAACATGAAACCCAGAACCGACATACCTCTGGGAAGACTTTTGTCTGATGTTCTGATCGAAAATGGGCTTGTAGATCATCTGGAGAAGAACAAACTTATGGAAGATCTGGCGATAGATACTGGAAGGCCTCTGAACTCCAAAAATCTGAAGAGCATGGGAATTCTGAAGAAGATTCAATTCAAACCCACGCTGGACACATCTTGGGACGCCTTGAAAGATCAGAGAAAGCTGCCTCATGGTCTTGCAAGGTTTTACAAGAATGAACCCAGAGAGGCAATTCTTCACTATATGCAGCGTCTGAAGGATGAAGGAGTTGACATCTCTGACTTCAGACTAGACGATATGCTAGATTCAGAATCAGACTTCGTCAAGTTCAAAAGAGGTCCCTCTGAAAAGAAGTCTTCAAAGGCAAAGAAAGCAAGGCTAGGAGAAACCTCTGAAACAAGATCTCCAGCGTCTCTGCAAGTAACTACTGGTAAGTCTGCTCCCTCTATTCCCTCTGAACCTCTTATGAATTCCTCTACTCCTCTCCCAACACCTATATACACATCCTCTGAAACCCCACCTTCCACAACCAGAACCTCACAACCTCTACCCAAATTTAATCTCGCCCATACATCTCTACCTATATCTGAAGCTGAAGAAATGAACCAAACCACCTCCTCTTCCTCAGCCCCAGAATCACCCCCTACCTTATCCTCTCCTCTGACCCAGAACCTTCTGACCCCGCTTCTCCCACTCTAGCCCACCTTTATTCTCTAAACCAAAACTCACAACAACCAACACAACCTCCACCTGAAGTAACTTCACCATCCACAGAACAACCAACCCTCATTCCATCTGAACTCCAACCCTCTGACCTTCATACCTCTGGAACTATCCCTCCAAACACTTCCGCTGAACCTGAACCTGAGCCTGAACCTGAACCTGAACCTGAGCCTCAAACACTAAACTTAAGCCCTCCAAACTCTCCACCCCAAACATCTGAACCTGAACATTCCCTGCCTACCCTTGAGGAAGCCATAATGTTGTTCGCAGGGGCTTCAGTACAAAAGGTCAAGTCTCTGACCATTAACTCTGGCATCAGTGATGATCCTGACTCTGTAAGGACACACTGGAACAGAGTCATTGGCTGGACGACTTCTGAGGCTTTCAAGCTGAAGCACATCTTTGAGAAAGTCAGAAACGACTTCATTAGAGATGCTGAGGCAAGACTACAAGAGAGACTTGCCAGAGAAGCTGAAGAAGAAGCCAGGAGGAAAGAAAAAGAAAGAGCTAGACAAGCAGAAATCCAAAGGGCCAAGGAAGCTGGGGCTAAAGCTCTAGCTGATGCTGCTGCTGCTGCTGCTGAAGCTGAAGCAAAGGCAGCTGCAGAAGCTGAAGCCAGAGTTGCTGGAGAACATAGTGCGATGACTCAGGGAGATTCCTCTTCTGTCATTCCCATGGTTCTCAAGACACTTGAAGAACTTCAGAAAGACCAGAAGGAACTCAGAGCCAGAATGGACAAATAGGACACCGTCAACGACAACATTCAGAACATGCTGGCTCAACTGCTTCAGAGAATGCCTCCTCCTCCCAACCCTTAGGCACTTAGGATTTTTTTGTTTGTTGCTTTGTTTTCCTTGTTCTGATGTTTGCTTGTTTGCTTTCTTGCCATTGTCTCTGATGTTCTATTATCTGAATATAATGTTTTTTTTTGGATATTTGTTTAAGTCTTTTTGATTCTGACAAAAAGGGGGTGAAATTGAATATAGCTCTGATGAAATATTGCCTAATACCTTAAGCACTCTGCAACATATTTTTTCTTAAAAATAAATTCATCTAACACTGGACTTAAGAAATTGCAGAAGGTATCAAGAAACTTCATTGCTTGGAAGCTCTGGTAAGAACTTCTGAACTCCCTAACCTATCTCAGGGGGAGCTCACTTCTATCTGATCTAATCTGATATTTTTTATGTTTCATCTGCTTTTTAAGTTTGTTTTGTCATCATCAAAAAGGGGGAGATTGTAAGAACAAAAATTGTTCTACAATAGATTCCAAGATTTTGATGATAACAAAGGATGAAACCAAAAATCGTACTCTAACGAAAAGTTTCTAAGTGTGCAGGACTCTAAACAAAAAGAAAGGAAACTGATTACGTCATCAGATACAGAATCATATCAGATACAAACTACCAGAAGATCAGAAGCATCTGAAGCAGAAATCACGCTCAAGAAAGTTCTAACTCTGAGCAAAAACAGCAGAATATCAGAAGCATCTGAAGAAGGAGTACACTCTAGAAGTTCTGACTCTGAACTACGGTATATCAATTCCAGAAGCTCTCAGCGTCATCTAAAGATCAACATCAGAAGCTCCGAATCAACATAGCAAGATTCCAATATTCCCAGAGTCACGTAGACTAATAATGGATTTCCTAATTCAGAAAGAGTAACGTCTACTTCAAATTTAACTGGAAAGAATCTATTCTTGGAAAGAAGTTATTCAGGGAGACAAAGTTGTTTTGGCAAGAAACAACAGAAATTATGGCATTAATTCCTATTCAAGACAAATTATCTGCCATCATTTTCAATGGTCCTTTCACTCCTATAAAAAGGACAGCAAACAACATTGAGAGGCGTGCAAGTACACACTGAAACATTCTCTCTCTCTCTCTCAATCTTTCACGAGTTTTTGCTCATACGTGAAACATTCTATTTGCTATCATCATTGTAATATTTGCTTTATCCTAGAAGCATTCTAGATTACAAACTTTGTTTTATCTAAGTTGTTTTATTTCCTCAAGTGACTATGCGCAGTCTGTATACTTGAGAGGACTAAGAGATCATTCTCTTAGACGTTGGTTGTAAACTATCTTTCAAGATTAGTGGATTAAGTCCTTGTTGAAGGCGAAATCACCTTGGCCGGGTGGACTGGAGTAGCTTTGTGTTATAAGCGAACCAGTATAAATTCCTTGTGTGGTCTTTATTTTGAAAAAGCGCTTATTTTCCAAAACAATTCAAACCCCCCTTTCTTGTTTTTCTCACCTTCAGCAATTACCACTTTATAAAACTGAATATATGCCTAAGTGAAACAAAGTTGCTCTGAGTTTGCCTCTGCTCTAAGTTTGGATGCTTGTAAAAGTGAATTCGAGTTTCTATTTATAAGCAAGTAAAAAGATGGAAATAACTTGGATGCCCTTCAACTTGAAAATGGAAGGGAAACTATTTTCCTCTTGTGGCGCCCGCCACAAGGACATGGCGCCCGCCACAAGCACAAAATGAGGCGCCTTAGTGGAAGTAGTGGGGAACATGGGAGTTGAGGGAAGTTGAGCTTGGACACGTCATGACAGGGTCTATGGCGCCAGCCATGGGGTAGGCCACAAGAACAAAATGCTGAATTTTAGGGTTTTTGGCTCTTTTTCACTCCTTTTCTCGATCGGGGCTCCGATTAAAGTAAAAACCTGAAAACAAAGAAAAATATAGCAATAACACAACAAAATGATAATAAAACAACAAGAATGCATGTGAAATCGGAGTCGAAAATACGGTAAATTTTAGTGTTATCAAACTCTCCCACACTTAAACCTTTGCTTGTCCTCAACCAAAACATTAAAAAGCTCATAAAAGAAAAACTGGTGCAAACGAGAGCTTCAGGTAAAAATTCTAAGTTCAAGTCGGGATGCAGTGATAGGTACTAACTGAGTGAACTAAGGGTATCATGATGACACTAATTCGCAAATACGGACATAAACTTCATTCCTATATTAACCAACCCATATTATCCCACAATACCTAGGCCTGCCTCTTCATCTCTTTTTGTGTCTTTTTCATTCAGGCGCAATCACATTAAGCCCGTTATCCGTACATGCTTCGTAGTAGAGTGGCATGTTAGTGATTATGATCTGAGCATGGGGTTTCTGACACATAAACATGTGTAAACCCTTTTATTGGACTCAACTGTAGTTGTGGGGGATCGGATCGTAATCTGCTCTACCGAGTTCAGTGCCAGATACCTCTGAACCAACTAATAGTGGGTAAGTTTTTTTTTTCTCTTTCTTTTTCTTTTTCTAGCAAATTTTTACAATTCTTTGGTTTAAATGACTTTGTGAGGGTCACCTATACCGGAGTTGCCTTTTTGCTTTATTTTATTTTTTTGTTTTTCTGGATCATTCACTTATTTGCATCGGTCCCCTACGTAGAGGATGCGTAGGCCGGAGCTGACTGCTGAGATAAACTACTGAGGACTTATACGAAAATGATGATTAAGGCCATGGTATATGGGGTTTCGGGAATGGTTCCTATATTTACGAAGTCTATGGTGCTAAAATAATACTGATGTTTCGCAAAGTTCTCCCAAGTCACCGCATCCTTACTCAAAACATGTCTTTAAAACCTGAAAACTTTCGGGATAACACTATTTTCTTTTGCAAAAAAAAAAATTTTGTGGGGCTAAAGGTATGGGGAGGTAGGATTGTACTAAAGATATACTATATTTGGTGACTCGTCACACTCATGCATTATACTAAAAAGCAAAATAAACAACTAAGAGGAAATAACAATAAATAAACTATCTAAAAACAGTAAAGAAAAACGAGAAAAGCAATAAAGAAAATACGATAGAGTTTCCTCCCACACTTAAATTGAACATTGTCCCCAATGTTTCGAAATAAGATAAGGGAAGAGTTACCTGACAACTTATTGCTGACCACTAGTGCCCTCGCCATCCTGAGGTGGACGACGGGATCGGGTACGACGACGGTCTCTCTGATCCATCCTCGCCTGCAGGGCATCCTGAGCGGTCCTCACCTCTCGAAGGTCACCTATAATGGAACCTCGAGTGGCTTCAATGAGTGCCATATGTCTCTGGTGGTAGTGTTGCTGACGGGCTTGTGAATCTGTGATCGTTTGCATGGACTGTAGAATAGTGTCATAGGACTTGTCTGTCCTCCGTTGCGACTCTTGCATGAAGCGCATGTTATCCGCCATTTGTTGCTGGATGGTAGAGAGTAGGTCGTCACGCCTTTGCTCTCTAGCCATGTGGTCACGCCACATCTCCTCTGTAATATAGAAGCCAGGAATGGTACCTGCAGAAGAAGAAGATGGTGCGGTGTGTGGTGGTGAAGGATGATGGGGGGACACATGGGGTACGGGAGATTTCTCTCTCCGATCATATTCATCATCAGTGTCATGTCCCGCCTCATCAGGCATGTTAGGAGGAAGAGGACCCAAAACAGGTGGAGCATCTAAAGTGTAGGTCCAATTCCTTTCATCTCGTACGTCTGTACGTCTAGTGCACGGTAAAACAACAACTGGGATGGCTACACCATGAACCATAAGCATATAGCCTCCTTCTCTCCTCGAGCGACACAATTTCATGTCTCTCAGAAATTTTAGGTTAATTGTGCGAGGAGGTAGGGGGTCTAGGGTAGCCATCTCATCGTTCAGGTTAAGCGCCCGAGCAATAGCTGTAATCAATCCACCAAAAGAAATAGGTCCCGCTTTATTCAAAGTTAAAGTCATATGAGCAAGCATGAACGGGATCGAATTAATACGTCTATTTGCGAGGCTTCCTTGTAAAAATAGAAGCTCTCTAGCATTAACCTTATTTGGATTCTCCCGGCCAAAAATAGTGCATGCCAACAGATATCTAAAAACTCTGATGGTCAGGTTATGGATAGTTGAGGCAAGAACTCCTTCAAAAGAGTTTATGGAAGTGTTTGATAAACGCTCCCAGAAGGAAAATACATCAACAAACCATTCGGAATCCAAAGGGGCCTCACAAATAGCACCACCCCCATGAGGGATTCCTAACAAGCTGGCTAGTTCGTCGGTACTGAATTGGTATTCAACAACAAACATTCTAAATTTGACAGTACCAACTGTGCTAGCAGTGTTAGGGTTAACAATATAAATTAAGGAACTCAAAAATTCAATTGTCAACCGCTCATAGGTAGGTTCTTTATTGGAAAAGAAATTATGCAAACTTAAATTATCTAATAAATGAAATATGATATGATAGATACCTAAAGTGTAGAGACAATTTTCGTCAACATACCTTGTCGGGAGGATTTCCCGATTTTGTAACCGTTCAATAATTTTTCTTTGCCTATCCCCCGGTTTCCCTCCTCGAAGAATGAATTCGTTAAACTCCATTTGAAAAGCTCTTGAAAAGTGATGAAGAAGATGAAGTGGTTTGTGAAAAGGTTGGATTTTTACAAAATCCGACGGATGAAATCGAAAATGGAAATTGGAATAATGATTTATGTGGTGTGGTGGTTAGAAAAGTATGAGCTTTTTGTGGGTTCAAGGATGTTTTTCCAAGGTGAAAAAATGGGTTTGGAAGGTTGTAAGTTGCAAAATTGGTGAAGAAAGGGGTTCTGCCCCGACCTTTTACAGACACTGTGGCGGGCGCCACAGGGTCTATGGTGAGTGCCACAAGGCAAAATCTGGCTGGGCCGGATTTTGGTCCTTTGGCTTGGGCTTCTCTTGTCTTTTGGCTTTGAGGGGTCCGGATAGCATTTGTCTTGTGATTTTCCTAGTATCTTTGACTTGCATAATTTTATAAAGGAAAAAAACAAAAAATAAAAATGAAACTGAAACAAAAACAAAAATTAAATATAAATAAATAAATAACTGAAAAATTAAAATGCAAATAAAATAAACATAGAACATATATAGATAAAAATAGAAATACTCGATGTATAGATGTAGTTTATATAATATTCCAAATGCGATAATATAAGATGGGTTATGTAAATACGAGAAAAAATAAAATAAAAGAAAGATAAAATAAGATGGAATGGTAAGATCATATAGTAGGGATGTCATCTTCCTGAGTGGATCCACGGAGCGTGGCTACTTCCAGCCTGAGCTCTGCGATCTCCTGATATAGACAGTCGGCTTCTGTAGCATGGGTGAGATCAGACACTCCCATCTGTAAAGTGAGGTCATCCACCTCCTGTCTAAGCGCTGCGATCTCTCTACGACACTCAACAATCTGAGTGCGGATGTCGGGTGTCTGCAATGAAAGATTATTAGAGAAAACAGTGATTCTGGGAGATGGTGGTGTAGGCGTGTATTTAGCAATGGGTGGTGATCTTGGTTCCTCAACGGTCTCTCCCTGGCCCTCCAGAGCATAACTCCAATTCGCTGGATCATGCACACTGATCATCATAGGATCTGGCAGTGTGAAATAGTGAATAGCCTCGCTGTCGACTAGCAGTCGGAAGTGACATGGGTGGAAAGAGGCTCTCCTCATCAATCCTCTGGTCAAACAGAAATCGATGTCCATGGTAGTGTACCCACAGTAGGTCCGAAGATGTAACAGCTTTCGAGACAGACATAAAGCGACAACAATCTGCGTGATGATTCCGCCAACATGGATGACTCCTTCGATAGATCTAGAGATATCGCTGAGACTGTATAACAAGAAGTTCCCACATGCGACTGGGCGAGACTGAGATGCACAAAATAACAGGAAGATCTCCTCTTCACTCAGTAGTGTCTCTGCATCCGGCCTTCCCAGGAAGGAATGTGCTAATATCATCTGAAAGTATTTGAAGGCGGGGTTGTGTATGACATGAGACAGCTGCATAGATGGATCCTGGCTTCCGCCACCCGATATATCACTCCAAAACTTCTCAACCTCCTTACCCAGGAAATATCCCATAGTTGTCTCCGGGATAGCATCAGGAGTCGTCTTGAAACCCAATAAGTCGCCGAACTCTTTCTGGCTGAAGGAGTACTCAACCCCGAAAAGCCTGAAAGCAGCATACCCATCTGGTCCAGAATATGGGTCATAGTCGAATGAACTCAGGAACTCCAAAGTCAGGTTCCTATATGTGTTACTCAAGTCATCAACAAACTCATCCCAGTGAAGCTGGTGGCTAAGGAATCGGATACTCGGCTCGATACCCAGTGCCTCCATACACTACGGATCAGGATAACGTGTGGGTGCCATAGGGCGCTGATACAAAGCAACGTAGCGCTCCCTCTGAGCATTATCTCTATAGGCCACGTGCATGTCATCGAAATCCTGCATCCTGTAAAAGTTAAGAAAGTGATCCTGAAAATACAAACCATTCAAATCTCAGTCTCAATGCAAAATATGATAAAATAAAATATAAATAAATAAATGCGAAAAAGTAAAATGAAAGAAAAACCATGGGTTGCCTCCCACGCGTCGCTTGTTTAACGTCATTAGCTTGACGATTAGAATTTATACACCTGTAGTAGTAGGAATCGGTGGATCAATCAGGGTGTGGCTCGAGTAGTATGCTGGAATGTCTCCTCCTTCGTAGAGCTTCAGTCTTTGTCCATTTACAATGAATGGACTACAGGTTTCGTTCTTGATTTCTACGGCTCCGGATCTCAGAATCTTGGATACTTCGAAAGGACCAGTCCATCTTGAACGTAGCTTTCCAGGGAAGAGTCGTAACCTAGAGTTAAAAAGGAGAACAGGATCGCCTATATTGAAGTTTTTCTTTACTATTCTTTTGTCGTGATAGGCTTTTGTCCTCTCTTTATATATTTTTGCATTCTCGTAGGCAGATTGCCTAAGTTCTTCTAATTTATGAATGTCTAGGGTACGCTTTTCTCCAGCGGCTAGGTAGTCAAAATTCAAAGTTTTAATAGCCCAATAGGCCTTATGCTCTAATTCGAAAGGTAAGTGACAGGATTTTCCATAAACTAGTTGATAAGGAGTAGTTTCTATAGGGGTTTTGAAAGCGGTTCTATAGGCCCATAATGCTTCTTGAAGCTTCTAAGACCAGTCTCTCCTAGAAATAGAAACAGTTTTCTCTAGGATTTGTTTTATCTCCCTATTAGATACTTCTACTTGGCCACTAGTCTGTGGGTGGTATGGTGTTGCTACTCTATGCCTAACTCCATATTTTCTTAAAAGTTTGTCAAATATTCTCGATATAAAGTGTGATCCTCCATCGCTTATGACTAAACGTGGTGTTCCAAATCTAGGGAATATATAGTTTTTGAATAGTTTGATTACTACCCTAGTGTCGTTTGTGGGTGCAGCTATAGCTTCAATCCACTTAGACACATAGTCTACAGCTACTAAGATATACCTGTTTCCTAAGGATGGTAGAAAAGGTCCCATGAAATCTATACCCCATACGTCAAAGAGTTCTACTTCCTGAATGTTTCTTAGAGGCATTTCATCACGCCTTGAAATGTTTCCAGTGCGTTGGCATCTATCACACTTGACAATGCAAGCATAGACATCACGCCACATGGTAGGCCAGAATAGGCCAGCTTGAAGAATCTTGGCGTATGTCTTAGAGGTGCTCGCATGTCCACCATAAGGTGCAGAATGACAATGCTCGATAATACTATTTACCTCTTCTTCTGGAACGCAACGGCGAAAAATGCCATCTTTACCCCTTTTGAAAAGGAGCGGTTCGTCGCAATAGAAGTTTCTCACATCATGGAAGAATTTCTTCTTGTGGTGGTAATCAAGATCAGGGGGTACTATATCAGCAGCTAGGTAATTAACGAAATTTGCATACCAGGGTACGTTACTTATTGCTAAAGAATTTTGGGGGTGCTCATAAGGATCTAGGTTATTATCTTTAATGGTTTCTACTCTAGCGATCAGTCTATCATAGGCGAAGTCATCATTTATGGGTACTAGTTCAGGTTTTAGATGTTCTAGCCTAGAGAGGTGATCGGCTACTACATTTTCAGTGCCTTTTTTATCTCTTATGTCTAAATCAAACTCTTGTAGTAATAGAATCCATCGGAGTAATCTGGGCTTGGCATCTTTTTTACTTAATAGGTAACGAATGGCAGCATGATCGATGTAAACTATAATTTTTGCTCCTACTAGATAAGATCTAAATTTGTCTATAGCGAAAACTACAGCGAGTAATTCTTTTTTAGTTGTTGCGTAGTTAAGTTGGGCAGCATCTAGGGTTCTACTGGCATAATAAATGGCATGTAATTTTTTATCTTTCCTTTGTCCTAGAACGGCTCCAACTGCATAATCACTAGCATCGCACATTATCTCGAAAGGTTCCGACCAATCAGGTGGTTTCATAATGGGTGCTGATACTAATGCTTGCTTTAAAAGATTAAATGCGTCATTACATTTTTCATCAAAAATGAATTCAACATCTTTCATTAAAAGTCCAGTTAAAGGTTTAGTTATTTTGGAGAAGTCCTTAATAAAACGCCGGTAGAATCCAGCGTGTCCAAGAAAGCTTCGGACTTCTCTGATGGTTTTTGGGGGTTTTAGGTTTTCTATAACTTCTATTTTAGCTTTATCTACCTCTATACCTTTTTCAGAAACTATATGTCCTAAAACTATACCTTCGGTCACCATGAAGTGACATTTTTCCCAGTTTAGCACGAGGTTCACCTCCACGCATCTCTCCAGGATTTTCTCAAGGTTAGCAAGATAATTATGGAAATCAAATCCGCAAACCGAGAAATCATCCATAAACACTTCCATGATACCATCTAGGTAATCTGCGAAGATTGACATCATGCAGCGTTGGAAAGTGGCTAGGGCATTACAGAGGCCGAACGACATTCGTCTGTAGGCAAAAGTTCCATAAGGGCATGTAAAGGTAGTTTTTTCTTGATCTTCGGGGTGGATAGGTATTTGGAAGAATCCAGAGTATCCATCTAGATAGCAGAAGTAAGAGTGTCTGGCTAGACGCTCCAACATCTGGTCTATAAATGGTAAAGGGAAATGATCCTTCCTAGTCGCTTTATTTAATTTTCTATAATCTATACACATCCGCCATCCTCCTTCTAAACGTTTTGCTACATGTTCGCCTTTATCGTTTTGCACGACTGTGATGCCTCCCTTTTTAGGTACTACATGCACAGGGCTCACCCACTTACTATCCGAGATCTGGTAGATGATACCTGCCTCAAGTAACTTAAGAACTTCCTTTTTAACAACATCACTCATTATAGGGTTTATTCTTCTCTGATGTTCCCTAGAGGGTTTTGAATCTTCTTCGAGCGAAATCCGACGCATGCATACGGATGGGCTTATACCTTTCAGGTCAGAGATATTATATCCTAAGGTTGAGGGATATCTTCGTAAAACGTCTAAAAGTTGGTTTGTTTCCTCTTGGCTCAAGGTAGCACTAACTATAACTGGATGGTTCATCTTTTCATCGAGGAACTTGTATCTCAGGTTCATAGGTAGTTCCTTAAGTTCTAAGGTTGGTTTCTTAGGGCATGGCATAGGATCTGGGGCAAGGGATAAACATTCGTAAAGGTTATCATCGATGTAGGGTTTCTTAAAGTCATCATGTTCCCTTATGAGAGTTGATGGTAACTTAATTGTTTTTATAATTTCTTTTTGTTCTAATTCTCTAACACATTCATCAATGATATCTAAGGCATAACACGAGTCTCCCATCACAGGTGCCATAAGAAATTTCGAAAGTATAAATTCTATTTTCTCGTCACCTACCTCAAATGTCAACTTTCCTTTCTTGGCATCTATTATGGCTCCTGCAGTCGATAAGAATGGTCTACCTAGAAGGATTGGTATATCATTGTCCTCTTTGATGTCCATGACAACAAAATCAGTAGGGATAAATAACTGACCTATCCTAACAGGAACATCTTCTATAATGCCTATCGGATATTTAACAGATCTATCGGCTAACTGAAGTGACATCTTAGTGGGTTGTAATTCTCCTAAGTTTAACCTCTCACAAACTGCTAAAGGCATTAGGCTCACACTAGCTCCTAAGTCTAGAAAATCTTTTTTGATGACATGATTACCCAGAAGGAAAGGAATGGAGAAATTTCCAGGATCTTTATCTTTCTTTGCTAATTTTTCCTCGGAAATAGCATTACATTCCAAAGGCTTCGGATCATCAAGTCTACGTTTGTTGGTAAGGATGTCTTTGAGAAACTTTGCATAAGAAGGTATTTGGGTGATGGCTTTTGTGAAAGGGATTTCTACATGAAGTTTTTCTATAACTTCAATAAATTTTTGATACTGTTTATTGATCTGGGTTTGTTTGAGTCTTTGGGGATATGGTATAGGTGGTTTATACGACGGGGGTGGTACGTAAGTTTTGTCTTTAGGTTCTTATCCTTTTTCTCGACCTTCCTGGTTTTCAGGTTCCTCTGGTTCCTTTACTTCGTCTATGGGTTTGGTGTACATTCCTTAGAAGTTTCGGGTTCACTCAATCTAGAGTTTGGTGGCTCATCATAAGCGTTCCCACTTCGTAGGGTAATGGCATTGGCTTGTCCTCTCAGATTTTGTTGAGGTTGTCCAGGGAATTGTCCTCCAGGTGTAGTCTGAGGGGCTTGGTTTAAAGCTACCTGAGAGATCTGAGTTTTAAGCATCTTGGTATGAGTAACTATTTGGTCAACCTTGGTTCCTAACTGAGTAATCAATTCGTTAACATGAATGTTTTGGTTCATGAACTCCTTGTTTTGTTGGGCTTGAGCGGTGATAAAATTTTCCATAATTTTCTCAAGGCTCGGCTTTGGTGGCACAGGTTACATAGGTTGATTTGATCTTGGGGCTTGATAACTAGGTCTCGGAGGTGCATTATTTTTAATAGGGTTATTGTTTTTATAGGAGAAGTTCGGGTGATTCCTCCATCCAGGGTTATAGGTATTCGAATATGGGTTCCCTTGGGTGTAGTTCACTTGCTCAGAGTGGGTTTCGTTTAATAGACTGCATTCTGCAGATTGGTGTCCTTTGGTTCCACATATCTCACAATCCGACGAAACTGCGGCTACAGTATTTGGGTTTATGCACATATGCTCGACTTTAAGGGCTAATGCATCCATTTTAGCTTGCATCATGTCTATAGAGCTTAGTTCATGCACTCCTCCTTGGGCTTCCTTCTTCTCTACTGTCGCTCGTTCGACTCCCCATGATTGATGGTTTTGAGCCATATCTTCGATGAGGGCACTAGCTTCAGGATAAGGTTTGTTCATCAGAGCGCCGCCTGCGGCAGTGTCGATGGTCATCTTCGTGTTATAATGAAGTCCATTATAGAAGGTTTGAATGATTAACCAATTTTCTAAACCATGATGTGGGCGTGCTCGTAACAACTCTTTATATCTCTCCCAAGCTTCGAACAGCGATTCTCCTTGGTTTTGGGTAAATCTAGTTATATGGTTTCGGAGAACGGTGGTTTTACTTGGGGGAAAATATCTAGCAAGAAAAACTCTTCTAAGGTTATCCCAAGTCGTAATGGAATTGGGTGGAAGGGAATCTAACCATGATAGGGCTTTATCTCTGAGGGAAAAAGGAAATAATCTTAAACGTATTGCCTCAGGAGAAGCTCCATTGGTTTTAAAAGTGTCTGCTAATTGAAGAAATATTTTTAAATGTTGGTTTGGGTTCTCAGTAGCGAGACCTGCGAATTGTCTCTGTTGCACTAGTTGCAACAGGGATGGTTTAAGTTCAAAATTATTAGCTGGGATGGTTGGGTTTACTATACTAGAACTAGGTTCTTCATTAGATGGTTGAGCGAAGTCCTTAAGAGGTCTTTGGTTTTGATCTTCGGCCATAGCTCTCTTAATTCTATGAAAGAATAAACGTGCGCGAGCGTAACGTTCAGGTTCCGCCAGAGGGTATACTAAGCTTAAACTTCCGGTGCTGCGAGTTCTTCGCATTGACCGGCGGGAAATAGCCTAAGTCTAAACGATATAACAACAGGGAAATGAAATTTGACGAAATTGGTCCCCGGCAACGGCGCCAAAAACTTGATGCGGTGTTTCGCAAGTATACGAACGCGTCAGAGTAATATAAAAGATTATCGAATCCACAGAGACCAAGTGTCAATCTATCGTTATCTGTCGTTATGGTGTTTATCAAAGGCAATCAAAATAAGTGTTTTTGGAGTGTGCAATGAAAAGTAAAGTGTTGAATAAAGATTAATTAATAAAGACAGGGTCGAATGTAATTTACGTAATCGATTGATAATCCAAGTACTTGCTAGTAGAGCTACTTATGGACAGTGTTTCCTACTTTGAAAAGAACTAATTTAACAGGAACTGTCGCTTTCGCGTATTCAAAACCGAGTTGTACTCCCTAGTCAAACCCTCTTATTGTCACTTATAAAAAGGCGCGCATTGCGTTAGAGTAGTAAACCTATATTTAAGAAATATAGTATCTTGACTAAGTTGAAAAGTATTATAACCTGGATTTCTTAACCAAAAGAGGTTCTTACGAACCAGACTCTAAACTTATAAACGCGTCCGAAAATAGTTTTAAAATCTCTTTTCTTCTTAATGTTAAAATCTCCTAATGAACTAAACAAAGCGCTTTCGCTGTTTTTGAAATAGTTAAAAACAATTAAGTTTAAAAAGACGTTGGACGACTTTCGATCTTACCCAACGGAATTGAAGCGCGGGAAAACTTAAGTTGAAAGTTAAAATAGCCCTTAAGTGTTTCTACAAACAATTGTACGGATTACTGGTTCAATTATGATCCTTACATTCTAACCTTATAAATTTAGCTAGACATGGTAAAGTAAAAGTGCATTAAAATAAATAAAAGTAGTGCGAGTGCGGAAAGTAAATAAAAGTAGTGCGAGTGCGGAAAATAAATAAAAGTAAAGCGAGTGCGAGAAATAAATAATTTAAAGCGAGTGCAGGAAATAAATAAAGTAAAGCGAGTGCAGGAAAATAAATAAGATAAAGACAAGTAATAAAAACCTGCTCCAATCAGAGGGTTGAATAAATTGCAAAGCGGAAATGAAAATGGCGTCAGGATTAACTTCCTTCCAAAGTGCTCCAAACTCGATTACAGACTCTATCACAGACTCGATTACACAATTGTGGTAACACTCCAATGCGAAGCAATTACCACTTTATAAAACTGAATATATGCCTAAGTGAAACAAAGTTGCTCTGAGTTTGCCTCTGCTCTAAGTTTGGATGCTTGTAAAAGTGAATTCGAGTTTCTATTTATAAGCAAGTAAAAAGATGGAAATGACTTGGATGCCCTTCAACTTGAAAATGGGAGGGAAACTATTTTCCTCTTGTGGCGTCCGCCACAAGGCCATGGCGCCCGCCACAAGCACAAAATGAGGCGCCTTAGTGGAAGTAGTGGGGAACGTGGGAGTTGAGGGAAGTTGAGCTTGGACACGTCATGGCAGGGTCTACGGCGCTAGCCATGGGGTAGGCCACAAGAACAAAATGCTGAATTTTAGGGTTTTTGGCTCTTTTTCGCTCCTTTTCTCGATCGGGGCTCCGATTAAAGTAAAAACCTGAAAACAAAGAAAAACATAGCAATAACACAACAAAATGATAATAAAACAACTAGAATGCATGTGAAATCGGAGTCGAAAATACGGTAAATTTTAGTGTTATCACCTTTGTCAATGTATTCCTATTGAGTCATCTCTCATTTACCCTTTTTGTCGGTAATGATTGTTTCTCCCCCCGGATTGGCCATCAGTATATGCCTAGCTTTCGGTGTCCCGAAGACCTTTCTGTTCGGTCGATTTATCCTTTATTAACCCAATAACCGGTTTGGATAATCTTCCATGCGAGTATGTTATCTATGTTCTGACGGTAATAGATAATATATCTCATGCACACTTTGGTCGAAGCCTTTTGTTTTTCCCCAGTCGAGTAGGATTCGTATCCCTTTTATTAGAATCGAATGCCCATCCTATAATCAAGTTTTGCTTTTATCCGTCTTTTGGATGATGAGTGTCTTGGGAATATTCCCCAATTCACGCTTTGGTCGGTCACCTATTATATGCCCAGTAACCGGTATCCCTAGTGTTCCTTCCTCCCTACTCCCTATTATGACTTTTTGTCCCTCGCGGAGTCAGATTTTCCTGAGTTAAAGCATACCTTTTTTTAGGTCTTCCTCAGATGATTTTCGGATGTTTGATATCTCTCACCTTTATACCGATCTTAGATATTCATTCTTCCCGAGCATGTTGTTCTCTCACCCTTATATCGATGTTCAGATCACATGCCTCTTTGAGCTTATTACCCAGTAACCAGTAATAGCTCATCCAGTTCCTTCTCTAGAGGAGTCTTGTTTGGGTGTTTTCCTAGCAAAGTCCCTTAGTGGATATCCCCCATCTGAATCCGGATTCTTATCCGAAGTATGCGTTATGGATAAGTTTTTGCTGTATTGGCATATTCCCCAATACATGCATCTTTGAGTCAGCTCGAGTCTTTCCATGGATTCATTTCATGTATTCCCTTCGTGTCTCTCAATAAGTTTCAAGTCGTGACCTGCTCACGCATTTTTATCCCTTTGCTCCCCAGTAGAATCCCTAGAGTCTCTGTCCCATTTGTGAGCATGTTACTCCAGTGGATTTTCAGTTATTCCTGATTTCTTTTTTGTGGACGCGTATCCCCGCTGAGGGTTACCATTTGCATACATACATCTGCATCATGAGGTCTCTTAGGGACCAAAATTCGTCTCTTTGTTATTATATAAGCCCATTCTACCTCGTCGAGACGAAGATTTTAACCTTCACTTCTCCGGCTAGAATGACCTTAAATAGGGGCATCTGTAAGACCCCAATTTTGGCCCTAAGATCCCTCAGGGCATCATAACATTGCATTTGCAAAGCCTCAAGGATCATAAGCATCTATGTTCCCTTTACCTTTGGGTGGGACTCCTTGTGAGTTGGTTTGAGATCACCAAGCATGCTTGAATTGTATATTATTTCTTTTCTCATTTTATTCACTAACCAAAAGCACAAAAATATGTCATTAACATTTCTTGTTTGTAGCTTGAGCAGTCACAAGGTCAAAAGCTTCTAGGAGATCATTGATGCAATGATATGGCTAAGAGAAGATGAAAGCAAGCATGGCAATGGTTTCCAAAGTTCTCATCCACCAAATATGCCTCCCTAGCATCTCAATTCATCATTTTGATCAAAGAAAGTCAAAGGGCTTGAGGTTTGTTCCTCAAGGAAACCCTAATTCATCTGATCATCCACAATGCCTTGCTCACGAAGAAACCTCAGCCCATGGTCAAATACAATCAAGGGAAGTTCTTTAACTCATCATTTCATGCATATTTGAACTTATTTGAGTTTCCTCAATCATCAATTCATCAAGATATGAGTTGTGGACTTGAAAAGTTGATCAGTCAATTCATCTGACTATTTTGAAATGCACTGAGACCTAACATTTTGTGTGTTGGTCAAATGGAGATGATCCCAAGAGAAAAAAATTTCTTAAGGACAATATGAACAACTTTGATGTTCATTAAAATTGGATTTGAAGCTTGGAAGATCATCTCCCATTCCAAGACATTATAGGTCATTTTGACTGAAACCCTAATTTTGGGTCAACTTCCCAAGAACATAACTCATTCATTTTTTATGATTTTGAGGTGGGATCAAATGAATTGGAAATATTATTGTGTCTACTTCAAATTTTATGTTGAACAAAATTTCAACATCTCAAAATAAATACATGTGATAATGCAAAACATTATAGGTCACTTTGGACCAAATGCATTGAAAGGCAAAAAAGTCCAACTTGAAGTGCCCATAACGTCTTCATAAAAATATCCAAATGATGAAAAATTTAAGTCCATCTTGATTGTCTTGAAAAGATCTACAACTTTGATGTTGGAGGTTTTTCCATTTGAGGTTTGCATCATCCAAACAGAAGGGCTTGAACATTGGCCAAATTTGGAAACCTCACTTTTGCATGTTTTTCACCTTACACTTTAAACTCAAAATTCACTCATTTCCAAGGCCCAATTCAAAATTAGTAATGGTTAGAAAGCTTATTTCATAAGGAACAAATGATATGTTGATCAAAATTTCAATTGGGCCTCGGAAATTAGTGAATTTTGAGTTTAAAGTGTAAGGTGCAAAACATGCAAAAGTGAGGTTTCCAAATTTGGCCAATGTTCAAGCCCTTCTGTTTGGATGATGCAAACCTCAAATGGAAAAACCTCCAACATCAAAGTTGTAGATCTTTTCAAGCAATCAAGATGGACTTAAATTTTTCATCATTTGGAATTTTTTTATGAAGACGTTATGGGAACTTTAAGTTGGACTTTTTTGCCTTTCAATGCATTTGGTCCAAAGTGACCTATAATATTTTGCATTATCACATGTATTTATTTTGAGATTTTGAAATTTTGTTCAACATAACATTTGAGGTAGACACAATAATCTTTCCAATGCATTTGATCCCACCTCAAAATCATAAAAAATGAATGATTTATGTTCTTGGGAAGTTGACCCAAAATTAGGGTTTTAGTCAAAATGACCTATAATGTCTTGGAATGGGAGATGATCTTCCAAACTTCAAATCCAATTTTAATGAACATGAAAGTTGTTCATATTGTCCTTAAGAACATTTTTTCTCTTGGGATCATCTCCATTTGACCAACACACAAAACTTTAGGTCTCACTGCATTTCAAAATAGTCAGATGAATTGACTGATCAACTTTTCAAGTCCACAACTCATATCTTGATGAATTGATGATTGAGGACACTCAAATAAGTTCAAATATGCATGAAATGATGAGTTAAAGAACTTCCCTTGATTGTATTTGACCATGGGCTGAGGTTGCTTCATGAGCAAGGCATTGTGGATGATCAAATGAATTAGGGTTTCCTTGAGGAACAAACCTCAAGCCCTTTGACTTTCTTTGATCAAAATGATGAATTGAGATGCTAGGGAGGCATATTTGGTGGATGAGAACTTTGGGAACCATTGCCATACTTGCTTTCATTTTCTCTTAGCCATATCATTGCATCAATGATCTCCTAGAAGCTTTTGACCTTGTGACTGCTAAAGCTACAAACAAGAAATGTTAGTGACATATTTTTGTGCTTTCGGTTAGTGAATAAAATGAGAAAAGAAATAATATACAATTCAAGCATGCTTGGTGATCTCAAACCAACTCACAAGGAGTCCCACCCAAAGGTAAAGGGAACCTAGATGCTTATGATCCTTGAGGCTTTGCAAATGCAATGTTACGATGCCCTGAGGGATCTTAGGGCCAAATTTGGGGTCTTACACTAGCCATCACTAAAGGAACTATTTCATTTCTCTTCTAGTTTTTCAGATCTGAATTTTGGTTTCATTGATCAATCTTCAGATCTCAAAGTTCCTAAACCTTCTCTTCTTGATCCATAGTGCATACTGTTTGCAAAATAATCCATAGATCTTGACTCAAATCCTTGCAAATCAAAGGTTTACTTCAACTGTTATTTGCTTCGAATCAGCTTGTATAGTGTTCCATTTGCTTTGTTATTGTGTGATCTGAAGTCCTCTGCATAGAGGCAACATTGTTATGCTTTCAATTTTTGAAAATCATTAAGTTCACTTGAACACCACAGAATTTCCACTTCTGATTTCTCTCAATTTAGAGATCTAGAATGGAATTGAGTGGTACAGGGGTGATGTACATCACCCCGGCTTTCAAATGATGCATGGATCGTGCATTTTGGTTGCCATTTTTTCCTCTGCAATTTTTGAATCTCGCCGGAGCTGGTCGGAGAAGACGGTGGCGCTGGCCACCGTCTGGTCTCCAGATTCAATCAGGACCTTCCATTTGTTTTTCCAGATTGAATCTCGTGCATCCATTGTTATGACTTCATTAAAGGCTGGGTGTATCTCGTTTGACTCACGTGTTTGGTGAACACGCGCTTCTAGGACGTGTGATGATCCACATCAATTAATGAAGGATGATCCAATGGCTCGCGCTTTTTCCTATTTTCTAATTTCTGATTTTAATTTCTTTAATTTCTTTTAATTCCATTTTATTTCTAAAATTCATATCTCTCTCATTATTGGTCCAAGAATTATGGGACCAATTTCATTCTTCTTCTTTTAATTTCTACTTTCTAAAAATGATTTTTAATTTTTTTTATTTTATCATTTGATATTTTTTAGTAATTTTCTCTTTTCTGGTTACTTTTAATTCATTTAAAATAGTTTTTGATATTCAAAAAATACAAAAATATTTTTCCAACCTCTTTGAATGATGATAGATCTATGAAAAATATTCTCATCAATTTATTAATTGATTTGAGGTTTATTTGAGATTTTATTTCAATTAGGTTATTTTTTTGCATTTTTAATTGATTTAAAATAGTTTCTGACTTTTAAAAATGCTGAATTTTTTTGTCAAACTTTGTTTGACCATGTTGAACTTGGGATAATTCACTTGACTTTTCAAAGTTGATTTGAAGTGAGTTTGAAGTTTGACCTTTCTTTATTATTTTAATTCAAGTTTTATTTTAAATATTAAAAATGCCAAAAATATTTTATTTGTTTCTTGACTTCTAATCTTGATTTTGCTTCTGTTTTCTATTGTTTGACCTTAATCTCCTCTATCTTTGGTCAATGCTTGTTGATTAATACATACCATTTCCATTTATGCACTTTAAGTCTTCATCTTCTTCTTCTTCTTCTTTTTCTTTTTTGATCAATGAGTTAAAGATTGGTGGTTAGCATTGATACATGGAGGTTTAATCTTCCTTGATTCAAATCTAATTCATCTTGATCATGGATCAAGTGAGTGGCTTTGCATTAAGGATAGATTGCTTCCTAAATCATGCAAAGAACCTAAATCAATACAAGATCATTTCTCATCTTCGTTTTGGCATGGCAAGTTGTTGGAGTTTGATTCACTAATCAAGACCTTTAACTTGTGTTGTTGCCTACATTATTATTGACCGACCTCAGATAGTTGTGACTTCTACATAAGTCCAATTACGATTGCTTAACATAGCACTAAATTTGCCTTATGGCACACTAACTATTAACACTAACCATTAACTATTAACATTTAATTCTTGCACTTTACATTTATGCAATTTACTATTTTTGTACATATTATTCATTTGTTTTGCTCTTTGCTCACTTGAGCACATGTTTATGTTAATGCAATTTACCTTTTGCTCACTTGAGCACATAATTGTGTATATATTATTGTGCTTGTGTTTTGTCTTGATTATTGTGGACCAAATGCAAAGAAATGGACAAATGGACTTAGTTTCTAGGACTTTCCCTATGCAAATTGGAGTAAAAGGATCTTAATGTTAAAGATGGATTAGAAGGACCAAACCTCTAAACTCATTCTTGTCCATTCTTGATTTGCTTCATAATACTCTTTGATGTGTGTGTGCTTTTGTGCTAGGGGATCCTATGAGAGATCAAATTGAAGAATCATTGTCATGTTCATCCAAAGTGAAAGATACAAGAGACCTTGGGGATCTTCTAAGTGCTTGTTTGATTATGTTGACTGCTTGAGCTTACAATTATTTTGCTTGCATATTCCAAAGGATGGGAGCTACTTGGATCATCAATATGATCTCAAGATAAGAACTCCATTTGTGGTCTTGTTTCTTATCCCTCATCTCTTGTATGATTAGGACTTTAGCCATTCTTCTTCTTCTCTCCACTCTAACCCAAGCCAAAACTTTTGTACAAACATTAACACTTATTTTCAAACATTAGAAACCTAAGCCTTATGCTTTTGATTTTCAAACTTTCTTTTCATAACACTTATTTTGAATTGAACTTTTAAGTCAACTTTGACCATATTTTGTAAATACTTTTCATTGGTAAATATAACTCATTCAAATGTTTTTTTGTGGTTTCAATGGCCACTTCCTTAATCAAAACTTTTCATAACCTTTAGCTATTAGGTTTGAGTTATCCTTGAGGTAGATGTAATACTCATCTATATCCTTAGTGATGGAGAATGAGTCTTCCATGCTTATTATAGGGTTAACCCCTCACTAGCATGTTGAAGCGATCCTCACATGGTGGATTTGTGGTTTTAGGTTGAGTTTTCTCCCTTGGATAACAAAAGACCTTAAGGCTTTTGGACCAACCAATTCACCAACTCATTTTTTGAGATTTTTACCCCGAACTACGAGGTTTTGATCCTAATCTTTTTTTAAAGATGGTACATAGGCAATGGGTTTATCCATCCAAACATAAAATGTAAATAACTTGTATATTCTCTTCTCATCTCTTCAATCATGTTTGCACAAATAAACTTTCACAAAATACCAACCTTACAACAAATGTGAAAAGGGCTCCCTAGGAGTACCTAGGATGTTTTGGGTGCTTAAAACCTTCCCATTGCATAACCAACCCCCTTACCCCGATCTCTGACATTTTTACTAGTTTTTGATTTGATAAAACTTTTAGGTTTTTGTTCGCTTTCTAACCATTCCTTTGGATAAATAGAAGTGCGGTGGCGACTCGACTTGTATGGTTTACCTTGGATTTAGCCAATATCTCTAATGGTAACGAATACCCCGCTACACAAACATCAAAAAGTTCATAACACAATAAGAGGAATGGACAAAGAATAAGTTTTGGAAAGGAAGTCCTTTCAAGTCAACTTTGAAATTTAGCATTCTAAAGGCATGAGGCCTAGTTGCTCTTCAACAAGTTTTAGCATTCTAAAGGCATGAGGCCTAGTTACTCTTGAACTCCTTTAGGCATGGGTAAGGTCCTAATTCTAAGTCCTTTCTCCTTTTTGCATTGGGTTCACACAAACAAACACAAAGCAATAATATATTTATATACAATAATGAGCTCAAATGAGAAAAAGGAAAATGACATAAACATAAAATATGTGCTCAAGTGAGCAAAATGAAAAGCAATATGAATAAATGAGCAAGAAATTAAATTGCATTAAAGTAAATTGCAAGAAATTAAATGCTCAAATTAAAGTCAATAGTTAGTGGTTATGTTAGTTTGTCATAAGACAATTTAGCGTTATGTTAAGCAATCGTAAGTGGACTAATGTAGTAGTCACACCTATCTGAGGCCGGTCAATAAAACTATAGGCAAATAAACACAAGTTAGAGATCATGACTAGTAAGCCAAGCTCCTACAACTTGCCATGCCAAAAGAAAAGAGGAAGGCCTTGTATGGACTTTAGGTTTTTTGCTTGACCAAGAAGCAACCTATCTTGGACACAAAGCAACTCACTTGATCATGGATCAAGTTGAGTTTGATTTGGATCAAAGAAGGTTAAGCCTCTCATATGTCAAGATTAACCATAAGACATTAACTCATTGGCCAAACTAAAAAGAAGAAGTGAGATGAAGATGAAATGAAATGGACAAAGAAATAAAGTATCAAACACAAATGGTTCTAATGTGAATCAAATCATCATCAACCAACGGTAAACAGAAGAGAAATGAAGATTAGAAGTTAACAAAGTCAAACATATTTTTTGGTATTTTTGAAATTAAAATAAATGCAAAATTAAAATGGATAAAATATTGTCAAACCTCAAATTCAATTCAAATCAACTTAGACAAGACCAATTAAATTTTCATAGGTCTAACATGGTCAAACAAGGTTTGACAAAATTTCTCAACAATTTTTTAAAACAGAAACTATTTTAAAACAATTAAAAACAATGAAAAATAACACAAATGAATTAAAATCTCAAAAAAATCTCAAATCAATTAAGAAATTGATGAGACTGTTTTTCATAGACTTATCATGAACCATATGTCTTAAGAAAATATTTTTGGAATTTTAAGATATCAAAAAGTATTTAAAATGAATTAAAAACTGTTAAAAACAAAATAATTCACAAAAAATATTAAATGAAGTCACAAAAATAATTTAAAATCAGATTGTGAAACTAGATTTTTCAAGAAAAAATTTGCCATTGGTCTCATATTTTTGTGACTTCAAATAAAATAGTTATGAATTTTTGAAAATAAAAGGAATTAAAAGAAATTAAATCAGAAAATAGAAAATAGCAAAAATCATGAGCGATTGGATGAGTCTCATTAATTGACATCGCACCATCAAGCGGTCCAAAAGCACTGTCATACCATAGGCCTTGGTCAAGCGCGTTATACAATGAATTAAAATAAGTCAACAAAACGCATGGCCATGATTAAAACGTTGGAGCATCATCCAAGGGCTCAGAGGCATCCACGTGGGGATGGTGGTGGAAACCACCATCTTCTCCGGCCAGAGGACAAACTCCGGCCACCACGCGCAGGTTTTTGAACCTTAATGAAAATGAAAAACAATGGTACCAAAATGAAGCTGGGGTGATGTACATCACCTCTTTAACCTTGGATCTTCCTCAATGTTTCTATTTAATGAGAAATCTGAGCTTGAAGATCAAGGTGCACAAACTGAAATGTCTCAAATCATGAAATTAAGACCACCACTGGCCTGCCTCTTGCTCGAGACTTCAGAAAACAGTTCAAACTCAAGCAATTCACATTGTATTTCAAGATCCAGATCAAAACAGTTGAGTGATATATCTTTGAAGTGCAGATTTGAACAACACGATTTGCTCAAGTTCTTGATTCCAATTTGATCAGGAGATGTAATGTGGATGCAAGGCTAAGGAATTAAGACTTGAAGATCAACTAAGGATGTTGAAATTCAAGCTTGAAATTGAGAAATAAAAACTGAAATTCCTTTGAGTGAGGTTGGGTTTCCAATTCTGCAGAGTTTCAGATCACCTTGAGGTTGAAATTTGAATGAGCAAGGCCCTCTATTTATAGTTGAACCTGATGCAATGAGGTGATTTGCTCGTGTGCATGAAGATTGGTTCCTCCATGCATGGGCCTGTACAGGTGCATGTGAGGCCCAAAAGTGGATGGAATTGCAAGTTGAGATCATTTTGGAGTGAATTGGACGTGCACAAGGCCTGGCATTTGCTTGCATTTCAAGTTACAAAGTGAATTGCATATTTGAACATAAACCTTTAGCTCTTCGAAAGTCCCACATGGAAAATCCAAACATGGTGGTATGAGTAATGGTTGGAAAGCTCTTGTCATAAGGAACAAAAGCTATATGGGAAAAAATCCATCTGGAGTATGGAAAATTATGAAAACTGGCTTTGAAGTTTGAGGTGCAAAACATGTCTAGGTTTCCTTTGAATTTTTTTACCAAAAGTGATCAACTTCAAGCCTTCTGTTTCAATGATGCAAGCCTCAAATGGAAACACCTCCAACAACAAAGTTGTACATATTTTCAAGATGATCAATTTAGACTTAAATTTTGCATCATTAGGATTTTTAATGAGAAAGTTATGGGCACTTGAAGTTGGATATTTTTCAAATTCAATGGTTTTGGTCCAAAGTGACCTATAATGTTTTGTATTATCACGTGTGTTTCTTTTAGGATTATGAACTTTTGTCCAACATAACAATGGAAGTACACATCTTAAGCTTCCCAATTCAATTGGTCTCACCTAAAAATCATAAAACATAAGGAAGTTAGGTCTTTGGGAAGTTGACCCAAAATTAGGGTTTCAGTCAAAATGACCTATAATGTTTTGAAATGAATGATGACCTTCCTTGTTTCAAATTGAAATTCTGGTATCAGATATGAGATGTCGAAGGTAATGTCACGGCACTAATATCTGAGTAATGCAAACAGAATAAAGATAAAGAATAGTAATGCAAGATACAAAAGCAATTGTTAACCCAATTCGGTCCAACTCACCTACATCTGGGGGCTACCAAGCCAGGAAGGAAATTCACTAAAATAGAATTAGTTCAAATACTCTCCGTACACTTCAACAAGTTACAGTTTTTCTCACCTAATCTCTACCCTTTGCAATTTCTACCTAAGCACTCTTAGATATGAGAATCCACTCACTTCCCTACAATAACACCTGTGATCTTAAACACCAATCCCTTGAGAAAAGAAAACACTTTTCAATAACACACTCTTGATTTTACTTCACAGTTTCAATCAAGAAGACACACTCTTAATCTTGCTTCACAACTTTGATCAAGAAGACACACACTTGATCTTGCTTCACAACTTTGATCAAGTAGACACACACTCTTGCTTAACAGCTTTAGAGTGACAAATTACAACCACAAATCAGTCCAATTCAATCATCAAAAGATGACTTGAATGGCTTACAAGTGTTACGACTAAACAGACACAAACCCTAGCTCTCTCTCTATATTTCGCTCAGTATTGGTTATGTTCTAAAATAGGTTTTCTAAGTCCCTTTTTATAGAAGCTTTCAGCTGGGCTTGGACATCTTGGAAACCCTAAATCTATTTTCCAATCAAATCTTTTTATAATAGCTGGTTAGATCTCCTTGGAAAATAAGTAAATCAGGTTGTAATCCATGATTGAATGCGCCAGCTAATCAGATCTTCAATCATACATAGATTGCCATTAATTGTGCAATCACAAAACACCAGACATTCACACTGAATGTTCTGTGTACAGGATGTCATGACATCGGGTCTGACATCCTGGAAAAATCCTGCATAATCCAATAATTCCTTTTATAACTTCCAGCAGGTACAACCATATCAGATGCCATGACCTTGTGTATGTCATCTGAAACAATCCTGCATGAACATGTCTTTCATTTAAGCTCCAACAGGTACATTCAATATCAGAAGCCATGGCATTGTATGTGGCATTCTGAAAAAATCCTGCATGCACATGTTCTTGAACTCCAGCAGGTACATAGGATATCTCATGTTAAGACATCACACATAACATCTTGTGAACACTCTTTGTTTTGCCAAAATTGCTGCCAACACTTAGAATCAACAAACTCCCCCTTTGGCAAAATTTGGCTAAAACATATATCTGTCCTTTTTGTTCACAAGGTAAACTATCATCAGTTAAACAACATAACAGTAGTTTAAACAGCAGCAAAAGCAACACAATTACTAGCTTATAGTTACTAGTAATACACACATGCACAAGGGTACTTCTCCTCCCCCTAAATCTGTGCAACAAAAACAGAATTACTAGTTATGGATGCAACTAGTAAGACACACAAATACACAAGGGTACTCCTTCTCCCCCTAAATCTGTGCATATAATAAACAGTCTCCATGAACATAACAGCTACTGTAACCACAACACCTATACCAGCCAGAATGTCATTCTGACATCTGCTTCAACATCAACACCTGTGAACCATCTCAGACATCCTTTTAAACAGAACAACATTCTGTTTTAACACTTGTGCACTTCCTTCTTCAATAATAGTTGTCCTTCAGTTCAGCTACTCCTCACAACTTCCACAACAGCTTCCACATCAGCACTTCTCCCCCTTTTTAGTCAAAATTGACCAAAGGTGACCGATCAGACAAAATAAATGTCTATTAGCCTAGCAGAGAATGTTAGATCAGATGTTATAACATTAAGAATGTTAAAACATAATATTCAGGAAGTACAAACCATCATCATACATAGCTGTGATAGCTGATATAATGAACAAATCCAAGGAACTCATTAAGAGCCCAAAATATTACAAACAGGCATCAATGAGGATTGCCACAAATTACACATTTTTCAAAAAAACAATAAAACATCAGTCTTCCAAACAGCAGCACCAGAACAACAACAATCACAACAGCCCCCCTGACACAATCTTCAGTCTTCCATACAAAAAGGGGGGGAACCATCAATCAGAAGAAGAAGTATCACCTTCACCTTCACCTTCAGAGCCTCCAGAGCTTTCAGAGCTGCCACTGGATTGGGCTTTTGCATCTGAATTCTTAGCAGCCTTCTCCATTTCTTCCTTTTCCAGGCTACAAATAAGAACTTCCAAAGCTTCTTTTCTTGCCTTGGCCACCCTTATACCATTATCCAATTCCTTGCAGGTTTCTTTTAGTTGATCAATCAAGCTCCCTTGAGATGCAGGCTCCCTTCTGGCAGATGTCATGACAACATCATTGACATGACTTCCCTCAAACAGCTTATAGTGTATTGATAAAGGGGACTTTGTCCTGCTTGGAATGTCACTTGTACTCAGGATGCCTGGTTGTTGGCTCAGGATAATGCCACAGATAATGGATGGGAAGGCAATGGGCAACTTCACAGCATTTGTGGAGGCATGTCTGATGGTCTGGTCAAACAAAAACTTTCCAAAATCATAGTTTATCTTGGTTCCAATTGCATGAATGATTCTTCCAAGAACAATGGAGATGGTAGAGATATGATTAGTAGGCACCCAATTAGCTGAACCAATCTTGTGCAAGATGGCATATTTGATAGTTAGTTTACTAGCTGATAGGTGATTCCTACTAGGTCATTCCTTAACTTGGCCAGCTGTAATAATCCTACTGACCTCATTAATTGTGGTATCTAGATCTATTCCTCCATCAGTTCCTCTCCCTAGGAACTTGTTGATTAGGGTTGGTGAAAATCTCACACACTTACTCCTTACGAAAACTTTGCAGAACTCCCTGCTGCTCCTTTCATAAATCTCCTCAGGGATGTTCACAATGAATTCTTTCACTAACCCCTCATAGCACTGGGGCAGAGCAGTCACAATTTTCATAAGACCAGCTGCCTTAATTAACTCCATGACCTCCTTTACTTCAATAGCCTCTTTTCCCAATTCTCTTTCAACCGCTACCCTTCTCTGAGTGTCAAACTTCCATTTTGCAGCACCATCTTCTACGTGAAAAGAGATATTGTCTAGATGCACAGCAGCCACTTTGTTTGGAGACTTCTTTACAGCCTTCCTTTTAGCAGGGGAGATATCTGGGACATCGTCTTCGACATCCTCATCAGATTCAGAGCTCTCACTTTCTTTCCTCTTCCTGACCTCTACTTTACTCCAAGACTTGGAGGGACCTCTACCAGCAACCTTTTTCTCTCTTCTAGCTGTCCTTATTGTCGCATTACGCGAAAAACCGGCGGGAAAACGAAAACAACAGAGCCGCCACCGTGCGTTATTTATCCCAAAAGAGGGAAAGGAAACGCTCGAAGTAAACCTGGAAAAGACATGGTCTCGCGACCAGAGAAAGATGGGATCGGGAGTCGGTTATGCGAAGGGAAGGTATTAGCACCCCTACGCATCCATCGTACTCGACGAGATCCACGCTCAAAAGAATATAAGAAAGGTTGCTAAAAGACTGCTCACGAACTGCACACACACTGAAAACAAACACAGAAAATAGACGGAAGAAGGTAACTCGACAGGATGTCGCATCCTGGTCCTACGTAGTTTGTTAGACACAAACATCAGAGTCGACGTAGTTCGGGGCCGGGGGAAATGTGCTCGCTAGGATGTCGCATCCTATGCATACGTATCTTCTCTGACCGGAGAAGAATCAGAGCACTCGTAGTTCGGCTAACGCACGCCAAACAAAACACACACAGGAAACCGACTGCCAATCGCTGGACTTACGTCAGACTCCAAACAAACAGGCAGACACGGAAACCGAATGCCAATCGCTGGACTTACATCAGACTCCGAACCAACAAACATACGCACAGGAAACCGACTGCCAATCGCTGGACTTACGTCAGACTCCAACAAGCAAACAAGACACAGGAAACCAACTGCCAATCGCTGGACTTACGTCAGACTCCAAACACACACAAAGGGGTTGAAAACAAAAGGGCGCCCGGAGAGATCAGCTCATCTCCTGCCTATGTACCTCATCTGGTATGAGGATCAGGGCGACGTAGTTCCCCTACACAGGGAAAGAACTTCTAACCTAACCAGATACAAAGGGAGACACAAACTACTAGGGAGACTACGACTCGAGCCTAGAAGTTGTCATGCATACGATCCCTATGTTAAGGTTTCTATCTAACTTGCACAGGGAGCAAGCTATTCTAAACAGCACAAGCAAACACATACAAGCACACAAAGCAAGCACACACACTATATACAAACAAATGGGCTCATACAAGGTTAGGCTGTAAAAACAAGCCAACTGGAATCGGGTGTAGTTAGCTTTTAACCCTAACATTGAGAGTTAGGATGAAGCAGATGAAATAGGAAGTGAGTGTAAGACCTCACAGCTCTTATCCTTGGCCTGGGAGAGCTTTAGACAGATGAAAGTGTGGGAGTTCAAAATGTAGGAACTCTTCTCCACATATGACTGACATAACAAAGATCTTGGGTTATTATCCACAATGCATCAACACAAGGTGTGTGAGCAAGGTGAATGACACAACCGAATAGCAGGGGATGGATTGCACATCCCTTTTATCTGCCAATTGCCTCTTAAGAGGTCTTTACCTGCTTGGTGTCGCATCCGCGAAAAACAACCGGCGGGAAAAACAAACAAACAGAGCCGCCACCGTGCGTTATTTATCCCACAAGAGGGAAAGGAAACGCTCGAAGTAAACCTGGAAAAGACATGGTCTCGCGTCCAAAGAGAGATGGGATCGGGAGTCGGTTATGCGAAGGGAAGGTATTAGCACCCCTACGCATCCGTCGTACTCGACGGGATCCACGCTCAAAAAGATAGAAGAAAGGTTGCTAAACACTGCTCACAAACTGCACACTCACACTAGAAGGAAACTCAGATGGAAGAAGAGAGGAAAGGGGCTCGCTAGGATATCGCATCCTATGCCTACGTATCTCATCTGGAATGAGAATCAGAGCTACCGTAGTTCGGCTCACGCACGCCAAACAAAAACCCACACAGGAAACCGACTGCCAATCGCTGGACTTACGTCAGACTCCACACAAACAGGCAAACCTGGAAACCGAATGCCAATCGTTGGTTTTACATCAGACTCCAAACCAAAAAACACACACAAGAAACCAACTGCCAATTGTTGGACTTATGTCAGACTCCAAGCACACCACAAAAGAAAAAAATTGAACACACAGACTAGAAGGGAGTCGGGAACTCGGACCTAATAGCCGTCAAGCAAAACACACACAAAAAAAGAAAAGGGCACCCAGAGAGATCTGCTCATCTCCTGCCTACGTACCTCATCTGGTATGAGGATCAGGGCGACGTAGTTCCCCTGAACAGGGAAAGAACTTCTAACCTAACCAGAGACTGGGAAATGACAAACTAGAAGGGAGCCTGACTCGAGCCTAATAGTTATCATGTAATCCACAATGGTCCTAGGTTGAGGTTTCTATCTAACTTGCACAGGGAGCAAGCTATCCTAAACAGCACAGTCAAACAACATAAGCACAATAAACAATCACACACACTATATGCAATCAATTATGCTCATACAAGGTTAGGCTGCAAAAGCAAGCCAACTGGAATGGGGTGTGGTTAGCTCTTAACCCTAACATTGAGAGTTAGGGTGAAGCAGATGAAATAGGAAGTGAGGGTAAGACCTCACAGCTCTTATCCCTGGCCTGGGAGAGCTTCAAACAATAGAAGGCGTGGGAGTTCAGGAAGTAGGAACTCTTCTCCACATATGACTGACACAACATAGATCTTGGGCTATTATCCATAATGCATCAACACAAGGTGTGTGAGCAAAGTGAATGACACACTGAGTAGCAGGAGATGGATTACACATCTCTTTTATCTGCCAATTGCCTCTTAAGAGGTCTTTACCTGCTTGGCACAAAGATAAACAAACACAAGCATTGCCTCTTAAGGAGGGCTTCAGACAGGTGCCTGCCCACATAACAGGACAGGTCTTCCAGACTACATGGAGTCAGAGAGTTATACCTCAGTGGTTAGGCAACCAAGAAAAGCAAAAGCAAGTTCAAAAGAACTCAAAGCAACTTAGGTACCTGAAAAAATCTAAACCAATCAGTTTACAATTCAAACAAACAGACAGACAATTATCAATCACACAATCAGACAGATAAGGCATTAGGCAACAATGTGCAAGCCACAAGCCAATAGGCACAACACAAATGACTTGGCCTCAACCTACAAAACAACATAAGGTTAGCCAACATCAATCAACTAATCAATCCAAATGAGTGAACCACTTCAACCATGGTAATGTGCTTCTTAACCTGAAATCCACAATCCAAACAGTGAGTCCAAACCACTAGGTCAAAGCCTAGGGTCAAAAGTAGGTCAAACATTCAAAACAGAACATGAAATTTAACATGAATCAACTTCAATCACATCTTGACACATTCCAAAAGTTCTCATATCAATATCATTAACCAAACGCATTTCATGAACCAAACATGGCAAGGTATGCAAATTGTGTTCACATTGTGACATCAGAAGCAATAAATGCACATTAAATCAAAAATGATTCAACTAATCTTGGCAAAATTCATGAGTAAACAGGACATACAACATGATCATCACACAAAAAATTAGAGGCATTGGACATCATTAAGCATGGCAATCACATAGCATAAGTCAAGACAAGCACAACAAGCCCATGTGTGACACAAATTATCACACCAAGTTAGCATAGGCATAAAACAGGGATGGAATATGGTAAAAACCTCAAACCAAAGCCAAAACAACACTCAACATGTCTAGAAATAGTATGCAAAAATTCAGAAGCATTGGATTAACCACAAGCATTTTATGATCAAATGAAGTTCAAGGCAAAGTCAAAGCTCAAATGTGACCATCCAGAATGAAAAATCTCAATTAAATCAGAAATGATCCAAATAATTCCAACAAAATTCATGCTCAATCACAACATCTATAATATGCATCACACAAAAAATCAAGGCAATTGGAATTTATTCGGCATGGCAAGCACATCATTCAAGTTGAACATCACAAGGTGTGACACAAATTGTCACACCAACTTAGCATGATCATAAAACAGAAATGGTAAGTGATAAAACTACCAAATAAGCACCAAAATGTCAAGCAATGTGTCTAGTTATAGCATGCAAAATTTCACATTCATTGGATCAAAGACCAGCATTTCACAAAGGATATAGCATGGCAAGGTCAAATATGGATACATGTTCAATCATCCTAGCACCAAAAAATATTCAGCCAAGCACAATTTTGGAATTAATGATCAAAAAATAATAGACAGCATGAGGATCACAGTGCAAAAAATTGGGATGAATTTGGATTAATTTTCAAATTGATGTGAATTTTGGAAGTTTGAGAAAAATTAAAATGGAAATGTGAATCAAGCATGGCAATATGGAGGAAGTAGTGAAAACACAAGGCAATATGTGAAACGCTCCCAACCGGATTCGAACCATGGCAACATTTGAATTACAAACGCGCGCTATATCAAAACGGCGTCGTATCAGCACACAAACCCTAAGCGCGCGCATGCATGATTCAAATAAACCGCAGGTAACTAACATGAACTCGTGGCAAAATTCGCAGGTATCCTTATGCGTTCCGCAGGTAATTTCGCAGGAAACCTGGAAATACTATGAACATGATGAAGATCATGAAGATCTTCATCCAAATTTTTCCAGAAAAATCCAAATCGTCTAGAAATGAAAAACGTGCACATCAATCAACTCATCATTCATCATACAACAAGATTCCATGAATCATTCATGCAAAAACATCATCAAACGCATGGATCGAAGGAATTAAAGTTTATCATCAAAACTTAAAATGCATGGATCTAACTCAATTCAACACCAAATCACTCCATTCAAAGCTCAGGTTTATCACCATTAAAAGATCTACATGATAGGCATAACGAATTGCAAAATTAAAGAGGTCAAAAAACCTACCTCTTGATGAGCAGCAACTAAAATCACGTGTTTCCAAGGTCCTTGATGTTCTAATTCTTCTCCAATGTGCTTCTTGAAGTAAGTGCTGATGAAATGAAGGCTTGAATGCACACGAATCTTGCTCAATCTTCACTTGCCATGGAAGCTTCACACCTTGAACATGAACAAAACAGGCACGATTTCCTCTGTTTCCACGTGCAAATGTGCTCAATTATAGCTCAGGATGATGAAATGATCAATGGAAAGTGCTTGTGTTTGAAGAATTTTGGAGAAAAAAGTGAGAGAATTTTTTTGAGAATTTGTGAAATCTAGATCTAGAATCGGTAATTGTGAAAAACATTTATGGTTTAAGGCTTTATACTCAATGCTAATCAGGTTTTGGCAAGGTTTAAGCATAGTGCAAATGAGATTAGGGACTTTGTGGTGTGAATGCAAAAAGCCAATTTTCCACTCCATGCACCTTCATGCACGTGAACAGTGCATGTGCTTGGTTCAAAATGACTTAAAAACATGCCATGCACACTTTGGAAATGATTTGGTGTGCTCATGTTACACCAAAATGAGTTTATGCAATTTTTCACAAAAATCTTCATGATTGAACCAATGCCATGCAAATGAGATTTTATGCCAAGTGATGCCATTCTTGGAAAATACATGTTACAGGGATCAATATGCAAAAAGAGCCACTCAATTTGGAGTTTTGGTTTGAAAGTTATGCTCATTTGAAGTTTAAACCACACTTTGCCATGTTTGAACCATATCTCATCAACCACACATGAGAAACCCATGATCTTGAACTTTTCGGAAATGGGAGAGAAAGATCTTCAACTTTCATGTTGGACAAAATTTCATTTTGAAGCTTTCTTGATGATGTAATCTTGAGTTGAAGTTGGTCAAAAACCTTTCCATTTTGGAAACTTTCAAATTACAGGTCACCTGCTATTTTGGGAAAGTTTTGATCTGACTTCAAATCCTTCAATGTTGATGTTTGAAATGTCAAATGAGACTTGTTTGAACATGAATGAAGAATCTCTAACCACTTCCCACCTCCAAATCCACAGTTGAATTGACAGTTGACTTTTGTTGACTTTTATGGTTGACAGATGACTTGAACATGCATTGAGGATTTTGAGCCTCAACCACTTGATGAAATAACACCAAAATGAAACCCTAGCTTATACAAGCTCAATAAAATCACATGATGATCTCCATCTCATTAAAGACCTCATCTCCTTGCAAAACCCTGACTAGAAGAATGCAATTGATTAGGGTTGACTAGAGGTCAAAACCCCAATCCCAAGGAATCTGATCAGGAAAAATGAATCATGATGATGATGGTGTACTATTTCAACCAAGATAATACTCAACCTCCTTGAGGAACCAAGAAACCCTAATTGAAGCACTCAGATGATTAGTGATCAATTTATGAGACCCTCAGGCTTGCATCTCTTAATCTCTCTATCTTCTGAGAAAGACCTAGGAGGATGACTTGCTCATTTCACATGATATGCAAAGAGGTAATACCTAAAGTCCTACAAAATGAAATGCAATATGCTAAGCTAGTCCCAAGATAGGAGGGAAAATTTTGAGGTGTTACAGCTGCCCCTATTCGATCCATTGTGAACCTGTCGATATGAATAGCCTCGACTTTCAGATGATCAGGGTGAAGAGTGATTGAATACCAAGAACAGACGAACAATTTGCACTCTGATGGGAAATAATTAACAATGCCTGTCAGAATCGGCGAAGAAATGATCTTAAAAGAAAAATCCGTTTGGTACGGAGAAAGTCGGCCTGAATACCGAACAGAAATTTGACCTGTATACCAAAATAAATGGTAACACAGGGATAACTGTAACACCCCGATAAAATATGATAATTATTTAATTTAAGTTTAATAGTATATTATGATAATAATATGAATGAGAGGGTATTATTTTTCAAAATAAAAGATAAACCATTCATATATATTATAATTAGTATATTTATTAATTTAATTAAATAATTGGAATATTATTGGATTATTATTATTGGAATAATAAAGTTGGAATCGGTAAAGAGTCCCATTTGGTAAAAAGGGTTTTTCACGTGAAAAGAGAGAAACGACTCAAAAGTGGAAAAAGGGGCAGAAAGGAAGAGCAAGAGAAGAAGGGTTGAAGAAGGGAAAAGCTTGAAGCTAAAGGATTTGCCGGATTAACTCAGGTAAGGGGGGTTTATCGTCGTTTAATGGGTATTATGGGTTAACATGTAATGGGTAGTAATAAGCCATTGAATCGACTCTAATTTGAATGATGAATGTTGCAAATTGTGATATTCTGGATGAATGAGATATGGGTCGATAATTGAAGAAAATTCGTAGGAATTAGATGTAATAAGGTTAGAAATTGTGAAATTGAATGGGTATGATCTGTGTTAGATAACATGAACGAATACTGTGTAAAAAATTGGACTGTAGGAGGTTGGATCTGAGAATCTCGTAGTAGAGAAAACCCATAGTAGATCTGGAATTTGATTTCTGGTCATACGCGTATGACACTAGGCCATACGCGTATGAGATGGCCTGGTACGCGTATGGGGTAAGGCCATACGCGTATGAATGAAGAAGATGATGTTTTAAACGTGGTTTTGTCTCTGTTGGTACGCGTATGGGAGAAGTGGTACGCGTAGCATACGCGTATGAGACAGGCCATACGCGTATGGGCTTGGCTGGGAAATGTGCCATACGCGTATGGGCATGAGTCATACGCGTATGGGCAGAAGTTGGATTTTTCTGAACATGTTGTGGTGCAGTTTTGGTCGTTTCAGCTGAGTGATGTAATTTAGCTGATGTATGATATAGTAGGGATCATTTCCCGTTGTTTTGAGCAGTATGGGTATTAGTAGAGTGTGCTAATACTGTGATTTATTATTTGGCATGACATGATATGATTCTGTGATAAATATGCTGATGATGTGTGATGGTATGCATAATGCTATGAATATATCTATTATGTATGCAATTGTGGATGGACTGTGTATGGCCTTTATGGTGGTAGCTAATTCCCATGGTGAGGAATTAGTGAGTTGTTTATGGCTTAGAGTGTGAGCATATGTCTATTGTAGACTGTTGTTGATGTTTGCATGCTAGGTGATTTAGCGTGCATAGCATGGCCTTTATGGTGGTAGCTAATTCCCATGGTGAGGAATTAGTGAGTGAGTCACTAGGTCTCAAATGAGTGGGACTAGTGAGCTTGGTAGCCGTATCTGGGTTTGATCGGTGAGGTTGAACTATGTGTTCACGAATAGTCGGTACCGCATGCATGGAGTCTCATTACATAATGTATGTATGGCGTATAATATGAATGAATGTATTCCAATATTATACGTGTGTTTTGTGTTTGTATTGAGTATGAGTATGAGTTGATGTTGCCGTTGCTGAATGTGTGATATGATTAGGGTGATGAATGTGTTAATTTACTTAACATTACATGATATTTTATAATGCTTATTATATCGATTGAGGAACTCACCCTTACAACTATGTTTCAGGTAACGAGCAGTGATTGAGTAGAAGCTAGTGATTGGAGTCTAGTGTAGTTCCTTAGTGAGTCATGCTCTGGTATATGTAACATCGGGACGGGATGTTTTACTTGTTTTCATTTTGGTTGTTGAACAACTTTACATGTAATGTGTTACATGGTTTGTATGTTGTTAGAATTCTATCTGCTGCGTATTGTGCAATGTTTTATTTTGATTAATAAATGAGCATGACAAGATATTTTGGTGATTGGTGTGAAGTGTCAAGTGTGACACCCTGAAATTGCATATCTACTCTGATTTATATTTTGTGTTTAATTAATTATTGGGGTATTTTAGAAGGGTGTTACATTAGTGGTATCAGAGCATAGTCGGTGGAGTCGAGTCGTAATTATTCTGTTTCCCTGTATGTGATAGGTGTTGTGTAACCCTATCAGTACTTATTGTTTTAGCATGTTGGGTTTTCAGAATAGAGATGGCTGGAAGAGGTAGAGACGATGCTGCGATTGCTGAGGCTCTGGGTATGCTAGCTGGAGTACTCGGAGGGAATCCGAATGTTGTGGGATTGGGAGCTGCTCGTCAACTGAGTGAGTTCCAGAAGAACAATCCTCCAATGTTCAAGGGAGCATACGATCCAGATGGTGCTCAGAAGTGGTTGAAGGAGATCGAGAGGATCTTCCGAGTGACTGAGTGTGCCGATAACCAGAAGGTCAGGTTCGGTACGCATATGCTGTCAGAGGAAGCAGATGATTGGTGGGTTGCTGCCCGCACTGAGTTGGAAGCTGCTGGGAGTGCTGAGATCACTTGGGCGGTGTTCAGAGAGAGATTCCTGAGGAAGTACTTTCCAGAGGATGCCAGAGGAAAGAAAGAGATAGAGTTCTTAGAATTGAAGCAGGGCAACCGGTCTGTTACTGAGTATGCTGCTAAGTTCACAGAGTTGTCGAAGTATTACACTCCCTATGATGAGGCTACTGGGGAATTTTCAAAATGTGTGAAGTTTGAGAACGGGTTACGTCCCGAGATCAAGCAGGCTATTGGGTATCAGCGGATTAGAGTGTTTTCTGACTTGGTTGACTGTTGCAGGATTTTTGAACAGGATACCAAGGCCAGAGTGGAGAGCTATCAGCAGAGGGTTGATAGGAAAGGCAAGAATCAGAATGATCATGGGAAGCCGTATGCAGCTGGCAAAGGTTTCCAGAGACAGAGTGGGATGAAGAGACCTAGTGGGGGAGACTCCAGTGCCCCTGCTAAGTGTTACAGATGTGGTCAGGCTGGACATCGTATCCATGAGTGTACCAGTACTGAGAAGAAGTGTTTCAAGTGTGGCAAGGGTGGTCACTTGGCTGCAGAGTGCCGGTTGAAGACTATGACTTGTTTCAACTGTGGAGAGGTGGGTCATATCAGTCCACAGTGTCCTAAGCCGAAGAAAGAGAACCAGTCGGGAGGCAAGGTCTTTGCTTTATCGGGTTCTGAGACTTCTGCAGATGATCGTTTGATCCGAGGTACGTGTTATATTAATGGCTTTCCTCTTGTAGCTATTATTGACACAGGTGCGACTCATTCCTTTATATCTTTGGATTGTGCTGTGAAACTTAAATTAGAGATATCTGAGATGCATGGGGGTATGGTGATTGATACTCCTGCGAAGGGTTCAGTGACTACTACTTCAGTTGTTTGAATTGTCCTTTGTGTATTTTTGGTAGAGACTTTGGGATGGACCTCGTGCGTCTTCCACTAGTGCAGATTGATGTTATCCTGGGTATGAAATGGTTGGTGTTTAACCGAGTTTATATCAACTGTTTTGATAAGACTGTGATCTTTCCTGAGATTGAGGAAGGAAAGAGTTTGTTTCTATCAGCAAGGCAGGTGAATGAGGCAGTAGCAGATGGGGCAGAGTTGTTTATGCTGTTAGCGACTTTGGAGGCTAAAGATAAACTGGTGATTTGCGATCTAGCCGTGGTGTGTGATTTTCCTGATGTGTTTCCTGAAGAAGTGAATGAATTACCGCCAGAGCGTGAAGTTGAGTTCTCGATTGATTTGGTACCTGGTACTAGGCCGATATCGATGGCTCCGTATCGTATGTCTGCTGTTGAGTTAACTGAATTGAAGAGTCAGCTGGAGGATCTGTTGGATAAGAAATTTATTCGTCCGAGTGTGTCACCGTGGGGCGCACCAGTGTTATTGGTTAAGAAGAAAGAAGGTACTATGAGGTTGTGTGTGGACTACAGGCAACTGAATAAAGTGACGATCAAGAACCGGTATCCTTTGCCGAGGATTGATGATTTGATGGATCAGTTGGTTGGTGCGAGTGTGTTCAGCAAAATAGATTTGAGATCGGGGTATCATCAGATACGTGTGAAAACTGAGGATATTCAGAAGATTGCTTTCAGAACAAGGTATGGACATTATGAGTATTCTGTAATGCCTTTTGGTGTGACTAATGCGCCTGGGGTATTTATGGAGTATATGAATAGGATTTTCCATCCGTACCTAGACAAGTTTGTTGTGGTGTTTATTGACGATATTTTGGTGTATTCGAAATCTGAAGAAGAGCATGCTGAACATTTGAGAGTGGTTTTAGGGGTTCTACGAGAAAAGAAGTTATTTGCTAAACTGTCCAAGTGTGAATTTTGGTTAGAAGAGGTTAGTTTTCTTGGTCATGTGGTTTCAAGAGGGGGTGTTGCTGTTGATCCTTCTAAGATAGAAGCGGTATCTAAGTGGGAAGCTCCGAAGTCAGTTTCTGAGATAAGGAGTTTTCTTGGACTTGCAGGCTATTATAGGAAATTCATTGAGGGATTTTCTAAGTTGGCGTTACCGTTGACGATGTTGACTAGAAAGGGGCAAGCGTTTGTTTGGGACTCAAAATGTGAAGAAGGTTTCCAAGAGTTAAAGAGAAGGTTAACTACTGCTCCTATTCTGATATTACCAAGTCCGTCGGAACCATTTGAGGTTTACTGTGATGCTTCATTGTTGGGTTTGGGTGGTGTTTTGATGCAGAATAAGTAGGTTGTAGCTTATGCTTCGAGACAACTGAAGGTTCATGAGAGGAACTATCCGACACACGATTTAGAGTTGGCAGCTGTGGTATTTGTTCTGAAGTTATGGAGGCATTACTTGTACGGGTCAAGATTTGAGGTTTTCAGTGACCATACAAGTTTAAAGTATTTGTTTGATCAGAAAGAGCTGAATATGAGACAGAGGAGATGGTTAGAGTTTCTGAAGGATTATGACTTTGGTTTGAATTACCATCCGGGTAAAGCAAACGTAGTGGCTGATGCATTGAGTCGGAAATCATTGCATATGTCTATGTTAATGGTTAAGGAATTGGATTTAATTGAGCAGTTTAGAGACTTGAGTTTGGTGTGTGAGAGTACTCACAATAGTGTTAAATTGGGAATGTTGAAGTTAACGAGTGGTATTCTGGATGAGATTAGAGAGGGTCAGAAATCCGATGTGCTTTTGGTTGATAAGTTGACTCTAGTGAATCAAGGTCAAGGTGGTGAATTCAGAGTTGATGAGAATGGTGTTTTGAAATTTGGTAATCGGGTGTGTATTCCGGATGTGACCGAACTTAAGAAGAGTATTCTTGAGGAAGGACATCGTAGTGGCTTGAGTATTCATCCCGGGGCTACGAAGATGTATCATGATTTGAAAAAGTTATTTTGGTGGCCGGGAATGGAAAGAGAAATTGCGAGTTTTGTTTATTCTTGTTTGACTTGTCAGAAGTCAAAGATTGAGCATCAGAAGCCGTCTGTGCTAATGCAACCGTTGGCTATTCCAGAGTGGAAGTGGGATAGTATCAGTATGGATTTTGTTTCTGGTTTACCGAGGACAATTAAGAATTTTGAAGCTATTTGGGTGATTGTTGACAAATTGACAAAATCGGCTCATTTCATTCCGATCAGAATGGATTATCCGTTAGAGAGATTAGTTGAGTTGTATATTGAGAACATTGTAAGTTTGCATGGTATTCCGTCGAGTATTGTTTCGGACAGAGATCCTAGATTTACATCGAAGTTCTGGGAAGGTTTGCAGAGGGCTTTGGGAACTAAGCTGAGATTGAGTTCTGCATATCATCCGCAGACTGATGGTCAGACTGAGAGGACGATTCAGTCACTGGAGGATCTTTTAAGGGCTTGTGTTTTGGAAAAGGGAGGTGCTTGGGATTGTTATTTACCTTTGATTGAGTTTACCTACAACAATAGTTTTCATTCGAGCATTGGTATGGCACCGTTTGAAGCTTTGTATGGTAGGAGATGTCGGACACCTTTATGTTGGTATGAGTCCGGTGAGAGTGCTGTGGTTGGACCGGAGATTGTTCAACAAACTACGGAAAAGATTAAGATGATTCAGGAGAAGATGAGGATTGCTCAGAGTCGTCAGAAGAGTTATCACGACAAGAGGAGGAAGTCACTTGAGTTTCAAGAGGGAGATCATGTGTTTCTTCGTGTTACTCCGATAACTGGGGTTGGTCGAGCTTTGAAGTCGAAGAAGTTGACACCTCGATTTATTGGTCCTTATCAGATTTTGGAGAGGATAGGGGAGGTAGCCTATCGTATCGCTTTACCGCCGTCACTTGCGAATTTGCATGAGGTTTTTCATGTGTCTCAGTTGAGGAGGTACATTCCTGATCCGTCGCATGTGGTCCAAGTAGATGATGTACAGGTGAGAGATAACCTGACTGTTGAAACATCACCTATGAGGATCGAGGATCGAGAGTTGAAGCAGTTGCGGGGTAAAGAGATTGCTTTGGTAAAGGTAGCTTGGGGAGGACCAGCAGGTGGCAATGTGACTTGGGAACTTGAGAGTCAGATGAAGGAGTCTTATCCGGAGTTATTCGCTTGAGGTATGTTTTCGAGGACGAAAACTCTTTTAGTGGGGGAGAGTTGTAACACCCCGATAAAATATGATAATTATTTAATTTAAGTTTAATAGTATATTATGATAATAATATGAATGAGAGGGTATTATTTTTCAAAATAAAAGATAAACCATTCATATATATTATTATTAGTATATTTATTAATTTAATTAAATAATTGGAATATTATTGGATTATTATTATTGGAATAATAAAGTTGGAATCGGTAAAGAGTCCCATTTGGTAAAAAGGGTTTTTCACATGAAAAGAGAGAAACGACTCAAAAGTGGAAAAAGGGGCAGAAAGGAAGAGCAAGAGAAGAAGGGTTGAAGAAGGGAAAAGCTTGAAGCTAAAGGATTTGCCGGATTAACTCAAGTAAGGGGGGTTTATCGTCGTTTAATGGGTATTATGGGTTAACATGTAATGGGTAGTAATAAGCCATTGAATCGACTCTAATTTGAATGATGAATGTTGCAAATTGTGAATTTCTGGATGAATGAGATATGGGTCGATAATTGAAGAAAATTCGTAGGAATTAGATGTAATAAGGTTAGAAATTGTGAAATTGAATGGGTATGATCTGTGTTAGATAACATGAACGAATACTGTGTAAAAAATTGGACTGTAGGAGGTTGGATCTGAGAATCTCGTAGTAGAGAAAACCCATAGCAGATCTGGAATTTGATTTCTGGTCATACGCGTATGACACTAGGCCATACGCGTATGAGATGGCCTGGTACGCGTATGGGGTGAGGCCATACGCGTATGAATGAAGAAGATGATGTTTTAAACGTGGTTTTGTCTCTGTTGGTACGCGTATGGGAGAAGTGGTACGCGTAGCATACGCATATGAGACAGGCTATACGCGTATGGGCTTGGCTGGGAAATGTGCCATACGCGTATGGGCATGAGTCATACGCGTATGGGCAGAAGTTGGATTTTTCTGAACATGTTGTGGTGCAGTTTTGGTCGTTTCAGCTGAGTGATGTAATTTAGCTGATGTATGATATAGTAGGGATCATTTCCCGTTGTTTTGAGCAGTATGGGTATTAGTAGAGTGTGCTAATACTGTGATTTATTATTTGGCATGACATGATATAATTCTGTGATAAATATGCTGATGATGTGTGATGGTATGCATAATGCTGTGAATATATCTATTATGTATGCAATTGTGGATGGACTGTGTATGGCCTTTATGGTGGTAGCTAATTCCCATGGTGAGGAATTAGTGAGTTGTTTATGGCTTAGAGTGTGAGATATGTCTATTGTAGACTGTTGTTGATGTTTGCATGCTAGGTGATTTAGCGTGCATAGCATGGCCTTTATGGTGGTAGCTAATTCCCATGGTGAGGAATTAGTGAGTGAGTCACTAGGTCTCAAATGAGTGGGACTAGTGAGCTTGGTAGCCGTATCTGGGTTTGATCGGTGAGGTTGAACTATGTGTTCACGAATAGTCGGTACCGCATGCATGGAGTCTCATTACATAATGTATGTATGGCGTATAATATGAATGGATGTATTCCAATATTATACGTGTGTTTTGTGTTTGTATTGAGTATGAGTATGAGTTGATGTTGCCGTTGCTGAATGTGTGATATGATTAGGGTGATGAATGTGTTAATTTACTTAATATTACATGATATTTTATAATGCTTATTATATCGATTGAGGAACTCACCCTTACAACTATGTTTCAGGTAACGAGCAGTGATTGAGTAGAAGCTAGTGATTGGAGTCTAGTGTAGTTCCTTAGTGAGTTATGCTCTGGTATATGTAACATCGGGATGGGATGTTTTACTTGTTTTCATTTTGGTTGTTGAACAACTTTACATGTAATGTGTTACATGGTTTGTATGTTGTTAGAATTCTATCCGCTGCGTATTGTGCAATGTTTTATTTTGATTAATAAATGAGCATGACAAGATATTTTGGTGATTGGTGTGAAGTGTCAAGTGTGACACCCTGAAATTGCATATCTACTCTGATTTATATTTTGTGTTTAATTAATTATTGGGGTATTTTAGAAGGGTGTTACAATAACCATGGCCGGAACGCCGCTCATCAGTCTGAATACTGAGCATCAGAATATGAGAGTATCGATATCGGTCTGAATACCGGGAGATTGGCCTGAATGCCCAACAACTGGCCTGAACGCCACTTCGGTCTGAATACCGGAAAGCTGGCCTGAGTGCCGCAAGCTGCATCGATCTGAACTTCGGAAGCTTCTTCGATCTGAAAATAGGAAACTTGCCTGAGTGCCACAAGTTCTTCGACCTGAACGTCGGAAACTTCTTCGATCTGAAAATCGGAAACTGGCCTGAGTGCCACAAGTTCTTCGACCTGAACGTCGAAAACTTCTTCGATCTCAAAATCAGAAACTGGCCTGAGTGCCACAAGTTCTTCGACCTGAACGTCAGAAACTTCTTCGATCTGAAAATCGGGAATATCATGCCTGTCAACATCGGCAGAGATAAGGAATAGCGATAACTAAGGCGGCATGCGTGTCAATGACCCAATGCTGGGGATAACCAGCCATGAGCATGCTATCCTCCATTCAACCCTAGCAAATGAACAATTTGCGCTCAGCTGGGGATTATTCTCTCTTTACTTTTCTTTTTGCTCTTTTCTTGGACCCCGAAACTTCTTTGATTAGCATTTCTATCTCCGCACGACAGAAACCCTTCCTCCAATATCGCACTACTGAGGAATACTGTTGATTCGAAATCACGATGCCAAACTCCTCGGAGTACCATCTTCACCTTCTGGCGAAACCACCTCTCAAACAATAACCACGGCTTGAGACTAGCTTATGCTTGCAATGCTTATGCATGATGATGATTTTTAGCGTAATGCTCCATAATCATGGAAATGCTACGCAATTAGCTATGCAACATGCTATGCTTATCTAAATGATGAATGCATAAAAAGTATCCCCCTCAAGGGATTCTCCCGGGGAGCTCGAGGCACTCTGCTGAGGAACCCACTAACACCCCAACCTCCACCTTGCTGGGGAATAGCACTGCTGCTGGGAAATAGGCCACCCTTGCTAGGGATAACCTCCTCTGCACCCAACCCGCTAGGGGACTTCGTTGGGGAAGAAACCACCACCGCACTCTGCGGGGAAAACAACAGTCTCTGACTTGCTGGGGGAAAAAGCCAGCAACGGACACCTCCGCTAGAGAAATAGCAACCTTCAGGCCTGGCTGCTGAGGAAACATCGATCTGAAACAAAAACGTGCCCCAGGCGTGCCAAGATTTCAACACTTGAGTCACCCAACCTTCCAAATAAGATTTCAAGTTTTCAATCTTATAAACATGCATTGGAAGGGACCCGTATGTCTTAAAATGCAAAGATTCTTTATCACAAACAATTGGATGTTTTTGCAATCAAAGCGGTAATGAAAACAAAAACAAAATTATTTGACTGAATATGCATTTTATTGATTGAAAAGGTGTGGCTCATGAATGAGCAATACAAAGGAAGCAATTCCTGAAAAGAGGTAATTGCGCACAAAAGGAAAATCTATCCTAATGGCAATGTGAAACCGTGACCTCATCGAGTTCCAACTCGGTTACACCCCTTATGTCCTCAGACTCTCCGTGCTTTTCCGCCTTCTGAACAAGACGCTTCCGACCGATCCCTGTCGGGGATTATCCATGTCGTATCCAAAGTAAACGATCATGCTAGACGCAGTTGTTCGTTTCAATCCCTCTTTTGCCTAGACCGCCCTTTCGGGTTTTCAGTCCACCGGGATACCCTTTTTTGCCCAAGTCTCCTTTTCAGGTTTTCGACTTGCCGAGTGTACATTTTTCTTTTTATCCCTAAATTTTGCCCGAACCCTTTTCATCATTTTTTTTGTTCGCCGGGATGCCCATTTTTGCTTGGACTATTTTATTCTTTTCGTCCAGTGGGTCTCTTATACGAAGTATTTTTTAACTGCGTCCGCATTCACAGGGGATGGAAAATCCTCGCCATCCATGGTCGTTAACAACAAGGCTCCGCCAGAGAAAACCTTCTTAACCACGAATGGACCTTCATAATTGGGTGTCCACTTGCCCCTATGATCGTTTTGAGGAGGAAGGATCCTTTTCAGCACCAGATCGCCTACGTGATACACACGAGGTCGCACCTTTCGGTCAAAAGCACGCTTCATCCGCTGCTGGTATAGCTGCCCATGACAGATGGCCGCCAACCTCTTTTCCTCAATCAAGCTTAACTCTTCGTACCGAGTCGTTACCCATTCAGCCTCTTGCAATTTCACGTCCAACAGGACTCTCAAAGAGGGAATTTGAACCTCAACCGGTAGCACGGCTTCCATTCCATATACCAACGAGAAAGGTGTTGCCCTAGTAGAAGTACGCACCGAAGTTCGATACCCATGCAATGCAAATGGCAACATCTCATGCCAATCTTTATAGGTCACAACCATCTTCTGCACAATCTTCTTAATATTCTTATTGGCTGCCTCAACTGCCCCATTCATCTTCGGACGATAAGGAGAAGAATTGTGATGCTCGATCTTGAATTCCCGGCACAGTTCTGCCATCATCTTGTTATTCAAATTAGAACCATTATCAGTAATGATTCTTTCAGGGACCCCATATCTGCAAATGATGTCTCTCTTCAGGAATCTGGCAATGACCTGCTTTGTCATGTTCGCATAAGAGGCTGCTTCCACCCACTTGGTGAAGTAATCAATAGCCACTAATATGAACCGGTGCCCATTCGAGGCCGTAGGCTCAATCTTCCCAATCATATCAATGCCCGACATAGCAAACGGCCACGGAGATGACATCAAACTCAACGGATTTGGAGGCACGTGCACCTTATCAGCATAAATCTGGCATTTATGACACTTCCACACAAAATTAAAACACTGGGCCTCCATTGTCATCCAGTAATAACCTGCCCTCAGCAGCTTCTTCACCATTGCATTCCCACTGGCATGGGTACCGAACAACCCCTCGTGAACCTCTTTCATCAATTGGCTTGCTTCTTTGTCATCAACACATCTGAGCAAGACCCAATCAAAATTTCTCTTGTACAAAACCCCGTCCTTGTTCAAATAGAACACCATGGCCAACCTCCTCAGAGTCTTTCGGTCCTTCTTGGATGCTCCCTCAGGATATTCTTGGGTTTCCAAATAGCGCTTGATATCGTAATACCACGGCTTCTCATCATCAGGCGCTGTGTCAACAGCAAACACATAAGCCGGTCTATCCAAACGTCCCACCTCAACACTGGGGAACTGATTCCACCACTGCACCTTAATCAAGGCGACCAGAGTAGCCAAAGCATCTGCCAACGGATTCTCTTCTCTAGGCACATGATGCAATACCACCTTGGTGAAAAACGTCAACAATCTCCTCGTATAATCCCGGTATGGAATTAAATGAGATTGATGCGTATACCATTTCCCGTTAACCTGATTCACAACCAAAGCCGAATCTCCATATATAACAAGGTTCTTGATCCTTAAATCAATCGCCTCTTCAATCCCCAGGATACAAGCTTCGTATTCAGCCACGTTGTTGGTGCACTCAAATGTTAGCCGGGCAGCAAAAGGAATGTGGGATCCTTTCGGCGTAACCAAAACAGCACCAACACCGCTACCATTCACGTTAACGGCCCCATCAAACATCAGAATCCATTCGAATTCAGGGTCAGGCCCCTCCTCCGGGATCGGTTCCTCGCAATCTTTCGATTTGAGAAACATGATGTCCTCATCAGGGAATTCAAACTTCATCGGTTGATAATCCTCAATGGGTTGCTAGGCGAGGTAATCAGACAATACACTCCCCTTGATCGCCTTCTGAGAGGTATACTGGATATCATATTCGGTCAAAATCATTTGCCACCTCGCAACCCGTCCGGTCAATGCTGGCTTCTCAAAAATGTACTTGATTGAATCCATCTTGGAAATCAATAAAGTGGTATGAACCAACATATACTGCCTCAGTTGGCGAGCAGCCCAGACCAAAGCACAACAAGTTTTCTCGAGCAGTGAATATCTTGTTTCACAGTCGGTAAACTTTTTGCTAAGGTAGTATATGGCATGCTCTTTTCGACCAGACTCGTCATGCTGCCCCAATACACACCCCATAGACCCCTCGAGGACCGTCAAGTACAGGAATAACGGTCGTCCCTCCACAGGAGGCATCAGAATCGGAGGCTCCTGCAAATACTCTTTTATCTTTTCAAATGCCGTTTGGCAATCATTATTCCACCTGACAGTTTGATCTTTTCTCAACAGCTTGAATATTGGCTCACACGTGGTTGTTAGATGAGATATGAACCGTGAAATATAGTTCAATCTACCTAAGAAACCACGAACCTCTTTCTTCGTCCTCGGTTCAGGCATTTCTTGTATTGCTTTTACTTTAGCAGGATCAACCTCGATTCCTTTTTCACTTACAATGAACCCCAGCAATTTACCGGACCGCACTCCGAAAGTGCACTTATTCGGATTCAACCTCAGTCTGAATTGTCTCAGCCGGTCAAATAACTTGGCCAGATCTACCAAGTGCCCCTCTTCTGTTTGGGACTTTGCTATCATGTCATCAACATAGCATTCGATTTCATGATGAATCATATCATGAAACAAAGTCACCATAACCCTCTGATAAGTAGCACCGGCGTTCTTGAGACCGAATGGCATCACCTTATAGAAGAAAGTGCCCCACGGTGTGATGAACGTTGTTTTCTCCATATCATCTGGCGACATTTTGATTTGATTATAGCCAGAAAAGCCATCCATGAAGGAAAACACCGAGAATTGAGTTGTATTATCTACCAACACATCAATGTGAGGTAATGGGAAATCATCCTTCGGGCTAGCTATGTTCAAATCCCGGTAGTCCACACACATTCTCACCTTCCCATCTTTCTTCGGCACTGGCACAATGTTCGCGACCCAAGGCGGATAATTAGTGACAGCGAGGAAACCAGCATCCAACTGCTTCTGAACCTCCTCTTTAATTTTCATGGCCATCTCAGGCCGAGTTCTGCGCAACTTCTGCTTCACTGGAGAGCAATCTGCTCTCAACGGTAACTTATGCACAACGATATCGATATCCAACCCTGGCATATCTTGGTAAGACCAGGCGAAGATATCAACATACTCTTTCAACAATGCTACCATTCTGCTCTTAACATTTGCCTCCAAAGCAGCCCCAACTTTCACTTCCTTCCTGACCTCGTCGGTATCCAGATTCACAACCTCAACTTGCTCCTCGTGCGGCTGAATCACCTTCTCCTCTTGTTTCAACAACCTGGCTAATTCCTCCGGCAGTTCACAATCTTCTTCGCCTTCTTCTTCGGCATGATAGATCGGATTGTCGAAGTCATATGAGGGTGTAACATGATTGTTATCAATGAGATCCGGCGAATGATCGCATCTGCATGAATGTTGATTGATGCATTGCTTTAGAACTGGAGTGAAACAAATTGAAAAAGAAAATGAAAACATTGCCATTTTTATTTTTGTTTTTATTAAACTGCAAAAATAAATGAAAAACAGGGAACACCGCTTTTAATTGAAAAACATCCTTTTATTTATGATGCAAATATTGCAAAATGAAACATGAGGTGGCCCTTACAATGAACCATTACGTTTCGGGCAAAACGTATGGCTTTCATGCAGATAAAATTGAAAAACAGAAAATATTACTCTTCAAGTAGAGTGACAGTGATGATCTGTTCGGCCTTCCAGTTCTGGACTTCCATCCCTGGTACGCACGGCTTTATCCATTGATCTATCTTGCAATCACTGTCAACTTCTTCACTCACCATACATATGTGATCTGGATCCAACATTCCAGCACTGGTGAATGTGAATGACGGACGACGTCCTCTGCCTTGTCCAGACGAGCCTCGGCCCGACTGATAACCCACTCCGAATCTATCCTTCTTGGCGGCGATGTCCATCATCTTTCCCCAACCAGGAGCTTCCCCACTCTTCACCACTTCAGCAGCCTGCTTATACGAAGAAATGGACGGCTTCTCCTCTTCTTTGGCAAAAAGAGCATTCTCCACCTTGACGGTTTCGAATGCTTGACTCGGTGTTTCCCATATCTCACAGTCCATTTCAATATACTTGAACGATGATAGGTGGCTGACGAAGATATCCTCCTCCCCACAAACGGTGACGACCTGCCCGTCCCAGATATACTTCAATTTCTGGTGCAAAGTCGAAGTTACTGCCCCAGCAGCATGAATCCATGGGCGACCCAACAGGCAACTGTAGGCCGGCTGAATATCCATGACATAGAATACCGACTTGAACACCTCGGGCCCGATCTTCACCGGGAGCTCCACTTCCCCAAACACTGCCCTCTTCGAACCGTCGAAAGCTCTCACTATCAGGTCAGTGGGCATCAAGATCAACCCTTCACAGTTCAGCTTCGCCAAGGCTTTCTTTGGCAACACATTTAAAGAGGAGCCGGTATCAACCACCACGTGCGAAAGCACGACTCCTTTACATTCCATTGCGATGTGTAACGCCCGATTATGGTTCCTCCCATCCACAGTTAGATCAAGGTCGGTGAAACCCAGCCCATGACTGGAATTGACATTTGACACCACCGTCTCTAACTGATTGATCGTGATCTCCTGAGGAACATAGGCTCTCTTTAATATCTTTAGCAAAGCCTCTCTATGCCCCTCGGAGCTTAGCAACAACGACAAGATTGAGATCTTGGATGGAGTTTGCTGCAAGTGGTCCACAAGCTTGTACTCCGACTTCTTGATGATTCTTAAAAATTCTTCAGCTTCATCATCAAGTTCTTTCTCCGACCCACCAGGCGCCGGTGTCACCACAGGAGTACCCTCGCCTACCACCTGTTTCCCTCTTGCCCTGGCTAAAGCCTCGGCCTTATCTTTCTTTTCTCTCTCTCCATCCCCACTCCTCAAGGCGTCTGGTGCAAACAACCTTCCACTGCGAGTGAACCCACTAGGTCCGGCATTATCCACCTTTGAAACAGTGGTTTCACCTGAAGTCTGATCCTCCAACTTCTCCCCATTACAATAAACCTCTCCACCATAATGCCACGGCAGGGCGTCATCTTTGTCATAAGGAATTGGCCCAGGTACCGTGATAGTAACTGGAGCCGCATCTGCCAGCATTGACAAATCAACCGGGTCAAAATAGATGGTTATGGTGGAGATATCTTCCTTCCCCGAATCAATCTTCTCAAATCTGAGGCTTCCTTCATCCATCAGCTTCTGGACAGCCTCCCTCAAGGAAACACACCCATTGATAGCAACAGTGCACACAGCACAATAGTCATCACAACCCGGGAAGACCCCACTCTTCAACAATTGTCTTTTGACCTCAGCCAACGGAGTCTTCAACTGGTCTACACTTATTAGCCCGATTCTGTCCTCTTCAGAAACTGCATTCACCCCCATTTGACCATGCGCTGGCATGGGATTAGCATTCACATTCGGAGATGGAGCAAAGTTGATCGCCTTAGAATCCACCAAGTCCTGGACCACATGCTTAAAAGCTTTACAATTTTCTATATTATGTCCAGGGGCACCTGAGTGAAATTCACATTTGGCGTTCTCGTCAAAACTGGGAGGCCTCTGATCAGGTCTCAACGGAGCCAACGTCCTGAGCTGAACCAACCCCAAATCTTTCAACTTATTCAGCAAGAACGAGTAGGTTACAGGTGGCCTATCAAATTGACAATCATTCATTCGTCCTCTTACCTGATACCCGGCCCTCTGCGGTCTCTGTTGAAATTGCTGCCGTTGTTGTTGCGGTTGTTGTTGTTGCTGTTGTTGATTACCAGCAGGAATGGTTACCGCAGCAGTGTGCTAGTAGTAACGATCCCTACTATGTCCTTTTTGGGTATACACAGCGCTGGTATCACCCTCCTTCTTCCTTTGACCATTTCCAAAGGGCTTCTTCGATCCAGACGACGAAGCGTTACCCTATATCTTCCCCAACTTCAACCAACTTTCAATTCTTTCTCCAGCCACCACTATATCAGCAAAGTTAGTAACCGGGCATCCAACCATTCTTTCAGCAAAGGTCACCTGCAGGGTGCCCATAAACATATCTGACATTTCTCTATCCACCAACGGAGGTTGGACCCGGGCAGCCAGCTCCCTCCACCTCTGTGCATATTCCTTAAACCCCTCATTAGGCTTCTGAGACATACCCTGCAAATGGGTATGGCTAGGAGCCATATCAGCGTTGAACTGGTACTGTTTAAAGAACGCATCTCCGAGATCTTGCCAACTTTTAATGTCAGAAGACCTTAACTTAGTGTACTGATAACATGAAATTATATCACATTTTAGGACTTAATTCAATTAGATTATATTATCATTTACTTTAATTTATCTCATTTTATCAGATATTATGCGGTATTTCCTTTCTATTTATGTCAGGTATCCATTTTGAAGCAAAAGTGAAAAAGGGAAGAAAAGGAGGTGTAAGAAGGAATAAAAAGGAAACAAATAACAAAGACCAAGCCCAGCCCAAAGAAAGCGCACGTTGTGCCTGTGACGGGCGTCACAAAGGTTGTGACGAGCATCACACTAAGCACACTCCTGTGACGAGCGTCACACATGGTGTGACGGACGTCACACCTTTCCCCTATATTTTTGGCACTAGGAACGCAACTGACCACGTTGAAAGATATTTCCACGCTTGACCCTCGGAACGAAAAGACCGCGTATACGGAAACCCTTGGAAAGCAGTTACACAAGTAGCAGTATAAATAGCAGCTAATTGGGAAAGCTCTCGGGTCGGAGATTTTCCACGCCTTTTGCCGTTTTCGCATTTTTTTCTTCTTCTAGCAGTTTAGGCTTATATTTTTATAGTATTACTTTGCAGAATTTTTATTGTTTTACCTTTTTGCAATTCTATTTTCTTTTCTAGCATTTAATTAATTCTTTTCGCACAATAGTTTCTACACCGGAAACTATTGTGCAACTTTTACCGGATCTAACCTTACGTTAGAATCTAGTTTTTATTTCCTTCGTTTTAATTTGTTGTTTAATTGAAGAATCCAAGAACAAATCCTACTGGCTTGTGGTAGAGTGTTCAAGACTATTGTTTAACGCATTCAGGTTCTTTAATTATTATTTAATGCTTTATTTTATTACTTATTTATATTATCTGCCTGGGATGAGTCTGTTTATGCATGATATGTATTTTTGTTTGTTTAGCATGTCTGGCTAATTCGCCTAGATATCGGTATGTAAAGTAAGCGAAATAAGGGATCAAGACTAAGTCGGTCTAATCAAACTTAAAATTAAAATCAATCTTTTTACGGTCTCAATTTACAGGTTTAATAACAAGATTTTTTTACAAAAGTAAAAGACATAAAGAAGTTAAAATCAATAGAGCGAGAGTTTGAGGTTTTAACTGGACAGTGTAAATTAGGCATTAATTCTAGATCAGGGCGAGAGCAAGTTTTAGAGTTAATTAAATTCTGACCTTTTCCAAAAAGTATTCTTAAAGATTGAATGTGAGGACGAGAGTTAAGCATTCGGGTTTAATTGTATAACCTAAGTCAACAGAGCGAGAGTTTGAGATAAGGGTGTTTAAAACGGTCAGTGTTTTCTTAAAAAGAGTTTCTGCAACTTTATTGCTTTCAAAAAGTGGTTTTTGACTTAATTATGAGTGACAGCTACATTAACATAAAGTCATGGTTTATTCAACAGAGCGAGAGTTTGAGATAAAACCTTTAATCAATAAAGTTAACTGAAACGATTTATTTTAAAACCAAGAAACCGACAAAGAATTGATTCCCTAATTACGACGAACTACATACCGATATCCGATTTATTAATATTTAATCTAGATTTTAGTTTAGTTTTTAGCTTCGCCCCCAAACAATCAACCATTATTCACCTTAGCTTTACGTAGTAACCTTAGATAACGGTATATCGATTCATAAGTCCCTGTGGGATCGATATCTTTTAAAACTACGCGATAGAACTGTGCACTTGCAGTTTGTACCCCAAATTCGACCATAAAGTCGAGCGATCAAGTTTTTGGCGCCGTTGTCGGGGACTTTTATTTAATCGATATCGTAACTCTTCCGTTACGCTGTAGAGACTAAGGTTTCTTTTTCTTCTATTCTTTCTTTCATTGATTTGTATGCCACGCACTCGCTCACAAGGCGAACCGCTCTATTTACGAATCAACGATATCGAACTATATCTCCGAGTCTTACGACGAATTCGGGAATATCGTGCTGCAAACAATCTCCCTCCTATAGAACTTCCTGATTTCAAAAACCTTTTTCCATCGATAACCGAGATGGCAGAACCAGCTCGTGCTCTTAGAGATTACGCCGCTCCATCGCAAGATGAGCCGCATTCAAGTATTGCTCCGCCCGCAATCGAAGCAAACAACTTCGAACTTAAACCTTCGCTGTTGCAGGCGGTGCAACAGAACCAATTCTCTGGAAATCCTACCGAGGATCCAAACCTTCATTTATCCGTATTTGTCCAATACGCTGATACTGTTAAAGCTAATGGTGTCACTTCAGAGGCAATTCGACTTCGTCTTTTTCCTTTCTCATTAAGAGATAGCGCTAGAAGATGGCTTCAATCTCTCCCTTCCAACTCAGTCACCACATGGAACGAGTTGAAGAAAGTTTTTCTTGCCCGATACTTTCCGCCAAGCAAAACAGCTATGTTAAGAGCCCAGATAAACGGATTTAAACAGAAAGACAACGAGTCTCTTTTCGAAGCATGGGAAAGATATAAAGACATGATGAGACTTTTCCCACACCACGGTTTGGAAGACTGGTTAGTAATTCACACATTTTATAATGGTCTCTTATACAACACAAGGTTAACAATAGACGCCGCTGCAGGTGGTGCATTAATGAACAAACCTTATGCTGATGCTTACCAGCTTATCGAGAGCATGGCCCAAAACCACTATCAGTGGGGAACCGAACGAACAACGGTGGAAAAACCTCAAACGAAAACTGGCATGTACGAGATAAGTAACCTTGATCACGTTAACGCAAAAGTGGATGCTTTGGTCCAGAAAATTGAAAGTTTAAACGTATCACCTCCAGCCGCCGTGGTTGCTATAACTCAGAATTGCGAGGTCTGTGGAATCCAAGGCCACACTCCTACGGACTGTCAACTCTTGACAGGAATCCAAGCAGAGCAAGTAAACTATGCTCAAGGAAGCCCCTATTCGAACACCTATAACTCAAATTGGAAGAACCATCCAAACTTTTCATATAAGAGCAATAACGCTTTGTACGCACCTGGACAGTCTCCAAATCAAGCCCCAGCTATACCTCCGGGATATCAGAAACCGAACCCATCCATGCCTAACAATAACGCCCCTAGGAAATCCAACTTGGAAATCATGATGGAAAACTTTATAGCTTCCCAACAACAAACCAATAAAGATTTCCTAAACCAGAATGTACACACTGGCGAACAACTTAAACAACTAGCAAGCAAAGTAGATGCCTTGGCTACCCATAACAAAATGCTGGAAACACAAATATCACAAGTAGCCCAACAACAAGCACCTACTGCTGCCCCAACTGGTACATTCCCTGGACAGCCCCAACCTAACCCGAGAAGCCACGCTCATGCAATTATATTAAGAAGTGGAACGGAAGTGGAAGGACCGTCTGATCCAAGGATAGAAAACCAAAACCCTAAGAAATCAACTGAGGAAAGTGAACCTAAGGAAAAGGAAGAGAGTAATAAGGAAACCCTAGAAAAGAAGGAACCTTATGTACCTCCACCACCTTACAAACCACCTATACCTTACCCTCAAAGGCTTGTTAAAACCAAAGATGCGGGCCAATTTAGAAAATTTGTTGATCTCCTTAAACAATTAAACGTTACAATTCCGTTCACCGAAGCTATTACGCAGATGCCCTCATATGCTAAATTCTTAAAAGAAATCCTTTCTAATAAGAGGAAACTTGAGGATAGCGAAACCGTTACACTCCCTGCCGAATGTAGCGCTATAATCCAAAACATGCCCCCTAAACTCAAGGATCCAGGTAGTTTCTCTATACCCTGTCACATAGGAAAATTTGTCATCGACAAAGCCTTATGCGATTTAGGAGCCGGAATTAGCGTTATGCCTCTATCCATATGTAAGAAACTGGAAATGGGAGAATTAAGACCAACCAAAATGTCTGTGCAACTAGCAGATCGTTCCATCAAATATCCTGTAGGAATCCTTGAAAACGTTCCCGTACGCATAGGTCAATTCTACATTCCCACTGATTTTACAATTATGGACATTAGAGAAGATGATATTACACCCATTATACTGGGAAGACCATTCTTAGCAACTGCCGGTGCAATCATAGACGTAAAACGAGGACGACTCACCTTCGAAGTAGGTGAAGAGAAAATTGAATTCATTCTTTCCCAATTCTTGAAAGCACCTGCAATAGAAGATACATGTTACTTCATGGATATCATCGATGAATGCATAAAAGAAGCAGAGTTAGAAGAAGACAAATCATCTGATTGCCTTGTAGAAGACAGATCTAACCAATGTTTGGCAATAACACCGGATCCTACGCAATGTCTTAACAAACCAACCCCTGACCTGAAAACACTTCCCAAAAATCTGAGATATGAATTCCTAGACTTAGAACTTGAACGACCTGTGATAGTTAATGCAGACCTAGGAAGACTCGAAACAGAAAAACTCCTACATATCTTAAGGAAGTATCCAACCGCACTAGGGTACCACATCACCGATCTTAAAGGAATAAGTCCTTCTATTTGTATGCACCGCATCATGTTAGAAGAAGACTGTAAAACCTCTAGGGAACACCAGAGAAGACTAAATCCGATCCTGAGTGAGGTAGTAAAGAAGGAAATAACCAAGTTATTGGAAGCAGGTATTATATATCCTATATCTGATAGCAAATGGGTTAGTCCTGTGCACGTTGTACCAAAGAAAGGAGGCATAACCGTTATTGAAAACGAAAAAGGGGAAACTATAACTAAACGAATCGAATCAGGATGGAGAATGTGCATTGATTATAGGAAACTAAACAAAGCAACCCGAAAAGATCATTTCCCTTTACCATTCATTGACCAAATGTTAGAACGATTAGCAAAACATTCACATTTCTGTTATCTAGACGGTTATTCAGGCTTCTTTCAAATACCAATTCACCCTGATGACCAAGAAAAGACAACGTTCACGTGCCCTTTTGGTACCTTCGCTTATAGACGAATGCCGTTTGGTCTGTGTAATGCCCCTGCAACCTTTCAAAGATGCATGATGGCAATTTTCGCCGACTTTCTCGAAAACATCATGGAAGTATTTATGGATGACTTTTCTGTATACGGACAAAGTTTCGAAGAATGCCTTGAAAACCTGGAAAGAGTTCTTGAGCGATGTGTAAAAGTAAACTTAGTACTTAATTGGGAAAAGTGCCACTTTATGGTACAAGAAGGAATTGTTTTAGGACACATCATCTCGAACAGAGGAATTGAAGTAGACAAAGCCAAAATAGAGGTAATCGAAAATCTTCAACCCCCAAGAACCGTGAGAGAAGTACGAAGCTTTTTAGGACACGCCGGTTTTTACCGACGATTCATCAAAGACTTCTCTAAGATAACTAAACCTTTAACCGGACTGTTGATGAAAGATGCCGAATTCATATTCAACGATAATTGTTTAAAAGCATTTCAAACGCTTAAGCAAGCATTGATCTCCGCACCCATAATGCAGACACCAGACTGGAATGAACCATTCGAAATAATGTGCGATGCCAGCGATTATGCTGTAGGTGCTGTTTTAGGACAACGAAAGGATAAAAAGCTTCACGTTATATATTACGCAAGCAGAACCCTGGATGAAGCGCAAATGAATTACGCCACTACCGAGAAAGAACTCCTAGCAGTGGTATTTGCGCTAGATAAATTTCGTTCTTACTTGGTTGGAGCTAAAATAATAGTTTACACTGATCACGCTGCTATCAAGTACCTTTTAACAAAAAAGGATGCTAAACCTAGACTCCTAAGATGGATCTTGTTGCTACAAGAATTCGACTTAGAAATCGAGGACAAGAAAGGAACTGAAAACGTAGTAGTAGACCACCTCTCTAGACTTGAGAACCTTGAACCGGAAAGAACATCAATTAATGATGATTTCTCGTATGACAAACTTATAGCTACTTTGGAAGAGAACAACTCCGACCTGCAAGTAGAAACCACCTTAGCTATATCTGCCACACCATGGTACGCTGATCTAGTCAATTATTTAGCTGCCGGAATAGTTCCACCTACTTTATCTTACCAGCAGAAGAAACGATTCTTCTACGACATAAAACACTATTACTGGGATGATCCCTTACTTTTCAAAAGAGGCCCCGATGGTATTTTCCGTCGATGTATACCCGAAGAAGAGGTAGAAAATATAATCCAACACTGCCACTCCGCTCCTTATGGTGGACACACAAGTACATCCAAGACCTGCTCTAAAATCCTACAAGCCGGCTTTTATTGGCCAACTATATGGAAGGACGTACATGCGGCTATTAAGGAATGTGACAGATGTCAACGCACGAGAAACATATCTAGACGTGACGAGATGCCACAAAAAGGTATTTTGGAAGTAGAGATCTTCGACGTGTGGGGAATAGACTTCATGGGACCTTTTCCATCCTCTTTCGGTAACAAATACATACTCGTGGCAGTTGACTACGTATCAAAATGGATCGAAGCTGTAGCCTCCCCAACAAACGACACCCGAGTAGTAACTAGACTCTTTAAGAATATAATATTTCCGAGATTTGGCATTCCAAGAATAGTAGTCAGTGATGGTGGATCGCACTTTATATCCAAGGTACTCGAAAAATTATTATTTAAATATGGAGTGAGACATAGGATAGCGACACCTTACCACCCTCAGACCAGTGGACAAGTGGAAGTATCTAACAGAGAAATCAAGCAAATACTAGAAAAAACGGTCGCCACTTCAAGGAAAGATTGGTCATTGAAATTACCAGAAGCTTTGTGGGCATACCGAACTGCTTATAAAACCCCCATAGGGACGACCCCATTTAAGCTCATTTATGGAAAATCCTGTCACCTCCCGGTAGAATTAGAACATAAAGCCTATTGGGCTATTAGAAATCTGAATCTAAACTATAAAGCCGCCGGTGAAAAGAGAATCCTTGACATAAACGAATTAGAAGAACTCAGAAGAGACGCCTATGAAAATGCCAGAATCTATAAAGAAAGAACAAAACAATGGCATGACAAGCGTATATCAAGGAAAATCTTCAAGCAAGGCGACGCAGTCCTTTTATTTAACTCTAGACTAAAGTTATTCCCGGGAAAACTACGATCCAGATGGTCAGGACCTTTTCATATCACTAACATCTTCCCCAGTGGAGCAATAGAAATTAAAGGCAAATCCACAGAACCGTTTACCGTAAACGGGCAACGTCTAAAACACTATCATTATGCGGAAACCAATGGAGATTCGCAAATCCTACACTTAGACGAAATGCCCCCAGGACCTATAGATTATACTTAACAGTTTCTTTGTCGAGCTTGCGACATTTAAACAAAGCGCTTAGTGGGAGACAACCCACAATTATTTTCTTATTCTATTATTATCATTTTCCTATTTTTCTTTCCTCAATTATTCTTTTAATTTCTGTTTAGTATTAATTCCTGATTTATTTTAATTCAAAAGAAAAAAAAAATATAATAATAATAATTTTTTCTCCTTTCGGCATTTGGCCAAATCCTGACTAAAACTCATGTTTTCTTTTCTCTAGCTGACACTAACCAGATGGGACATTTTGATCGTATGAGTATCAAATTCAGAGGAATGGCTCAGAAACAAAAGTTTGAAGAACTAGCCACTAGAGAGATGCTACCTAGTTTATATGCTGATGATTGGGCTATGACTGCCCTTGGACTTAGACAAAGTGTCCTGTATTTGCTGAACCAGATAGGATGTGAGACATCCCTTATCCTGAGACATTTCACCACCTACCGGAGACTCACACTAGAATTCCTTAGCTCATTAATCTATCTACCCAGCCATGGAAAAGGAATTAGCAGAGGCTTTATCCAGTTCAGAATGTTCAATATGGAGTACCAATTTAATATTAGAGACTTTACCAATCTTTTGGGTTTTCCTACCTCCTTTGACACATTCACAGTAAGCCAGGAAGAACTTTTTGAACATAGAGAACTTGAACACTTTTGGGGTAAGCTGACTGGAAATGATGAGCCCGAAGAACATGAGTTTCTCTCTGGAAACATACATAACCCGGCCTTTCGCTATTTCCATAAGATCCTGACCCACACTTTATTTGGTAAGAAGCCAAATAGTACTTCAGTTTCACGTGATGAACTCTTCATCATATTTTGTGCTTCCCAGAACCGTCCAGTAAACGGTGCCACTTTTATGTTAGCTAATTTGGACCACCTTATCCAGGATGAGCGAGCACCCATTAGAATAGGCGGTTTGATAACTATGATAGGTAATGCTATTGGATTACGTCAGCCTATGCTTGACCTAAGCCCTTTTTGTGGCATTACTACTATGAGTATACCCTTCCTCTTCAACACTATGTTTATAGCAAACCTAGGGTCGGACGAGTTTGAGCTTATTATTGATAACCAGGTTCTTTGCCTATTCACCATGCCCGATCCTAGAACTAGCATTCATAACCGCAGTAACTGGCTCTATAACCTGAACAAAACTCCCACTCCTGCTAGATCCACTGAATCCATCCAGGACTATGAGATTTGTGATGACTATGAGACTTATGATGACCAGATCCCTCATGCTGAATCCGACCCTCAGACACCATCCGGCTATTATGATATTGACCCTCCTCCTCAGCCTGTTCAGACCGAAGAATCAGCCATATCCGACCTCCGGCATCATATGCCCGGAACTGATTATAACACCGCCATTGAAGCTTTGATGTCAGAACAAGACGCCCTCAGAGGAGAATTTACTAACATGAGACACGAAGTTCTAGGATACATGAGCAGTATGACAGATCAGTTTCACGAGTTGCTACATCGTGTTAACTCTTTTGCTCCTCCGGCCAGAGATCGTACAGAGGGATAGAATTTAGTTATTTTTCTAAGTTATTTAGTTTTAAGTTAGATTATTCATTAATGTTATTTGAATTCATGTTCACATTTATTTCTCTTTCATTTCATTGTTTTCCTTTCCTGTATTACATTATGATCATTTTATTGAAGCTGTTTATTTAATTTTATTATGCAATAGCTATTATGCTCTAATGTTGCTACCTATGACTTATTATTATACAAAGCAGATTAAGCGTGCACGATAAATTAAATTGCAAAATAAACCAATCATAAGCAAAACAAAACAAAATAAATAACAAAAATAAAATCCTTTACCAAATTGATTCTGTGAAACGCTACTGAAGCCTTGCCAAAATGGAATGTGTGACGAGCGTCACACAAATCCATAACGGACGGCACACCAAGTGCCTGTTACGAACGTCACACCCCTGTGACGAGCGTAACACCCTTCAGACTAGTGAACGTTAAGGAGCCGTTGGAGACGAACGTTACACTTTTTTTATTTTTTACCTTCCCCATTAATTTCCATTCAACCACACTTAATTACTTTTCAACCACTTCTTCTTTCCAACTTCCAAATTCTTCTCCTATAAATACCCACCAAACCTTCCTTCATTCACCACAAACCATTCTCTCCTATCAAATACATTTCTTTTCTTTCCAAATCACCCCTTTCAAAATTCATTCATCACAATGGCGGGAAATCAGAATTTTGGAAATATCATCTTCCGATCCGAAGATGAAAATTATCAAAGGGAGCAATTCGAGCGTTTCCAACAGCGAGGCGTCGTTTCCACCAGGTACCCCGATTTAACTTGTTTACAACAATTAGGATTACTCCAAGGTATCGAATGGATGCTCCGTCAAGCCAACTTAACCTTCCTTTGCACTCATAATCAACCCACCTACCCATCCCTAACCTTAGAATTCTTAAGTTCATACGACTACACCACTCCCGCCGGTGAAGACGAATTTTTAACCGGTACCGCAACCTTCCGTATGTTTAACACCGAGTACTCCTTAACCCAAAACCAATTGAGTACCATGCTACAATTCCCCATAGAAGGTCTGCTACACCCCAGAATCCCTCCAAACTCAAACTGGAACACAGTTGGCGTTTTCGGCCTTTTTAAGAAAATTTCCGGTATAGATACCTACAACTGGGAAGAGCTCCTTCTCTCCCATATACATAACCCCACTATCCGGTACTTTATCCGCATCTTGCAAAACACAGTTTTCGGAAGACCAAACAACAGCAAGGTCAACTCAAAGGAGCTATTCTTCCTCCAGTGCGTCTTCGAACCAGATACTCAGGTAAACGCCGCCTCCTTTCTATTTCATCATATCCGCACCTTATGTGCTAGAGGCCGGCAACCTTTTATAATTGGTGGATTAATCACCACCATAGCACTTGGCCTAAACCTAGGGGATAAACTCCAAACTTTAGAATCTCTACCTCCCCTATCTATGGATACCAGCTACTGTCGATCCAGCCGCTTGATTAAGAACAGAGTAGGCGGAGGATATTATCTTATGGTGAACAACCAGGCAGTCCCAAGCGTTGTTCTACCAAATATCTCCCTAACTGACGTCACAAACCCCGACCGCCACCTCTATGATCTAAACGCTCCCGAAGCCACCGAGCCTTCACAAACAAACCCGCACACAGACGAGTTTGAAGCAATGGAGCAAGGTGATCATCCGCCTACACAACAGTCAGTCCCGCTCAACCCTTCCGGCAATGCAACCGGCCCATCCTCCCAACGTCGTCGACGAAGAAGGCCTGCAACCAACGACGACATCATGGACGCTATTGAGGGTATGCAGGCACAGAATGTCGAGATGATGCAGATAATGCATCAAATGCAACAACAACAGGATGCTAGGAATGCCATAACCGACCAGCGGTTTATTGAGTTGTTCAGCAGGTTCGACAACTTAGACTTACGTCCGAGATCACCAGGTCCAAGAACCAGAGGCGGAAGACAACCTTAGTTGTAGTTTCTCTTTCCTTTCCATATTGTATTTCATTCCCTTAAAACATTGGGGACAATGTTTAGTTTAAGTATGGGGGGGAAACCATGTTCTTTCCATTTCCATTTCTTCAAGTATGTACTTTTCCTTTCATTGCTATTTCAATTATTATTTGTTTTTAATTATAAAAAAAAAAAAAAAAAAATCTATTATCTTAAGTTAAGTCCCGAGTGTGAACAAAAATTTCCATTATCTATTCCCTCAAACTTTCATGAGCCACAACAACAAAAATTCAACACCCAATAAGTATAAAGGTTGCTCATCTTATCGATCTTGAGTCGAATCAAGACAAAGACTACTACCGCCAAACACTCTAAACGAACCTCAACACGTTAGATCAGGATAAGTACCTATTATACCAATTCCTTGAACTTTTAGTTTTATAGTAACCCCAAAGTAGTTTATACGAGAAGTCAGCACCATCTTAATAGCAAACTACGTGGAGAGCCGATGAATATAAGTGAATGATTCCCAAAGTAACAAAAAAAATATATATATATATATATATATATATATATATATATATATATCAGGAAATGCACTAATTAAGTTAGGTGATCCTTACCAGATCATTTAATCTAAAGGTTGCAGATCATACAAAAACACAATATGAAAGATCCATTATGAGTTGGTTCAGTAGGTATCTGGTACTGAACTCGGTAGGGCGGACTACGGTTCGATCCCCCGCAATTTGCATTGGACTGAATAACGAAGTTATCCGACTTATGTACCAGAACTTCTAGCTAAAAGGGGATCATAATCACTAACCGGTTACTCCACTATGTGCGCGAAAAGATAAAGGGCTTAATGTGATTTCGCTAGAATGAAAACGGGTGAAATAAGAATAAGGGAACCAGGATAGCTATCATAGGGTACTTGAACTGATTTGCACAATGCAGGGTTATCAAGGTTGTGACGGTAGTTGTTGATATCAAGATTTAACTCAAGTTGCTTCTAAACAAAATCCACTTGCAACCTATTACGAATTGATGTGTGTTGTGAAATTTCATCTGGCTAAAATTTTCAAAACAAGTTCTATACTGAATTTTGCTTGAGGACAAGCAAAGATCTAAGTATGGGGGAGTTTGATAACATGAAATTATATCACATTTTAGGACTTAATTCAATTAGATTATATTATCATTTACTTTAATTTATCTCATTTTATCAGATATTATGCGGTATTTCCTTTCTATTTATGTCAGGTATCCATTTTGAAGCAAAAGTGAAAAAGGGAAGAAAAGGAGGTGTAAGAAGGAATAAAAAGGAAACAAATAACAAAGACCAAGCCCAGCCCAAAGAAAGCGCACGTTGTGCCTGTGACGGGCGTCACAAAGGTTGTGACGAGCGTCACACTAAGCACACTCCTGTGACGAGCGTCACACATGGTGTGACGGACGTCACACCTTTCCCCTATATTTTTGGCACTAGGAACGCAACTGACCACGTTGAAAGCTATTTCCACGCTTGACCCTCGGAACGAAAAGACCGCGTATACGGAAACCCTTGGAAAGCAGTTACACAAGTAGCAGTATAAATAGCAGCTAATTGGGAAAGCTCTCGGGTCGGAGATTTTCCACGCCTTTTGCCGTTTTCGCATTTTTTTCTTCTTCTAGCAGTTTAGGCTTATATTTTTATAGTATTACTTTGCAGAATTTTTATTGTTTTACCTTTTTGCAATTCTATTTTCTTTTCTAGCATTTAATTAATTCTTTTCGCACAATAGTTTCTACACCGGAAACTATTGTGCAACTTTTACCGGATCTAACCTTACGTTAGAATCTAGTTTTTATTTTCTTCGTTTTAATTTGTTGTTTAATTGAAGAATCCAAGAACAAATCCTACTGGCTTGTGGTAGAGTGTTCAAGACTATTGTTTAACGCATTCAGGTTCTTTAATTATTATTTAATGCTTTGTTTTATTACTTATTTATATTATCTGCCTGGGATGAGTCTGTTTATGCATGATATGTATTTTTGTTTGTTTAGCATGTCTGGCTAATTCGCCTAGATATCGGTATGTAAAGTAAGCGAAATAAGGGATCAAGACTAAGTCGGTCTAATCAAACTTAAAATTAAAATCAATCTTTTTACGGTCTCAATTTACAGGTTTAATAACAAGAATTTTTTTACAAAAGTAAAAGACATAAAGAAGTTAAAATCAATAGAGCGAGAGTTTGAGGTTTTAACTGGACAGTGTAAATTAGGCATTAATTCTAGATCAGGGCGAGAGCAAGTTTTAGAGTTAATTAAATTCTGACCTTTTCCAAAAAGTATTCTTAAAGATTGAATGTGAGGACGAGAGTTAAGCATTCGGGTTTAATTGTATAACCTAAGTCAACAGAGCGAGAGTTTGAGATAAGGGTGTTTAAAACGGTCAGTGTTTTCTTAAAAAGAGTTTCTGCAACTTTATTGCTTTCAAAAAGTGGTTTTTGACTTAATTATGAGTGACAGCTACATTAACATAAAGTCATGGTTTATTCAACAGAGCGAGAGTTTGAGATAAAACCTTTAATCAATAAAGTTAACTGAAACGATTTATTTTAAAACCAAGAAACCGACAAAGAATTGATTCCCTAATTACGACGAACTACATACCGATATCCGATTTATTAATATTTAATCTAGATTTTAGTTTAGTTTTTAGCTTCGCCCCCAAACAATCAACCATTATTCACCTTAGCTTTACGTAGTAACCTTAGATAACGGTATATCGATTCATAAGTCCCTGTGGGATCGATATCTTTTAAAACTACGCGATAGAACTGTGCACTTGCAGTTTGTACCCCAAATTCGACTCATAAAGTCGCGACCATGTACCATTCCAAGGACCCTCCAGACAAACTGTCTTGGAAGAAGTACATCCACAGCTTCTGGTCCATTGTATAAGTAGAAATCTTACGGACAAAAGCCTGGAGGTGAGTTTCCGGGAAAGAACTCCCATTGTATTTGTCAAACGCAGGCGCTTTGAACTTCTGTGGAATCACAATTCCCTCAACCAACCCCATGTTAGACATATTAACAACTCCTGGAGTAGCATAGCTTTCAAGAGCCCTGATTTTCTCCGCCAGCACTTGAATCTCTTTGTTTGGTGGTTGGACACCGTACTGCCCAAACTGTTCATTTAACATGGAGAATTGATCTGCTTCTCTGTCTTGCTCTCTATCCTCTTCAGCCCCGAAGAAAGGAGGAAACAGACTGTCCTTCACATTGTTACCCATCGGACCTGGTCTACCGCCTGTGGCAGCACCAAAACCCCCAGCATTATTAGTCACTACACCAACAGTAGTCCTCTTCCCGAGATCTCCTCCATCCCTGGAACCACCAAGGCCATGGTTGGAGACACCCTCCAAGTTAATACCACTGTTGGCATCCGAAGCCCGCTCGAGCTTCTCCACTTTATCAGCAAGTGCTTTCTGGCCCACAGCAAACCCTTGCATGACGTTGATCAGTTCATTCATTTTCTCCTTCAACTCGAGAAAATCTGCGTTGGGTAGATCCATCAACCTGGGTGTGTTGCGTCTGGTAAAGTATCTGTGTGGACGGGTTGTGTCCAAGGGAATGACTCTACGAGCACGAGCAATGATTCCTTAAATAATCAAGCACGTTAGAAACTGACACCTGCAAAATAGAAGACAAGTTATTATGATTCATGCATGAATGCAATGTCTATCCATATGAGGAACATTCTGTCTTTCGATCCTGGCTTCGTCGAGACAGATAATAATCCGGCAGCAACATTCTGACATTCATCGAATGATTTTGACATACAGATCAGAGAATTATGATTTAGAAAAGATACCACCCAACCATGTGTGTGCTATGTGAGTATGCACACAGGAAAGCAAATAAGGCTTGAAGATCGATCACTGAATGAAAACAACCACTGTATATCAAAAGTGCACAATATATGCGAGAGTCATACATCATGCTGATATAAATCAAATACAATTCTCCAGAATCAGAAAGAAAATACAAGCAAGGGAATTCCGTCAACAGGCCTGACGGTAATCCAACACAAATAAGAGAGGTCTAATCTGACGAAGGTCCCACAGAAGGCCCTACATCATCAACCATCCTGGTAAACTTCACCGCGAACCTGAGCTCGGTATTCTCCTGCTGCAATCTCCCTATCTCCTTCTGGTGAATCTTCATCTGTCGGAAATAATGATCTCTCTCAGCAATGTAATGATCTCTCTCGACAATGATCTTCACGTTCTCTGCTTCCTTAATCTTCAGCTTTGCCTCCCACTCAGCGATAAGGACTCTGACTCTGTCGTCCCTCTGATCCCTCACAAGGATTTGGCTCCTCTTCTCATCTTCAATGACCTTCGAAGCTGTAGCCAACCTCTCTTTGGTGATGTCGTGCTCCCTTGTGGATGACTCTAAAGCTTGGCTGACCTTGCCATAATAAGCGGTGTCTATCTCAAAGCGCTTCACTTCAAGAGCATGCCTCTTATCCTGGTCTTCTATTCTCCCTTTGATTTCCTGATTAGCCATCTGAATTCTTGCAACACTCATCTCCAACTCAGTCTTCTCTGCTTGCAGCTGATCTCTAGCTTTCTTCATCTCAAGGAACTCTTCCATGCTGACAGAAGAACATGGCCCTTCAATCAAAGGACACCAAGGATCACCTCCAGGAAATGGTAGATGTATGAGCTCAATCCTCTTCCTAAGCCAATCATCAAACGGAGGAAAAGACTTGCTATTAACCTTGCCAAAAGGAACCTTACCCTTCCTCTGAATGTCACGCCACTCCCCAGACACTTGCCTCAACTTTGTCTGGTTGCCCTCAATTGGGAAGTAGAAAGACTCCTGAATCTCTCGTCCAAGAGGAGGACCCTCCACAGCAAATCCCATCTGTCTCCTAAGAAGCACCGGGTTGTAATTAATGCAACCTTGAACTCCTATAAGAGGCACATTGGGAAGACTCCCACAACTGTAAATGAAATCTTGTCCAGCCATACCATTGTGAGTCCAAGCTATGTCCTTGGCCCGCAAACCCACCAACCTGACTGACCACTTGACAGTAGGGTCAAGAAAAGCAAAGGCACCTCTGGAAGGCAGATACCCCATGAACCATTTGTACAACAGCTGAGCACAACATCGGATCAATCCCCCACGCCGTTTCTCGTTCCGATTATGGACCGAGTAATAAACATCCCCAACCAAAGTAGGAATGGGATTCCTCTGCATAAACAACCGGACGACATTAATGTCCACAAAGTTCTTCTGATTAGGGAACATGATGATCCCATAAATGCTCACAGCAATCAAGGCACAGATGGTCCTCCAATTACCCACAACAGCATGCTCCTTGGCTTTAGCCTCCAAGAAACTTAGATGAAAACCGGGAAACTTTCCCTTCTCCTTCAAACCCCCCTTAATCATCTTTGGGCTCAAATAAAGAGCACGAGAGATCTCAGCAACATCAGGCTCCCCCTTAGTGGCATAGAAAGGAATCTGATCTCTGATCTGAATACCCAGGATGCTGGCATAGTCCTCCATCAAGGGTCCCAACAAGTAATCCGGGAACACGAAGCATCTCAAGCCCGGGTCATAGAACTGGAGAAGAGTATGAATGGCGCTCCTATCACTGTCTGTGAGCCTGAAAACCAACTTCAAAATACCACCGTAAGCCTCACGGAACATCCCCACATGGTCAGGTGTAATCAATGCTATCATATCTCTCAGCACACCAATCTCCGGGTCGAAGAAACTGTAGACAACATCATCCTTCAAACCGGTCCTCATGTCTGGAATAAAGAAGTCTCTCAACCAGGATCTCAATCAAAAATGTCCCCTGCATATGGATAAACATGAGTTAAATGCATATATATGCAAAATGTGAATGATGCTGATGTATGAATGCAAGAGGTCAACTTCTTAGTCCCCAGCAGAGTCGCCAGCTGTCGCATCCGCGAAAAATAACCGGCGGGAAAAACAAACAAACAGAGCCGCCACCGTGCGTTATTTATCCCACAAGAGGGAAAGGAAACGCTCGAAGTAAACCTGGAAAAGACATGGTCTCGCGACCAAAGAGAGATGGGATCGGGAGTCGGTTATACGAAGGGAATGTATTAGCACCCCTACGCATCCGTCGTACTCGACGGGATCCACGCTCAAAAAGATAAAAGAAAGGTTACTAAACACTGCTCACAAACTGCACACACACACTAGAAGGAAACTCAGATGAAAAAAGAGGGGAAAGGGGCTCGCTAGGATATCGCATCCTATGCCTACGTATCTCATCTGGAATGAGAATCAGAGCTACCGTAGTTCGGCTCACGCACGCCAAACAAAAACCCACACAGGAAACCAACTGCCAATCGCTGGACTTACGTCAGACTCCACACAAACAGGCAAACCTGGAAACCGAATGCCAATCGCTGGTTTTACATCAGACTCCAAACCAACAAACACACACAGGAAACCAACTGCCAATTGCTGGACTTATGTCAGACTCCAAGCACACCTCAAAAGAAAAAAATTGAACACACAGACTAGAAGGGAGTCGGGAACTCGGACCTAATAGCCGTCAAGCAAAACACACACAAAAAAAGAAAAGGGCGCCCGGAGAGATCTGCTCATCTCCTGCCTACGTACCTCATCTGGAATGAGGATCAGGGCGACGTAGTTCCCCTGAACAGGGAAAGAACTTCTAACCTAACCAGAGACTGGGAAATGACAAACTAGAAGGGAGCCTGACTCGAGCCTAATAGTTATCATGTAATCCACAATGGTCCTAGGTTGAGGTTTCTATCTAACTTGCACAGGGAGCAAGCTATCCTAAACAGCACAGTCAAACAACATAAGCACAATAAACAATCACACACACTATATGCAATCAATTATGCTCATACAAGGTTAGGCTGCAAAAGCAAGCCAACTGGAATGGGGTGTGGTTATCTCTTAACCCTAACATTGAGAGTTAGGGTGAAGCAGATGAAATAGGAAGTGAGGGTAAGACCTCACAGCTCTTATCCCTGGCCTGGGAGAGCTTCAAACAATAGAAGGCGTGGGAGTTCAGGAAGTAGGAACTCTTCTCCACATATGACTGACACAACATAGATCTTGGGCTATTATCCATAATGCATCAACACAAGGTGTGTGAGCAAAGTGAATGACACACTGAGTAGCAGGAGATGGATTACACATCTCTTTTATCTGCCAATTGCCTCTTAAGAGGTCTTTACCTGCTTGGCACAAAGATAAACAAACACAAGCATTGCCTCTTAAGGAGGGCTTCAGACAGGTGCCTGCCCACATAACAGGACAGGTCTTCCAGACTACATGGAGTCAGAGAGTTATACCTCAGTGGTTAGGCAACCAAGAAAAGCAAAAGCAAGTTCAAAAGAACTCAAAGCAACTTAGGTACCTGAAAAAATCTAAACCAATCAGTTTACAATTCAAACAAACAGACAGACAATTATCAATCACACAATCAGACAGATAAGGCATTAGGCAACAATGTGCAAGCCACAAGCCAATAGGCACAACACAAATGACTTGGCCTCAACCTACAAAACAACATAAGGTTAGCCAACATCAATCAACTAATCAATCCAAATGAGTGAACCACTTCAACCATGGTAATGTGCTTCTTAACCTGAAATCCACAATCCAAACAGTGAGTCCAAACCACTAGGTCAAAGCCTAGGGTCAAAAGTAGGTCAAACATTCAAAACAGAACATGAAATTTAACATGAATCAACTTCAATCACATCTTGACACATTCCAAAAGTTCTCATATCAATATCATTAACCAAACGCATTTCATGAACCAAACATGGCAAGGTATGCAAATTGTGTTCACATTGTGACATCAGAAGCAATAAATGCACATTAAATCAAAAATGATTCAACTAATCTTGGCAAAATTCATGAGTAAACAGGACATACAACATGATCATCACACAAAAAATTAGAGGCATTGAACATCATTAAGCATGGCAATCACATAGCATAAGTCAAGAGAAGCACAACAAGCCCATGTGTGACACAAATTATCACACCAAGTTAGCATAGGCATAAAACAGGGATGGAATATGGTAAAAACCTCAAACCAAAGCCAAAACAGCACTCAGCATGTCTAGAAATAGTATGCAAAAATTCAGAAGCATTGGATAAACCACAAGCATTTTATGATCAAATGAAGTTCAAGGCAAAGTCAAAGCTCAAATGTGACCATCCAGAATGAAAAATCTCAATCAAATCAGAAATGATCCAAATAATTCCAACAAAATTCATGCTCAATCACAACATCTATAATATGCATCACACAAAAAATCAAGGCAATTGGAATTTATTCGGCATGGCAAGCACATCATTCAAGTTGAACATCACAAGGTGTGACACAAATTGTCACACCAACTTAGCATGATCATAAAACAGAAATGGTAAGTGATAAAATACCAAATAAGCACCAAAATGTCAAGCAATGTGTCTATTTATAGCATGCAAAATTTCACATTCATTGGATCAAAGACCAGCATTTCAAAAAGGATATAGCATGGCAAGGTCAAATATGGATACATGTTCAATCATCCTAGCACCAAAAAATATTCAGCCAAGCACAATTTTGGAATTAATGATCAAAAAATAATAGACAGCATGAGGATCACAATGCAATAAATTGGGATGAATTTGGATTAATTTTCAAATTGATGTGAATTTTGGAAGTTTTAGAAAAATTAAAATGGAAATGTGAATCAAGCATGGCAATATGGAGGAAGTAGTGAAAACACAAGGCAATATGTGAAACGCTCCCAACCGGATTCGAACCCTGGCAACATTTGAATTACAAACGCGCGCTACATCAAAACGGCGTCGTATCAGCACACAAACCCTAAGCGCGCGCATGCATGATTCAAAAAATCCGCAGGTAACTAACATGAACTCGTGGCAAAATTCGCAGGTATCCTTATGCGTTCCGCAGGTAATTTCGCAGGAAACCTGGAAATACTATGAACATGATGAAGATCATGAAGATCTTCATCCAAATTTTTCCAGAAAAATCCAAATCATCCAGAAATGAAAAACGTGCACATCAATCAACTCATCATTCATCATACAACAAGATTCCATGAATCATTCATGCAAAAACATCATCAAACGCATGGATCGAAGGAATTAAAGTTTATCATCAAAACTTCAAATGCATGGATCTAACTCAATTCAACACCAAATCACTCCATTCAAAGCTCAGGTTTATCACCATTAAAAGATCTACATGATAGGCATAACGAATTGCAAAATTAAAGAGGTCAAAAAACCCACCTCTTGATGAGCAGCAACTAAAATCACGTGTTTCCAAGGTCCTTGATGTTCCAATTCTTCTCCAATGTGCTTCTTGAAGTAAGTACTGATGAAATGAAGGCTTGAATGCACACGAATCTTGCTCAATCTTCACTTGCCATGGAAGCTTCACACCTTGAACATGAACAAAACAGGCACGATTTCCTCTGTTTCCACGTGCAAATGTGCTAAATTATAGCTCAGGATGATGAAATGATCAATGGAAAGTGCTTGTGTTTGAAGAATTTTGGAGAAAAAAGTGAGAGAATTTTTTTGAGAATTTGTGAAATCTAGATCTAGAATCGGTAATTGTGAAAAACAGTTATGGTTTAAGGTTTTATACTCAATGCTAATCAGGTTTTGGCAAGGTTTAAGCATAGTGCAAATGAGATTAGGGACTTTGTGGTGTGAATGCAAAAAACCAATTTTCCACTCCATGCACATTCATGCACGTGAACAGTGCATGTGTTTGGTTCAAAATGACTTAAAAACATGCCATGCACACTTTGGAAATGATTTGGTATGCTCATGTTACACCAAAATGAGTTTATGCAATTTTTCACAAAAATCTTCATGATTGAACCAATGCCATGCAAATGCGATTTTATGCCAAGTGATGCCATGCTTGGAAAATACATGTTACAGGGATCAATATGCAAAAAGAGCCACTCAATTTGGAGTTTTGGTTTGAAAGTTATGCTCATTTGAAGTTTAAACCACACTTTGCCATGTTTGAACCATATCTCATCAACGACACATGAGAAATCCATGATCTTGGAATTTTTGGAAATGGGAGAGAAAGATCTTCAACTTTCATGTTGGACAAAATTTCATTTTAAGCTTTCTTTATGATGTAATCTTGAGTTGAAGTTGGTCAAAAACCTTTCCATTTTGGAAACTTTCAAATTACAGGTCACCTGCTATTTTGGGAATGTTTTGATCAGACTTCAAATCCTTCAATATTGATGTTTGAAATGTCGAATGAGACTTGTTTGAACATGAATGAAGCATCTCTAACCACTTCCCACCTCCAAATCCACAGTTGAATTGACAGTTGACTTTTGTTGACTTTTATGGTTGATAGATGACTTGAACATGCATTGAGGATTTTGAGCCTCAACCACTTGATGAAATAACACCAAAATGAAACCCTAGCTTATACAAGCTCAATAAAATCACATGATGATCTCCATCTCATTAAAGACCTCATCTCCTTGCAAAACCCTGACTAGAAGAATGCAACTGATTAGGGTTGACCAGAGGTCAAAACCCTAATCCCAAGGAATCTGATCAGGAAAAATGAATCATGATGATGATGGTGTACTATTTCAACCAAGATAATACTCAACCTCCTTGAGGAACCAAGAAACCCTAATTGAAGCACTCAGATGATTAGTGATCAATTTATGAGACCCTCAGGCTTGCATCTCTTAATCTCTCTATCTTCTGAGAAAGACCTAGGAGGATGACTTGCTCATTTCACATGATATGCAAAGAGGTAATGCCTAAAGTCCTACAAAATGAAATGCAATATGCTAAGCTAGTCCCAAGATAGGAGGGAAAATTTTGAGGTGTTACACTTGGCACAAAAATAAACATTCACAAGCATTGCCTCTTAAGGAGGGCTTCAGACAGGTGCCTGCCCACATAACAGGACAGGTCTTCCAGACTACATGAAGTCAGAGAAAATATACCTTAGTGGTTAAGCAACCGAGCAAAGCAAAGCAAGTTCAAAAGAACTCAAAGCAACTTAGGTACCTGTGAAAAATCTAAACTAATCAGTTCAACTGTACAGACAAACAATCAACAAGCAATAACAAACAGACAGACAATGTTCAAAAGGTGCAAGCCACAAGGCAAACTCTAATGAGTTAACATCAACCTACAAAACACACAAGTGTTCGTAATCAAGAGCAAACATCAATGCTTAAATGTGGAAGCATCATCAACTATGGACTTGGAAGTTTAAACCTGAAATCAAAGCCCACATGTAAGCCACAAACCACTAGGTTAAAGCCTAGGGTCAAAGATGAATAAAAAATCCAAAACAGAACATGAAATCTAACATGAATCATCTTCATCCAATCAAGAACACATCTCAAAAAGTCCCATATCAAAATCATTAACCAAATTCATTTTATGTGCAAAACATGGCAAAGCATGCAAATGGTGATCACATTGAGACACCAGAAGAAACAAATGCACATTAAATCAAAAATGACTCCAAAAATCTTGACAAAATTCATGAGTAAACAGGACATATAACATGATCATCACACAAAAAATTAGAGGCATTGGACATCATTAGGCATCGCAATCACTTTGATCAATCAAGACAAGCACATGTGTGACACAAATTGTCACACCAAGTTAGCATAGGCATAAAACAGAGATGGATCATGGTAAAAATCTCAAACCAAACCCAAAACATCACTCAACATGTCTAGGAATAGCATGCAAAATTCCAGAAGCATTGGATAAGAAACAAGCATTTTATGATCAAATGAATAAGGCAATAGCACAAATGAACACATGTCCAATCTCCCTAGGGAAAATCATTTTTTAAGCCTGGCACAACTTGCAATTCAATAATCATAAAAAAAGTAGACATGATAAGGAACACAATGCAAAAAATTGGAGGTCATTTGGATTATTTTTCAACAATATGGTGATTTTTTGAAGTTTGGAGAAATTTTGAAATTAAAATGTGAAGCATGGCATGAAATAATGAAGGAAAGGAGAAAAATGCAAAGGCAATTGGAAAATATGGCTCAACCAGGATCGAACCCTGGCGCATTTTGAAATGCCAAGCGCGCCAACCTCAAAACGACGCAGTTTCACCATCAAACCGTAAAACGCGCGCATGTTTGAATTTCGTAGGAAACCACATGCGTTTCCCAGCCAAATCCGCAGGAAAACTGGAAATGTATGAACACCATACAAACACGATGAAGATCATTAAGATCTTCATCTGGAAATTTCCAGAAATGAAAAATTGTTCCAGAAATCAATAAAATTCACACCATTCAACTCGCCATGCCACATACATTAAGAATCCAACAACAATTCATGCAAAAACAACAAGATAAACACGGATCGAAGAGAATCAAAATCAACATCAAAACTTTAATCGCATGTAACTTTGTGTATATAGCATCATTTCACTCGATTTAAAGCTCAGATTCATCACCAATCAATGAACTACACAACTAGCATAATGAATTTCAAAATCGAAGAGGTCGAAAAACTGACCTCTTGATGAACAGAATTGGATTCACGTGCTTCCAAGCCTTGTCACGCTTCAGCTCTTCTCCTATGATGCTTGTGAGATGAATGATGATGAAATGGAAGCCCAATGATGCACAAAACCAACTCAATCTTCAACTGCCATGGATGCTCCAAGCTATGAACATGAACGAGAATGCCACGATTTCCTCTGCTTCCACGTCCAAATGTGCTCAATTATGCTTCATGATGATGAATTGAGCAAGGAAAAGTGTTCATGTATGAAGAAATTTGGAAAAAGTTTGAGAGAAAAATTTTGGAGAATTTTGATTCTAGATCTGAAATTGATGATTCTGATCAAAACAGTTATGATTAAGTACTTATACCTCATGCTAATCATGTTTAACAACAACTTAAACCAAATGCAAGTGTGATTAGTGAGTTGGAAGGTGTTTGTGCAAAAATGAAATTCTCCCTTCATGCACCCCCATGCACGTGAACAGTGCACACTCCTGGCCCAAAATGCCTTAAAATGAGTTCATGCACATATTGGAAATGGTTTGGTATGTCCATGCTTAAACAAAATGAGTTTATGCAATTTTTCCCAAAAATCTTCATGAATGCACCAATGATCATGCAATGAGATTTCATGCCAAGTGACAGTATGCTTGGAAAATACATGTTACAAGGATCAAAGTGCAAAAAGAACCACCCAAATTGGAGTTTTGGTTTGAAAGTTATGTCCATTTGAATTTTGAAACACACTTTGCCATGATTGGACCATATCTCCTCAAACACACATGAGAAATCCATGATCTTGGACTTTTTGGAAATGGGAGAGAAAGATCTTCAACTTTCATGTTGGACAAAATTTCATTTGAAGCTTTCTTGATGATGTAATCTTGAGTTGAAGTTGGTCCAAAATCTTTCCATTTTTGGAAAGTTCAAATTATAGGTCCCCTGCTATTTTTGGAAGGTCTTGATCTGACTTCAAATTCTTCAATGTTGATGTTTGAAATGTCAAATGAGACTTGTTTGAACATGAATGAGGCGTCTCTAATCACTTCCCACCTTCAAATTCACAATTGACTGTGCAGTTGACTTCTGTTGACTTTTGTGGGCCTCAGATGATTTGCACATGCACTGATGAGTTCTGAGCCTTCAACACTTGGCCAAACCACTTCAAAATGATCCTTGGGTCATGTGAACTCATTGGAATCACCCTAGGGCTTTGATCTCATGGAAAAATGCACTGGTTGCCTTGCACAGTTGAACCTCCTAACCAGTCTTGACTGATGCAATGTAATGGACTATGCAATGCTAATGCAATGGTTATTGACCTAAAAATGAAATGTATATACAAATGGGAGGTGCAAATTTGAGGTGCTACAGCTGCCCCTATTCAATCAACTGGAAACCTGAACGGATGAAAGCAACGGTTGTCAGACCTTCAAGGTAAACAGGGATTGAATACCAAAGAACCGTAGAAATTTGCACTCTGCGGGAAATGAACAGGATATTTGCAACAGTAACCAGACAAGACGTTTACCGACGACTCTACTGGGGATCTCTGGCTGGGGAACAACCAGACATTTACCGATGACTGGGATGAGACTCGATGTTTACTGACATCGAAAGATGATGTTTACCGACACCAACAAAAGACAACCAGACATTTACCGATGACTGGGGAACAAGAGATACAAACAGATGTCAACGGACGAATGGGAAAAACTCAACGTTTATCGACACCAACGGAGAGGTGAACACTTCACTGGGGAAGGAGAAAAGGTATTTGCAACCGGGAACCAGACAGGACGTTTACCGACGACTCTACTGGGGAGTTCTGGCTGGGGAACAACCAGACATTTACCGATGACTGGGATGAGATTCGATGTTTACTGACATCGAAAGATGATGTTTACCGACACCAACAAAAGACGACCAGACATTTACCGATGACTGGGATGAAGATATACAAACAGATGTCAACGGACAACTGGGAAAAACTCGACGTTTATCTACACCAACGGAGAGGTGACCAGACATCAACGGATGACCTGGGGAAAGGATAGATGTTACGCACATCGAAAGATGATGTTTACCGACATCAATAAAGGGACGACCAGACATTTACCGATGACTGGAATGAGACTCGATGTTTACCGACACCGAAACAATGGTGTTTACCGACACCAAAAAAAGAACACACACGGGTGCACACATGACACTTACCGGTATCACAAGAAAAACAGCTTCAATAAGTCAAGGCAAGGCTAAACACTTGTTGGGGATCTCACTGGTGAGAATCAAGCTTTCCTTTCACAGACGAGTGAGGAAATAAACCTCTCTGGGGAGTTATCAATCCTGAACGCTGCTAGGAGCAACTGTAGCAAATGTGCTATACAAGTGTTGAGATATGATCCGCCTCTGCCGGGGATACGGTCTAATTAGGTTTAACACATGAATGCATATGTTTGAATTTTTCGATGGCGTAATGCTCCATATTAAATGGAAACGCTACGCGATTTGAGGATGCAATGATTACTACATGCAAGATGCAGAATGATGAAAACTCCTGCTGGGGAACAACTGAATTGCTCTGCTGAATACACAAACTGATGAATTCTCCAACTCTGTGGGGAGACTCTGTCTGAGAAATATGCTCTGCGGGGGGAAAGGCACCAACTTCTCACTCAGGCTGGGGAATAGCATTTCTGCTGGAGAAAGAAAAGTTCCCATCGGGGATAGCCTTCACCAAATCCAATCCACTCGGGGACTCCGCTAGGGAAACAACCAATGGCGACTTTACTGGGAAGAGCTGCCAATCCACAAGTAGGATAAACTCTGCTGGAGATAATTTTCGCCAAACCTGATCCACTCGGGGAACCTGCTGGGGAAAACCATCAACACAAACCCTCTGCTAGGGAGATCCACTAGGGGAAAACATTCTACACCCTGATGGGAAAAGGCATAACTCTGTTGGGGAAGTAACATACCAGACCACGCTGGGGATAGACATCCATAACCCTGCCGGGGAAAAGCATTCACGACCACGCTGGGGATAGCAGTACTTCAAACCAGTCTGCTGGGGAATAAAACTACTCACTGACACCTCCGCTAGGGATACAACATCCTTCCAACTCGGTGGGGATTAAAAAATCTTCAGACTCAGTGGGGAACTTGGCAGCTTTCAGACTAGCTGGGGGTAAAGCACTTCCAGGCCTCCTATGGAATTAACAATCCTTAGACCTGCTGAGGATAGCTGCTTTTGGACCTGCTACTGAGGGACACCATTCACAGACGTCTCTGCAGAGGAGAATAGTTCTAATAACCTTCAGACTTGCTTGGGGAAACATCCTCAATCAAGCTTACTGGGGAATCCCTGATCTTGACTATGCTGGAGAAACCAATCCCGAACTTGCTTCATCTGCTGGGGAACATCCCCATCCTCTTACACTACTGGACAGTGCTGACAACATCTCTGAGCAAACCGTGGCTTATCTGCTAGCCCGGAACCAAAGATGATAACCTGCAAAACAGCAAGACATACATGCCCCAGGGGATTGCATGGACAAGATACGCTCAAGTGTACTCAACATTCAAAATGATTTTCAAATGTTTTATCTTTCTGCACGTTATTGTCTAGCCTTCATGTTTTTATATGCAATGTTTATCAAAAATTCGGACGTTTTTGCAAACAAACAGTAAAATAAAAACAAGAGATAAATATATCTGAATAACGACTTTTATTGATTGAAAATGGGCCTGAAAAGGCGAATACATCAGGAAGCAATTCCTAGAAAGAGGTAATTGCGCACAAAAGGAAAAAATTTATCCTAATGGCAATGTGAACACGGCATCCACTATTTCCCAATTCTGTTATAACTCACAGATCATCAGTTTCCTCCCAAATTCCTTGCCTTCTGAGAAGAATGACTGGACCGATCATACCCTTCGAGATGGTAGACGACGAAGCGCGATGAAGTACAGATAACTCAGACTGTAGTCTTCGCTTTAATCCCTCTTTTGCCTGGATCTCCCTTTCGGGTTTTCAATCCACTGGGATACCCATTTTTGCCTAAGCCGCCCTTGCGGGTTTTCGACTTACCGGGTGTACAAATTCTTTTCATTTTCTATCCCTAATTTTTTCCCGAACCTTTTCTCTTTTTTTTTTGGCTCACCGGGATGCCCTTTTTTGCCTGGACTCTTTTATTCTTTTTGTCCAGCGGGTCAATTTACGCGATGTATTTTTTGACTACATCTGAGTTAACAGGGGACGGAAAATCTTCACCATCCATAGTCGTAAGCATCAAGGCTCCATCGGAGAAAACCTTCTTCACAATGTATGGACCTTCATAATTAGGAGTCCATTTGCCCCTGTTATCTGTACCGGGAGGAAGGATCCTCTTCAAAACTAAATCACCAACCTGATAGCTTCGAGGACGCACTTTCTGATCAAAGGCTCTCTTCATCCTTCTCTGATACAAATGCCCATGGCACACAGCTGCCAACCGTCTTTCCTCGATAAGGCTCAACTCGTTAAACCTTGTTCAAATCCACTCGGCTTCGTCAAGCTTGACATCCAACAAAACTCTCAGAGAAGGGATCTCCACCTCAACAGGTAGGACAACTTCCATACCATACACAAGGGAGTAAGGGGTTGCCCCGGTCGACGTACGTACTGAGGTACGGTACCCATGCAAAGCGAAAGGCACCATCTCATGCCAATCCTTGTACGTCACGGCCATCTTTTGCACAATCTTCTTGATATTCTTGTTTGCCGCCTCTACAGCACCATTCATCTTCGGTCTGTAAGGAGAAGAATTGTGATGTTCAATCTTGAAATCTTTGCAAAGCTCTTTCATCATCTTGTTATTGAGATTCGAACCATTATCAGTAATAATTCTCTCAGGAACCCCATAAGGACAGATGATTTCCTTCTTGATAAACCGGGCAACCACTTGCTTGGTCACATTGGCATAGGAAGCTGCTTCCACCCACTTGGTGAAGTAGTCAATCGCAACCAGGATGAAGCGATGTCCATTGGAAGCAGTAGGCTCAATCTTCCCAATCATATCAATGCCCCACATCGCGAACGGCCAAGGCGAATTCATGACATTCAGAGGGCTTGGTGGTACATGCACCTTATCAGCATAGATCTGGCACTTATGGCATTTCCGAGCATACTTGAAACAATCGGATTCCATAGTCATTCAGTAATAACTGGCTCTCAACGATTTCTTAGACATTGCATGACCACTAGCATGAGTACCAAAAGATCCTTCATGCACTTCTTACATCAACATGTCTGCTTCGTGTCTATCCACGCATCTGAGCAGAACCATGTCGAAGTTCCTCTTGTACAACACGTCATCCTGATTCAAATAAAAGCTTCCAGCTAGCCTTCTCAGGGTTTTCTTATCATTCTTTGACGCACCTTCAGGATACTCCTGGCTCTTGAGGAAGTTCTTGATATCATAGTACCACGGCTTTTCATCAATCACAGACTCGGCTCCAAACACATACGCAGGCCTCTCGAGTCGATTCACCGCAACATGTGGTACATGATTCCACCAATGAACTTTGATCATAGAAGACAAAGTAGCCAAGGCATCAGCCATCTGATTTTCATCCCGGGGGACATGATACAACTTCACCTTCTTGAAGAACGTTAGTATTCTTCTGGTATAATCTCTGTAAGGAATCAAATGTGGCTGATTGGTATTCCAATCTCCGTTGACCTGGTTAATTACTAGAGCGGAATCTCCATAAATGTCCAGAGTTTTGATCCTCAAATCAATGGCTTCTTCTATCCCCATGATACAAGCCTCATACTCAGCCTCATTGTTGGTCACGTCAAACGTCAACCTGGCAGAAAAAGGTATATGAGCACCTTTAGGATTGATAAGCACTGCCCCAACACTGTTACCGTTCATATTCACAGCCCCATCAAACATCAATGTCCATTTGTCATCAGGATCCGGTCCTTCCTCGACAAGAGGCTCTTCACAATCTTTCATCTTCAGATACATGATGTCTTCATCAGGGAATTCAAACATCATAGGCTGATAATCATCAATTGGTTGCTCGGCAAGGTAGTCTGACAGAATACTACCTTTGATGGCCTTCTGCGACGTGTACTGAATATCATATTCTGTTAAAATCATCTGCCAACGGGCAACACGTCCAGTGAGAGGTTGCTTCTCAAAGATGTACTTCACTGGATCCATTTTAGAAATCAACAAAGTGGTATGGTTCAACATATACTGCCTCAGTCGGCGAGCAGCCCAGGCCAAAGCACAACAAGTTTTCTCAAGCTGTGAATATTTGATTTCACAGTCGGTAAACTTTTTGCTAAGGTAGTATATGGCATGCTCTTTTCGACCAGACTCGTCATGCTGTCCCAATACACACCCCATTGAGCTCTCAGTCACTGATAGCTACATTATCAGAGGCCTCCCTGGAACTGGAGGTATGAGGATTGGAGGTTTCTGCAAATACTCTTTTATCTTGTCAAAAGCTTTCTGATAGTCATCATTCCACCTGATTGCTTGATTCTTTCTGAGCAATTTGAATATCGGTTCACACGTGGCAGTTAGGTGAGATACAAACCTTGCAATGTAGTTTAATCTCCCTAAAAACCCTCGAACCTGCTTTTCAGTTTTTGGTTCAGGCATTTCTTGTATAGCTTTTACTTTTGCTGGATCAACCTCAATCCCTTTCTCACTGACAATGAAGCCCAACAGCTTCCCGGATCTCACCCCAAACGTACACTTGTTCGGATTCAGCCTCAGTTTGAACTTTCTCAGTCTGTCAAACAACTTCTGCAAGTTTACCAGGTGCTCCTCTTCTGTCTGCGACTTCGCAATCATATCATCCACGTACACTTCAATCTCTTTGTGCATCATGTCATGAAAAAGAGTCGTCATAGCCCTCTGATAGGTAGCACCGGCAATCTTCAGCCCAAATGGCATCACCTTATAGCAGAACGTGCCCCAAGGCGTAATGAATGTCGTCTTTTCCATGTCCTCTGGCGCCATCTTAATCTGATTATATCCAGAGAAACCATCCATGAAAGAGAAAACCGAGGATTGAGCTGTATTATCAACCAATACATCAATGTGAGGTAATGGGAAATCATCTTTCGGACTCGCTCTGTTCAAATCCCGGTAATCGACACACATCCTGACTTTACCATCCTTCTTCGGCACGGGAACGATGTTGGCCACCCACGGGGGATAAGTCGTAACTGACAGAAAACCCGCATCCAACTGCTTCTGAACTTCTTCCTTGATCTTAACAGCCATGTCAGGACTAGTTCTGCGAAGCTTCTGCTTGACTGAAGGACAATCTTCTCTGAGAGGTAGCCTATGCACCACAATATCGGTATCCAACCCAGGCATATCTTGATACGACCAGGCGAATATCTCCACATATTCTCTCAGCATCTCAATCAACCTTCTCTTGACATCTTCCTTCAAAGCAACCCCGATCTTGATCTCTTTTCTGGCGTCCTCAGTACCCAGGTTAATCACTTCCAACTCCTCCTGATGAGGTTGGATGACCCTCTCCTCCTGCTTCAATAATCTGACCAATTCTTTGGGGAGTTCACAGTCTTCCTCACTCTCCTCTTCAGCTTGGTAGATGGGATTATTGAAATCATACTGAGCCATAACAAAACTATTCATAGTGGATTCCGTAAGATCGATTATGCATGTTTAATGCTTTGTTTTAGAAAAAAGAGTTCAAGAAATTCACAAAAAAAACAAAAACATTGCCATTTTTATTTTTTGAAAGTGAAAAACAAAAACAGAAAGACAGGGATCACAAAATTGTTTGCAAAACGTCCTTTATTAATGATATCATTGAAAAAACATGATGAGGCCCTACAATGAACCACTACGCCTTGGGCAGAACGTAGGGTTTTGTGCAAAAGGAAAAACAAAAGAAAATTACTCTGTTTGAAGAGTAACTTGGACCACATCTTCTACCGTCCAGTTGTTGATCGTCTCCCCTGGTGCACACGGGCGAACCCAGTTGTCCAGATCACAATCACTGTCACAGTCTTCACCACCGGTTGCAAAGACATCACCGTGATTCATCAGCCCAGCGCTGGTAAAGGTACTCGGCCCTTTCTGCTCAATCTGCTCCGCCTGCAGAGGTTGATAACCAATACCGAACTTGTCTTCTTTAATGGGCAGGTCCACCATCTTGCCCCAGCCTTCTGCTTTACCAGAGTTGACAACCTCCATAGCCTGCCTGTAGGATGCAATTGAGGCACCTGGCTTCTTCTGCTCAGCAAAAGCCACCCTCTCAAGAGCAACGGTCTCGAATGCCTGACATAAAGTTTCATGGATCTCGCCATCCACCTCTACATACTTAAAAGAGGATAGGTGACTTACCAGAATGTCTTCCTCGCCACACACGGTCACAATATGACCGTTCCAGACATACTTCAGCTTCTGATGGAGAGTTGACGAAACTGCCCCAGCCCCATGAATCCAGGGACGCCCCAATAAATAACTATATGCTGGCTGAATATCCATCACATAGAAGATAATACTGAACACCTCCGGGCCAATCTTCACAAGCAATGTGACTTCACCAAAAACAGACCGTTTGGATCCATCAAAAGCACGAACAATCAGATCGCTCGGAGTAAGGACAACCCCTTCAACATCAATCTTGCCCAGAATCTTCTTAGGCAGCACATTCAAAGACGAGCCAGTGTCCACCAACACATGTGACAACACTGCGCCTTTGCACTCCATAGTGATATGCGGGGCCTTATTATGGTTACGACCTTCGGGTGTCAAATCCAAGTCTGTGAACCCCAAACCGTGCCTAGTGCTCACATTAGCAATGACCCCCTCTAACTGGTTGACAGAGATCTCCTGAGGCACGTAAGCCAGATTCAACATCTTCAACAAGGCATTACGGTGTGCCTCAGAGCATAACAGCAATGAGAGGATAGAAATCTTGGACGGAGTCTGATTCAGCTGATCTACAATCTTGTAGTCACTCTTCTTAATAATCTTCATGAACTCCTCCACATCTTTCTCAAACGAACCCTCAGGCGCCTCCTTCTGAGCAGATTCTTCATCAACCACCGCTTGCTTACCCTTAGCCTTAGCGAGAGCCTCGACATTATTGTCTCTCAAAGGTTGTGGTGCAAATAGACGACCACTACTTGTGAAACCTCCTGGTCCCCCAACATTGTCCACAACTGGACTCGCAATCACAAGAATTCTACCCGGCAACCCAATTGTCACAGCAGACTAATTAACCGGCCTGATCTGACTTTCAGCCCTTCGGTTACTGCGATAAGCGTTGTCATACTTCCACGGCACGGCCCTACTATTCTCAACAGCCCTTCTTCTTGAAGCAACAATAGTAGTGGGAGCACTGACAGTTACCGGAGCAGAAATGGTAACAGGAGTACCAACGGTTGTAGGAGCACTAACAACTCTCTGGCCACGTCCCTCGGACGGTTTGAAATAAATGGTGACGGTTGACACCACTCCACGATCTTTCACGGCCCGATTAAACTGCAGACAACCCTCGTCAATCAGATTCTGGATACCAGCCCTCAACAACACACAACCATTCGCTGAATCTTCACAATCTGAACAGCCCTGATCACAACCCGGGAACACTCCACCATTCAACAAACAATCCTTCACAACCAGCAATGAAGTTTGAACATCTTCAACACTGACCACCAAGTCTTCAGCTTCATCACCCTCCACATTGTTTACCCTATGCGCACCATGCTGAGGCATAGGATTGTTAACAACATTAGGCACAGGAGCAAAATTGATAGTTTTGGCGTCAATTAAGTCCTGGACCTTATGATGAAAAGCCCGACAGTTCTCAATATGGTGCCCTGGTACACCAGAGTGGAAGTCACAACGTACGTTGGCATCATACCCAGGTGGTATCTTTGTCAATGAAGCCATAGTACGCAACTCAACGAACCCCAATCTGAGCAGTTCGGGCAGCAATTCAGCGTAGGTCATAGGTAGCGGGTCGAAGCGACGATCAGGCATCCTCTGTCTAGGCTGATACGGACGTTGTTGTTGTTGTTGTGATTGTTGAACTCTCTGTTGTTACTGTTGACGAGGTTGAGGTGCTGGAATAGTTACAGCAGCAACCTGGCGATGTTGGCCTCTGTTCACACTTCTTTTGTGTTGCACCGCATTGGTTTCACCCTCCCTCCTGCGGGGTGCCCCAGCAAATGGTTTCTTTGAAGATGAGGAACCAACATCTTGAATCTTCCCAGCTTTGATCAGACTCTCTGTCCTCTCCCCACAGATTACAACGTTTGAAAAACTACCGAATGGGCAGCTTCCCATCCAGTCCATGAACACGCCTTGTAATGTCCCGATGAACATATCGGTCAATTCCCTTTCCAGCATAGGGGTTGCACTCTTGCGGCCAATTCACGCCACCTCTGGGCGTACTCCTTAAAACTTTCTCCAGACTTTTGACAAAGACTCTGCAACTGAGTCCGACTCGGCGCCATGTCCATATTATGTTTGTACTGCCTCAAGAAGGCTTCACCCAGATCTCTCCAACTACGAATGGATTCTCTTTTCAGCTCCATGTACCAATCCAAGGAAGCTCCAGACAAGTTGTCCTGGAAGAAGTACATCCACATCTTTTCGTCATCTGTATAAGCAAAAATCTTCCTGTAGTAAGCCTGCACATGGGTGCGAGGACAAGAAGTACCGTTATATTTATCAAAAGAAGGCGCTTTGAACTTGTAGGGAATTCTCAACCCTTCCACCAGCCCCATATTGGTTACATCAAAACCCAAAGAGTTCTGACACTCCATGGCTCTGATCTTCTTAGCAAGGGCATCAACTTTCCGATCACTCTCTTCCACTCTTCCAACAACTTCATCATCTTCACTGAGCAGTGTGAACATGTCTTCCTGCCTGTCAACCAGCGGAGCAGGATGGCGCACGGGAGCACGGGTTGCTCTGGCATTAGCAGTCTCTGCAGCGAGAGGTTGTCCATTAATCTGAATACCCCTCAATTCATCTCCCACGACATAGTCATTGACGGGAGCAACAACAGCAGCATTATCATTCACAGGTACACCCATTGGCGACGTACGACTGGGCGGTGAGAACACAGCTTCCTGTCTCTGAGCTAAGGCACGCAGCTCCTCTTGCCCTTGAATGACCCCTTGCATCATTGTCATTAATTGGGCCATGTTATCCCTCATCTCAGTCAACTCATCTTGAACTTGGTCCATGTTCCTCTGTTGATTCAATCTGGTTGCGTAACGGTGCGGACGTTGATCAGCAATCCTGCTTGACACAGGAACCAGAGTGAGAAGTCTCGAGCAAGAACACCTGTAATGCAAAATGATATGTGTATGATGCTTATGATGCGTATGATGCACATGATATGTTCATTTCTCAGGCATTCAAGAGCCCAATTCACCTTTCAAGAAATGGCAACCCGCAACAAGGACAACATAGAAACAACATACACAAGATAACTGAGCACAAGGTGAAACATCAACAATCTCATCTATAGACATGAGCAACAAGGATCATACAACATAATTCGAGCAAAGATCCCAAATGATCAGAGTACAACAACTGAGTCCCATCCAACAAGCCTGGAGTTGATTCTCAACATAAACAACAGAGATACAAGCTAAGACAAATGGCTTCCAGGAATGAGCGTCTTCAGGTAATGGCACTGGTCTATCAACAGATCACATTCTAAACATTCTGGCAAAGGGGTGATCTTCTCCTTCAGTTGTCTTCTGAGCTCCACAACTTCCCCTCCAAGCTGGCTCTCTGATGCATGTCTCAGGTCAACTTCCTTCTTCAATTGGATGTCTTTGTCCCTAAGCTGCTTTTCCAAGTCCCTTATCTTCTTCTGATAAGTAGCTTCAACTCTCTGCAACCTCAAGCACTCACGGTGTTCTGCATTCAACAGTGCCTCCATCTCCTCATAGGATCTCTTCTTGCTCTTCAGTCTGCTAGCATCTTCACCCTGCATGCCTTTGAGTTGATGAGCCAAGTTCAACTTATCAGCTTTGGCTTTGTAAAGCTCCATCTGGGTATCTTGTTCCTTCTCCTTCAACCGACGATTCTCCATCAGGGCTTGCTTATATTGCTCAGCAGGTACACTCTCAGCAAGGATCAAAGGTGGTTGCTCTTGCAATGGCTTCATCCTATCATAGGGCAACAACAAAGTCTCAATTCTCTTCTTGACCCAATCAAGATAATCAGGCATAGCAACTGCAAACTTTTTCCCCATAACAACTCCATCCTTGACACCAATGGTCTTCCAAGCCCTTCCTACTTGCTCCAATCTAGCAGGGTCACTTCGCTTCTCAAAGTACACACTCTCAGCTATCTCAGCATCAAGTGGTCTTCCATTCATCACAAACCCCAACTGGCGAAGAGAAAGAACCGGGTTGTAATTGATGCAACCCTTAGTCCCCACAAGTGGCACATTACGAAACTCTCCATAACTCATGATGACATCACGCACATCCATCCGGTAAGACTGCCATCTGATATCATAAGAGGTAAGAGACATAATCCTCTGAGTCCACTTATGAGTGCTCTGAGCACCCACAAAAGGTCCACTGACTGGCAGGAGAGACAAGAACCATCTGAGCAACAATGGGAGACAACATCTAATAGCTCCACCCTTACCATGCCTACTGTGAATAGCATAGTAAGTGTCAGCTAACAAAGTAGGAACTGGGTTTCCTCCAATGAAGATAGTGACTGCAGCAAAGTCCACAAAGTTGGGCATACTCGGGAACAAGACAATCCCATAAATCATGATAGCTAGCTGAGCATGAAAAGCTTCCCAATTTCCCTTCTTTGCTTCTTCTCTAGCCATCCTCAACAAGTACTTCAAAGGCAACCCCATAACATCACCACTCGACTTCCAATTGTCACTCACTTCCTTAATACTCAGATGAAGAGCTCTGGCAACAACTCTGAAATCAACCTCCTTAGGAACATCCAAGAAAGGCACCTGGTATCTGATCGGGACATTCAGCAGAATGGAGTACTCCTCAAGAGTGGGTGCTAATTGATAATCCTGGAAAGTGAAGCAACGAAGCTCTGGATCATAGAACTGTAGAAGAGTCTGCAACGGCACTGGATCTACCACCATCCTTAACAGTGTCAACAAATCCCCATACTGATCAGGGAACACCTTCTGATTACCGCCGGTCACAAGGTTGCTCAACTCTATCAGAGATGTTAAAGGCTCACGGTGAAAACTGTAGGTGCAAGTCTTCCGCTTCAACTCTGGACCAGATGCCATCTCTCACAGTGAATAGACTCCTGAATGAACCTGAGAAATGATATGCATGAGGATATTAGCTTTTTTTCTTCTTTTTTTTCATTGCATTTTTTTTTTGAAAATAAACATGCTATGATGCAAATGATGCAAACACGGCTGGCTGGCTGTGTATCTCGGAGCACAGGATCAAAGCTTCGGCTTGAATTCGGAACCACAAAGTCATCTGAGACCCCAAAAATCATCTGAGACCCAATCTGCAGAACCAAGTCACCAACAGGACCAAGAGTCACCAACAAGTCACCAACGGTACCTGTAATAATGATCATTCCCTCCCCACTCACGGGTGTAATCTAGGCCAGGGTAAAGTCGAGAGAAACGCAGGATAAACAACCCTTTCATAGAATATCATCATGTACACACCAGATGTATGCACCGATGATACCCCATCAGGATCTGAACTGCTCGTGATACCATGTTCCGCTAAGTGGCGCAATACCACCCGCTTCCCAAGAATCACTTTATTCCTAGATGTCCTAAAGTTCACTCATAGCCTGGGTATTGGGCCTTTTACCTCATGTGACTCCCACCCCCAACAGAGAAACAGACAACCAGCCAGCACAAATGAAAATATGATGAATGCAAACATAAATGCAAACAATAAACAAATGAATGCAATAAATGAAACAGCAAAAGCAACCAAACCCTATCCTAGAGAGCGCTAGGAGAGACTCGCTTAGGGAAGATGGACCAGCAAGAGGTCGACTTCTCTGTATCCCCAGCAGAGTCGCCAGTTGTCGCATTACGCGAAAAACCGGCGGGAAAACGAAAACAACAGAGCCGCCACCGTGTGTTATTTATCCCAAAAGGGGGAAAGGAAACGCTCGAAGTAAACCTGGAAAAGACATGGTCTCGCGACCAGAGAAAGATGGGATCGGGAGTCGGTTATGCGAAGGGAAGGTATTAGCACCCCTACGCATCCGTCGTATTCGACGGGATCCACGCTCAAAAGAATAGAAGAAAGGTTGCTAAAAGACTGCTCACGAACTGCACACACACTGAAAACAAACACAGAAAATAGACGGAAGAAGGTAACTCGACAGGATGTCGCATCCTGGTCCTACGTAGTTTGTTAGACACAAACATCAGAGTCGACGTAGTTCGGGGCCGGGGAAATATGCTCGCTAGGATGTCGCATCCTATGCATACGTATCTTCTCTGACCGGAGAAGAATCAGAACACTCGTAGCTCGGCTAACGCACACCAAACAAAACACACACAGGAAACCGACTGCCAATCGCTGGACTTACGTCAGACTCCAAACAAACAGGCAAACACGGAAACCGAATGCCAATCGCTGGACTTACATCAGACTCCGAACCAACAAACACACGCACAGGAAACCGACTGCCAATCGCTGGACTTACGTCAGACTCCAACAAGCAAACAAGACACAGGAAACCAACTGCCAATCGCTGGACTTACGTCAGACTCCAAACACACACAAAGGGGTTGAAAACAAAAGGGCGCCCGGAGAGATCAGCTCATCTCCTGCCTACGTACCTCATCTGGTATGAGGATCAGGGCGACGTAGTTCCCCTACACAGGGAAAGAACTTCTAACCTAACCAGATACAAAGGGAGACACAAACTACTAGGGAGACTACGACTCGAGCCTAGAAGTTGTCATGCATACGATCCCTATGTTAAGGTTTCTATCTAACTTGCACAGGGAGCAAGCTATTCTAAACAGCACAAGCAAACACATACAAGCACACAAAGCAAGCACACACACTATATGCAAACAAATGGGCTCATACAAGGTTAGGCTGTAAAAACAAGCCAACTGGAATCGGGTGTAGTTAGCTCTTAACCCTAACATTGAGAGTTAGGGTGAAGCAGATGAAATAGGAAGTGAGGGTAAGACCTCACAGCTCTTATCCCCAGCCTGGGAGAGCTTTAGACAGATGAAAGTGTGGGAGTTCAGAATGTAGGAACTCTTCTCCACATATAACTGACATAACAAAGATCTTGGGTTATTATCCACAATGCATCAACACAAGGTGTGTGAGCAAGGTGAATGACACAACCGAATAGCAGGGGATGGATTGCACATCCCTTTTATCTTCCAATTGCCTCTTAAGAGGTCTTTACCTGCTTGGCACAAAAATAAACATTCACAAGCATTGCCTCTTAAGGAGGGCTTCAGACAGGTGCCTGCCCACATAACAGGACAGGTCTTCCAGACTACATGAAGTCAGAGAAAATATACCTCAGTGGTTAATCAACCAAGCAAAGCAAAGCAAGTTCAAAAGAACTCAAAGCAACTTAGGTACCTGTGAAAAATCTAAACTAATCAGTTCAACTGTACAGACAAACAATCAACAAGCAATAACAAACAGACAGACAATGTTCACAAGGTGCAAGCCACAAGGCAAACTCAAATAAGTTAACATCAACCTACAAAACACACAAGTGTTAGTAATCAAGAGCAAACATCAATGCTCAAATGTGGAAGCATCATCAACTATGGACTTGGAAGTTTAAACCTGAAATCAAAGCCCACATGTAAGCCACAAACCACTAGGTCAAAGCCTAGGGTCAAAGATGAATAAAAAATCCAAAACAGAACATGAAATCTAACATGAATCATCTTCATCCAATCAAGAACACATCTCAAAAAGTCCCATATCAAAATCATTAACCAAATTCATTTTATGTGCAAAACATGGCAAAGCATGCAAATGGTGATCACATTGAGACACCAGAAGAAACAACTGCACATTAAATCAAAAATGACTCCAAAAATCTTGACAAAATTCATGAGTAAACAGGACATATAACATGATCATCACACAAAAAATTAGAGGCATTGAACATCATTAGGCATGGCAATCACTTTGATCAATCAAGACAAGCACATGTGTGACACAAATTGTCACACCAAGTTAGCATAGGCATAAAACAGAGATGGATCATGGTAAAAATCTCAAACCAAACCCAAAACATCACTCAACATGTCTAGGAATAGCATGCAAAATTCCAGAAGCATTGGATAAGAAACAAGCATTTTATGATCAAATGAATAAGGCAATAGCACAAATGAACACATGTCCAATCTCCCTAGGGAAAATCATTTTTTAAGCCTGGCACAACTTGCAATTCAACAATCATAAAATAGTATACATGATAAGGAACACAATGCAAAAAATTGGAGGTCATTTGGATTATTTTTCAATTTATGGTGATTTTTTTAAGTTTGGAGAAATTTTGAAATTAAAATGTGAAGCATGGCATGAAATAATGAAGGAAAGGAGAAAAATGCAAAGGCAATTGGAAAATATGGCTCAACCAGGATCGAACCCTGGCGCATTTTGAAATGCCAAGCGCGCCAACCTCAAAACGACGCAGTTTCACCATCAAACCCTAAAACGCGCGCATGTTTGAATTTCGTAGGAAACCACATGCATTTCCCAGCCAAATCCGCAGGAAAACTGGAAATGTATGAACACCATACAAACACGATGAAGATCATGAAGATCTTCATCTGGAAATTTCTAGAAATGAAAAATTGTTCCAGAAATCAATAAAATTCACACCATTCAACTCGCCATGCCACATACATTAAGAATCCAACAACAATTCATGCAAAAACAACAAGATAAACACGGATCGAAGAGAATCAAAATCAACATCAAAACTTTAATCGCATGTAACTTTGTGTATATAGCATCATTTCACTCGATTTAAAGCTCAGATTCATCACCAATCAATGAACTACACAACTAGCATAATGAATTTCAAAATCGAAGAGGTCGAAAAACTGACCTCTTCACTACGCCAAAAACTGGAATAGACAGCGCACCTTAGAGGGCGCTTTATTACAAAAGCGCTCTCTAAAGTGAAGCGAAAAAATAAGGAGCAATAGACAGCGCACTTTAGAGGGCGCTTTTGTAATAAAGCGCCCTCTAAGGTGAAGCGAAAAAATAAGGAGGAGATAGAGGGACAACAATACATGGCGCTTTTTAGAAAGCGCCCTCTAAGGTTACCCTTAGAGGGCGCTTTTAATAAAGCGCTGTTATAAGTCCATGTGCATTTCCAGCTTATAAAGCGCTTCTGGAAAGCCTTAGAGAGCGCTTCCATAAGCGCCCTCTTAGGCCCCCTTTAGAGGGCGCTTGTGGAAATAAAGCGCCCTCTAAGGTGAAGCGAAAAAATAAGGAGGAGATACCTTAGAGGGCGCTTTTTTCCACAAGCGCCCTCTAAGGTCCCCTTTAGTAAACATTAAAATTATAACATACTGCGCGTTTTGTTATTTCACTCTCTGTTATTTTCGTTCTTTTTCACGTTAGGGTTCTAAGGCGTTTTCCTTCCACCTCTGTTAGATCTACATTATTACTGCGCGTTTCCTCCTTCTACCAATCAAAGGTACACGATGCATACATTATTACTTTTACTATTGCTTTGTTTTAGCTTTGCCCAATTTCAGTTTTATGTTATTGTTTTACTATTACTTTGTTTTAGCTGCGCGTTTACTATTGCTTTGTTTTAGCTTTGTTTTAGCGCATGCAATGGGACTACATTACCCAGTAGTTAGGGTTATACGACCTATGAACATCTGATTTTGTGTCAACACCAGTATCATTAGAAACCTAGGTCCGAATGTGTTTGAACTCTTCTGAAATTGTTTTTTATTTATTCTATTTAGTAATGGATAATACATGGATGTCTTCCAATCGATTGTCGAGAGAGTACGAGAATGGGGTATCAGAATTCGTTAAGTTTGCCGTTGCGCATGCCGAAGACCCCAGTAGAATGATATGTCCTTGCTTGGGTTGTTGTTATGGGAAACGGGTTGACGCAGTTCAGTTGACATCGCATCTAATGAGGCATGGAATTGATCGAAGTTATACATGTTGGAATTTGCATGGTGAGAAAAGTAACGAGAATGTTGAACCGGGTGATAGAATCAAAACAGATGAAACAATAACCACCTTAGCACTACGAACGCCACTGGAAGAAACCATTCAAATGAAAGAAAAATAAAACTAAAAGGCCATCAACCCAAAGAGAAGTAGAAAGCACAACCAACCTGCTCTGCTTTATTAAAATTGGAAACACGACAAGAGGAAACAGCCGTATTTATTAAAATTGAGTTTCTATAGTCCATTAGATTCTCACGCCTACTTTGCTTTAACAGGTCCAGAGTCTTTACTGCTACTTTGTGATCAGTATTAACTTGTACGAGTAGTATGGTAAAACTATTTGCGTTCGGCAGAGTAGGCATGGGACAGCTAGCCCTATGATTTGCAGAGTAGCAGTAAAGACTCTGGACCTGTAAAAGCAGAGCAGGCGTGAGAATCTAATGGACTATAGAAACCCAATTTTAATAAATACGGTTGTTTCCTCTTGTCGTGTTTCCAATTTTAATAAAGCAGAGTAGGTTGGTTGTGCTTTCTGCTTCTCTTTGGGTTGATGGCATTTTAGTTTTATTTTTCTTTCATTGGAATGGTTTCTTCCAGTGGCGTTCCCTATGCTAAGGTGGTTATTGTTTCATCTGTTTTGATTCTATGTTGCCATTCCTTATGCCTAGTCTTTTTTCCAACAAAGTAATTGATGAAAACACTGGAGATCAAGGTGATATTGATGTTGAGATTGAATCGTTTACCAGAAATGATCAAGATGAGAATATTATATCAAATGATTCATATATTAGAAATGATCATAATGAGGGTATTTGGATCAATCCAACCGTCCGTGTTGTTAAGAGACATGTAGAACATATTCCAACCAAGAAAAGAAAGAGAACTTAGTGAAAAAGGTACAGGTCAAATGATTTTAATTGTGCTCTTTATTACAGGTAAAATGACTTTTATGATTTTAATTGTTTTTACATTTGTCATCTGATTTTAATTGTTTTCTTTATTACAGGTAAAATGGCTATTATGAAGTCAATCATTCGTGCAAGGGGCAAGGGATACTCGAAAGTATCAATTGATATTTGTTTAGATGGAGATGTTCCATTGTCGTCAAGCCTCATTCGCGTAGATGATGATGCTGGATATTTGAAAGTATCCCTCTACGACAATGGAACATGTCCATCTAAACAAATATCAATTCTATCTTCAAAAGATAAGAGACCAAAAATATAAGGGGATTACGCAGCAAATCGAGTCAGTTGCATCAAAAAAAAAAGGTATAAACACAATTATATGATATTTATGCATAGAAAATGTTAATTCTTGATCTTATACATCACCTAACTAATTTTATGATATTTTAGGTTCATGCTATTGATATTGAACAAAAAGAGGTTGTTGCTAAGAAGACTGCTGCTAGCAAAAAAAACATACATCTCAGAGATGCTTTTGCTACTTAGTTTTATTTCTTTTTAAGTTATGAATTGGTTTTATATAGAATCTTTAGAAGTTAAACGATTATATATCAGTGGATTGTTGTATATGTATGGATTGTTGTATATAAGGCTTGTTGAATGCAATGTGTGAAAAAGGGCTTCAAATTATATAGTTTTGGGTGTACTGCTTCAATATACAGGTTGTCTAAAATAAATAAATAAATATAGCGCTTTTTAAAAAAAAAATTTAAATAACCACCCACTTTAGAGGGCGCTTTTTAAAAAAAGTGCCCTCTAAAGTGGAAACATTTAAGGGTTTAGAGGGCGCTTTTACTGGAAAGCGCCCTCTAAACCCTTAAAAGTTTCCACTTTAGAGGGAGCTTTCCAGTAAAAGCGCCCTCTAAACCCCTTAAATGTTTCCACTTTAGAGGGCGCTTTTTTTAAAAAGCGCCCTCTAAAGTGGCCCTTAAAGGGCTTAAAGAGCCACTTTAGACAGCGCTTTCACTAGGAAAAAAAGCACTGTCTTTACCTATGCCAGCGCCATATTAGAGGGCGCTTTAAAGCGCTGTTATAGGCCAAAAAAAGCGCCCTCTATTCCCTTATTTGGCGTAGTGCTTGATGAACAGAATTGGATTCACGTGCTTCTAAGCCTTGCCACGCTTCAGCTCTTCTCCTATGATGCTTGTGAGATGAATGATGATGAAATGGAAGCTCAATGATGCACAAAACCAGCTCAATCTTCAACTGCCATGGATGCTCCAAGCTATGAACATGAACGAGAATGCCACGATTTCCTCTGCTTCCACGTCCAAATGTGCTCAATTATGCTTCATGATGATGAATTGAGCAAGGAAAAGTGTTCATGTATGAAGAAATTTGGAAAAAGTTTGAGAGAAAATTTTTGGAGAATTTTGATTCTAGATCTAAAATTGATGATTCTGATCAAAACAGTTATGATTAAGTACTTATACCTCATGCTATTCATGTTTAACAACAACTTAAACCAAATGCAAGTGTGATTAGTGAGTTGGAAGGTGTTTGTGCAAAAATGAAATTCTCCCTTCATGCACCCCCATGCACGTGAAGAGTGCACACTCCTGGCCCAAAATGCCTTAAAATGAGTTCATGCACATATTGGAAATGGTTTGGTATGTCCATGCTTAAACAAAATGAGTTTATGCAATTTTTCCCAAAAATCATCATGAATGCACCAATGATCATGCAATGAGATTTCATGCCAAGTGATAGTATGCTTGGAAAATACATGTTACAAGGATCAAAGTGCAAAAAGAACCACCCAAATTGGAGTTTTGGTTTGAAAGTTATGTCCATTTGAATTTTGAAACACACTTTGCCATGATTGGACCATATCTCCTCAACCATACATGAGAAATCCATGATCTTGGACTTTTTGGAAATGGGAGAGAAAGATCTTCAACTTTCGTGTTGGACAAAATTTAATTTGTAGCTTTCTTGATGACGTAATCTTGAGTTGAAGTTGGTCCAAAATCTTTCCATTTTTGGAAAGTTCAAATTACAGGTCCCCTGCTATTTTTGGAAGGTCTTGATCTGACTTCAAATTCTTCAATGTTGATGTTTGAAAATGTCAAATGAGACTTGTTTGAACATAAATGAGGCATCTCTAATCACTTCCCACCTTCAAATTCACAATTGAATGTGCAGTTGACTTCTGTTGACTTTTGTGGGCCTCAGATGATTTACACATGCACTGATGAGTTCTGAGCCTTCAACACTTGGCCAAACCACTTCAAAATGATCCTTGGGTCATGTGAACTCATTGGAATCACCCTAGGGCTTTGATCTCATGGAAAAATGCACTGGTTGCCTTGCACAGTTGAACCTCCTAACTAGTCTTGACTGATGCAATGTAATGGACTATGCAATGCTAATACAATGGTTATTGACCTAAAAATGAAATGTATATACAAATGGGAGGTGCAAATTTTAGGTGCTACACTTATCTCAGCCATACTCTTCCTTTTTCTTAGTTTCTTAGCTACACTTGTTTTCACAAGATTGACCAAAGTGTCATCTTCTTCCTCAGAACTTTCTTCCTCCAAATCAATACTCTCCTCAGCAGTATCAGGAGACATGCTAGCTGGTTTCTTGCTAGGTAAATTTTTTCCAAGAGAACATAGTCCCTCAACATCTACTTCCTTTTCTGTCTTAGATGAGTCATCATCTTTCTCAGCTTGGGTTTCCTCCTCAGGAGAGGGGTCCCTTCTGGACAGAGGGGTAAAAATATCCTTGACTCCATGTTCTTCATTCAGGATCCTAGTAACTAAGTTTCTTATGGTGCGATCAGTAAAGTGCATGTCCTCTTTATCAGGAGATTTTTCAGGAGTGTTACCTTGCTTAGTTCCAGCCATGGAAGGGGGGCCTGGGACGTCACCTGGTATCATACGCAGAGGAGTCACGTCCATCAAATCTTCATCTAGAAACTCCATGGAGGGAGTTCTTGTATGAAGGGGTTTTGAGCTAGAGGATGATGGATGTTGAGACATGTTGTTGAACTTTTGAGGAAAATTTCTTTGCCCTAGCAGAGGATCTCTGAGTAGTTTGATGAAGATGGAAAGAGTTGTATTCAAACAGAGCATGCAAATGAAATAGATTTTATTTCCAATACTAGGTGATGATTCATTATTAATGTGGCTTTTTCTTTTCATTGGGCAGACAATATTTTTGTTACCTTTTCCACTCCACATTAATTGCCATATTTTCTCAAGAAACCAAGTCCTTAATTTCCCCCTTTCATATTCAAGTTGAACATCATACAAATCCCTTGCAGCCTTGTCAGTTAGTTACATTTCATGCTGTAGAATTATGAATTTATTTTCCACATATTTTCTAATTGAGTGATGATAGCAAATAATATACTTGGTCCAGCTGTGCTGAATATGATTTTTGGACATAGTTGCACCATACAGGTTGTCATAATACAATGTCATGACATCGTGTGTGGCATTGTATACAATTATCAGTAGTTTCATCCAACCTAGTTGAGAACTGCTGCTTTCATTATCATATTTGTCTTTCACATGTGTAGAATCGGGAGACCTATCACTCTTCATCTTCCCCACACACATAGCCCCTTGTGGTTCAGTTCTAACAAAGTTCTCTCCATTATCAGACTGCATATAACTAGTCACATATCCACCTATTTGATCTAACCTCTCAGCCATTTGGGCCATCATGACCTTTTCTTCCTTGAGAGTAAGGTTAAGTCTGAGCTTCTGGTGTGACATCCTTGTTTGACATTTCCCACAGGCTTGGCTTTCATTACTCTTGAGGGTTATTCTAGCAGTTGTACTTATCTTAATCCCTTCCTTTTTGTCATAGGTACACTTTGAGGAATGATCCAATTTAGAGATCCACATGTAACAATTGTCTTTGGTCCTGATTCCTTTCATAATCACTTCATTATCTTTGTTAGAAATTAGGCATTCAGTTTTGGTGAAGTTAACATTCAGACCCTGATCACATAGTTGACTGATGCTTATTAAATTTGCAGTCAAGCCCTTAACAAGTAGAACCTTGCCAAGTTCAGGAATTCCAGGACAATCAAGCTTGTCTATCCCCTTTATTTCGCCCTTTGTTCCATCACCAAACATTACATGGCTTATGATATGAGGGTGAAGATCAGTTATCAGGTCTATGTTTCCAGTCATGTGTCTAGAACATCCACTATCAAGATACCGCTCTTCTTTGGCTAAGATTCCAAAGGGAATGTGAGCTATTAGACTTGCAACATTAGTCTTAGGAACCCATTGCTTCTTGTTGATAGGCATGTGCTGTTGATGAACAGGGATAGGGTAACCATATAACTTATAGCAGAAAGGCTTTAGGTGACCAAATTTCCCACAGTAATGGCATCTCCATCTTTGGTGTTTCCTTTTCTGCTGTCTTTTTTTCTGATGTTGTGACATGTCAGGATTGCTCTTACTATTGTTGTATTTGGGTTTGGCTTGAGGTTTATACCTAGAGTAACTGATATCAGCCTTGGATTTTTTATATCCTATTCCAGATTTGTCTCCTGTGATTAGTTCAGTTTGGAGAATCTTGTCTAAGGAGTCAGATCCATTATTTAACATCCTTACATACTTGGTAATCTCTTCTAGTTTTGAGTTTAAGAACAAAGCTTCTGTTTTTAACTTGGAGATGGTTTCCACATGTTCAGCCTTTCCTTTCTCAAGCTGTACTATCTTCTGCCTTTCAACTTATTGACTTTCATCTAACTTGACCTTCAGAGCCACTACTTCTGTTTTTAATTTGGAGATGGTTTCCAAATGTTCTACCTTCTCTTTCTCAAGTTGAGTTATCCCTTTCTTCTGGATTTCCACCTGTTTACACAGCTCTACACTTTTGTGGCACAACTTTCCGTAGGTAGAGCCCAACTCTTCAAGGGTTACTTCTTCATCACTTGAGTCTCCATCATAATCCCATTTTCCTGTTAGTGCAGTCACCGGATTTGCAACCTCCTCTATATCACTCTCATCAGACCAAGTGGCAGCAAGACTCATCTTCTGCTTCTTGAGATATGTTCCATATTCAGTTCTAATGTGTCCATACCCATCACATTCAAAGCACTTTACTTCTTTTCCTTCTTTGGGCTTTTCATCTGACCTTGCTCTTCTTTCATTACTGATGTCAGATGTGATGTTCTTGACATTTGCCTTGGATCTTACATCCATCTTTTTTAACAATCTGTTGAACTGTCTCCCCAGCATTGCAACTTCATTGGTCAAATCTTCATCAACATCCTGACTATTTTCCTCTTCTGTGTTTGATATGATGGCAATGCTTTTGGTTTTCCTCTCAGAACCATCATTTAATCCCATCTCAAATGTTTGGAGGGAACCAATTAGCTCATCAATCCTCATGTTGGAAATGTCTTGAGATTCTTCTATGGCAGTCACCTTCATAGCAAATCTCTCAGGGAGCGACCTGAGTATTTTTCTTATTAGTTTTTCATCTGTCATCTTTTCTCCCAGGGCTCCTGAGGCATTAGCAATTTCAAGAATACTCATGTGAAATTCATGAATGTTTTCATCTTCTTTCATCCTTAAATTTTTAAACTTGAAGGTGAGCAGCTGAAGTCTGGACATCTTTACCCTAGAGGTGCCTTCATGAGTGGTCTTGAGAATGTCCCAAGCATCTTTGGCTACTTCACAATTATTTACCAACCTGAAAATATTCTTGTCTACCCCATTGAATATTGCATTCAATGCTTTAGAATTTCCAAGGGCTAGATCATCCTCCTCCTTGGACCATTGTTCTTCAGGCTTTTTGTTAGTTGTTGCTGCTCTTTCCTTAGTAATTATTTGATGAACCCATCCTGTTAACACAACCTTCCAAGCCTTATTATCTAGAGATTTTAAGAAGGCTACCATTCGAGGTTTCCAATAGTCATAGTTAGATCCATCCAAAATTTGTGGCCTGTGAACAGATCCTCCATCTCTCTCCATTGTACCAGAAAGTATTGCCCCTAGATCTCACCCAGAACCAGAGCAGGATGCCTGCTCTGATACCAATTGAAATTTTGGTATCGTATATGAGATGTCGAAGGTAATGTCACGACACTAATATCTGAGTAATGCCAACAGAATAAAGATAGAGAATAGTAATGCAAGATACATAAGCAATTGTTAACCCAGTTCGGTCCAATTCACCTACATCTGGGGGCTACCAAGCCAGGAAGGAAATTCACTAAAATAGAATTAGTTCAAAGACTCTCCGTACACTTTAACAAGTTACAATCTTTCTCACCTAATCTCTACCCGTGCAATTTCTACCTAAGCACTCCTAGATATGAGAACCCACTCACTTCCCTACAATCACACCTGTGATCTTAAACACCAATCCCTTGAAGAAAAAAAATTAATAACACACTCTTGATTTTACTTCACAGTTTCAATCAAGAAGGCACACTCTTGATCTTGCTTCACAGCTTTGATCAAGAAGACACACACATGATCTTGCTTCACAGCTTTGATCAAGTAGACACACACTCTTGCTTAACAGCTTTAGAGTGACAAATTACAACCACAAATTAGTCCAATTCAATCATCAAAAGATGACTTGAATGGCTTACAAGTCTTACGACTAAACAGACACAAACTCTAGCTCTCTCTCTATATTTCGCTCAGTATTGGTTGTGTTCTAAAACAGGTTTTCTAAGTCCCTTTTTATAGAAGCTTTCAGTTGGGCTTGGACATCTTGAAAACCCTAAATCTATTTTCCAATCAAATCTTTTTATAATAGCTGGTTAGATCTCCTTGGAAAATAAGTAAATCAGGTTGTAATCCATGATTGAATGCGCCAGCTAATCAGATCTTCAATCGTACATAGTTTGCCATTAATTGTGCAATCACAAAACACCAAACATTCACACTGAATATTCTGTGTATAGGATGTCATGACATCGGGTCTGACATCCTGGAAAAATCCTGCATAATCCAATAATTCCTTTTATAACTTCCAGCAAGTACAACCATATCAGATGCCATGACCTTGTGTATGTCATCTGAAACAATCTTGCATGAACATGTCTTTCATTTAAGCTCCAGCAGGTACATTCAATATCAGAAGCCATGACATTGTATGTGGCATTCTGAAACAATCCTGCATGCACATGTTCTTGAACTCCAGCAGGTACATAAGATATCTCATGTTAAGACATCACACATAACATCTTGTGAACACTCTTTGTTTTACCAAAATTGCTGCCAACACTTAGAATCAACACAAATGGATTTTTGATGAACCTGAAAGTTGTTCATATGGTTCTTAAGAACAATTTTTCTCTTTGGGTCATCTTCATTTGACAAACACATCAAAAGTTGTGTCTCAGTGGATCTTAGTTTGGTCAGATGACTTGACTGGTCAACTTCTCAAGGCCAAACTTCAAATCTTGATGAATGAATGATTGAGGATCCTCAAATAGGCTCATATATACATAAAATAATGAATGAAATAACTTCCCTTGATTGAATTTGATCATAGGTTGAGGTTGCTTCATGAGCAAGGCACAGTCAATGCATAGTTGAATTAGGATTTCCTTGGGAAACAATCCTTAAGCCCTTTGGGTCATCTTGATCAAACTGGCAAATTGAGATACTTGGGAGACATATATGATGATTAAGAACTTTGTGGACCATTGTCATGCTTGTTCTCATCTTCATCTAGCCACTTCATTGAGCATAGGAGCCTCCTAGGAGTAGGGGATCTCATGATTACTTGAGCTTCAAAACAAAAAGATTTAGTGACATATTTTTGTGCTTTTGGTTAGTTAAACAAATAAGAAAAGCAATAATATACAATACAAGCATGCCTGGTGGTCTCAACCACTCACAGAAGTCCCACCCCTAGGGTTAAGGAGCCACACATGCTATGATCCTTGAGGCAAATGCAATAAGCAATGATATGATGCCATGAGGGATCTTAGGGTCAAAATTAGGGTCTTACAGATGCCCCTATTTAAGGTCATTCTAGCCCGAGATATGAAGGTTAAAATCTTCGTCTCGACGAGGTAGAATGGGCTTAAATAATAACAAAAAGACGAATTTTTGGTCCCTAAGAGACCTCATGATGCAGATGTATGCATGCAAAAGTTAATACTCTGTAGGGACATATGGCCACAAAGAAAAAGAAATCAGGAGAAACTGAAAATCCATAGGATTAATATACTCACTAGGGAGACAGAGACTCTGGGGTGAAATAAGGGTAAAATGCGTGAGCAGGTCACGACTTGAGAACTTGCTGGGAGACACGAAGGGATTCCATGAAAATAGATCGAAGGAAAAACTCGAGCTGATGCAAAGATGCATATATTGGGGAATATGCCAATACAACAAAACTATCCGCAAAGGATACTTCAGATAAAAATCCGGACTCAGGCGGGGATGTCCACAAAGGACTCAGTTGAGGAAGAAAAATGAGATATTACCAACATCTAGGTAATAAACTCAAAAAGAGACATGTCATCAAAACACTGGCTACTGGGTGAGAACAACACGCTCAGGGAGAAAGAATATCTAAGACTGGTATAAGGGTGAGAGATATCAATCATCCAAAACATCTGAGGAGGATCCAAAAGGCATATCTCAACTCAGGAAAAACTGACTCCACAGGGGACAAAAAGTCATAATAGGGAGTAGAAGGAAGGATCACCAGGGATACCGGTTACTGGGCATATAATAGGTGACCAACCAGGTGTGACTTGGGAACATATCCAAGACACTCATCATCCGAAAAGGAGGGCTGAAAAAGAAAACTCAATTTACAGGACGGGTATTCGATTCCACAAGGAAAAACGAATCTTACTCAACTAGGGAAGAAAAAGACTTCGACTGAAGAGCGCATGAGATATATTATCTATTATCGTCAAAACATAGATAACATACTCGCATGGAAGATTATCCACAATCGGTTACTGGGTTAATAAAGGATAAATCGACCAAAAAGAAAGGACATCGAGATACCGGGTACTGGGTATAAAATGATTACCAATCCAAAGGAGAAACAATCATTACCGAACAAGGGCAAAATGAAAGATGACTCGCGGGGGATGAATTGCTTGGCAAAAGTGATCATCCGAGAGATATATCACCGGTTACTGGGTGGTATGCTCAGAAAACGAAAGAATATCAATACCGAATATTGGATAAAGATAACCAATAAAGAGGGGATTACATCTACCGGTTAATGGGTAGAAAACCACAGAAATAGGACTTACAACTACCGGTTACTGGGTAGAAGGCCACAAAAATAGGACTTACAACTACCGGTTACTGGGTAGAAGGCCACAGAAATAGGACTTACAACTACCGGTTACTTAGTAGAAGGCCATAAAGTTCACTGGGGAAGAGCTGGACATTTACTGGTTACTGAGCAATTTGAACAACTAAACCATAGGGAACTGCGGGGGAATAACAAGAAGGAAGTCAATCTATGAACAAACTAGAAAGAAACAATCAAACAAGACTCAACCCGATGAGGATATAACTCAGGGGAGTAATTCCATCCAGATACACAACTGGGGAGGAAACTGAAACATCCATGAGGACATAACTCAGTGGGGAATATAGAATGAAAGATATACACTTTCTTCCTATAGGGCTGACTCTATATGGAGAGATCAGACACCAACATCTGCATGTGCCATGGTTAGTTGTATCAGCAAAGAATGAAGAAATCTTTTGATAAGAAGGTCAGACCCCGTGTGTTCAGAGAAGGTGACCTTGTGCTCAAGAAGATTCTATCTTTCAAACCAGATTCTAGGGGAAAATGGACTCCTAATTATGAAGGCCCATATGTTGTTAAGAGAGCCTTTTTCATGCTATCTCATCATATGCATTAGGATTGGGATCATACCTTGGCATCCTCCTTACCGCTCACTTATTGGGTTTAAATTGGGAGAGATCACCAAGCACCATGTGATTGTATCATACTTTGTATTTTATCATTTACTAACCAAAATACCAAAAATATGTCTTTTCATTTATTTAACTCTTTTGTAGGTAGGCCACACATCACCTTTGATCCATCAAGCTCACATCTAGGGTTTAAGACCCTCATTGCTAAGAGCACAATCAATAATGATCCAAAATGGCTCTAGGAATCATATATGAATCCCTATGGTCTTTACATGTTATTTTGATCAAGAATTCTTCAAGAGTTTGGAATTGGTTTGTAGTGGAAACCCTAGTTCATCTGGGTATCTTGTGTAACTTCCTCACCAAGCTTCTTCAACAATTGATCAAATATTTCAAGGGACACCTCAAATTTCATCATATTATGCATATATGATCTCCCATAAGTCTCAAAAGTCAAGAGAATTGCAAGCTATCAAGTTGGTTGATGGTGGTTGACCAAAGGAATTCATCTGATCAAAACTGGGGTCCCCTAGACCCCATGTCCTACAATTTTTATCATATGAAAATTATTCCAAGCGAAAGGATACTCTAAATTACATTCCAAACAACTTTCATGTTAAGGTCTAGAGCTAGTGTTGCTTGGAAATTCATTTTTTATGGTGAAAGATTATAGGTCATTTTGTCTAAACCCTAATTTGGAGGTCGACTTCCCGAGGCCATAACTTGCTCAATTTTTATGATATGAAAGCCATTAAAGTTGCAAAATCAAAGTCAAGGTGTCCAATTTAACTTTTATGTTTGGAGGAATATCTAATTCAACTTTTATGAACATGTGATATGAGGATACATTATAGGTCATTTTGGACCACTACCATTGAACAAGTGATTTTCCTCAACTTAAAAAATGCATAACTCCTTCATCTTAAATCCAAATGAGGTCACATTTGTGACCATTTTTCAGGACTTTGAAAGAGATACAACTTTTATGAAGAGACTTTTCTCATTTGAAGCTCACATAAAACGTTAGCCAAGGTGGAATAAGTGAATATATGACTTGACACTTAGAATTTTTTTTGATATGTTAAAATTTCCAAACTTCCACTTCCAAATTCATCATGATACAAGTTTAAATTCGAAAAGTTTTAAACATAAGAGTTGTTCCTCTTGATCTAGCCTTTCCAAAAAGTCTAATTTCATCCATTTTGGACAAGATTTGAATGGGTTGCGCATGGCTTGAACATGGCATCATCATTTGGCAAAGATCAAACTTCAAACAACTGTACACAATTTCCTTGCATTCCAAGTTGATTTCAGACTCATTCACACTTAATTATGGACCTAGAGGAGTGACTTCATGGGCCTATATACGCCCATGCAAGCATGCATCACTCATTGCCAAATTTGGAAGTTCAATTTGAAGGTGCAAATAACACTTGAATTTGCTATAAATAGAGACCATTGGCATCAGAAATGAGGATCCCTTCGCGCCAGCTTTGCTCCAAGACCCCAAACCCTTCCATTTGAAAGGAGAAACCTGAGATTTTTCTTTAAAAGTTGAGTTTGAATCTCACTATTTTGAGATTCAAAACTCCAGGGATCCAAAGCCTTTGGTTGATTCTAATCCACTTCTGCAAGCTTCTTGAGTGAGATCAAGCAAGAATCAAAGCAAGAGCAAGCGAATTCTGAACTACATTGAAGGTATTTTCCAGAAATTTTCATCTCTTCGATTCTCACTCAATTCTCCATAATTCTCTTGGTTCTTCGGTTGTGTGAAGTCCTACTGTAGGCAAGAAGAATGAGTTGCTTTGAGGTCAAATCGAAGCAACTCAGATCATGTACCTCAAATTTCAACTCCATTTATCTCTCAATATACTTGGAGTTAGAATAAATTGAGGTCAGATTCGTGATCAGTGCCATTTTTACTTTAAAATCATGTCCTTCTTTTTTATTTTAGTGATGGTGATGAGTGGACCAATCCGGCGAGGCTCGCCTTAGAAGGTGACCGGAGATTTTCTCCGGTGGTGAGTTGGCATGGTCCAGAGCCACATGTTTAAATTAATCTAATCATGAGTGTTGGTTTTGAATACCTTGTTTGTGGTGTGTTGACTCAAGCCCATGGTGGAACGTGCGTTTGGATCCACTTGATCTGCCACCTCAATTAATGAAGGAGATCAAGTGGTCCACATTTTTTCTGATTATTTGTGTTAATTTCATTAATTTATATTAAATTTAATATTAATCAAAAAAATATGAGAGTTTCACCAAAAAAAAAAAAAAAATTCTCTTTCATTTTCCGAATTAAAATTAATTTTTGGATCATTAGTAATATTTTTCATGATTTAATTGATTTTGTGAATATTTTTAATTGTTTAAAAATAGTTTTAAGTTTCCAAAAATTTAGAAATTTTTTCTCTAAGGTCCTTTGACCTTATTTGACCTATGATAAATCTCATGGCCATTTCTTTGGTGTTTTGATGAAGTTTTAGGAAATTGACCAACCATTATTTAATTTAATGCATTATTTTTAATTGTTTTTGTTGATTAAATGCCAAGTAATTTGTGTAAAGCCATTTTAATTGACTGTGAGTTGGCTTGTGTTGTTGGGCTTTGGTCAAGGTTGATTTGACTTTGTTAGGTTAAGATCATTGGATTTAGGGGATTGATGGAATGTACATTCCATCTCCCAAAATGAATGAATGATCTTAAATTGGTAAAAGTCCTCCTTTGACCAATTTGTGTTGAATCCATTCCCCCTTCCTCTTCATCTTATTCCCATTCTTTATTCATTCATGTCATGAACCTATGATATCTCTATATCCTAAGGCTAGTTGATTGCAAAATCAACATAAGTATGAATGGGATTAGAGCCACCTTTTTGCATATTTTCTTTGTGTGTGGTATGTTTCATGAGCATATTCTATTATATTATGTCTCTAACATGCATTAACACCAAAATTCTATTGCTCGACCTCAAATAGTTGTGACTTCTACATAAGTCCAATTACGATTGCTTAACATGGCACTAAATTTATGACACAGAAGGCATAACATTCTAGTTAGTGAGATTGTAAGTCTCCCCTCTTTCATTGTATTGTGTGGAAACTTGGCCTTTTTTCCTTCCTTTGGAAGATGTCTTGGTTCAAGGATCCATGCTTGTGATAAGTGGGTTGAGTGTTCTCCAAAGAATTGTAAGAACAAAACTGGTTCTACAATAGATTTCTAAGATTTTTATGATAACAAAGGATGAAACCAAAAATGGCACTCTAACGAGATTTTTTCTTAGTATGCAGGACTCTGAACATTCATGCAGGACTCTGAACAGTAATGAAGGATTCTGATCTCTTATCAGATATAAATGCTTATCAGATACGAAGTGCTAGAGGATCAGACGCCGCTAAGGAAGAAGTACGTCTAAAAAGTTTTGATTATGATCAAAGAAAGACAACAAAAAGAACTAGAAGCTCCAACAAACTATTGGTCTTAGACTCTGATGATCAAGAAGATTAGTACTCTGAGAAGCTCTGATGAAGTCAGACGTGATCACCCTCTAAAGAATAACTCTGATGAAGATTCTCAAAGTCCAGAAAGCGTAACGGAAATAATTCTCACTATGGAAAGGAAGTATTTTAAGAAAGAAGTTAATCAGGGAGACAAAATGGTTATAGCAAGAAACTCAGAAGTAATGACATTAAATACTCATCAAGACCAAGATTCTGTCATCACTCCAACGGTCCTTCTCAACTACTATATAAAGGACAGTTTACCTCACTAAGAGACACACCTGCAACGCACAGAAAATTCATTCATATTCTCTCTCTTTTTTTTTCACGAGCTGCTGCTCTTACATGAAAAACTCTTATTCTAATACTTTGCTGTAATAGTTGCTTACTCTTAGAAGCACCTTACATTATAAATCTTTTGCTTAAATCATTTTTGTTCCTCAAGTGACTCTGTGCAGTTTGTATACTTGAGAGGGCTAAGAGATTATTCTCTTAGATGATTGGTTGTGTAATCTTTCAAGATTAGTGGATTAAGTCCTTTTTGAAGGCGAAATCACCTTGGCCAGGTGGACTGGAGTAGCTTTGTTTTCTAAGCGAACCAGTATAAAATTCTGTGTGTTCTTATTCTTTTAAAAAGCTTTTATTTTTCAAAACAATTCAAACCCCGCTTTCTTGTTTTTCTCACCTTCAGTTGGTATTAGAGCTTCGGCTCTGTTATTGATTTTCTAATCAAACACTTAATAGTGTAGAGAGATCCAGAACGAGAAAAACTATGGCCAACACCAATGAAAGAGATAGTTACAACACTAAACCTCCAGTCTTTGATGGAGAGAAATTTGATTATTGGAAAGACAAAATTGAAAGTTTCTTTCTGGGCTACGGTGCTGATCTCTAGGACATTGTCACAATTGGCTACATACCACCTGTAACAGATGATGGAGTTGCTATTCCTAGAAGAAAAATGTCAGATGATCAGAAGCGTGAATTCAAGAATCATCACAAAGCCAGAACGATATTCTCAATGCTATTTCCTACAATGAGTATGAAAAAATCACCAACAGGGAAACAACTAAAGAAACACTTGACTCCCTGAGGATGACTCACGAAGGAAACTCTCGAGTCAAAGAAACAAAAGCTATGGCTCTAATCCAGAAATATGAAGCCTTCAAAATGGAGGACGATGAAGCTGTGGAGGTAATGTTTTCTAGATTCCAAAATTTAATTGCAAGACTCAAAATGCTAGATAAAGGATATACAACTGCGGACCGTGTCAAGAAGATCGTCAGAAGCTTGCCAAAGAAATGGGGATCTATGGTCACAGCCTTAAAATTATCAAAGGATCTGAACAACATCAGCCTTGAAGAACTCGTCAGTTCACTCAAAAGTCACGAGATAGAACTGGAGGAAGATGAGCCTCAGAAGAAGATCAAGTCTGTAGAACTAAAGTCCAGATCAGAAAGGCGCAAGTCTAATAGAAACAAAGCCTTCCAGGCTGAAGAAGAAGACATTGATGACTCTAAAAAGGAAGATTCTAACGATGAGGAAGAATTATCCCTTTTAACCAGAAGAGTAAAACAACTCTGGAGGAAAAGGAATAATAACTTCAAAAAACCAAGATCCAAAGGAGATCGATCAGGACCAACTTCAAAAGGTAAATCTAATAAAGATGTAACTTGTTATGAATGTAAGGAAACAAATCATTACAGAAACGAATGTCCCAAGTTGAAGAAAGAAAGCTCCAAGAAAGAAAACTTCAAGAAAAGTTATTTCAGAACCAAAAAGGGACTGATGGCTACCTGGGACGACAGTGGATCTGACTCATCAGAATCAGACTCTGATGAACAGACAAATGTGGCACTCATGGCTACCACCTCCAAGAATACTTCAGATGGAGAATCTGAATCTGAAGAGGTATTTTTTGATCTTTCTCGCTCTGACCTTGAATCATGCCTATCTGAAACTCTAAACTCATATCAGAAACTTAAACAAAAATTTCAAGTTGTAAAAGAGGTGTTTGAAGAAACCCTCGAAGAATGTGGTAAACTTGAGATAACAATTTCATATCTAAAAGATGAAAACCGAATTTTGACATTAGAAAGAGATTCCACAAATAAACAATGTTCAAAACTTGAAGAAATGTTATCTCAAGCTCCACAAACTTCAAACACGGTTATTTATGAATATGAAAAATCTTTTCAAAAGTTTCTGAAGAATGGGATAGAGAGAAGCAGAATGGCATCCATGATTTATGGGGCCAATCAGAAGAATAGAAGAGGAATTGGGTATGATCCTAGTGAAGATAAAACTTATACTAATGACCAACCTAAATCTCCATTTTCCTATCACTATACACATACACAAGCACAACGCTTTGATAACGCTAGAAAACCCAAAGTGTTAAGAAACTCTGGGAAAACTAATCACAAAGGACCCAAAAGATTCTGGGTACCAAAGGATAAGATTGCTTATGTTGCAGATATCTTATGCAGTAGAGTTAAAACACCAGTCATGGTACCTGGACTCTAGATGCTCGCGACACATGATGGGAAGAAAGTATATGTTCAAAACCTGGAACTTAAAGATGCTGGATTCGTAGGTTTCGGAGGAAATCAGAAAGGAAGGATCAGAGGCTCCAGAACTATTGGTAATGGTACTCTTCCCTCTATATCTGATGTTCTCCATGTAGAAGGATTAATGCATAATATGTTATCAATAAGTCAATTAAGTGATAACGGGTATGATGTAATCTTCAATCAAAAAACATGTAAAGCAATAAATCAGAACAATGGAATAGTCCTATTCAATGGCAAGAGGAAAAACAACATTTATAAAATAAATCTTTCAGATTTAAAAGAACAAAATGTAAAATGTTTAATGTCTGTTCATGAAGAGCAATGGGTATGGCATAGACGCTTAGGCCACATTAGCATGAGAAAGTTATCTCAGCTACATAAACTCGAATTAGTCAGAGGTCTACCCAAGCTGAAGTTTTCTTCAGATGCTCTATGTGAAGCATGTCAGAAAGGAAAATTTTCAAAATCATCTTTTAAAAAGAAAAATATTGTTTCTACCTCTAAGCCTTTAGAACTTCTTCACATTGACTTATTTGGTCCTGTGAAAACAGCATCAGTCGATGGGAAGAAATATGGACTAGTTATTGTTGATGATTTTAGTCGCTGGACATGGGTAAAATTCTTAAAGCACAAGAGTGAGTCTCACTCTGTATTCACTAGCTTCTGTTCCAAAGTGCAAAACGAATTCGACTCTAAAATCATCAAAGTCAGAAGTGATCATGGTGGAGAATTTGAAAATAAATTTTTTGAAGAATTATTTGACTCTAATAGAATATCCCATGATTTCTCTTTCCCTAGAACTCCACAACAAAATGGAGTTGTAGAAAGGAAGAATAGGACACTCCAAGAGATGGCCAGAACCATGACCAATGAAACAAATGTGGCTAAGCACTTTTGGGCTGAAGCAGTAAATACAGTGTGTTATATTCAGAATAGAATCTCCATAAGACCTATTCTGGAGAAGACTCCCTATGAACTGTGTAAAGGAAGAAAACCCAACATTTCTTATTTTCATCCCTTTGGATGCTCTTGCTTTATTCTGAATACTAAAGAACATCTGAACAAGTTTGATTCAAAAGCACAAAAAGGTATTATGCTAGGATACTCAGAACGCTCTAAAGGCTACAGAGTATACAATAGAGAAACCAAAATTGTGGAAGAATCAATTCACATCAGATTTGATGATAAGCTTGACCCTGAAAAGTCAAAGCTAGTTAAGAAACTTACAGATTTGGAGATTACTCTTGCAGGTTCTGACGAGAAGATCAAAGCACCAGAAGTATCTGATATACAAAGTTTAGAAGGAACAAAAGCCCCGGCGATCCAAAAGAAATCAAAAAATCACCCCAATATATTTGAAGAGTTGATTTTGGGAAACAAGGATAAACCTATCCAAACTAGGTCAACCTTCAAGGTACCTGAAGAAACTCCTTTGGGACTAGTATCTCTGATCGAGCCTACTTCCTGTGATGAGGCACTTCAAGATGACAACTAGGTTCTAGCCATGCAAGAAGAGCTAGATTAATTCTCAAAGAATGACGTCTGGGATCTTGTTCCTAAACCCAAAGGCACTGACATTATTGGAACCAGATGGGTGTTCAGAAACAAGCTAAATGAGAAAGGCGAAGTCGTCAGAAACAAAGCTCGACTGGTGGCTCAAGGGTACAGTCAAGAAGAAGGCATTGACTACAATGAAACCTTTGCCCAATCGCCAGGTTAGAATCTATTCGCTTACTTGTTTCATTTGTTGTAAATCATTCTATCAAACTATATCAAATGGATGTCAAGAGCGCATTTCTTAATGGCTATATATCAGAAGAAGTGTATGTCAATTAACCTCCAGGTTTTGAAAATTCAAATTGTCCAGAACATGTTTTTAAACTTAAGAAATCCTTATACGGACTAAAACAAGCTCCTAGAGCTTGGTATGAAAGACTAAGTAATTTTCTTCTGGAACATGACGTTATCAGAGGGAAAGTTGACTCTACAATCTTCTGTAAAAACATTAATAATGACCTCATGATATGCCAGATATATGTTGATGACATCATTTTTGGTTCAGCTAACCCCTCTGTATGTCAAGAATTCTCTGAGCTAATGCAGGCAGAATTTGAAATGAGCTTAATGCAAGAACTAAAGTTCTTTCTAGAAATTCAAATCAACCAAGCTTCAGAAGCCACATATGTTCATCGAAGTAAATACATAAAAGACATTCTGAAGAAATTCAAAATGGTGGAATGCAAACCTGCTAAGACACCCATGCATCCAACTTGCATTCTAGAAAAAGAAGAAGTTAGTCAGAAGCTCTATCGTGGTATGATAGGCTCTCTTCTCTATCTGACTACCACACGTCCTGATATTCTGTTTAGTGTTTGTCTCTGTACCAGATTCCAATAAGATCTTAGAGAATCTCATTTAACAGTTGTTAAAAGAATACTCTGATATCTGAAAGGAACTCCTAACATGGGCCTGATGTATGAGAAAATATCAGAGTACAGACTTTCTGGTTATTGCGATGCAGATTATGCAGGGGACAGAATGGAACGTAAAAGTACATCTGGAAATTGTCAGCTCTTGGGAAAGAATCTGATATCCTGGGCCAGTAAAAGACAATCAATCATAGCCTTGTCCACTGCAGAAGCAGAATATAATTCAGCATCATTATGCACTACTCGGATGCTCTAGATGAAGAATCAATTAGAGGATCTTCAAAATTTTTAGAGTAACATTCCTATCTTTTATGATAATATTGCTGCCATCTGTTTAAGTAAGAATCCTATTTTGCACTCCAGAGCTAAGCACATAGAAATAAAACACCATTTCATTAGAGACTATGTTTAGAAAGGGGTAGTAATGTTAAAATTTATTGATACAGACCATCAATGGGCTGACATCTTTACCAAACCCCTTGCTGACGATATATTCTCCTTTATCTTAAAGAATCTAAACATTCAAAATTGTCCTGAATAAAATGTGCCTCTGAGATAGCAAAATAAGATTCTGATGTAAATAGTTGAATTCTATATCTGACTCTGATACTACTACCAGTTAGAAGTCATCTGAGTTAGAAATCTCCAGGAACCAACCCTTTGGTATTCCTGAAGATCAGATAAAGTAACACGTGGAGCATCATGCGTCTGACCTTGGAACTTCTAGACAACTGTCTAGTAGTAATCAAGAAACAGTCTCTTGAGATCTCCTCGAGCAGTGTGCTGATTTTGGGATTAGACGTCATTTATGAGCTGTAATCATTCTCCCTCTAACGTGCGTACTTGGTTTTTGTGCTAAACTCATTTGTGTGTGTCGTTTTGCATGCACCCTAATTTGAGTATTTAAACGCTGCTTTTCACAAATGCACACTTTTCACTCACAAACACTCTTAACCCTCTCCTTCAGTTTTCCTCCCTCTCTCAAGGAATTTTTGCAGTGATTACTCAAGTTCTTCAACCTTCACTTCAAGTTCATCAACGATCTTCATGGATTCTCAACAACAGTCTGTGTACAACTTCTCCCAATAGATGAACTCGAATGAGCAAGCTCCAAGTTCAAGCCATCAAAACCCAGCAGTCACCGGCGTCGTTTCCACCCCCATTTACAAAGAACCTCACATTCTTGATCGTGAGCCTCATATCCATCTTGCAACACCCTTTGAAAAGCTGGAAGTGTTGTGTGAAACATTGGTAGATTTTGACAACATGAGAAGAAATGGTGTCGACCTCACTGATGAATTGAAGAAGCAAGGGTGGGAAAACTACTTCCAACGTCTCTATGGCCCTATTTACACTAATTTGGTAAAAGAATTCTGGAGGTTCGCCGACGCTGACGATCACTACATTGTCTCCTACATTCTGGGAGTCAAGATGGTCATAACAGAAAAATCAATTACTGCTCTTCTGGGCATGGAGAAGACTGGAGGAAGACGCATATACAACATCAATCATAGGGAAAAGTATCTGTCCCATGAGATAAACCCCACAATTTTTCAACAGAGTGCTGAAGGCAAGCATTCCAAGAACAAGGAACTGCACAGAACCTCCAGGTATGGCTGAAGATCATCTTAGGCACCATCCATCATCGCCCAACCTCCAACTCCTCAGATTACATCAACACATACCAGAAATGCATTCTGTACTGCATTCAAAAGGGTCTGAAGCTCTGCCTTTCTGCACTTCTCTTCAAATATCTAAGAGATTCCGTGAGAGATACCAGAAACAACATGAAGACAAGAAATTACATTCCTCTGGGGAGAATTATCTCTGATGTGCTGATTGAAAATGGCCTTGTGGACTATCTGATACAGTTCAGACTCATGGAAGACGTGATGATAGATACTAGAAGACCTCTGAACGCTCGCAATCTGAAGAGCATGAGAATTATTAATCAAGTAAGGGTCAAACCAACTCTGGACACCTCCTGGGAAGCTCTTAAAGATCAAAGGAAGATCCCAAATGGACTCTATCTGTTCTCAAAGATCGACCCTCCAGAGGTAGTCATGTACTACTTAGATGATCTGCGCAAACAAGGAGTAGACATCTCAAATTTCACCTTAGACTGGCTGCCCGAATTTCCTCCAGATTTCATGAAGAGGACACGAGAACCATCTGAGAAGACAGAGCAGGCAAAGAGAGCAAAGCTGGGAGAATCATCTGGATCAAGACCTCCAGTACCTCTGGTTGGATCACCTGGTAAGTCTGTACCTCTCCATTCTTCTGTAAAAGTTAAACCCGATGCTTTCTCACTCCCTCAACCTTCGCCCATATACACAAAATCTAAAACTCCTCCCTCAACCTCTAGACCATCTAACCAACCTTCTCAAAAATTCAATCTTGCCACCACATCTCTACCCATTTCATAAGCAAAAATGCTGAACGAAACCACTTCACCCTTCTCATCATCATCTCTAGAATCCCCACCTTATTACACCCTTTCATCTGACACTGAACCCTTTGACCCTTACTCCTCAACTCTGGCTCAGCTTCAACACCATGCTCTGGCCTCTCAATAGCCAACCCAATCTAACCCTGAACCAGAAGTTACCTCTCCACCCACAGAAAACCCAAACACAACCACCTTTGACCCTCCACCATCCGAACCAATCCACTCCAAACCACAACCATTCCAACCACAAAACTCTGAAATACCCCAACCAACTGCCTCCGCTGACCCACCAACTCTCACTCTTAACTTAAGCCCCCCCACTTCTCAACCCCAAGCCTCTGAACCAGAAACCACCCTTCTGACCGTTGAGGAAGCAATAAAGGTTTTTACAGAAACTTCAGTTGACAAGGTCAAGTCTCTGACCATCAACTCTGGCATCAGTGGTGATCCCTCTGCTGTAAGGACTCACTGGAATAGAGTGATAAGTTGGATGACCTCTGAAGCCTTCAAGCTGAAAGGCCTTTCTGAACAAGTCCGCAACGACTTCATCAGAGATGCTGAGATCAAACTCCAGGAGCATCTAGCCAGAGAAGTTGAGGAGCGAGCAAGAAAAGAAGCTGAAGAGAAAGCAAGGCAAGAAGAACTTCAGAGGATCAAAGAAGTTGAGGCCAAAGCTCTAGCTGATGCTGCTGCTGCTGAAGCTGAGGCAAAAGCCAAAGCTGCCGCGGAAGAAGCAACCCGTCTTGCTGAAGAGTCTACAGCCAAAGTCAGAAACAATGCTTTGACTCAGGGGGAGTCCTCCACCTTCGTCCCTCTGGTACTGAAGACCCTTGAAGAGCTGCAGAAAGAACAACAGGTAGTTTGAGCCAGACTGGACCAACAGGATTATGTAAATGTCAACATTCAGAACATGCTGACCCAACTTCTCCAGAGGATGCCTCCACCTCCAAACCCTTAGGCACTTAGGATTTTCTGTGTTCTTTCTGATTTGCTTGTTGCTCTTATCTACTCTGTTTGTTGTTTTCTGCCCAAAAGTGCTTATTTGAGCTATCAAATGTGGGCATCTTTCACTCCTTTTTGTTGCTAAAGCGTTCGAAAACGCCTTTGTTTTAGATGAATCGCAATACAATGTTAAACGATCTTGGTACCTTTGATTTGTGCGTTATTGTGCAGGAATTAGGCATGAAATAATAGAAAATGAAGGCACAAGAAAGTTGGCAAAGGGACCAAGAGAAGAAAGCATTCATCAGCACACTCGCTAGGCGAGTGCTGTGGCGAAGTGCTCGCTAGGCGAGCACCCAGCGAGCATCCAGCGAACATCTCCAGTATTTTACAATAGCAAACATCAACAAACTCACTAGGCGAGAAGCCAGCGAAGGTGGTAGCGAACACGCCCAGACTTGGTGAAAAGCGCAGCCAGCACTCACTCGCTAGGCGAGCCATTAGCGAGCTCCCAGCGAGCAATTCCAGTAGCAAAACCTCCTAAGCTGGCTGGAGCGAAGGTTGAAGCGTGGGCTTCGCCTAGCGAAGGTTTTGTTCGCCTAGCGAACATGCAAATCTGGAAAAGGATATTTCTCTGGGCGCAGGTGCCTCTGGTGCCTATTTTAGGGGCTCGCTAGGCGAACCATTCTGCTCGCCTAGCGAGCATGACAGCTCAGTAGCAGCACTATAAGTAGCAGGGGCTACTTTTTGGAGCCATACTTTACACTTTCATACTTTGTACTTTTTTTAGATATTTTCAGCATTGCTCTAAAGATATTTTGTAACCTAGAAACCCATTTTTCTTCATCTCTTAACATTATTCTACAAAAAGAAGGTGGATTCCCATCCAATCTCGATTCTTCGACTTGGATGTTGATCAATCTTCAACCGAGACTTGTTGTGCAAGCCACCATGAAAATGAGTGGCTAAGTTCTTCATTTTGTCAAGGTTAGATGTAGATGATCATTAGCTTTGTGTGCAAATGGGATGATCTTCATTTGTAAACTCTTTAATGATGAATATATGGTGAAAACTTTGTTTTATTGAAAACTCTTTGTGTTGGTTTATGATCGAGAGATGTTTACCAACTCTTTACCTAGGTTTTCATCCAATCTTGTTTGTTAGCTAGAGATAGTAATGAATGATTTTGTTCACCATAAGGTTGAACCAAAAAGTTGTCATTTTGATAGATTGTGTTAGAGATAAATAATGGATCAAAATGGGAAAACCCACAATGTGTGTTAGAGATAAACACATTGGGAGGACTTTGTGAAATAGTTTGTCATCTAAAGGAGTTTATAAGTTTTGTTGATCAAACATATACATGCAAAGTGATCGTCGAACCCTAACTTTGACAATATTTCTCAAATAGAAAAACCAAAACTTTTACCGCATTTTATTACACTTTTATGCAAGATACTATGACTAAAACCAAAACCCCCTTGTTATTACGAGTTAAGAATTGAAACAACTGTCGAACGGCGGCGATATCTCACAATCCCTGTGGAGACGATAATAAAAACCCGACACTTAAAACTACACTCAACAAAATGGCACCGTCGTCGGGGATTGTGAATTGATATTGCGAGCATCGCAATAGTTGCTTAATTTTTAGCTTTCAAATTTTTGACTTGTGCTTGTAATTTGTTTGGTTTAGTGTATAGCTTTCGTTTTATGCGAGGGCAGATTCCTGTAGATGAACTTCTTTTTGATCCCGAGATCGAAAGAACTGCCAGGAGACTGAATAGCAAAACGAGACGAAGGAGGCAACAAGCTAGACAACGACAAGAACAAGGAGAAAGTTCTTCTACCACACATCCACCACCGTTCATACCTATCATGGATCAACCACCGCCCATTTCCACTCCATGTGTAAATAGTCCAAGGAATACTGCTCAGTTTGCCAACCACACGGGAAGGCAAGCCGAGATGAAGACGGGAACTCTTAATTTACTATATGGAAGTCCATTCACCGGAATGGACCATGAAGATCCCTTTGCTTTTCTCACCAAATTTTACGAGATAGCATTGGCGGCCGGAGTTGATCAAGCTCAAGAGCTACCGTTGTTCAAAAGATTATTTCCCCACGCTTTGCTCGGCAAAGAAAAAGATTGGTACTTAGATCAAACACCTGCCGTCATGACAGATTGGAACGTGTTGGAAGAGAAGTTCATCGAAATATTTTTCTCCCACAACCGGTTCATGGAATCCAAGACGGCCATCTCCGTGTTTTCACAAGGGACCAACGAATCATTGAATGAGGCATGGGAAAGATTCAAATCCATGGTTTGGAAGTGCAAAGGGCACAGTTTCGACGAATTGACTCAAATCCACATTTTCAAAAATGGCCTTCAACCGAATTGCAAGACTTTGTTAGATGCTACCTCGGGTGGTTCTTTATTGTCTAAAAGCGCCGAAGAAGCTACAGATATTATTAAACGAATGGCTCTAAATGACCTCCAAATCAACAACAACACTTCCAAGGGAATCAAGGGTTCCAACCTAGGAGTAACTATTACCATAACCAAGGTTATGGGGGTGGTTCTTCTAGCCGTCAAAACCCTCTCCAAAATCCTTACCAACCTCAACAACCGTCGATCGTGACTTCAAAGCTAGAAGAGACATTGACACAATTTATGAAAATGTCAATGGCTAATCAAAAAAGTAACGATGCGGCAATCAAAAACCTCGAGACTCAAGTCGGACAACTTGCTAAGCAACTAGCGGAACAACAACCCGGTCCATCTTTTTTGGCGAACACGAACTAATCCTAAAGAGCATTGTAAAGCGATAACGACGAGAAGTAGAAGGGAGTTGATTAGTGAGAATAAAAAAAGAGATGAGAGTGAAAAAAGAGAGGAAGAAAAAAATGATGAGGAGAAAATAATAGAGGATAGTATTGATGGTGAAGTGGGGGAGTGGAGTGAGGAATAAGTTGAAAAGAACGAAAAGAATGGTGAAGTTGAAAAGAAAGAAAGTGTGGAAATTGAGAAAAATAAGAGTGATGAAGTAATGGTGGAGGAAGTGAAAAAGAAAAGAGCGAGAAGTTCTAGAGTTGCTAAAGGAAAGGAGGTAGTGAGCGCTACTCCAATCCAAAACCTTCCTTATCCACATGCTCCATCTAAAAGGGAGAATGAACGGCATTACGCCCGGTTCATGGATATTTTCAAACAACTGCAAGTCAACATTCCGTTTGCCGAAGCATTGGAGCAAATGCCCAAGTATGCCAAATTCATGAAAGACATACTTACAAAAAAGCGGAGGTATACGGAACCGGAGACGATTGTCCTCGATGCTAGTTGTAGTGCGATCATCCAACGGACGCTTCCGAAAAAAGAGGTTGATCCGGGACGAGTTACTTTGCCGGTTAAAATTGGTGATGTCTATGTCGGAAAGGGACTAATTGATTTGGGGTCAAGCATTAATCTTATACCATTGTCTATTGTGAAGAGGCTTGGCAACATTGAAATTAAGTCCATCCGGATGACGTTGCAATTGGCCGATAAGTCGACTACCCATCCTCATGGCGTAGCCCAAGATGTTTTGGTTAAAGTCGACAAATTCTTTTTCCCGGTCGATTTCATTGTGATTGATATGGAAGAAGATGATGATGCTCCGCTCATTCTTGGCCGACCGTTCATGAAAACCGCGCGCATGATGATAGATGTTGACGACGGTTTGATGAAGGTAAGGGTCCAAAATGAAAAAGTTACATTTGACCTATTCGAAGCAATGAAGCATTCAAATGATAGACGTGATAGTTTTCGCATTGATGCGATTGAAGAGGCAACCTTTGAAGTTTCTAAGCATATTCATGAGATATATCCTATGGAGTTAGCTCTTGATGACTCCTTTGAAGTTTTCATAGTTGAAGAAGAGCAAGCTCTTGATGAATGCTTAAGGGAACTTGATAGTTTAAACGAACTAAAACCGTGGGAAGTTGAGGAGGAAGACTTGAAGAAGGAGGTTAATGAGGAAAAATCGCCTATTGAATTGAAAATGTTACCTTCTACTTTGAAGTATGCATTCCTCGACGAGACCGAGGCAAAGCCGGTTATCATAAGCAATCTTTTGACAAAAGATGAAGAAGCCCGTTTGATCAAAGTGTTGAAAAAGAATCAAGAAGCCATGGGTTGGACTCTTTCCGATCTCAAGGGAATTAGTCCTTCCTATTGCATGCACAAGATCTTAATGGAAGAGGATTTTAAGCCGGTAGCTCAACCACAACGCCACTTAAATCCTACTATGAAGGAAGTTGTTAGGAAGGAAGTTGTTAAGTTGTTGGATGCGGGAATGATCTACCCGATTTCGGATAGCCCATGGGTTAGTCCTGTGAATGTGGTTCCGAAGAAAGGTGGCATTACCGTGATTCGAAATGATAAGGATGAGTTGATCCCGACCAAAGTTGCAACGGGGTGGCGTATGTGCATTGATTATAGGTGGTTGAATACCGCAACTCGAAAAGACCATTTTTCACTCCCGTTCATGGATCAAATGTTAGAAAGACTCTCGGGGCAACAATACCATTGTTTCTTAGATGGCTATTCCGGGTATAACCAAATTGCGGTTGACCCGGCCGATCATGAAAAGACGACTTTCACATGTCCCTTTGGAATTTTCGCATACCGTAAAATGCCCTTTGGGTTATGCAATGCACCAGCGACTTTCCAAAGATGTGTGCAAGCTATTTTTGCCGACCTTATCGAGAAAACAATGGAAGTCTTTATAGATGACTTCTCAGTATTTGGTGGTTCCTTTAGTCTATGCTTGGCAAACTTGGAAACGGTTCTTGAAAGATGTGTGAAGACTAATCTTGTGCTTAATTGGGAGAAGTGTCACTTCATGGTGACCGAGGGGATAGTGCTTGGCCATAAAGTCTCTTCAAGAGGGCTTGAAGTTGATCGTGCTAAAGTTAAAGTGATTGAAAAGTTACCTCCTCCGGTGAATGTGAAGGGAATCCGAAGCTTTTTGGGGCATGCCGGTTTCTATCAGCGCTTTATCAAAGACTTCTCAAAGGTAGCTAAGCCTTTGAGTAATTTGCTAGCCAAGGACCAAGTATTTCTTTTAACTGGTGAATGTTTGCAAGCTTTTGAGATTTTAAAGGAAAAATTGGTTACTGCTCCAATTATAGTCGCTCCAAATTGGAATTTAAATTTTGAGCTCATGTGTGATGCGAGCGACTATGCAATCGGAGCAGTATTAGGCCAAAGAAAATAGAAAAAATTTCATGCGATACATTACGCAAGTAAAGTTCTTAATGAGGCTCAAATTAACTATGCCACCACTGAAAAAGAATTACTTGCGATAGTGTATGCGCTTGAAAAGTTTAGGTCTTATCTTATAGGGTCCAAAGTCGTAGTGTATACCGACCACTCGGCGATTAAATATCTGCTCACCAAACCGGATTCGAAGCAAAGGCTCATCCGTTGGATCCTCTTGTTGCAAGAATTTGATGTTGAAATCAAAGACAAGAAAGGATCGGAAAATTTGGTGGCGGATCATTTATCTCGCTTAGTTAATGTGGAGGTTACAACTTCAGAGAAAGAAATCCGAGAAGAGTTTCCTGATGAAAAACTTTTTAAAGTTCAAGTTAGGTCGTGGTTTGCGGACTTTGCGAACCACAAGGCTAGTGGTTTGGTGCCTCCCGACCTAACTTCGAACCAAAAAATGAAATTTCTCTCGGATGCCAAGTACTACGTATGGGATGACCCATATTTGTTTAAGTTGGGTGGTGACAACCTTTTGAGAAGGTGTGTTACCGGCGATGAGGCGCAGAGCATCCTTTGGCATTGTCACAACTCGCCTTACGGCGGACACTATAATGGGGTAAGAACGGCCACTAAAGTCCTTCAGTCGGGATTTTATTGGCCCACTATTTTCAAAGACGCACATGCCCATGCGCAAGGTTGTGATAGTTGCCAAAGAAGCGTTGGGATTGGTAAGAGAGACGAGATGCCTCTCCAAAACATCCAAGAGGTTGAAGTATTTGATTGTTGGGGTATCGATTTTGTAGGACCATTCCCACCCTCTTATGGTAACGAGTATATGCTTGTGGTTGTTGATTACGTTTCAAAGTGGGTTGAGGCGATTGCCTCACCTCGGGCGGATGCGAAAACGGTAATAAATTTTTTGAAGAAAAACATATTTTCCCGTTTCGGAACCCCTCGATTGTTGATTAGTGACGGAGGGTCACAATTTTGTAATGCACCGTTAGAAAACGTCTTAAAACATTATGGTGTATCGCATTGAGTGACAACTCCGTATCACCCACAGGCTAATGGTCAAGCCGAAGTCTCTAATCGTGACATTAAGAGAATTTTTGAGAAAACTGTGTCAAATTCGAAAAAAGAGTGGTCAAAAAAATTGGATGAAGCGTTATGGGCATACCGTACCGCTTTCAAAGCTCCAATTAGGCTAACTCCTTTTCAATTGGTGTTTGGTAAAACTTGCCATTTGCCGGTTGAATTGGAGCACAAAGCATTGTGGGCCCTGAAATTATTAAATTTTGATAAGGATTTGGCCGGTGAGAAAAGGAAAGTGCAACTACTTGAGTTGGAAGAGATGCGCAATGCCGCATATCACTCGAGTTGGTTGTATAAAGAAAAGGTAAAAAAATATCATGACAAAAAGCTTCGAAAGAAGGATTTTGTGCCCGGACAGTTGGTCCTATTGTTCAATTCCAGGTTGAAGCTATTCCCCGGAAAATTGAAATCAAAATGGTCCGGGCCATTTCGGGTCAAAAAAGTCAAGGAATATGGAGGTATTGTCATTGAGGACATGGAAAAGAAGGAGAGTTGGACGGTAAATGGCCAACGTTTGAAGGTTTATCTCGGCGGTCATGTGGATCGCGGGAGCTGTGCTATTTCCTTGGATGCTCCTCGGTGAGCATCGAACCGTCGAGCTTATCCGACGTTAAACAAGCGCTTGTTGGGAGGCACCCCAACATTGTAAGTATTTACAGTTTTCTGTTATGTTGTATTGGTGTCCATTTTGAAAAACCTTGCTGAATGTGCTTTACCTGCTATTATGAAAAAACAAATTGTTGTCATGCTCGCTAGAAGCTCGCTAGGCGAAGGCAGTAGCGAGCTGATTCGCTATCTGCTCGCTAGGCAAAGCAGCAGCGAGCGCTGCGTGGCAGCACTTTATTTCTATTTCACAGGGCCACTCATTTGGGCCCAAACACTTGTTATTTCATTTTTTTTAGTCTGATAAAGGATCAAACTCACTCCAGAACTCACAATCACACTCTCATTTTTCATCTCACACAAAACCCTACTGTTACATTGCAAACCTCATTGTGTATTTCTACTTCTATCGATCTCTTTCACCAGGTTTGTCCTATCTCATTTACATTTTGTTGTCAAGATTAAATTTCTGAATATGAGACATTTAGGGTGAATTTGAGGGAATGGGTACATTAGGTTTTGCATGTGGATGTAGATTTGCATGTACCTTAGAACGATGCCTTTCATGATAAATCATTTTGTTCTGAAATAGATACCATGAGACCTTGGGTTTTTCTGAAATTTCAGTGTTAACAAGGCAGAACCCAAAACCCGCAAGATTCGTTAGCACCTCGCTAGGCGAATCAGTGGCGAACATGACAGTAATTGGATATTCTGTTTTGCTTTCTAATCTATTTTGTGTTTGTGTTGTTTGCTCTCTATGTCTTTGCAGATGGCATCTATATCAAGCGCGCCTAAAAAGAGAAAGGTCGGGAGCACTTCCTGTACCGTGCCCATACAATTCGACACGACAAATTTGTCGGGCCAAAGCAAGCGGCTAGATATATGGCTTTGGAGAAGAGAAAGATTCTGCCGGAGAAAAGATTCATAATCAACCCCGAGGGCGAATACCGTACATTTGCCGGGTTGATTCACAGTAAGCGGTGGGACCGGTTGATATCTCCGCTTGAACACTATGACATCGAAACAGTGCGTGAGTTCTACGCGAACGCACTGCCTAACGATGACGAGCCATTCACATGGACAACACGAGTGTCTGGCCGTCAGGTTGCATTCGATCGGGACACAATTAACCGTGTCTTGGGTGAACCGCTCCATCTGGGAGCGAATGAGAGAGACACTTACCATAGGGATTTGAGGCTTCACCGGGATACCGATTCAATTTCTGTTGCCCTGCTTTTTGAAGGGAAATCAGTTGAGCTGAACCCATCTGGGGTTCCGATGAGATACCATAGGGAAGACATGATTCCCATGGCTCAGCTGATACTCATGTTGGTTCTCACAAATATAAAACCCAAGTCTCACACCTCTACCGTGCCGATCCCAGTGGCACATCTGGTTCACTGCATCTTCACGAATATTCAAATTGATGTGGCGAGGGTAATTGCTTTGGAGATGAAGTCCGTGGTCGAGAGCGGGCTAAAGTCGGGGGCACGAGTTAACTACCCCCTTGCTTTCCCGTGTCTAATCATGGCTTTGTGCCAACATGCGAAGGTGAAGCTACCCTTCCGGAGTCAAGCAAGGATCCCGCCGGCCATCAATGATAGATATGTGGCCATGTTTTGTAAGCCTAAGAACTTAAGAAGTGGTGCAGCTGCAGGTAATACCGGGACTTCTGATGGTCCTGGTACTTTTGCTCATGGATCCGATCCTTTCCAGCAGGCTGTCTGCAAATACAATTGGGATTGGATGGCGGCAACTCAGCGCGCCATGGTTGACATGCACGACTCTATGCAACTGTTGCAGTTGCAGGCACGTGACCCCTCCGGTGATCACTCGATGATGACGCATGAGCAGTTTCTGCAGAACGCTAGCTGGCCTGTGGACAGGCCTATGTTTGGAGAGGGGGCGGGTGCCGGTGCATCTGGTGTTGGTGCTTCAGGTGGTGCTGAGGATGATGGTGATGATGACGATGATGATGATGATGATGCTACCGGTTCTGAAGCCGGTAGTGATGAGGGTTTTGAGTCCTTTGAGGGCTATGTTTGTTTTATTTTATTGTATTTTTCAGATTTGTTGTATTTTGATTTTGGTTATGTACTTTTGGGGTGTTTTGTCCCCCATGCACATTTTTAAAATTTTTAAGTAATGAGTATTATTTATGTTTTTAATTTGTGTGTTTGGTTTAAATTTCTTTTTGTTTAATAAATTTTTGGTTGTTGAGTGTCAAACCTTCTAGATTGGTTGCTCCTCAAAGAAGTATCCAATGAAGGTGCATCCGAGCTTGGATGGCAATGATAAAAATAAACAAGTGAATAATGCTAAGGTACATGGTTACCTCCGGTTAGAATTTTAGAATGCATTAAGAACTTTACTCTTTTTTGTAATTGAATATTGTTCTTTTTGCAACATAATTGAATGAATGTTTCATCTAGGACTTAGAACCACAAATTGTGAGGAAACCTCCATTGTACACTTACATGCTGGATTCTAATAAACTTTGTTGATTCATTTGATTCATGCTTGGTCTTTTATTATTGTGAATTTGTGGAAGCAATTAGAAATGATCAAGGCGCTTGTTTTCTTATGAGCACAACCAGTTCTAAATACAACTTACCCGTGAGCAGAGAGAGTATTCGTTAATCCCTTTGAGCTTAAACAGTTGAATCTCAGCTTGAAATAAAGCGAGATGTCAAAAATCTTTTTTCTTGAAACCCGGAGAATTTTGATAATTGTTCTTTTGCCATAAAAAGTCAAGAGCATTCACTTAGGGTGAGTAAGAAATAAGTTGGGGAGAACGAAAAAGAGAATCGGTAAGTGCAACAACTCTTGAAAAACCGAGCAAGCATTGAAAATAAAAAAAAATAAAAATATAGAAAAGAGAAACATTTGTTTTGTAAATATGATGTGAAAGAAAAGAAAAAATAGAAAAAATGAAAATGAATGCTTGCTTGGAAGAAAAATAGTGAAAAACAAAAATTGAGTTGTGAAATAAGAGTTGTGAAGGTTTCAAATGAGAAACAAATGGAACGAAGTTGAGATGTGTGAATAATGTACAGTGAATGTCTCTTTTGCATCGGCAATTTCGTTTTCAATGGCCTTAGAAATGACCCTTGTTTGTAAACCTAACCAAGCTACAACCGGAAAAGTCCTTAGTGATCTTCTCGCTTCCGCATTTCCATTTATAATTGTTAGACATTGTATGAATTGAATTGATTTCTTCACTGTTTGTTGGAGAGAGAGATTGTCCCCGCGGTTGCAAACGCGTAATTTCTTCAATCCTTATTCGAAAAGGAGAGATAGGGTGATTCATTCAAGATAATATTGTTATGGATAGATATATATTTCGCATTGCTATAAAGTTTTAGTTCTTGTGCATTATGTTATTCTAACCATTGGGAACTTATGCCTGGTTGATTTTCTTGTGTTTGAGCCGTTTTATCCGACTTCGGAGAAACCTTTTTCTTAAAGCAAATCCTCTTGTCCTTCAAGAGGCATACTTTGCTTGAGGACAAGCAAGAATCTAGTTGGGGAGAGTTGTTAGATGCCCAAAAGTGCTTATTTGAGCTATCAAATGTGGGCATCTTTCACTCCTTTTTGTTGCTAAAGCGTTCGAAACCGCCTTTGTTTTAGATGAATCGCAATACAATGTTAAACGATCTTGGTACCTTTTATTTGTGCGTTATTGTGCAGGAATTAGGCATGAAATAATAGAAAATGAAGGCACAAGAAAGTTGGCAAAGGGACCAAGAGAAGAAAGCATTCATCAGCACGCTCGCTAGGCGAGTGCTGTGGCGAAGTGCTCGCTAGGCGAGCACTCAGCGAGCATCCAGCGAACATCTCCAGTATTTTACAGTAGCAAACATCAACAAACTCGCTAGGTGAGCAGCCAACGAAGGTGGTAGCGAACACGCCCAGACTTGGTCAAAAGCGCAGCCAGCACTCACTCGCTAGGCGAGCCATTAGCGAGCTCCCAGCGAGCAATTCCAGTAGCAAAACCTCCTAAGCTCGTTGGAGCGAAGGTTGAAGCATGGGCTTCGCCTAGCGAACACGCAAATCTGGCAAAGGATATTTCTCTGGGTGCAGGTGCCTCTGGTGCCTATTTTAGGGGCTCTCTAGGCAAACCATTCTGCTCGCCTAGCGAGCATGACAGCTCAGTAGCAGCACTATAAGTAGCAAGGACTACTTTTTGGAGCCATACTTTACACTTCCATACTTTGTACTTTTTTTAGATATTTTCAGCATTGCTCTAGAGATATTTTGTAACCTAGAAACCCATTTTTCTTCGTCTCTTAATATTATTCTACAAAAAGAAGGTGGATTCCCATCCAATCTCGATTCTTCGACTTGGATGTTGATCAACCTTCAACCGAGACTTGTTGTGCAAGCCACCATGAAAATGAGTGGCTAAGTTCTTCATTTTGTCAAGGTTAGATGTAGATGATCATTAGCTTTGTGTGTAAATGGGATGATCTTCATTTGTAAACTCTTTAATGATGAATATATGGTGAAAACTTTGTTTTATTGAAAACTCTTTGTGTTGGTTTATGATCGAGAGATGTTTACCAACTCTTTACCTAGGTTTTCATCCAATCTTGTTTGTTAGCTAGAGATAGTAATGAATGATTTTGTTCACCATAAGGTTGAACCAAAAAGTTGTCATTTTGATAGATTGTGTTAGAGATAAACAATGGATCAAAATGGGAAAACCCACAATGTGTGTTAGAGATAAACACATTGGGAGGACTTTGTGAAATAGTTTGTCATCTAAAGGAGTTTATAAGTTTTGTTGATCGAACATATACATGCAAAGTGATCGTCGAACCCTAACTTTGACAATATTTCTCAAATAGAAAAACCAAAACTTTTACCGCATTTTATTACACTTTTATGCAAGATACTGTGACTAAAACCAAAACCCCCTTGTTACTACGAGTTAAGAATTGAAACAACTGTCGAACGGCGGCGATATCTCACAATCCCTGTGGAGATGATAACAAAAACCCGACACTTAAAACTACACTCAACAACCAACAGGATTCTGTAAATGTCAACATTCAGAACATGCTGACCCAGCTTCTCTAGAGGATGCCTCCACCTCTAAACCCTTAGGCACTTAGGATTTTTTGTGTTCTTTCTGATTTGCTTGTTGCTCTTATCTACTCTGTTTGTTGTTTTCTTCTTCTATGTTTGCTTTCTGCATTTCTGGCTTCTGTAAATTGCTATCCATTAATATCAATCTTTTGCTCATATGTTTTTTTTGCTAAGTCTTTTTGATTCTGACAAAAAGGGGGAGAACTAAAAACAGCTCTGATGAAAACATATCTAATTCCTTTCAAACTCTGCAAACATTATGACTTAAAGATATGCAGGAAAGTAACTAGAAACACCAAACCATGGAAGGTCCGGTAAGAACTTCTGAACTCGCAGATCTAACTCAGGGGGAGCTCACTACAAATCTGATCTAAGACTCTTTTGTGAAAATGTTTCATCTCTAAATTAAATTGTTTTGTCATCATCAAAAACGGGGAGATTGTAAGAACAAAATTGGTTCTACAATAGATTTCTAAGATTTTGATGATAACAAAGGATGAAACCAAAAATGGCACTCTAACGAGATTTTTTCTTAGTATGCAGGACTCTGAACATTCATGCAGGACTCTGAACAGTAACGAAGGATTCTGATCTCTTATCAGATACAAACGCTTGTCAGATACGAAGTGTTAGAGGATCAGACGCCGGTAAGGAAGAAGTACGTCCAACAAGTTTTGATTCTAATCAAAGAAAGACAGCAAAAAGAACTAGAAGCTCCAACAAACTACTGGTCTTAGACTCTGATGATCAAGAAGACTAGTACTCTGAGAAGCTCTGATGAAGTCAGACGTGATCACCCTCTGAAGAATAACTCTGATACATCAAGACTCTGATGAAGATTCTCAAAGTCCAGAAAGCGTAACGGAAATAATTCTCACTATGGAAAGGAAGTATTTTAAGAAAGAAGTTAATCAGGGAGACAAAATGGTTATAGCAAGAAAGACAAAAGTAATGACATTAAATACTCATCAAGACCAAGATTCTGTCATCACTCTAACGGTCCTTCTCAACTACTATATAAAAGACAGTTTACCTCACTGAGAGACACACCTGCAACGCACAGAAAATTCGTGCATATTCTCTCTCATTTTTTTTCACGAGTTGCTGCTCTTATGTGAAAAACTCTTATTCTAATACTTTGCTGTAATACTTGCTTACTCTTAGAAGCACCTTACACTACAAATCTTTTGCTTAAATCATTTTTGTTCCTCAAGTGACTCTACGCAGTCTGTATACTTGAGAGGGCTAAGAGATTATTCTCTTATACGATTTGTTGTGTAATCTTTCAAGATTAGTGGATTAAGTCCTTTGTGAAGGAGAAATCACCTTGGCCGGGTGGACTGGAGTAACTTTGCTTTCTAAGCGAACCAGTATAAAATTTTGTGTGTTCTTATTCTTTTAAAAAGCTTTTATTTTTAAAAACAATTCAAACCCCCCTTTCTTGTTTTTCTCACCTTCAAGAATGACTTAAACAAAATCAAAGCAAAAGAAATACTAACTTCTAATCAACTAACAACTAACATTTAATTTCAAGTCATTTACTTTTATGCACTTTAATTTTTAAGCTTTTATTTATTTTCCATTATTAATACCATTCAACTTGTTTACTTTAAATGCCATTTTCACTTTGCTCACTTGGATCATATTTTATGATATTTTATGTTTGTATATACTGTTTGTTTGTGTGGTCTTTTGACCTTAATGTACATAATAAGAACAAAAACCCTAAAAAAAATCTTGTGTGGACTGTTGGTTTGATCTGAGACTATCGGACTTAGAACTTAGGCAAAATTCCCTATGCAAAGGACTTGGCCAATGCCAACTTTCATGAAACCAAGTGCTTGTGAAGTGAACATTCATCTGATACAATATTGAAGATCCATTTGAGTTCATCTACAACATGATCATATGGAAGCTATTATTTTGAACCTATGTCTTATACCATCCTTGAAGTCATCTGATACATGGGAAATTTTGAAGAAGATCATGGAGTTGCTAAGCTTGGATGTGGCTATCTCTATTTGATGCCTTGCTCTTCATCTTCCTATTTGTGTATTGATATTGCTTGATTCTAAAGACCAGGGGAAATTTGGGTTTCTATATGACATTCTTGTCTATTGGATTGCAACCCATTGGTCAGATATTTTCAACTCTCAACTTTTAAATTTTTGCTTAGGATTAGTATCTTCATCTCCTCCACACTTATTTAATTTCAAAATCTCCCCCTCCTTTTAAAATCTTCTTTGCTTGTGTTTTCTAAACCTAGACCATTTTGCACATTAGAAACTTTGGTCTTATGCTATTGCATTTTCAAACTTATTTTCTTCATCAAACTTATAAATAAACTTAACTATACTTGACTTAAAATTTCAAAAGCCAAAAAGAACTAACTTCCATTCAAACCATTTTAGGCCTTTTGTGCCTTTGTTAAACTTAAGGTTTTTAAAAAAGCAATGCACTCACTTTGAAATTGATACCACAAACTACGAGGTTTTGATCCCTCATTTTCAAGTTGGTACGTAGGCACAAGTCCGAAGGTCTTGTCAAACACAAAAATATAATTAATGAAATCTTTTCTCATCCCCCCATTCTATTTATTGAAAACATCATTTGTACAAAAACACATATGCATACAAAAAAAGGCTCCCTAGGAGTACCTATGACACTTTGGGTGCTAACACCTTCCCTTTGTGTAACCAACCCCCTTACCTATAATCTCTGGCATTTTATTAGTTTTGATTTGAAAGCATCTTATCTTTTGGGTTTTGTTCGTACTTTTCCTTTTTCCCTTGGAAATAATAAAAGCGTGGTGACGACTCTGGTTTTATTGACGTCTAGCTTATCCATAGCTTGATGGTCATGAATTTACCGCTATAGAAATTAAGTGGTGACTCTGCTGGGGAGTAGTCTCCAGTGGGTCTAGCCTACTTTTTTTATGTGTATATAATTGTATATTTGATGTATGTATATTTGTTTGTATGATATAATCTGCCTGTTGTGCTTGGTGATCTCTGAGTGGTGAGATAAGTTCTAACCCAAACTTGAGTGCAATTAAGATAGGAGGATGGTATAGTCATGTTCGACTTGTGTGGAGTAGTCCTTAACAAGTTGGCTTGATACCCATATACTATGTGGAGACCCTTTTGCAGTTATGAATGTCACACAAGTTATTTGTGGTTAGGCATTACTATCTCTGATTTGGGGTCCGAGAAGCTGAGGACCGTAGAACATTTAACCCATCTTGGCCTATTTAGGACGTAGTGCGGAGACTGTTCAAGTGTAGACTTGATAACAGTTGTTACGCGATACTACACTCAGACAAGTTTCTCTTGAGAATATTATGGGTTGATGAGTCAGTCATCCTAACCTGTAATATCCGATAGATGAAATTAAGACTCTGGGAACTTTTTAGAACTTGATCTACAGGTTTTTATCCTTAGTTCCCTCCTTTGGGATGGTTCTTACCCAGACTCCATGCTCGTGACTCACAACAAACCCTTGATACTTGGTTGATCCAATCAAGTCTTGTCAATATCAATAGAACTTGGGTGTTGATAAGGTGAAAACCATAATCCACCAAAATGGATGATTGATATTGACAATGACTCGATTCACCCCTTGACCTTTATTTGTTTGCCTTGTGTGTGATCCCTTATTTGTGATTGTTGCATTCATGCATTCATGCGCATCATAACATTCATCACACGAAACTTTCAAGGAACTGAGGTCTTATTTGCAAATATTTTTAGACCATGGATTATGGACGAAGGAACACTAAGAAGTACAGTTTCAGATGTCCCGAGTTGAAAGATCTAAGGAAGCTATCATCCTTTGTATTAGATCCGTTAGACTTCAAGCAACGTCATGGTAAACTTCTATCTATCTTATCTGCTGATGTGGTTGAAGGACTCTTGAGTGTGTTGGTTCAGTTCTATGACCCTCTCTACCGTTGCTTCATTTTTCCGGATTATCAGCTTGTGCCTACGTTGGAGGAGTATGCCCATCTCTTGGGAATACCTGTTTCTAACAAAGTGCCCTTTAGTGGATTGGAGGAGATTCCCAGATCTCATATTATAGCTGAAGCTCTTCACTTGAAGAAATCTGAGATTGAGGCTCATTGGGTGAAGAAAGGAGGATTGTTTGGGTTGACTACTGAATTCCTCATCAAGCAAGCTACTGCCTTTGCTCAAGCCGGTAGTGTGGATGCTTTCGAAGCCATATTTGTCTTGCTCATCTATGGTTTGGCTTTATTCCCTAACATTGACGGTTTTGTTGATGTTAACGCCATTATAATTTTTTTGATTGGGAATCCTACTTTGTTAGGAGATATGTACTTCTCTTTGCATCTAAGGAATTCTAAAGGCGGTGGAACAATCGTATCTTGTGTTCCTCTTCTGTACACATGGTTTATTTCGCACTTTCCTCAGATGCCTGCTTTTGTGGAGAACAAACAATGTCTATGATGGTCTCAGAGACTTATGTCTCTCACTAATGATGATATAGTTTGGTATGATCCTTCATTAAGCAGTTTGGAGATTATTGATTGTTGTGGTGAATTCTCTAATGTGTCTCTCATTGGTACACAAGGAGGAATTAACTACAACCCTGCTTTGGCTCGTCGTCAACTTGGGTTCCCCTTGAGAGACAAACCTAATAACACTTTGTTAGAAGGTCTTTTCTATCAAGAGGGTAAAGATCCCCAACATTCGAAGCAGAAGATTGTGCATGCTTGGCATAATGTGCATAGGAAATGAAGATCTGAGCTTGGTCCATGCAATTGTGTAGCTTTGGAAGCTTACACTCTTTGGGTGAAGAAGAGAGCTTTGGAATTGAAGATGCCTTATGCATATGAAAGACTTGTGTCTATGGTTATGGTTGAGCCATTAACTCTGCCTAATCATGACGTAGAAGAGTTGGAAGATGCGCTCACCAGGATGAAGCAAGAGAAGGATATATGGGAAGAGCGTTTCCATGGTTTGAGCAGAAAGCATGAGGAATTACAGCTTGAGTCTAAGGACAAAGATGCACTTAATGAGCTTCTTGAAGACTGAGTAATGAAGAGACAGAGAGAACCAGAGGTTTCATCTTTCTCTAGTACGCCTCAACCTTCCGTTGCTTGGAAGAAGATTATTGATAAGCTTGTCCTCAAGAAGACTCAGATGAAGACTTCTTTTGAGATAGAGATCCGACGCTCAGAGCCAGTCTTCTCCAACGCCTGCAACTCCTCCTCCTCAGAGGACTGTTATTTCAGAGGTGTCTACCTCTACCATTCCTGCTACTGCCGCTCATTTTGCACCTAACATGCATGCCGAGTTCCCGTGGGGAATGCCGCCTAATTTTGTGCCTGAAGGCTTCACGCCTACTTTTTCTTCCATGCCGGCATCTAGCCCGATCATGTCTATGTCGCCACCAGTTGTGCATACTCTACCCCGTGTTGAAGATACCATCTATCATTCTGAGCCGTCTGAGGGCCCTGATGTGTATGAGAGCATGGACGAAATGAAAGACCAATTCCATGAGCTGCGAAAGGAGTTGAAGACTTTGAGGGGTAAAGATCTGTTTGGAAAGAGTGCTGCAGAACTTTGTTTGGTTCCAAATGTGAAGATCCCGGTGAAGTTCAAAGTGCCTGACTTTGAAAAGTACAAGGGAAATACCTGTCCACTCAATCATCTTGTGATGTACGCCAGAAAGATGTCTACTCAAACTGATAATGATCAGTTATTGATCCATTATTTTCAAGACAGTCTAACTGGTGCCGCTCTGAGGTGGTACATGGGATTGGATAGTACGAGCATCCGCATGTTCAATGATTTGGGTGAAGCATTCATGAAGCAGTACAAATATAACGTGGATATGGCGCCAGATGGAGACCAGTTGAGGTCATTGTCACAAAAGGAAAAGGAGATATTCAAGGAGTATGCTCAAAGATGGAGAGAGCTCGCGGCTCAGATTACCCTTCCTTTGGAAGAAAAGGAGATGACTAAGATTTTTCTCAAGACCCTGAGCTCATTTTACTATGAGCGGATGATTGCCAATGCCCCAAGTGATTTTACCGAGATGGTAAACATGGGGATGAGGCTTGAAGAAGGTGTCTGAGAGGGACGATTATCTAAGGAGGAAGCATCGTCCAACAAGAGGTATCATAACAATTTTGGTAAGAAGAAGGAGAGTGAAGATAATGCAGTGTCTGTTGGGAGGCAAATGAGGCCTCATGTAAGAAGAAATCAGCCACCCCATCAACATCATCATCAAGTATCGTCTATCATTCCGGTATTTTCAAACAATCAGTCAACACCAATTCAACAACAACCACTGCAACGAACAAACACCTACACCAACGACAATACCAACAATCATCAATAACCAAACTTTGAGAGGAAGAAGGTCTTTTTTGACCCAATTCCTATGACATACGCAGAATTGTACCCATCTTTTGTTCTCAAGAACCTATTGCAACCAAGGAACCCACCTCAAATCCCTGAACCACATCCATGGTGGTACAAAACTGGAACTCCGATGTGCCTTTCACCAAGGAGCTCCCGGTCATGATATTGATAATTGCTACCCCATGAAGTATGAAGTCCAAAAGCTGGTTAAAAGTGGAATGGTGTCCTTTGATGACCGTGCGCCGAATGTCAAAGCTAACCCACTACCTGCCCATGGGAATTCATCTGTTAATATGGTGGATGGTTGTCCTAGGAAATTCAAAATATATGATGTACGCTTCATGCGAAGGTCCTTGGTGAGGATGCATAAGGATATCTACTTGGCTAGTGATTGCGAGCATGATCATGATGGTTGTGCAATTTGCAGTGTCAAACCTAGAGGCTATGTTATTGTGAAGAGAGACATCTAGCGGTTGATGGATGAAGGCATGATTCAAATCTTCCAATCCTGTCACTTAGGTGACAATGTGAATTTTATAGTCCCTGTGTTTAAGACTCCCGAGAGGTTAGTAATTCAGTACGACAGCAGCAACAGTAACATCGTCGGTAACAAATCGGTATCGCCATTGGTTATACGGTTAGCGGGCCCCGTCCCGTATGCATCCAATAAGGCTGTCCCATATCAGTACAATGCTACCATGCTAGAGAATGGTCAAGAGGTTCCTTTGCCTACGACTAGTTCTGTTGTGAGCATAGCTGATGTTACTAAGGTGAATCGTAGTGGTCGTGTTTTTGGGTCGGTGTTCCCAAAAAATGTGGAAGATGTATCTGTTAGCAAGAAGGTTGATGTACCAGTGGTAGATTCTATTAGTGTTCCAAAGTGTCAGTCTGGTGAATCCAGCGGTTTGAAGCCTAACTTCAACGATGAGGTGCTCAAATTGATAAAGAGGAGCGAGTTTAATATGGTGGAGCAGCTGCTCCAAACCCCCTCCAACATTTCAGTGTTGTCTCTGCTAATGAACTCAAAAGCGCACAGAAAAGCACTACAGAAAGTTCTAGAGAAAGCTTATGTGGAACATGATGTTACGGTGGATCAGTTTGATCATATTGAGCTAACATCACTTTCTGCAACAATCTCAATTTTTGTGATGAAGAATTCCCCTAGGAGGGTAGAAATCATAACTTGGCTCTGAATATCTCAATGAATTGTAAAGAGGACGCCCTGTCGAATGTTTTGGTTGACATCGGTTTTTCATTGAATGTACTTCCGAAGTAAACTCTGTCGAGGCTATCATACCAAGGATCTCCAATGAGATATAATGGCGTAATCGTCAAAGCATTTGACGGTTCTCGTAAAACTGTGATTGGTGAAGTGGACCTTCCAGTGAAGATAGGTTCGAGTGACTTCCAAATTACTTTCCAAGTAATGGATATCCACCCGGCCTATAGCTGTTTATTGGGAATGCCATGGATTCATGAGGCAGGAGCTGTTACTTCGACGTTGCATCAGAAATTGAAGTTTGTAAAGAATGGTAAGTTGGTCATCATTGGCGGGGAGAAGGATTTGTTGGTAAGCCACCTGTCATCTTTCTCTTACATAAAAGCTAAGGATGAGATTGGAACTCCGTTCCAAGCCTTGTCTATTGCTGAGGAAAAGAGAGTTAGGGAACCCATGTCCTCATTTAAAGATGCACAGAAAATTGTTGAGAATGGTCAGTCTGATCAGTGGGGACAGATGGTGGAGGTCTCCGACAACAAGAGTAGAGCCAGTTTGGGATTCCAGCAAGGTTCATCAGTGATTAAAACTGAAGATGCGCAACCCAGTTTCCGTAGCTGAGGGTTCATTCATGGTAATGAACAACACTTACCTGCAATGATAGAGGGTGATGAAGATGAAGACTGCACCAATTTTGTGACGCATGGAAAAGCTTGCGACAATTGGACTGCTGTTGATATTCCTGTTATTGTGCATCGATCTAAGTAATTGTTTTTATTTGTTTTTGAAAATCCTTGTCCCATGCCTAAGGGAGAAGTGAACATTGTTCGGGCATTTTCAAATTCTGATCATCAATAAATTATAATTCTATTCATCCACATCTATGATGTTTTATTTTTGCTTTTTTGCTTTATTCTGAAAATGGTAATCACAAAAAACATGAATAAATAATATAATTGTCCATCTGCATAATATTTGGTCACAATTCACTTCTCTAAAATCATTATATCAAATCATTATGCAGGTTGGTTTCTAACCCCATTGAATACAATGATCCTTCTCCTTCTCCAAATTTTGATTTCCCTGGGTTTAAGGCTGAGGAGGAAAGTGATGAAGAGGTATCTGATGAATTGTCTCATCTTCTTGAGCATGAAGAAAAATCCATTCAGTCGTTCGAAAAGCAGATTGAGTTAGTCAACTTGGGTTCGGAGGACGATGTGAAGGAAGTCAAGATTGGGTCTCGACTATGTCCAAAAGTTAAGAAGGGGTTGATTGATCTTCTCCGAGAGTATTCATATGTGTTTGCTTGGTCCAATCAAGACATGCCAGGTTTGGATTCCGAGATTGTGGAGCATAGATTTCCAATGAAGCCAGAATGTCCGCCAGTCAAGCAGAAGTTGAGAAGAACTCATCCTGATATGGTAGTGAATATCAAAGAAGTGCAAAAGCAGATTGATGTCGATTTCGTTGGGACTGCTGAGTATCCGCAATGGGTCGCCAATATTGTGCCTGCTCCTATAAAGGATGGAAAAGTCCGTATGTGCATTGATTATAGAGATTTGAATAAAGCCAGTCCGAAAGATGATTTCCCTCTGCCACACATTGATATGTTGGTAGACAATACAACTAAATTCAAAGTCTTTTCATTTATGGACGAATTTTCCGGATATAATCAGATCAAAATGGAACCCCAAGATATGGAGAAGACCACATTCATTACGCCTTGGGGAAAATTCTGTTATAGAGTGATGCCTTTCGGTTTGAAGAATACTGGTGCAACTTACCAAAGAGGAATGACTACTCTTTTTCATGATATGATGCATAAAGAGATTGAAGTCTATGTCGATAACATGATTGCTAAATCTATTGATGAAGAGGAACATATTGAGAATTTGTTAAAGTTATTCCAGCGTTTGAGGAAGTATAAACTCCGCTTGAATCCCAATAAGTTTACTTTTGGTGTTCGTTCTGGTAGGTTGTTGGGCTTTATCGTCAGTGAGAAAGGTATAGAAGTTGATCCTGCCAAGGTCAAAGGAATACAAGAGATGCCGACGCCCAAAATTGAGAAGCAAGTCAGAGGTTTTCTCGGTCGCTTGAATTATATCTCAAGATTTATTTCACACATGACTACCACATGTGCGCCTATATTCAAGCTTCTTCGGAAAGATCAGTCTTGTGATTAGACCGAAGACTTACAGAAAGCTTTCGATAGTATCAAAGAATATCTGCTTGAGCCTCCGATTCTGTCTCCGCCTATTGAAGGAAGACCATTGATCATGTATTTGATTGTGCTTGAAGATAGTATGGGTTGTGTTCTTGGTCAGCAAGATGAGTCTGGAAAGAAAGAATATGCTATTTACTACCTCAGTAAGAAGTTCACCGATTGTGAGACTCGGTATTCTATGCTTAAGAAAACTTGTTGTGCATTGTCTTGGGCTGGTAAGCGTCTGCGTCAATATATGTTGAATCATACCACTTGGTTGATATCCGAAATGGATCTAATCAAGTATATTTTTGAGAAGCCTACTTTAACTGGAAGGATTGCCCGTTGGCAGATGTTGTTATCAGAGTATGATATCGAATACCGATCTTAGAAAGCTATCAAAGGTAGTGTCTTGGCTGACCATTTGGCTCACCAAACGATTGAAGATTATCAGTCAGTGTAGTATGATTTTCCTGATGAAGAGATCTTGTACCTGAAAATGAAAGATTGTGATGAACTATTGCTTGAAGAAGGGCCAGAACCTGGTTCCCGTTGGGGCATGGTATTTGATGGAGCTGTTAATCAATATGGTAATGGCATTGGGGCAGTGATTATCACTCCTCAAGGCACTCATTTTCCATTTACAGCTAGATTGACTTTCATGTGCACAAACAATATGGCTGAGTATGAAGCTTGCATTATGGGGCTTGAAGAGGCCATTGATCTCAGAATCAAGTATTTGGACGTCTATGGAGATTCAGCATTGGTTGTGAGTCAAATCAAAGGTGAATGGGAGACGAATCGACCCGATTTGGTACCATATAGATATTATGCAAGGAGGATTTCAACTTTCTTTACAAAGGTTGAGTTTCATCATATCCCTCAAGATGAAAATCGGATGGCAGATGCTCTCGCAACGTTGGCTTCAATGATTATAGTGAAATATTGGAATGAAGTGCCCAATTTGACTATGATGCGTCTTGATAGGCCAACTCATGTGTTTGCTGTTGAAGAGATCAAAGATGAAAAGCGGTGGTATTATGATATCAAATGTTTCCTCCAAAGTCAGATCTACCCATCTGGGGTATCTTTGAAAGGTAAGAAGACTTTGAGAAGATTATCCAGCAACTTCTACCTGAATGGTGATGTATTGTATAGGAGAAACTTCGATATGATTATGCTCAGATGCGTGGATAGACACGAAGCAGACTTATTGATGGATGAAGTCCATGAAGGCTCCTTTGGTACTCATTCCAATGGACATGCAATGGTAAAGAAGACGTTGCGAGCAGGTTACTATTGGCTGACAATGGAATCTGACTGTTGCAAGTTTGTGAAGAAATGCCACAAGTGTAAAATTTATGCGGATAAGATTCATGTTCCTCTGACACTGTTGAACGTTATTTCCTCCCCATGGCCCTTCTCCATGTGGGGAATCAATATGATTGGCATGATTGAGCCCAAAGCTTCGAACCGACATCGTTTCATTCAAGTGGCTATTGACTACTTCACAAAATGGGTTGAAGCGGCATCATATGCAAATGTAACCAAGCAAGTTATTGTAAGGTTTATCAAGAATCAGATTATATGCCGATATGGTGTGCCAAGTAAGATCATTACTAATAATGGATCTAACTTGAATAACAATATGGTGGAAGCTCTTTGCAAAGACTTCAAGATTGCACACCATAATTCTTCTCCCTACAGACTTAAGATGAATGGGGCTGTTGAAGCTGCAAACAAGAACATCAAGAAGATCATCCAGAAGATGGTTATAACGTATAAGGATTGTCATGAGATGCTCCCATTTGCTTTGCACAGGTATTATACATCCATCCGCACTTCAACAGGGGCAACCCATTTCTCTCTTGTTTATGGCATGGAAGTTGTGCTCCCCGTGGAGGTTGAGATCCCATCATTGCATGTCTTGATGGAAGCTAAGTTGATTGAAGCTGAATGGTGTCAGACCAGGTATGACCAGCTGAATTTGATTGAAGAGAAGAGGTTGGCTGCCATGTGTCATGGTCAGTTATACCAGCAGAGGATGAAGAAAGCTTTTGACAAGAAGGTCAGACCTCGTGTGTTTAGAGAAGGTGACCTTGTGCTCAAGAGGATCTTATCTTTCAAACCAGATTCTAGGGGCAAATGGACTCCTAATTATGAAGGCCCATATGTTGTTAAGAGAGCCTTTTCAGGCGGCGCTTTGATTCTTACAACTATGGATGGTGAAGACTTCACTCGGTCCCGTGAAAACATATGCATTCAAGAAATACTTCACCTAAAAAGAAAAGAACAACTCGCTAAGTTGAAAACCCGAAAGGGCGGCCTAGGAAAAAAAGAGCGTCTCGGTGGATTGAAAACCTGAAAGGGCAATCCAGGCAAAAATTAGAGACATAAAACAGAAAAAGAATTATCCCGATAAATTGAGGACCCCGCCTTGGGGAAATTTATGCAAAAATTAGGGATTATGGCAAGTAATTGCATCCTGGTGATCTTCAGTTTTGAAGACTTTCTTGAGCACATTGTCGGATTCTGATCCCCGGTAGCGGCCAAGAACACAGTGGATATCAAGAGTTGATAGAAGGATTAATGATCATTTTATTCAATGTAGCCCTTTTCCATGTAAATTACCATTTTCAACTTTTGTAAAGATCTATGGAGTCTTGTCATTTACAAACTATCATTCTATTAAATAAAGTTGAGCTTTTATGCAATTGTTTCTACTCTTATTTAATTCAGCCAAATAGATTTAAATTTTTATTATGATCATTTTTGAAATTAAATTTTTAATCAAAATCATATTTTATTAAACATATAAAAGCATTAATTTTAAAGCAATCAGTTTCACTTAAAAAGAATATCAACAGTGGTTCGAAAGCGGTAAGTCCAAAGTGTGGAGCGTTATTGGTTCTCCCCAAGCAGTAGGTGTGATTCCTCTTTCGTCCTCGGCAGCATCTTTAGTACCCGATGTGTGTTGATTTCCCCAACCTAACAGTTCGCTGTTATCCCCAGCTGAGATTGTGTTTCTTCCCCAGCTGAGTATAAGCATTTCATTACAGCAGTTTGCATGATTCCGACAAATCTTTGGTTCCCCACCAGTCGCCATCAGATTCTCTCCCCAGTCAGAGTTTCCTCTTGGTTTCTGAGCAGCTATTTGTGTTTATTCCCCTACAGGGTTGTCTCCCATTTGATATGTTGTTGACCTAAAATTCCCCACAACATTGGTAGCAGTTTCCTCAGCAGATCTCCTCCCTTCCTCCCCAGCTAGGGTTGGGCCTTTGAGATGTTGATCTCTTTTCTCCAGCAGTTGTTTCCCTCTTTAGTGGAAGGGCCGAGAATTGTATCGATGATTCAAACCAACGATATTTTGTATCCTTTGTGATCGTTTTGTCAGCATAATCATTATATATACACATATACATATACATACACACTCATATAACTTCATTATTGCATCATTACACTTTGCGATTCATTCTTGTGATTCTTATTCTCTGTTATGGTGGTACTTTATCCCCATCCAGGTTTGGTGTGTCTGTCCTCCTTCAATTGTAGAGTGTTAGTCCCTTAAGCAGAAAAACTTTAACGTTTCTCCTTTCCCCACTGAGTTGTTTCCTCGTGGATGATTATTATTTCAGCTTCCTCCCTAGTTGATTATCTGGATGGAACCACTCCCATTGAGTTATATCCTCATTGGGTTGAGTCTTGATTGACCTTTTATTTCTAGATCTTACCTAGATAGATACTTTTGGTCCCCTAAGAGCCTATTACCCAGTAACTGGTAGTATTCTTCTTATTTTGCAGTTTGTTACTTCTTTCCCAATACCCGGAAAAAGTAACCCCTTTTCTCCCCAGCGGATTCATTTTCACGTCTCCTCAGGAAGTATATCCTTGATATGTTCATCCTAACCGATGACGGATATTTTCTTCCCCTGCTTTGAGTCTATCCTTGATATGTTCACTTTAACCGGTGATGAATATTCTCTCTTTGGTATTCTACCCAGTAAAAAGGTAGTTGTAATCTCTATTTCTTCCCCTCGGAGTCTATCCTTGATATGTTCATCCTAACCGGTGACAAATATTCTCTTTTTGGTATTCTATCCAGCATTCGATAGATGTAATTCCTGCTTTTTGTTCAGGTGGTTTATCCTTGATATGTTCATCTTAACCGATGACGAGTATCCTCCTTAACATCCCCAGGAAAGTCTATCCTTGATATGTTCATCTTAACCGATGACAGATTTTCTTTCCTTTGAGTCTATCCTTGATATGTTCACCCTAACCGGTGACATATATTCTCTCCTTTTGGTCTTCTTCCCAGTAACCGGTAGTTATAAATCCTATTTTCGGCTTTTCCCCAACAAGTATATTCTTACCCAGTAACCAATAATGAATACACCTCCTGGTTTCCCTCAGCGAGTCATCCTTGATATGTTTACCCTAACCGGTAACAAATGTCCTCCCTGTTAGATTTTATTATCTCCGTACCCAGTAACCGGTAGTGGATAATATATTTCTGCTCCTCCTGTGTTGAAGATATTTTCTTCCCCAGTCAAGTTGAGTGCGTATTTCCTTAGTGAAATCGTGTTCCTGCATGGTTCGTGTAAGACCCCAATTTTGACCCTAAGATCCCTCATGCAATCTCATCATATGCATTAGCATTGGGATCATACCTTGGCATCCTGCTTACCCCTCTTTCATTGGGTTTGTTTTGGGAGATATCACCAATCACCATGAGATTGTATCATACTTGTACATTATCATTTTACTAACCAAAATATAAAAAACATGTCTTTGTATTTGCCTAACTCTTTTGTAGGTAGGGCATGGTCCCCATTGGTCTATCAAGTTCATATCTAGGGTTTAAGACCCTCATTGTTAAGAACACGACCAAGGGTTGATCCACAATATTTCAAAAGCATCATATACGAGTCCCATTGATCTCTAAATGTTATTTTGATCAAGTTTTCTTCAAGAGTTTGGAGTTGGTTTGCCTTGGAAACCCTAGTTTGTCTAGGTATCTTGGGTAACTTCTTCAACAAGCTTCCTAATTAATTGATCAAATTCCTCAAGGGACACTTCAAAATTCATCATCTTATGCATATATGATCTACCATGAGCCTAAAAAGTCAATAGAATTGCAAGTTAGCAAGTTGGTTGATGGTGGTTGACCAGATGAATTCATCTTATCAAAACTGGGTCTCCCTAGACCCTATTTCCTACAATTTTCACCATATGAAAATGATATAAAAATAAATGTTACTCTATATTACATTACAAACAACTTTCATGTTTAAGTCTAGAGCTAATTTTGCTTGAAAAGTCATTTTCTATGTTGAAACATTATAGGTCATTTTGTATAAACCCTAATTTGAAAGTCAACTTCCCAAGGCCATAACTTGCTCAATTTTTATGAGATTAAAGATTTACAAGATGCACAATCAAATTTAAGATGTCTAATTCAACTTTTATGTTTGGAGTGAAATCTAAATCAACTTTTATGAACATGTGTTATGAGGATACATTATAGGTCATTTTGGACCAATACCATGAACAAGTGATTTTCCTCAACTTCAAAAATGCATAACTTTCCCATTCTAAATAAAAATTATGTCAAATTGGTGACTATTTTGAAGTTCTTTGAAAGAGCTACAACTTTTATGAAGACACTTTTCGCATTTGGAGCTCACATAAAAGGTTTAGTAAGGTGGAACATTGAGGTATATGACTTGACACTTAGAAAAAATTTCAACATGTTGAAATTTCCAAACTTCCACCTGAAAATTCACCTTGATCCAAGTTCCAAATGGAAAACTGTTCAACATAAGAGTTGTCACTACTGATCTAAGCTTTCCAAAGAGTCCTAATTCTTTCATTTTGGACCAAGTTTGCTAGGGTTGCACATGGATTTAACAGGGCTGCATCATTGGTTGAAATCAAAGTTCAAATGATCACATAACATTGCCTTGACATTCAAGCTTCATTCCAACATCATTTCAGTTGCATTTGGACCTAATTGAATTGCTTCATGGGCCTGTACACGCCCACGCAAGCTTGTGCATGACATTGCCAAATTTGGAAGAAAATTCAAATATGCAAATAACACTTCCAATTGCTATCCTTGCGCGCCAGCTTTACCCCCTTTCTTCAAACCCTCACAATTCAAAGGAAAACCTGATAATTTTCACTTGAAAATTGAGTTTGAATCTCACTGTTTGGAGATTCAAAAACTCCAGGATCCAAAGCTTATTTCCATTCCTAATCCACTTCTGCAAGTCATTGGAGCAAGATCAAACAAGAATTGAAGCAAGGAAGAGAAAGTTCCGCACAACATTGAAGGTATTTTCGAGATTTTTTCTTCTCTTCAATTCTCACTCAATTTTCATCAGTTCTCTTGGATCTTTGGTTGTCTGAAGTCCTACCAATATAGGCAAGAAGATTGAGTTGCTTTGAGGTCAAATCGAAGCAACTCAGTTGACACACCTCAAACTTTAACTCCTCATATCTTTCTATATATTTGGAGTTAGTTAAAATTAAGGTCAGATTCGTGCTCTACACCATTTTTCCTTTCAGATCATGTCCTCCTCTTTCATTTTTGTGATGGTGATGATTGAACCAGTCGCGCGAGGTTCGCCTGAGAAGGTGATCGACCATTTGCTCCGGCGATGTGTTGGACATGTTCGGAGCCACATGGTCAGTTCAAAATGATTTAATCTCACGCATTGGTTCTGATTACCATCCCTGCAGCGCATTGACTAATGTCCATTGTGGAACACGCACTGAGGACCACTTGATCTGCCACCTCAATTAATAAGGGAGATCAAGTGGTCCACGTTTTTTTTGTATTTTCTGATTTTAATTTTATTCCTTTGATTTTCATTAATTCATATTAATTTTAATATTGATCCAAAAAATATGAGAGTTTCACCAAAAAAATTTAAATAAAATCCCCTTTTCATATTTTGAATTAAAATTATTTTTTGGATCATTATTAATATTTTTCGGGATTTAATTGAATTTGTGAATACTTTTAATGTTTAAAAATACTTTTAAGTCTTTAAAAATTCTGAAATTTTTTCTCCAAGGTCCTTTGACCTTGTTTGACCAATGATAAATCTCATGGCCATTTCTTTGGTGTTTTGATGAGGTTTTAGGAATTTGAAAGACCATATTTAATTTAATGCATTATTTTTAGTATTTTTAAACTGAATAAATGCCAAATAATTGTGTTGAGCCATTTTGATTGATTGTGTAAGTTTGACTTGTGTTGTTAGGCCTTGGTCAAGGTTGATTTGACTTTGTTAGGTTAAGATCATTGGATTTAGGGGATTGATGGAATGTACATTCCATCTCCCAAAATGAATAAATGATCTTAATTTGGTAAAAGTCCTCCTTTGTCCAATTTGAGTTTTGATCCATTCCCCTCCCTCTTCATCTCATTCCCCTTCTTTATGCATTCATGTCATGGACCTATGATATCTCCATATCCTAAGGCTAGTTGATTGTAAAATCAACATAAGTATGGATGAGATTAGGCCACCTCTTTTGCATATTCTTTTTGTGTTTGGTATGTTTCATGTGCATAGTCTATTATACTATGTCTCTAATATGCATTAACACCAAAATTCTATTGCCCAACCTCAAAAAGTTGTGACTTCTACATGAGTCCAATTACGATTGCTTAACATAGCGATAAAATTTTGATACAAAAGGCATAACATTCTAGTTAGTGAGATTGTAAGTCTCCCCTATTTCATGGTATTGTATGGAAACTTGGCCTTTTTTCCTTCCTTTGGAAGATGTCTTGGTTCAAGGATCCATGCTTGTGAATAGTGGGTTGAGTATTCTCCAAAGAATGACTTAAAAGAAAAAAAAGCAAAAGCAATACTAACTTCTAACTCATTAACAACTAACATTTAATTTCAAGTCATTTACTTTAATGCACTTTATTTTTAAGTCTTATTCATTTGGCATTATTCATACCATTCTAATTGTTTATGTTAATGTCATTTTCACTTTGTCCATTTGGACCATATTTTGTGATATATTGTGATTGTTTATATTGTGTTTGTTTGTGTGGTCTTTGACCATTAATGTACATAATAAGAACAAAAAACCTACAAAATATCTTGTGTGGGCTGTTGGTTTGATCTGAGGCAATTAGACTTAGAATTTAGGCAACACTCCTTATGCAAAGGACTTGGACAATGCCAACATTTATGAAACCAAGTGCTTGCAATTTGAAACTTCATTTGATACATCATTGAAGATCCATTTGAGTTCATCTGCAACATGATCATTTTGAAGATGTTATTTTGAACCTGTGATTTGTGGAATTCATCTTCTACATGGGCAAATTTGAAGAAGATCATGGAGTTGTTAAGCTTGTATGTGGCTATCTTTATTTGATGTATTGCTCTTCAAGTTGATATATTGTGCATTGTTTGTTGCTTGATTCTAATGTCCAAGGGGATTTGGGTTTCTATATGACATTCTTGTCTATTGGATTGCAGCCAATTGGTCAGATCTTTTCAACTCTTAACTTTTAAATTTGTGCTTAGTATTAGTCCCCTCATCTCCTCCCCATTTCTTTAATTTCAAAATCCCCCCCCCCTTTTGAAAACTTCTTTGCTTGTGCTTGTTTTTTCTAAACTTAGACCATATTGCAAACTAGAAACTTTGGCCTTATACCATTGCATTTTCAAACTTCATTTCTTAATCAAACATGTAAATAAACTTAACTATACTTGACTTAAAATTTTCAAAAGCCAAAAATAACTAACTCATTCAAACCATTTTTAGGCCTTTGTGCCTTTCAAATTTAAATTTTGTTAAAAGCAATGCACCCACTTTGAAATTTATACCATGAACTACGAGGTTTTTATCCCATATTTATGTTGGTACGTAGGCACAATTTGAAGGTCTTGTCAAACACAAAAATATAATTAATGAATTCTTTTCTCATCCCCCCATTCTATTTGTTTATAAACATCATTTTATACAAAATACATATGCACACAAAAAAGGGCTCCCTAGGAGTACCTAGGACACTTTTGGTGCTAACACCTTCCCTCTGTGTAACCAACCCCCTTACCTGTATTCTCTGGTATTTTATTAGTTTTAATTTGAAAACTTCTTATCTTTTGGGTTTTGTTCGTACTTTTCCCTTTTCCCTTGGAATCAATAAAAGCGCGATGGTGACTCTGGTTTTATTGATGTCTTGCTTATCCATAGCTTGTTGATTATGAATTTACCGCTACAGTTTGAGTATTTCAACTTTGTTATGATCTACCTGTTTCCCTTACGGATGTTCCTCTTCCCCCCGGCTGAGTCTTTCCATTGATTTATCTTCATGGAAATCCCCCGTGTCCCCCAGCAGTTTTAAGTCGTAGTCTGGCATACGCGTAACCTTTTATCCCTCCAGAGTCTCTGTCTCCCCAGTGAGTTTTCCTTACATAATGCATTACGCTCTGCGGATCTTCGGTCTCTCTGAATTCTTTTCCTTTGTGGCAACATTTCCCCACAAATATTTATTTTAACATTCCATTCATATACATCATGAGGTATCTTAGGGACCAACATTTGTTTCTGTATGTTGTTATTTAAGTTCATTCTACTGACACAATCAATAGTGTTTAAGACCCTCATTGCTATGAGCACAATCAATAATGATCCATAATGGCTCTAGGAATCATATATGAATCCCTATGATCTTTACATATTATTTTTATCAAGAATTCTTCAAGAGTTTGGAATTGGTTTGCAGTGGAAACCCTAGTTCATCTGGGTATCTTGTGTAACTTCTTCACCAAGCTTCTTCAATAATTGATCAAATATTTCAAGGGACACCTCAAGTTTCATCATATTATGCATATATGATCTCCCATGACTCTCAAAAGTCAAGAGAATTGCAAGCTAGCAAGTTGGTTGATGGTGGTTGACTAGAGGAATTCATCTGATCAAAACTGGGGTCCCCTAGACCCTATCTCCTAGACTTTTTATCATATGGAAATGTTTCCAAGAGAAAAGATACTCTAAATGATATTCCAAACAACTTTCATGTTTATGTCTAGAGCTAGTTTTGCTTGGAAAGTCATTTTTTATGGTGAAAGATTATAGGGCATTTTGTCTAAACCCTAATTTGGAGGTCAACTTCCCAAGGCCATAACTTGCTCAATTTTTAGGAGATGAAAGCAATTCAAATTGAAAAATCAAATTCAAGGTGTCTAATTCAACTTTGATGTTTGGAGGAAGAGCTAATTCAACCTTTATGAGCATGTGATATGAGGATACATTATAGGTCATTTTGGACCAATACCATTGAACAAGTGATTTTCCCCAACTTCAAAAATGCATAACTCCTTCATATTAAACCCAAATGAGGTCAAACTTGTGACCATTTTTAAGTACTTTGAAATAGATACAACTTTGATGAACAGACTTTTCTCATTTTAAGCTCACATAAAAAGTTAGCCAAGGTGGAATAAGTGAATATATGACTTGACACTTAGAATTTTTTTTGATATGTTAAAATTTCCAAACTCCCACTTCAAAATACATCATGATACAAGCTTCAAATGGAAAAGTGTTCAACATAAGAGTTGTTCCTCTTGATCTAACCTCTCCAAAAAGTCCAATTTCATTCATTTTGGACAAGATTTGAATGGGATGCGCATGGCTTGAACATGGCATCATCATTTGGCAAAGGTCAAACTTCAAACAGCTGTACACAATTGCCTTGCATTCCAAGTTGATTTCAGACTCATTCACACTTAATTATGTACCTAGTGGAGTGACTTCATGGGCCTGTACATGCCCATGCAAGCATGCATCACTCATTGCCAAATTTGGAAGTTCAATTTGAAGGTGAAAATAACACTTGAATTTGCTATAACCCTTGGCATCAGAAATGAGGATCCCTTTGCGCCAGCTTTTCTCCAAGACCCCAAACCTTTCCATTTGAAAGGAGAAACCTGAGAATTTTCTTTGAAAATTGAGTTTGAATCTCACTGTTTTGAGATTCAAAACTCCAGGGATCCAAAGCCTTTGGTTGATCCTAATCCACTTCTGCAAGCTTCCTAAGTGAGATCAAGCAAGAATCAAAGCAAGAGCAAGCGAATTCTAAACTGCATTGAAGGTATTTTCCAGAAATTTTCATCTCTTCGATTCTCACTCACTTCTCCATAATTCTCTTGGTTCTTTGGTTTGTCTGAAGTCCTACCAATGTAGGCAAGAAGATTGAGTTGCTTTGAGGTCAAATCGAAGCAACTCAGATCATGTACCTCAAATTTCAACTCCATGTATCTCACAATATACTTTGAGTTAGGATAAATTGAGGTCATATTCGTGATCAGTGTCATTTTTACTTTAAAATCATTACTTTATTTTTTATTTTATTGATGGTGATGAGTGGACCAGTCTGGCAAGGCTCGCCTGAAAAGGTAACCGGAGATTTGCTCCGGTGGTGAGTTGGCATTGTCCAGAGCCACATGATCTGTTTGAATTAATCTAATCACGAGCGTTGGTTTTGAATACCTTGTTTGTGGCGCGCTGACTCAAGGCCATGGTGGAACGCGCGTTTGGATCCACTTGATCTGCCACCTCAATTAATAAGGGAGATCAAGTGGTCCACGTTTTTTCTGATTATTTGATTTTCATTTTATTTGTGTTATTTTCATTAATTCATATTAAATTTAATATTGATTAAAGTTTTTTAAATAAAATTCTCTTTCATTTTATGAATTTAAATTAATTTTTGGATCATTATTAATATTTTTCATGATTTAATTGATTTTGTGAATATTTTTAATTGTTTAAAAATAGTTTTAAGTTTCCAAAAATTATGAAATTTTTTCTCCAAGGTCCTTTGACCTTGTTTGACCTATGATAAATCTCATGGTCATTTCTTTGGTGTTTTGATGAGGTTTTAGGAAATTGACCAACCATTATTTAATTTAATGCATTATTTTTAATTGTTTTAGTTGATTAAATGCCAAGTAATTTGTGTAGAGCCATTTTAATTGACTTTGTGAGTTTGACTTGTGTTGTTAGGCCTTGGTCAAGGTTAACTTGACTTTGTTACGTTAAGATCATTGGGTTTAGGGAATTGATGGAATGTACCTTCCATCTCCCAAAATGAATGAATGATCTTAATTTGGTAAAAGTCCTCCTTTGACCAATTTGTGTTGAATCCATTCCCCCCCCCCCCCCCCCCCTTCATCTCATTTCCCTTCTTTATTCATTCATGTCATAAACCTAATATATCTCTATATCCTAAGGCTAATTGATGCAAAATCAACATAAGTATGGATGAGATTAGGTCCGCCTTTTTGCATATTATTTTTGTATGTGGTATGTTTCATGAGCATAGTCCATTATACTATGTCTCTAACATGCATTAACACCAAAATTCTATTGCCCAACCTCAAATAGTTGTGACTTCTACATAAGTCCAATTACGATTGCTTAACATGGCGCTAAATTTGTGACACAAAAGGCATAACATTCTAGTTAGTGAGATTGTAAGTCTCCCCTCTTTCATGGTACTGTGTGGAAACTTGGCCTTTTTTCCTTCCTTTGGAAGATGTCTTGGTTCAAGGATCCATACTTGTGATAAGTGGGTTGAGTGTTCTCCAAAGAATGACTTAAACAAAAACAAAGCAAAAGCAATACTAACTTCTAATCAACTAACAACTAACATTTAATTTCAAGTCATTTACTTTTATGCACTTTAATTTTTAAGTTTTTATTCATTTGCCATTATTCATACCACTCAACTTGTTTACTTTAAATGCCATTTTCACTTTGCCCACTTGGGCCATATTTTGTGATATTTACGTTTGTATATACTTGTTTGTTTTTGTGGTCTTTTGAATTTAATGTACATAATAAGAACAAAAACCCTAAAAAAAATCTTGTGTGGATTGTTGGTTTGATCTGAGACTATTGGACTTAGAACTTAGGCAACATTCCCCATGCAAAGGACTTGGCCAATGCCAACTTTCATGAAACCAAGTGCTTGTAAAGTGAACATTCATCTGATACAATATTGAAGATCCATTTGAGTTCATCTGCAACATGATCATATGGAAGCTGTTATTTTGAACCTGTGTCTTATGCCATCTTTGAAGTCATCTGATACATGGGAAATTTTGAAGAAGATCACGAAGTTGCTAATCTTGGATGTGGCTATCTTTATTTGATGCCTTGCTCTTGATCTTTCTATTTGTGTATTGATATTGCTTTATTCTAAAGTCCAATGGAAATTTGGGTTTCTATATGACATTCATGTCTATTGGATTACAGCACATTGGTCAGATCTTTTCAACTCTCAACTTTTAAAAAAAATCTTAGAGTTAGTCTCTTCATATCCTCCCCACTTCTTTAATTTCAAAATCTCTCCCTCCTTTTAAAATCTTCTTTGCGTGTGTTTTCTAAACCTAGACCATATTGCAAATTAGAAACTTTGGCCTTATGCCATTGCATTTTCAAACTTATTTTCTTAATAAAACTTGTAAATAAACTTGACTATACTTGACTTAAAATTTCAAAAGCCATAAAGAGATAACTTCCATTCAAACCATTTTAGTCCTTTTGTGCCTTTGTTAAACTTAAAATTTTGTTAAAAGCAATGCACTCACTTTGAAATTGATACCACGAACTACGAGGTTTTGATCCCTCATTTTCATGTTGGTACGTAGGCACAAGTCTGAAGGTCTTGTCAAACACAAAAATATAATTAATGAATTCTTTTCCCATCCCCCCATTCTATTTATTGCAAACATCATTTGTACAAAAACACATATGCATACAAAAAAAAGGGCTCTCTAGGAGTACCTAGGACACTTTGGGTGCTAACAACTCCCTCTGTGTAACTGTAAGACCCTAATTTTGACCCTAAGATCCCTCATGGCATCATAACATTGCATTTGCATCTTGTCTCAAGGATCATAGCATCTTGGCTCCTTTGCCTTTGGGTGGGATCCCTTGAGAGTTGGTTTGAGATCACCAAGCATGCTTGAATTGTATATTATTGCTTTTCTCATCTTATTTACTAACCAAAAGCACAAAAATATGTCACTAACATCTCTTGTTTGTAGCTTGAGCAGTCACAAGGTCCAAAGCTTCTAGGAGATCCTATGTGCATTGATATGGCCAAGAGGAGATGAAAGAAAGCATGGAAATGGTTCCCAAATCTCTAATCCTTCAAATATGCCTCCCAAGTATCTCAATTCATCATTTTGATCAAAATAAATCAAAGGGCTTGATGCTTGTTTCCCAAGGAAACCCTAATTCATCTGTTCATCAACTATGCCTTGCTCATGAAGCAACCTCAACCCATGATCAAATGCAATCAAGGGAAGTTCTTTAATTCATCATTTCATGCATATTTGAACTTATTTGAGTGTCCTCAATCATCAATTCATCAAGATATGAGGTTTGGACTTGAGAAGTTGATCAGTCAATTCATCTGACTATTTTGAAATACACTAAGACCTAACTTTTTATGTGTTTGTCAAATGGAGATGACCCCAAGAGAAAAAATGTTCTTAAGAACCACATGAACAACTTTCATGTTCATCAAAAATTTATTTTAAGCTTGGAAGGTCATCATACATTCCAAGACACTATAGGTCATTTTGATTGAAACCCTAATTTTGGGTCAACTTCCCAAGGACATAACTCCTTCATTTTTCATGATTTTGAGGTGGGATCAAATGCATTCGAAATCTTAAGATGTCTAATTAAAATGTTATGTTGAGCAAAATTTCAAAATCCTAAAATAAATACATGTGATAATGCAAAACATTATAGGTCACTTTGGACCAAAAGTATTGAAATGTGAAAAAGTCCAACTTCAAGTGCCCATAACGTCTTCATCAAAAATCCAAATGATGCAAAATTTAAGTCCAAACTAATTTTCTTGAAAAGATATACAACTTTTATGTTGAATATTTTGTCATTTGGAGATTACATCATTGAAACAGAAGGGCTTGAACTTTGGCCAATTTTGAAATTCTCACATGTACATGTTTTGCACCCTACACTTCATGACCACTTTTCATCAATTTCCAAATTTCAAATGAAGTTGTGATCAACATAACAAATGATCCTCATGCAAAAAGCTTTCCAACCATTACTCATGAGGTGGTGTTTCAAGTTTGGACATGGTATTTTCGAAGACTTGAACATTATGGTACAATTTTGGAAATTCATAAAATTTGCATTGCATGAGATGATTATGCACAATTTGCACGTCCAGTTTGCATATGCTATTGTTCAGCTGCCAAATCCAAGTGGAATTGGGCCCTCCATGCGCCTGTACAGGCCCATGCATGGAGGCCCTTTCCATTCATGCAAGCATTTTGATCATGCATTTCAGCTTGTTTCTCCTATAAATACAATGCCAAGGCCTCTCAGTTCAGCAACCTAAAGGCGCCCCAAATGCTGTTCAATTGAATCCTCACCCTCACCACCAAAGGAACTCACCAATTTTTCTCTCAATTTTCAGATCTAGAATTCAATTTCATTGATTGTTTTCTGGATCTAAAGTTCCTTAGCCTTCTTCCCTTTGATCTAAGGAACAAACTGCAAGCATCCATACCAAGGAATTATGCTCTCACACTCTGCAAATTAGAGGTTCACTTCACATTTTAATTTCTTCGAATCTGCTCATATATTGGTTGTTTCTTGTTGTTGTATGATCTGAAGTCCTCTGCATAGAGGCAACATTCTTGAGCTTCGAATTTTTAAAATCTAGCAAGTTTAGTTGAACACCATTAAAATTGCATCTCTGATTTCTCTCAATGTAGAAACCTAGAGTGGATTTGGTTGGTACAGGGGTGATGTATATCACCCCAGCTTTCGATTGATACCTGGATCGTGACTTTTCATGCACATTTATTTCTCTGTAAATTTTGAGCCTCGCCGGAGCTGGTCGGAGCAAACGGTGGCGCTGGTCACCGTCTGGTCTCCAGATTGGATCTGAGCCATCCATTTCATTTTCTAGATTTGATCCCATCTATTCATTGTTATGACTATTTTAAAGGCCCTATGCGCTTTAGTTGACTAGAGTGCATGGTGAGCGTGCGCTTCTTGGCCACGTGATGATCCAACTCAATTAATGAAATCTCATCAGACGGTCCACGCTTTTTCTCCTTTTTTATTTCTGATTTTATTTTCTTTTATTTCTTTTAATTCCATATCATTTTAAAAATTCATATCTCCTTCATTATTGGTCCAAAAAATATGAGACCAGTTTCATTTTTCTTCTTTTAATTTCTAGTTTCTAAAAATGATTTTTAATATTTTTTATTTTATCATTTGATATTTTTTAGGAATTTTCTCTTTTCTGCTTATTTTTAATTCATTTTAAATAGTTTTTGATATTCAAAAAATACAAAAATATTTTTCCAACCTCTTTGAATGATGATAGAACTATGAAAAATATTCTGATCAATTTATTAATTGATTTGAGATTTATTTGAGATTTTAATTCAATTAGGTTATTTTTATGCATTTTTAATTGATTAAAAATAGTTTCTGACTTCTAAAAATGCTGAAATTTTTTGTCAAACTTTATTTGACCTTGTTGAACTTGGGATAATTCACTTGGACTTTTCAAAGTTGATTTGAAGTGAGTTTGAAGTTTGACCTTTCTTTATTATTTTAATTCAAGTTTTATTTTAATATTGAAAAATACCAAAAATATTTTATTTGTTTCTTGACTTCTAATCTTTATCTTACTTCTGTTTACCATTGTTTGACCTTGATCTTCCCTATCTTTGATCAATGCTTGTTGATTATTTCTTTCCATTTCCATTAATGTACTTTAATATTCTTCTTCTTCTTCTTTTTCTCTTTTGAGCAATGAGTTAGAGATGGGTGGTTAGCCTTGATACATGGGAGGTTTAACCTTCCTTGATTCAAATCTAATTCATCTTGATCATGGATCAAGTGAATGGCTTTGCATTAAGGATAAGTTGCTTCCTATTCAAGCAAAGAACCTAAATCAATACAAGATCATTTCTCATCTTCTTTTTTGGCATGGCAAGTTGTAGGAGTTTGATTCACTAATCAAAATCTCTAACTTGTGTTGTTGCCTACATTATTATTGACCGACCTCAGATAGTTGTGACTTCTACATAAGTCCAATTACGATTGCTTAACATAGCGCTAAATTGCCTTATGGCACACTAACTCTAACACTAACCATTAACCATTAACATTTAATTCTTGCTCTTTACATTTATGCAATTTACTATTCTTGTACATATTATTCATTTGCTTTTGCCCTTTGCTCATTTGAGCACATGTTTATGTTAATGCAATTTTCCTTTTGCTCACTTGAGCACATAATTGTGTATATATTATTGTGCTTGTGTTTTGTTTTGATTGTTGTGGACCAAATGCAAAAAATGGACAAATGAACTTAGATTCTAGGACATACCCTATGCAAAATGGAGTAAAAAGGCCTTAATGTTAAAGATGGATTAGAAGGACCAAATCTCTAAACTCATTCTTGTCCATTCTTGATTTACTTCATGGAACTCTTTGATGTGAGTGCTTTTGTGCTAGGGAATCCTATTTGAGCCAAACTGAAGAACCATTGCCATGTTCATCCAAAGTGAGAGATACAGGAGCCATTGGGGATCTTCTAAGAGCTTGTTTGATTGATTTGATTGCTTGAGCTTTCACTTATTTTGCTTGCTTATTCCAAATGATGGGAGCTACTTGGATCATCAATATGATCTCAAGAGAGGAACTCCATTTGTGGTCTTCTTTTTTATCCTTCATCTCTTGTATGATTAGGACTTTAGCCATTCTTCTTCTTCCCTCCACTCTAACCCAAGACAAAACTTTTGTGCAAACATTTAACACTTGTTTTAAACATTAGAAACCTAAGCATTATGCTTTTGATTTTCAAACTTTCTTTTCATAACACTTATTTCGAATTGAATCTTTAAGTCAACTTTGACCATATTTTGTAAATACTTTTCATTGGTTAATATAACTCATTCAAATACTTTTGTGGTTTCAATGGCCACTATCTTATTAAAACTTTTCATAACCAATAGCTATTAGGTTTGAGTTATCCTTAAGGTAGATATAATACTCACCTATATCCTTAGTGATGGACAATGAGTCTTCCATGCTTATTATAGGGTTAACCCCTCACTAGCATGTTGAAGCTATCCTCACATGGTGGATTTGTGGTTTTAGGTTGAGTTTTCTCCCTTGGATAACAAAAGACCTTAAGGCTTTTGGACCAATTAATTCACCAACTTGTTTTGAGATTTTTACCCCGAACTACGAGGTTTTGATCCTAATATTTTTTAAGATGGTACGTAGGCAATGGGTTTATCCATCCAAACACAAATTGTAAATAACTTGTATATTCTCTTCTCATCTCTTCAATCATGTTTGCACAAAACAAATTTTCACAAAATACCAATCTTACAACAAGTGTGAAAAGGGCTCCCTAGGAGTACCTAGGATGTTTTGGGTGCTTAAAACCTTCCCATTGCATAACCAACCCCCTTACCCCGATCTCTAACATTTTTACTAGTTTTTGATTCGATAAAACTATTAGGTTTTTGTTCGCTTTCTAACCATTCCTTTGGATAAATAGAAGTGCGGTGGCGACTCGACTTATATGGTTTACGTTGGATTTAGTCAATATGTCTAATGGTAACGAATACCCCGCTACAGAAAAGTGGCGACTCTGTTGGGGATCATTTGCCTAGTGGGTTTTGCCTACTTTTCATATTTGTTGTATTGAATTGTATATTATTTTGTGACATATTTTTTGTGCAATTTGGGATTACTGTATTGCGTGTAATGATTGAATTGCTTGAATATTAATTCCTTGTATGCTTGGTGATCTTTGTGAGATGAGTTCTATACCCGAACTCGAGTGCACTTAGGATAGGAGAATGGCATAGTCTTGTCAACTTCTGTGGAGTTATTCCTTAGCAAGTTGACTTGCAAGCCCATTCACTTGGTGGAGGTCATGTTGGGATCAATAATGTCACACGAGTAGTTGTGGTTAGACATTACTCTTTCCAATATAGACCTTAGAAGCCAAGGACCTTAGTTTACCAAGTCCATCTTGGCCTATTTTTAGGACGTAGTGCGAAGGTCGTTCAAGTGTAAGATTTGATACGATTGTTACGCGATACTACACTCATAAGAGTCTCTCTTGAGAATATTTTTGGAATACGAGTAGTCGTTTATCCGATAATATCCGAAAGATGGGATGATGACTATGGGAACCTCTTGTAGAACATGTTTGGCAGGTTTAAACCCTAGTACACTCCCTTTGGGTGGCTCTTAACCGAGACTCCATGCTCGTGACTTGCAACAAACCCTTGATTCATGGTTGATCCGTTCTTGTGTATCCTTAATATCAATGGAACTTGGGTGTTGATAAGGTGTAAACCATAATCCACCAAAATGGATGATTGATATTAAGGATGACATGATCCATCCCATGACCTTTGCGTGGTGTGCTTTGCTTGATCCTTGAGTGTGATTGTTGCATCCATGCATTCATGCATTCATGTGCCCATTTGCATCCATATTATCAATAATGAGAAACTTTTCAAGGAACTTAAGAGGTCTATTTGCAAATTTTCAGACATGGATAGATAAAGAAGGAATACGAAGAAGTACAGTTTCAGACAACCCGACTTGAAAGAGCTAAGGAATTTGACATCCTATGTATTAGATCCTTTGGGTTTCAAGGCTCGTTATGGGAAGCTTCTATCTATTATGGCTACTCAAGTGGACGAAGGTTTGATGAGTGTATTGGTGCAGTTCTATGATCCCTTGTACCATTGCTTCACATTTCCGGATTTCCAGCTTTTGCTCACGCTTAAGGAGTATGCCTATCTTGTGGGCATACCTATCCTAGACCAGTTGTCGTTCAGTGGCTTAGAGAGTGTTCCTACTTCTCAAGAGATAGCTGATATGTTGCATATAGATGAATCTCTGGTTGGTGCTCATATGACTACCAAAGGTGGAATTCAAGGTCTCCCTTCTGAGTTCCTCATCGCTCAAGCTACTATGTATGGGAAGGCCATGAGTGAGGACGCCTTTGAGGTCATATTTGTACTTCTCATCTATGGGCTAGTGTTATTCCCCAACATCGACAAGTTTGTGGATGTGAACGCTATTAGGATTTTCTCTACTCTTAATCATGTTCCTACTCTGTTGGGTGACACTTACTTTTCTTTCCATACGAGGAATGCAAAGGGTGGTGGTACCATTATGTGCTGTTTGCCTCTGCTGTACAAGTGGTTTATTTCGCATTTGCCGCAGACGGTCGCCTTCAAGGAGAACAAAGGATGTTTATGGTGGTCTACGAGACTTATGTCTCTCACCAATGATGATATCTTTTGGTACAACCGGGTATATGATGGTGTGCAGATTATCGACTCTTGTGGTGAATTCTCTAATGTGCCTCTTCTTGGTACATGTGGTGGGATTAACTACAACCCTATTTTGGCACGTCGTCATCTTGGGTTCCCCCTAAAGGATAAACCTAATAACATTCTGTTAGAAGGTGTGTTCTTCCAGGAGGGTAAATATCGCCAAGGCTTGAAGGGCAGGATGGTTCGCGCTTGGCGCAAGATCCATAGGAAGGGAAGAAGAGAGCTTGGTCCGAAGAACTTTATTGCTTTGGAACCCTATACCTATTGGGTTAGGAGGAGAGCTTCTGAGTACCTCATGCCTTATGAGTATCCAAGACCTACACCTTTGGTTGTGGCTAGGCCTTCAACCCTCCCTGACCAAGGAGTAGAGGAGTTGAGACACAAAGACTATTCACGTGCCTGGATCCGTGAACGAGAGGAGTTGCTTCGGAAGATTAGAGAGAAGGATGCTTTGATAGAGTTCCTCGAGCACCAGGTTATTGATGAGCCTGAGGATGCATTGACTTCTCTTCTTCCTCATTCTTCCAAGTTCTGGAAGAGGAAGTATGATCGACTCGCCAAAGAGAAGGCAGACATGGAGGCAGCCTATGAGAGGGAGGTGAAGAGGCTTCGTGCAGCTTATCTTCCAGTCTCCAGATCCTTATATGATTGTTTCTAAGGTTCCATAGGATGTTTATTTTCCTTCTCTCTTGTATTGTATTTGGTTACCAAGACTGTACTTCTTTGGTGTAAAAATATTTTCCAGATATTATTGATGTGATATTTCCATATATGTCTAAATGATTAATATTTTCAATTTTTGCAAATAGGACTCTAAAGTTCCTCTGATAATAAAATAAATCATATGCACAAGCATTGCATGCATCATGTGCATAAGCAGGTTTTGCTCCAGGCTTCTTGTTCTATGGTCTAACTCTGTGTTCTTCATTTATTTTGAAGACAAGTTGACTCATCGGTACTACACCCGAGCCAACTCTGCAAAACTGATGGATCATTTGGAACAAGAGAACCGTGAACTCAAGGAGGAAGTGGCCAGATTGACTGCCCTGATGGAGTCTTTCATGGCTGCCCAGAGCCAGTCGTCTCCGACACCTTCAACTCCTCCCCAGAGGACATTCATCTCTGAGATATCCTCTTCAACAGTGCCTGCGGCCAGCGCCCACTTTGCACCAACAGCTATGCCAGCCGGATTTCCTTGGGGGATGCCTCCTAACTTTATTCCTGAGGGTCTTGCGCCCATATTTGCTTCTCTGCCGACATCTAGCCCGATCCTTGCCGTTCCACCTCCTGTCGTGCATACTATGCCTAGAGTAGACGACACCATCTACCATTCTGAGCCGTCTGAGGGCCCAGATGTCTATGAAAAGATGGATGCTATGAATGATCAATTTCTTGAGCTCCGCAAGGAATTGAAAACTCTCAGAGGAAAGGACCTCTTCGGCAAGTCTGCTGTCGAACTCTTCTTGGTTCCAAATGTCAAAATCCCTATAAAATTCAAAGTACCTGACTTTGAAAAGTACAAAGGAAATACTTGCCCTCTCAGCCACCTGGTCATGTATGCCAGGAAGATGTCAACTCATACCGACAATGATCAACTTCTCATTCACTGCTTCCAGGACAGTTTGTCTGGTGCTGCACTGAGATGCTATATGGGCTTGGACAGCGCGAACATTCGATCCTTCAATGACCTTGGTGAGGCCTTCGTCAAGAAATACAAGTATAATATGGATATGGCTCCCGATAGGGATCAATTGAGGGCCATGTCCCAGAAGGACAAGGAAACTTTCAAAGAGTACGCCCAGAGGTGGCGAGAGTTAGCAGCACAGATTGTACCTCCGCTGGAGGAGAAAGAAGAGACCAAGATCTTCCTGAAGACCTTGAGCTCATTTTACTATGAGTAGATGATTGCTAGTAGTCCTTCTGATTTCACCGAGATGGTGAACATGGGGATGCGTCTGGAGGAAGGAGTCAGGAAAGGGCGCCTGACCAGAGAAGAAGGCTCTTCTGCCAAACGATATGGGACGTTTGGAAAGAAGAAAGATGGCGAGGCACATGCTGTGACCTCCCATGTTAAACCTAGAGGACCCTCAGTAAAGAGGAAGACCGTGCGTCCTTCCGGTAATCAGCACCAGGTGGCTCACGTAGCACCTATTTTCAGAGATAATCAGCACTATCAGCACAACAATAAGCAGCAACAGCAACATCAACAATATCAACAACAACAACAGGCCTACCAGCCTCGAAACAACAATCAAGCCAGTACCAGCTATGAGAGGAAGAGGGTCACCTTTGATCCTATTCCTATGACCTATACAGACTATATCCCTCTTTGATAGAGAGGAAGTTGATTACTCCACGAGACCCACCGGCTATACCTACCAACCTTCAATGGTGGTATAAGCCCGAGCTACATTGTGTTTATCATTCTGGTGCTCCCGGACATGACGTGGAAAACTGTTACCTGCTGAAGACCAAGGTTCAAGACCTTGTGAGAAGTGGTATCTTATGTTTTGAGGACGTAGGTCCCAATGTGAAGAAGAACCCATTGCCCGAGCATGAGAAATCCTCTGTCAACATGGTCCAAGGTTGCCCTGGTAAATATAAAGTCAAATATGTCATCCATATTCGACAATCTTTGGTCGAGATGCACAGACTGTTGTGTGAATACAGTCATTACGAGCACGACCATGACAGATGCCGAGTTTGCACTGTCAATCAGAGGGGATGTCGCCAAGTCCGTAAAGACATCCAAGAAATGCTGGATGAAGGAGTAATTGAGATACTTCAGAATCGAGATGTTGATGATGATGATGAAATCAATGTGATATCCCGGTATTTTGGATCCCCGAGCATGTTGTCATTCGATACGATGGCAGCAAGTAGAAGGCTTCTCCCTCTTTGATTATTAAACCAGCTGGCCCTGTGCCATACTCTTCTGATAAAGCCGTCCCCTATCACTACAATGTTGTGGCATTGGAGGATGGGAAGGAGGTGCCCTTGCCCTCTACTTCTGTTGTTAATATTGCCGATGTCAACAGCCTAACCCGTAGCGGTCGTGTTTTCTCGGCTCCGCCAAAACCCTAAGCTGATGTCCGAAGGGCTGATGTTGTTGATTATGCTGAACGCCCAGTTGGGAATGCTGTTGTTGCTCCGAATCCGGCACTTGTTGCCAATAAACCTGCCTCCGTTGTAAAACTCCCGTCTCTGCTGGCCAGAGTGGCACCTTGAAAGAAGACTGTGATGAGATGCTAAGGCTCATCAAGAGGAGTGAATACAATGTTGTAGATCAGCTTCTACAGACGCCATCAAAGATCTATGTGTTATCTTTGTTAATGAATTCAGAACCACACCGTGAAGCTCTGAAAAAGGTGTTGGATGTGGCGTATGTAGATCATGACGTCACAATAGAACAATTTGATAGTATTGTTGCAAACATTACCGCTTGTAACAATTTAAGTTTTTGTGATGCTGATCTCCCCGAGGAGGGAAGAGACCATAATTTGGCACTACACATCTCCATGAGTTGTAAGGATGATGCCATGTCCAATATGCTGGTAGACACTGGATCATCACTGAATGTGTTGCCGAAATCCACTCTTGCTAGATTGTCATATAAGGGGCCTCCCATGAGGCAGAGTGGAGTAGTGGTTAAAGCTTTTGATGGGTCCCGTAAAACGGTGATTGGAGAGGTTGAACTCCCAGTCAAGATCAGACCAAGTGATTTCCAGATCACTTTTCAGGTCATGGATATCCATCCATCATATAGCTGTCTATTGGGCAGACCATCGATTCACGAGGCAGGCGCCGTGACATCCATCCTACACCAAAAACTAAAATTTGTCAAAAACAAGAAGTTGGTGGTGGTAGGGGGAGAGAAGGCTCTCCTGGTTAGCCATTTGTCTTCCTTTTCTTACATAGATGCTGAGGATGAAGTTGGAACGTCGTTCCAAGCTTTATCTATTGCTGAGCCTACTAAGAAAGGAACTTCTTCATTTGCGTCCTACAATGATGCTAAGTTGGCCATTGAGTATGGTACAACTGTTGGTTTAGGACAAATGATCAAGCTGGAAGACAACAAATCCCGGGCTGGCATAGGGTATTCTTCTGGCGCTTTCAACAAGCATGGGCTGTTTCATAGTGGTGGATTTATCCACACTGTTCAAGACGAGGAAGCTGCTGCTGTTGAGGAAGAGGATGCAGAGGAAGATTCTGTCAATTTTGTCATCCCTGGAGGGGTCTGCAATAATTGGGTCGCTGTTGATGTTCCAACAGTTGTCCATAAGTCAACGTAATGTTCATTTTGTTCAAAAAACCCTTCTCCCATGCCAAAAGGAGAAGTGATGACATTGTTGGATCATAAATACAATGATATTTTCATTCAGTAAATTCATGTTAAATGTTTGTTTTTCCAATTATTTTCACTTTTCGCTTTTTTTCATGAAATTGGTGATCACATAAAACCTTAAAAAATAGAATAAAATCAATCTTTTCATCTGCATAATGATTTGCCTTATTTGAATTCTAAAATCTCCTTATATCCAAAATCATTATGCAGGTTGATCAAACCTATTGAACATAATGATCCAACACCATCTCCCAACTTTGAGTTCCCTGTATTTGAGGCAGAAGAAGATGATGTTGAAGAGATTCCTGATGAGATTACCCGTCTGCTTGAGCACGAAGAGAAGATCATTCAGCCGCATCTCGAGAATCTGGAAACAGTCAACTTGGGGTTTGAAGATTGTGTGCGAGAAGTGAAGATTGGGGCACTCCTGGAAGAATCTGTTAAGAAGGGTTGATTTTCAAACTTTCTTTTCATAACACTTATTTTGAATTGAATCTTTAAGTCAACTTTGACCATATTTTGTAAATACTTTTCATTGGTTAATATAACTCATTCAAATACTTTTGTGGTTTCAATGGCCACTTTCTTATTAAAACTTTTCATAACCAATAGCTATTAGGTTTGAGTTATCCTTGAGGTAGATATAATACTCACCTATATCCTTAGTGATGGACAATGAGTCTTCCATGCTTATTATAGGGTTAACCCCTCACTAGCATGTTGAAGTTATCCTCACATGGTGGATTTGTGGTTTTAGGTTGAGTTTTCTCCCTTGGATAACAAAAGACCTTAAGGCTTTTGGACCAATTAATTCACCAACTTGTTTTGAGATTTTTACCCCGAACTACGAGGTTTTGATCCTAATCTTTTTTAAGATGGTACGTAGGCAATGGGTTTATCCATCCAAACACAAATTGTAAATAACTTGTATATTCTCTTCTCATCTCTTCAATCATGATTGCACAAAACAATTTTTCACAAAATACCAACCTTACAACAAGTGTGAAAAGGGCTCCCTAGGAGTACCTAGAATGTTTTGGGTGCTTAAAACCTTCCCATTGCATAACCAACCCCCTTACCTCGATCTCTGACATTTTTACTAGTTTTTGATTCGATAAAACTATTAGGTTTTTGTTCGCTTTCTAACCATTCCTTTGGATAAATAGAAGTGCGGTGGCGACTCGACTTGTATGGTTTACCTTGGATTTAGTCAATATGTCTAATGGTAACGAATACCCCGCTACAGTAACCAACCCCCTTACCTATAATCTCTGGTATTTTATTAGTTTTGATTTGAAAACTTCTTATCTTTTGGGTTTTGTTCGTACTTTTCCCTTTTCCCTTGGAAACAATAAAAGCATGGTGGCGACTCTGGTTTTATTGACGTCTAGCTTATCCATAGCTTGATGGTCATGAATTTACCGCTACAACGGCGCTTTGATTCTTACAACTATGGATGGTGAAGAGTTTACTCGTCCTGTGAATGCAGATGCGCTCAAGAAATACTTCTCCTAAAAAATGAAAAGAACAACTCGCTAAGTTGAAAACCCGAAAGGACGGCTTAGGCAAAAATGAGCATCTTGGTGGATTGAAAACTCGAAAGGGGGATCCAGGCAAAAGTTAGAGACATAAAACAGAAAAATTATTCCAATAAATTGAGTACCCCACCTGTGGGAAATTTATGAAAAACTAGGGATTATGGCAAGTAACTGTACCTTGCTGATCTTCGGTTTTGAAGACATTCTTGAGCAAGTCGGTCAATTCTGATTCATAATCCCCAGTGGAGCGCCGAGAGCACAGTGGATATCAAAAGTTGGTAGAAGGATTAGTGATCATTGTATTCAATGTATCCCTTTTCCATGTAAATTACCATTTTTCAACTTTTGTAAAGATCTATGGAGTCTTGTCATTTACAGACTACCATCCTATTAAATAAAGTTGAGCTTTTGTCCAATTGTTTCTACTCTTATTTATTCAGCTAAATAGATTTAAATTTTATTGTGATCATTTTTGAAATTTAATTTTAAATCAAAATCATGTTTTCTTAAGTATATAAAAGCAGTTAGTTTAAGCAATCGATATCATTTAAAGGAATATCAACATCAGTTTGAAAAGTGGTGAGCCCTAGATGTGGTGCATTGTTGGTTCTCCCCAAGTAGTGGGCGTGATCCCTATTTTATCCCTGATAGCTTTTCAGAAACCGAGTTTTTGGTTTCCCCAGCCGAGTTTGTTGGCCTCCCTTGAGTTGTAGGCGCGGTATTTCGGCAGTTTGCATGGTTTCGGCAGAACTTTGTTTCCCCGCAAGTTATCATCAGATTCGTTCCTAACCTCTGTTAGCCCTGATTCTGAGCAGCTATTGCGATTATCTCCCCTGTAGGGTTGTCTCCCATTTGATATGGTGTTGACCTAAAATTCCCCACAGAGTTGATAGCAATTTCCTCAGTGGATCTTTTCATTGTGCTTTCCCCAACAAGGATTAAGCCTTCGAGATGTTTAACCTCTCTCCAGCAGTTGTTTCCCTCATGTGAGAACTGGCTAGAGGTTGTATCGATTATTCAAATCAGTGACATTTGTATCCTTTGCGATCGTTTTGTCAGCATAATCATCATATACATATACATATACATGTACATTCATATAACTTTCATTATTGCATTATTACACTTTGTGATTCATTGTTATTTTGATCCTCTACTATGGTGGTGTCCCTTCCCCCACGTAGATTTGGTATGTCTGTCCTCTTTTAATTGTAGAGTGTCAGCCCATTAAGAAGAAAGACTTTAACCTTTCTCTTTCCCACTAAGTTATTTCCTCATGGATGATCATTATTTCAGTTTCCTCCCCAATTAATTATCTGGACGGAACCACTCCCCTTGAGTTATATCCTCATTGAGTTGAGTCTTTGATTGACCATTTCTTTCTAGATCTTACCTAGAAAAATGCCTTTTGTCCCCTGAGAGTCTATTACCCAGTAACTGGTAATATTCTTCTTAGTTTGCGAGTATTTTTACTTCTTCCTAATACCTGGAAAAAGTAACCTTTTTCTCCCCAGCGGATTCATTTTCACATTTCCCCAAGAAGTATATCCTTGATATGTTCATCTTGACTGATGATGAATATTTTCTTCCCCTACTTTGTGTCTATCCTTGATATGTTCATCTTAACTTCTGACGAATATTCTCTTTTTGATATTCTACCCAGTAAAAAGGTAGTTGTAATCCATATTTTCTTCCCCAAAGAGTTAATCCTTGATATGTTCACCTTAACTAGTGACAGGTTTCCTTCTCTTTGCAGTCTTCTGCCCAGTAACCGATAGTTATAAACCCTGCTTTTTCTCCTTTGCATAGTTTATCCTTGATATGTTCACCCTAACTGGTGATGGGTATTCTCTTTGCGGTTTTCTATCCAGTAATTGATAGATGTAATTCCTATTTCTCTCCTCTGAGTTTATCCTTGATATGTTCATCCTAACCGATGACGGATATTCTCTTTTCGGTATTGTATCCAGTATTCAGTAGATGTAATTCCTACTTTTTTTAGGCAGTTTATCCTTGATATGTTCATCCTAATCGGTGACGGATATCCTTCCTAATTTCCCTAGGAAAGTCTATCCTTGATATGTTCATCTTAACCGATGACAAATTTTCTTTCCTTTGAGTCTATCCTTGATATGTTCACTTTAATCAGTGACGAATATTCTCTCTCTTTGGTCTTTTGTCCAGTAACCGTTAGTTGTAAATCCTATTTTGGCTTCTCCCCAGCAGATTATTCTTACCCAGTAACCGGTAATGAATACATCTCCTGTTTGCCCTCCGTGAGTCATCCTTGATATGTTTACCCTAACTGGTAACGGATGTCCTCCCTGTCAGATTTTGTTATCTCCTTACCCAGGAGCCGGTAATGGATAATAGATTTCTGCTCCTCCTGTGATGAAGATCATTTCTTCCCCAATTGAGTATGAGTGCATATTTCCTCAGTGAAATCACCATTTCCTGCTTGGCTCGAGTATTTCAGCTTTGTTCTGATCTACTCGTCTACCCCGCAGATGTCCTTTTATTCCCCGGCTGAGTCTTTCCATTGATTTATTTTCATGGAATTCCTGTAGTCCCCCGGCAGTTTTAAAGTCGTAGCCTGGCCTACGCACAACCTTTTTATCCCTCAGAGTCTCTGTCTCCCCTAGTGAGTTTTCCTTACGGAATGCACTATGCTCCTGCGGATCTTCAGTCTCTTCGGATTCTTTTCCTTTGTGGCAACATTTTCCCCACAAAGATTACTTTGACATTCATATCATATGCATCATGAGGTCTCTTAGGGACCAAAATTTGTTTCTATATGTTGTTATTTAAGCCCATTCTACTGAGTCGATGCGAAGATTTTAACCTTCATCTCCTCAGCTAGAACGTCCTTAAATAGGGGCAACTGTAAGACCCCAATTTTGACCCTAAGATCCCTCATGCTATATCATCATATGCATTGGCATTGGGATCACATCTGGGCATCCTCTTTACCCCTCATTCATTAGATTTGCATTGGGAGAGGTCACTAAGCACCATTTGATTGTATCATACTTTGTATTTTATCATTTACTAACCAAAATACCAAAAATATGTCTTTGTACAAGTTAACTCTTTTGTAGGGAGGGAACATGCTCATTTTTTATATATAAATCTCACGTCTAGGGTTTGAGACCCTCAGTGCAAGGAGCTCAATCAAGAATTGGTCTACTATGGCTCTAAGCATCATATATGGATCCCCATGATCTTCACATGTTATTTTGATCAAGAAATCATCAAGAGTTTGGAGTTGGTTTGCCTTGGAAACCCTAATTCATCTGGGTATCTTGTGTAAATTCTTCAACAAGCTCATTCACCAATTGATCAAATATTTCAAGGGATACTTGAAATTTCATCATCTTATGCATATATGATCCTCCGTGAGTTTCAAAAGTCAAGAGAATTGCAAGCTAGCAAGTTGGTTCGTGGTGGTTGACCAGAGGAATTCATCTGATCAAAACTACGGTTCCCTAGACCCTATCTCCTACACTTTTTGTCATATGAAAATGATTCCAAGAGAAAAGTTACTCTAAATTACATTATAAACATCTTTCATGTTGAGGTCTAGAGCTATTTTTTCTTGGAAAGTCATTGTTTATGATGAAAGATTATAGGTCATTTTGTCTAAACCCTAATTTGGAGGTCAACTTCCCAAGGCCATAACTTGGTCAATATTTATGCGATGAAAGCCATTCAAGTTGAAAAATTAAATTCAAGATGTCTACTTCAACTTTTATGTTTAGAGGAATAGAAAATTCAACTTTTATATGCATGTGATATGAGGATACATTATAGGTCATTTTGGACCAATGCCATTGGACAAGTGATTTTCCTCAACTTCAAAAATGCATAACTCCTTCATACTAAATCCAAATGAGGTCAAATTTATGACCATTTTGAAGTACTTTGATAGATATACAACTTTGATGAAGGAACGTTTCTCATTTGAAGCTTGTATAAAAATTTAGCAAAGGTGAAATAAGTGAACATATGGCTTGACACTTAGAAACTTTTTTGATATGTTTGATTTTCCAAACTTCCACCTCAAAATTCATCATGATCCAAGCTTCAAATGAAAAAGTGTTAAACATTAAAGTTGTTCCTCTTGACCTAACCTTTCCAAAAAGTCTAAATTCATTCCATTTGGACAAAGTATGAGTGACTTGCGCATGGCTCGAACTTGGATGACCATTTGGCATAATTGAACTTGCATTCCTCATACACAATTGCATGGCTTACCAATGTGATTTCAACAATGTTTGTACTCAATTTTGGACATGAAGGGATGATTACATGGGCCTCTCACGTGCACATGCATCCATGCAATGGACATTGCTATTTTTGGAACTTTGATTCAAGTGTGCAAATAACAATCATTGGGCCTATAAATAGAGGCCTTCATGCTTAGAATTAAAGACCCAGCGTGCCAACTTTGAATCCCCAGCTCCAAACCCTCTCATTCAAAGGATAACCTTGAGGATTTCCATTGGAAATCGAGTTTGAATCTCCATTATTTTGAGATTCAAATCTCCAAGAGTCATGTTTGTTTTGTTGATTCAATTCCATTCCATCAAGTGTCTAGAGCAAGGCCAAGTGCAATTAGAAGCAAGATCGTGTTCATACAAACCTGCATTGAAGGTGATTTTCAGAATTTTTCATCTCTTCGATTCTCACTCAATTATCAATAATTCTTCTTAATTTTTGGTTGTCTGAAGTCCTACCAATGTAGGCAACAAGATTGAGTTGCTTTAAGGTCAAATTGAAGCAACTCAGATCATGATCCTCAAAATTCAACTCCATGTATCTTTCAATATACTTGGAGTTAGATGAAATTGAGGCCAGACTGGAGCTCCTGAGCATTTTTACTTTAAATTAATGTCCTCCTTTTTTATTTTGGTGATGGTTGAAGGTGGACCAGTCTGGTGAGGTCCACCGGAGAAGAAGATCGGAGTTACAGCTCCGGCTGTGTGTTGACACGTCTCAAACCATAGGATCCTTGCAAAACGTTTTAATCTCGTGCGTTGGTTTTAAATACCATCCCTGCAGCACATTGACTAGTGTCCATTGTGGAATGCGCGCTGAGGACCACTTGATCTGTCACCTCACTTAATGAGGGAGATCAAGTGGTCCATGTTTTTTTGCTATTTTCTGATTTTCATTTTATTTAGCTTATTTTCATTAATTCATATTAATTTTAATATTGATCCAAAAAATATGAGACTTTCACCAAAAAATTTAAATAAATTCCTCTTTCATTTTCTGAATTAAAATTATTTTTTGGATCATTATTAATATTTTTCATGATTTAATTGTTTTTGTGCATAATTTTTAATTGTTTAAAAATAAATTTAAGTTTCCAAAAATAATGAATTTTTTTCTCCAAGGTCCTTTGACCTTGTTTTACCTATGATAAATCTTTTGACCATTTATTTGGTGTTTTAAAGAGGTTTTAGGATTTTGACCAACCATAATTTAATTTAATGTATATTTTAATTGATTTTAATTGTTTAATTGCAAAATAAATTGTGTCGAGCTTTTGATATTGACTTATTGAGTTTGACTTGTGTTGTTGGGCCTTGATCAAGGTTGATTTGACTTTGTTGAGTTAAAATCATTAGATTTAGGGGATTGATGAAATGTACATTTCGTCTCCCAAAATGAATGAATGATTTTAGTTTGATAAAAGTTCTCCTTTGACCAATTTGTGTTGATTCCATTCCCCCCCCCCCCTTCATCTCAATCCCATTCCCTTCTCATTCATCTCATGGACACATGATATCTCTACATCCTAAGGCTAGTTGATTGCAAAATCAACATAAGTATGGATGAGATTAGGTCCACCCCCTTTTCATTTTCTTTTAAGTGTTGTATGTTTTAGGAGTATGGTTAATAGTACAATATCTCTAACATGCATTAACACTAAAATTTCTATTGCCCGACCTCAAATAGTTGTGACTTCTACATAAGTCCAATTACGATTGCTTAACATAGCGCTAAATTTTTGACACAAAAAGTCATATCATTCTAGTAAGTGAGATTGTAAGTCTCCCCTCTTTCATGGTATTATGTGGAAACTTGGCCTTTTTTCCTTCCTTTGGAAGATGTCTTGGTTCAAGGATCCATGCTTGTGAATAGTGGGTTGAGTGTTCTCCAAAGAATGACTTAAACAAAAACAAAAGCAAAAGCAATACTAACTTCTAATCAACTAACAACTAACATTTAATTTCAAGCCATTTACTTTTATGCACTTTAATTTTAAGTCTTTATTCATTTGCCATTATTCATACCATTTAACTTGTTTACTTTAATGCCATTTTCACTTTACTCACTTGAGCCATATTTTGTGATCATATTGTGATTGTATATACTTGTTTGTGTTTTGTGGTCCTTGGACTCTAATGTACATAGTAACAACAAAAATCCTAAAAAACATTTGTGTGGACTGTTGGTTTTGATCTGAGACATTGGACTTAGAATTAGGCAACACTCCTTATGCAAAAGGACTTGGCCAATGCCAACTTTCATGAAACGAAGTGCTTGTGAATTGAAACTTCATCTGATGCAATTATTGTGATCCCATTTGAGTTCATCTGCTACATGGTCTTATTGAAGTTGTTACTTTGAATCTTTGTCTAATGCCTGTCTTTGAAGTCATCTGATATATGAAATATTATGAAGAAGATCATGGAGTTGCTAAGCTTGGATGTGGCTATCTTTATTTGATGCCTTGCTCTTCATCTTGCTATTTGTGTACTGATATTGCTTGATTCTAAAGTCCAAGGGAAATTTGGGTTTCTATATGACATTCTTGTCTAGTGGATTGTAGCCCATTGGTCAGATCTTTTCAACTCTTAAGTTTTAATTTTTGCTTAGGATTAGAATCTTCATCTCCTCCCCATTTCTTAAATTTCAAATCTCTCCCCCCTTTTCAAAATCTTCTTTGCTTGTGATTTCAAAACTTAGACTTTATTGCAAATTAGAAACTTTGGCCTTATGCCATTGCATTTTCCAACTCCTTTTTTTAATCAAATTTGTAAATGAACTTAACTATACTTGACTTAAAATTTCAAAAGACAAAAATAACTAAAACTCATTCAAACTTTTTTGGGCTTTTTGTGCCTTTGTAAAACTTAAAATTTTGTTAAAAGCAACTCATTCACTTTGAAATTGATACCACGAACTATGAGGTTTTGATCCCTCATTTTTATGTTGGTACGTAGGCACAAGTCCAAATGTCTTGTCAAACACAAAAATATAATTAATGAATTCTTTTTCTCATCCCCACACTCTATTTATTACAAACATCATTTTATACAAAAACACATATGCACACAAGAAAGGGCTCCCTAGGAGTACCTATGACACTTTGGGTGCTAACACCTTCCCTCTGTGTAACCAACCCCCTTACCTGTAATCTCTGGCATTTTATTAGTTTTGATTTGAAAACTTCTTATCTTTGGGTTTTGTTCGTACTTTTCCCTTGGAAACAATAAAAGCGCGGTGCACGACTCTGGTTTAATTGACGTTAAGTTTATCCATAGCGTGATGGTCATGAATTTACCGCTACAGAAATTAAGTGGCGACTCTGCTGTGGAGTAGTATCCAGTGGGTTTAGCCTACTTTTGTGTGTGTATATAATTGTATATTTGATGTGTGTATATTTGTATGTATGATATAATCTGCTTGTTGTGATTGGTGATCTCTGAGTGGTGAGATAAGTTCTAACCCGAACTTGAGTGCAATTAAGATAGGAGGATGGTATAGTCATGTTCGACTTGTGTGGAGTAGTCCTTAACAAGTTGGCTTGAGACCCATCTACTAAGTGGAGACCCTTTTGGAGTTATTGATGTCACACAAGTTATTTGTGGTTAGGCATTACTTTCTATGATTTGGGGTCCGAGAAGCTGAGGACCGTAGAACATTTAACCCATCTTGGCCTATTTAGGACGTAGTGCGGAGATTGTTCAAGTGTAGACTTGATAATAGTTATTACACGATACTACACTCAGACGAGTTTCTCTTGAGAATATTATGGGTTGATGAGTCAGTCATCCTAACCTGTAATATCCGATAGATGGAATTAATACTATGAGAACTTTTTAGAAAATGATCTACAGGTTTTATCCTTAGTACACTCCTTTGGGATGGTTCTTAACCTGACTCCATGCTCGTGACTCACAACAAACCCTTGATTCTTGGTTGATCCAATCAAGTCTTGTCAATATCAATGGAACTTGGGTGTTGATAAGGTGAAAACCATAATCCACCAAAATGGATGATTGATCTTGACAAAGACTTGATTCATCCCTTGCCTTTGTTTGTTTGTATTGTGTGTGATCCCATATTTGTGATTGTTGTATTCGTGCATTCATGCGCATCATAACATTCATCACACGAAAAATAACTTCAAGGAACTGAGATTCTATTTGAAAATATTTTCAGACTATGGATTATGGATGAAGGAATACTAAGAAGTACAGTTTCAGATGTCTCGATTTGAAAGAGTTAAGGAAGCTATCATCTTTTGTATTAGATCCCTTGGACTTCAAACAACATCATGGGAAGCTTCTATCTATTTTGTATGCTGATGTGGTTGAAGGACTCTTGAGTGTGTTGGTTCAGTTTCATGATCCTCTCTACCGTTGCTTCACTTTTCTCGATTATCAACTTATGCCTACGTTGGAGGAGTATGCCCATCTCTTGAGAATACCTATTTCTAACAAAGTTCCTTTTAGTGGATTGGAGGACATTCCCATTTCTCATATTATAGCTGAAGCTCTTCATCTGAAGAAGTCTGAGATTGAGGCTCATTGGGTGAAGAAAGGAGGAATATTTGGGTTGACTTCTGAGTTCCTCATTAAGGAAGCTACTGTTTTTGCTCAAGTCGGTAGTGTGGATGATTTTGAAGTTATCTTTGTGTTGCTCATCTATGGCTTGGTTTTATTCCCTAACATTGACGGTTTCATGCTTTGAGCAGAAAGCATGAGGAGTTGAAGCTTGAGTCCAAGAACAAAGATGCACTTATTGAACTTCTTGAAGACCGAGTAATAAAGAGACAAAGAGAGCCAGAGGTTTCATATTGCTCTAGTATGCCTCATCCTCCCGTTGCTTGGAAAAAGATTGTTGATCAGCTTGTTCTCGAGAAGACTTAGATGCAGACTTCTTTTGAGTCCGAGATCCGACGCAACCGAAGGAAGTACGCGCCTGCAACCAAATCTTCCGACGTTGATGTTAGGGATCCTTAGGATGACTAGTTTCCTTTCCTCTTGTATTTTCTACTTTGGTTTCTGAAATTGTACTCAGTGTAATCCTTCCAATTATATAAATAAAAGAGACTTTTATGGTCAATCAAATTGTTGCAATTGTTATTATTATATATTTTCAAATAAAATAGTAAGTTCCTTGAAAATAAAAACAATCAGAGCATTGCATTTCATGCATCATTTGCATAGCAGATTTCTCTTTCGCCAGATGTCTCATTGGTTATTCTTTTGTGCTTCAGCCAAGCTGACTCATCGATACAATACCCACGCCAATCATCCGAGAATCATGGAACATCTAGAGCAAGAGAACAAAAACTTAAAGGATGAGATTGCCCGTCTTACTGCCATGATGGAGTCAGTCCTAGCTGCTCAAAGTCAATATTCTCCAACTCCTACAACTCCTCTTCCTCGAGGGACTGTCATATCAAAGGTTATTTCTTCAACCGTTCCTGCTGCCCATTTTGCGCCTGCCATGCCTGCCGGATTCCCGTGGGGAATGCCGCCAAACTTTGTGCCCGAGGGTTTTTGGCTTACTTTTGCTTCCATGCCGGCATCTATCCCGATCATTTCTATTCCACCACCGGTTGTTCACACTCTGCCTCGTGTTGAGGACACTATCTATCATTCTGAGTCGTCTGAATGTTTGTGAGAAGATGGATGAAACAAAAGGCCAATTTCTTGAGCTGCGAATGGAGCTGAAGACCTTAAAGGGAAAAGATCTGTTTGATAAAAGTGTTGTGGAACTTTGCTTGGTAGACAATACATTACTTTTAACAATCATGGGCTTTATGAGATTAGGAAAAGTTTTTTTATTAAAAACAAAAGTGATTGGATTTTAAACCAATGGTTTAGGCCAAGATATTACATTATGGAAAAATGGTAGAAAAATAAATTTAAATTTATTTTTAATATTTATTAATAAGGATATCAAATGATTGTTTTTTAACTTTGGAGTATATTTTTTCTCTTATTTTATCAATATTCGTATAATAGAGAAAAACTTAAGTGTTGACCAATATTTTTTATCAAAATAATACTTAAAAGTTAATATTGTTGTTTAAGTTACAGAAAATAGAGAAAAATTATCAATCAAATAAGGTAAAAATTATTTATTCTGAATTATTATATATATATTTATTTTATATGTTAATTAGAAGATCACTTTCATTCTGATAATATCTTACACATTAATATTTAAAAAGCATGACTATTTTCTATTTGAAATATATTTCCATCTATTTAAAATTTTCCATAATGATATATATATATATATATATATATATATATATATATATATATATATATATATATATATATACATATATATATATATATATATATATATATATATATATAAAATAATTATCAAATACAATTCCTTTATAGATTGAATCATTAAAGTTTTATAAAATAAGTTAAAATTAGTGGTTAAAAAATAATAAAATAGTTATATCTTCCAACAGTGTTTTGTTAGATTTTTGGACGACTGAAAAAAATTTGTTTCTAATTTTTACGGTTGGATATGAAACACGCTGTAACCATATAATATAGAAAATATAAATAATATATTATAACTATTCAAAAAAAATTATATTTTATTTTGTACCATTGGTTGGGGAAGACAATGTAGCCAAAAGATGTAATCAAGATATTATATAGACTAAATTCTCTGCATTTGTAGATTAATTATGGGATCTACATAAAGCAATATGGAAAATAAAATTTCACTCTAAAAAGATATTGAGAAATAAAATTATCAAATTTTTTTATTTTGAGTTTCGAAACTGTTTAATATTCATGACAATTTAATAAATGACTAAAAAATGTTTTACTACTAAAAGAGATGTTATTAAAACATATTAAAATTGACATTTGAATGGCTTTTTTTACACAGGCATTTAATAGGTTATGTCGTATAAAACCTGTATATTTATATGGTGTTTAATTCTGGACTATAATGTGTCCCGTCATTGGTTGGTATTAATAAAAATTTAAATCTAGCCCAAAAATAGTTTAATATTTGAGAAATTATATAATTAAAATAATATTTGGAAATTTTATGTATTATTCATTGGGTCGACTTAAAAAAAGCATAAAAATAAATAAAAAGATTTAAATTAAAAGATAGAATTTTTAAAATCTGGATGGTATCTTATTTCATAATTAAATTATCTCCTTTGGCTCACTTCTTGAACCTAATGTTCTAACTTAATTCCCAAAGTCCTTATAAATAGGCCTTTCCAACATGCTTACTTCAACATTTAAAAACAAAATGGCATCCTAAAAGACTCTCATTTTAACCATTTTGATCATTTGCATTGCTTCACGCATGGTTGCCGGTAATAATCTATTTATAAAACACAATTTTTATTTCTTCATATTCATTGTTATGTTTTTAATTAAAGACTTTGGATGGTAGGATACTATGGAGTATATTAAAAGGAATATGTTTTTGTTTAAGAAAAAACAATCTTATGAACACCATTTTATATATTATTTCTAATGGAATTGAAATGATAGTTTCAGGAGCAAACGGAAAACTATGCTTCATATCGAATTTTTGTCCAACTGCACCAGAACAGTGTGACCATTTTTGTAAAGCATCATTGGGAAAACCAAAAGGTGGCTCGTGTTTAGGGGGTGAATGTTGTTGCAATTTGGAAAGTTTTAATATAAAATAAACAGTTTCTTTGTTTCTTTGAATACATTTATCTACAAACACTCCATTTGAAATTTACATAAATTTTTGTTGAAGTATCAATGATGTAATTTCATTTCAAATATTTAATTTTATAATTTCTACTTATTAATTGGAATAAAAATTTAATAATTCTCAACACTAAACTTATATTAAATTATTGTATTTACAAATTCTTTAATTAAAAAGTTGTTATGGATTTTTTAATTATAGTTATAAAAATAATGAAAAATATAACATCACTAACTTAATAAAATAATCAACCATAAACTTCACATGACAAAATATTTATATTCCTTTAAAGAAAGAGGTGCGATACTTTGTTTTTATTGAGACTGTGGAAATATAATTAAAATTGTTTTTTAATGTATCACATTTTTTTTAAAGGAATTATCAAATAAATTGTTATCTAGTGACCGTATATTTTAGCAATAATTAATAATAAGAAATGCAAATGGCATCCATTATTTTTGTAAAAATAATAATTAAAAGCTAATATTGGGGTTTAAATTATAATAAAATCTCATCAAATTATTTGATCAAGTGGTTTGGATTATAATAAATATCTTTAAATTATTTGATCAAATATAGTGAAAATAATATATTTTTAATTAATATATAATTATTTCATTAGTAAATTAGACTGATGTTCTCAACCTCATGTTATTAAACACAATGGAACAACACAAAATATTTTAGGAGACACAATTAATGTATAGATTGAATTATTCAAGTTTAATGTAAAAAATTTAAAAATAAATTGTTAGAGAGTAACTTAATATTTATTACCTAGAAAATACTCCACTTTACATATTTAGTAGATTATTAAATGATTTGTTTTAACTTTCGAGTAGTTTTTATAGGTTATTTTTTTTACAGATGTGTAAGAACTAGAGCAAAACCCATGTGTTGCCCAATATTTTTTATTAAAATACTACCTAAAAGCCATATGTAAATATTTTTATTTTATTGTGTAACATTGATTATGAAAGATATTTTATGAAATAAAAATATTATCGAGATTATATGATCTGCACTTGAAGAAGAATTATGGGTTCTACAGAAAGTAATTTTAAAATTAAAATTTGTTTTAAAAATAAATCTAGAAAGAGAGTTATAATATTTTAAAATCAAGAGTTGTGAAAATATTTGACATTATTAATCGTCACTAGTAAAAGAGATCTTAATTGAATCTATAAAAGTTGGAGTTTAATAGGATATGTTGTATACAATTTGTATGTTTATATGTAATAAAATAATTTATTTGAACCCAATGTTTTAAAAACCAGATCGAACCGGTCGGTTCAATCGGTTAGTCCGAGAACCAGCGATGAATCTGGTTGGGTCAACTTTCAAAATCGCTAGTGGGTCAAAACCAGAAAAAAATTGGAAAAACTGGATTGAACCATCCAAAATCATTCGAACCAAATAACCGAAGTTGCATTTGTTATACCGTTCGATTCAGAAAAATACATCAAATTGACCATTTTGTAAAAAAAAAACTTTAAAAATTAAGTCAATATTAAAACTTAACATGCATTCCCCAATCACAAAAAAGAATTACATTTTTTTACATCCATACAAACTTCTACGTTTGGTCACGTCGTTATAGTTTTTCTTTCAACTACACTCCATCATCATCACGCCGTCTCTTTCAAACACAGTCACGATGTCCTGCACAATGTTAATTGTCGTTTAAGTCAATATTGTTTGTTGTTGTCAACTTTAACTTGTTTGTCGTAGTTCAACTCGATTTTTTATATTTAATTCAGTATATTGTATTCTTTATTTTTGGTATTTAATCTTATTTAATTTAGGTATTCTTAGTTATTTGAACTTTATTTTAGTTATTACATTCTATTATTTTAATTTTGGTTTGAATTAGCTCAACTTATTTTATTTTAATTTTTTAATTTGTTCAAATTATTCTTAAATGAAGATGAAATGAATTGTGCAACTATGTTGTTTTATTATATATGCTATTGATATTGTCGTATTAAGTTTGTAATTGATTTTTGAAATATTTCTTTTATTAAGTTGTGAACATATGATTATGTGTGACATATCTATGGATATTAGTTTATTTAATAAACAGTTCAACTGTATGTTTAACCAATTGAATTCATTGAACCTTAAACCAGAAATTTCACCGGTTTGATTTTTAAAACATTGATGAACCTATAAAAGTTGGCATTTAATAGGATATGTCACATAAAATTTGTATATTCATATGTATGAAACTAATTTATTTGAGCAATAAATTATTTTATAAAATATAATGTACATAATTTATTTCAAAATAATATTTATTAATTTATTCTATAAGTTAGTCTGATGTTCTTATCCTCTTAATATTAAACACAATAACGTTGAAATAAAAGTGAAGATTTCTCATTTGAAATATATTGCCATGTAGTTAAAATTTCCAAAATGGCACAACAAGAACTAATTGAGGAAATACAATTCATTGATAGAAGAAATCGTTAGGTTTTGTAAAAATAATTTAAAAAATTATTTTCATAAATAAATTAATATTTATTAGTAGACAATACATTACTTTTAACAATCATGGCCTTTATGAGATTAAGAAAAGTTTTTTTATTAAAAATAAAAGTGATTGGATTTTAAACCAATTGTTTAGGCCAAGATATTACATTATGGATAAATAGTTGAAAAATAAACTTTAATATATATTTTTTAATATTTATTAATAAAGATATCAAATAATTGTTTTTTAAATTTGGAGTATATTTTTTCTCTCATTTTATCAATATTCATATAATTGAGAAAAACTTAAGTGTTGCGCAATATTTTTTTATCAAAATAATACTTAAAAGTCAATATTGTTGTTTAAGTTAAAGAAAATATAGAAAAATTATCAACCAAATAAGGTAAAAATTATTTATTCATAATTAATATATATATATATATATATATATATATATATATATATATATATATATATATATTTATTTATTTTATATGTTAGTTAGAAGATCACTTTTGTTCTGATAATATCTTACACATTAATATTTAAAAAGAATGACTATTTTCTATTTGAAATATGTTTCCATCTATTTAAAATTTTCAATAATGATATATAAAAAAAATTATTATCAAATACAATTCCTTTATAGATTGAATCATTAAAATTTTATAAAAATAAGTTAAAATTAGTGGTTAAAAAATAATAAAATAGTTAAATCTTCCAACAGTGTTTTGTTAGATTTTTGAACAACTGAAAAAAATTTGTTTCTAACTTTTACGGTTGGATATGAAACACGTTGTAACCATATAATATAGAAAATATAAATAATATATTATAACTACTTACAAAAATTATATTTTATTTTGTACCATTGGTTGGGGAAGACAATGTAGCCAAAAGATGTAATAAAGATATTATATAGACTAAATTCTCTGCATTTGTAGATTAATTATGGGATCTACATAAAGCAATTTGGAAAATAAAATTTCACTCTAAAAAGCTATTGAGAAATAAAATTATCAAATTTTTTTATTTTGAGTTTCGAAACAGTTTAATATTCATGACAATTTAGTAAATTACTAAAAAATGTTTTACTACTAAAAGAGATGTTATTAAAATTGACATTTGAATGGTTTTTTTTACACAAGCATTTAATAGGTTATGTCGTATAAGACATGTATATTTATATGGTGTTTAATTCTGGACTATAATGTGTCCCGTCATTATTTGGTATTACTAAAAATTTAAATCTAGCCCTAAAATAGTTTAATATTTGAGAAATTATATAATTAAAATAATATTTGGAAATTTTATGTATTATTCATTGGGTCGACTTAAAAAAAGCATAAAAATAAATAAAAAGATTTAAATTAAAAGATAGAATTTTTAAAATCTGGATGATATCTTATTTCATAATTAAATTATCTCCTTTGGCTCACTTCTTGAACCTAATGTTCTAACTTAATTCCCAAAGTCCTTATAAATAGGCCTTTCCAACATGCTTACTTCAACATTTAAAAACAAAATGGCATCCTACAAGACTCTCATTTTAACCATTTTGATCATTTGCATTGCTTCACGCATGGTTGCCGGTAATAATCTATTTATAAAACACAATTTTTATTTCTTCAAATTCATTGTTATGTTTTTAATTAAAGTATTTGGATGGTAGGATACTATCGAGTATATTAAAAGGAATACTTGAAGGACTTTGATTTTGAGCTTAAGTATCACCTAGGGAAGGCGAATAAGGTTGCGGATGCCTTAAGTCGGAAAGAGATACATAAAGCTGAGTTGATGATGTTGGAATACGCATTGTTGGAAAAGTTCCGAGATCTTAATCTTCAGTTTAGTTGGACGCAGGATGGTATGATAATGGGAAATTTGAATGTTACTTCTAACCTAAGGGAAGAGATCCGACACGGACAAATGATAGATGAGAGATTGCAAGAGTTGTCGACTCAACCAGGTTTCACTCAGTCACTAGATAGAGTTATTCTGTTTAATCAAAGGATTTGTGTTCCGGATGATGTAGAGCTTAAAAGGTAAGTTTTGGAGGAAGCTCACAAAGGGGCGTTTACTATACATCCAGGTTCAACGAAGATGTATCAAGACTTGAAGAAGGACTATTGGTGGCATGGAATGAAAAGGGATATCGCAGAGTATGTGTCAGAATGCATTGTATGCGAACAGGTAAAGATTGAACATCAGAAGCCAGGAGGGTTATTGCGGCCTTTAGAGATTTCGGTTTGGAAATGGGATAGTATTTCAATGGACTTTGCGGTAGGGTTACCTCGGACCCAAGGTGGTTATGATTCAATTTAGGTGATTGTGGATCGGTTGACTAACACGCACTTCTTGGCTGTGAAGACTACTTACAAAGCAAGTCATCTTGCACGGTTGTTCATTTCAGAAATTGTTAGGTTGCACGGTGTTCCTACTAGCATTGTGTCTGATAGGGACCCAAAGTTTAGTTCAAGGTTTTGGAGAGCATTCCAACAAGCTATGGGATCGAGATTGTGTTTGAGTACCTCTAATCATCCTCAGACAGATGGTCATACTGAACGGACAATACAAACACTGGAAGATATGTTAAGAGCTTGTGTACTTGAAAGTGGGGGGAATTGGAAGGATCTTTTACCATTGATTGAATTCGCATATAATAATAGTTATCATGCAAGTATTGGGATGGCCCCTTATGAAGCTTTGTATGGACGGAAATGTAGAACACCTTTATGTTGGACAGAAGTTGGCGAAGAAAGGATCTTAGGACTGAAGATTATTCAAGAGACAACGGAAAAGATAAAGATGATCCGTGATAAGATAAAGAAAGCACAAGATCGCCAAAAGAGCTATGCAAATCACAGGAGAAGACCATTGGAATTTGACGAAGGTGACCCCGAGGTTGAGACTGAAAGGACCGTTTAAGTCACGGAAGCTAAGTCCGAGATACATAGGGCCATACCAGATTATAGAGAAAATTGGAGAAGTAGCCTACAGATTAGCCTTACCACCTTCTCTATCAGAAATGCATGATGTTTTTCACGTATCTCAACTCAGGAAGTCCATTCCAGATTCTCTTCAGCCTATTCTTCCAGATTCAGTAGAAGTAGAAGCAGATCTGACTTTCGAACCTCTACCAAGTCGCATTACAGGACGAGAAGTTAAGGTGTTAAGGAATAAGGAGATTCCTCTTGTTAAGGTTCAGTGGGATGAATCACACCCAGGCGACGCCACTTGGGAACTAGAGTCAGAAATGCGAGAAGCTTACCCTCATCTCTTCCAGGTAATATTTAAATTCGAGGACGAATTTTTATTTAAGGGGGGAGGATGTATGAAGGAGAATTGCCATCCAAGGCGCAGCGGAATTTAAAATTTTCTCCATTTAGTGATCCTTACGAATGGGCATGATCAGTGATAGAATCGTTACCTCTTGTGGCGATTCAAACCTTTGGTGAAGATCTCTTGTAATGATCAAAACCTTGGATACAAATCTAAGGGGCGATCATGAACGTTGAACGATGACAACGTCTCTACTCAGTCCAGACGAACGGATTCCTTCAATCGCAGTGCTAGCTGTTATGAATGAAGGGTTTTAGTGAGAGAAAGAGAGATACGAAATTCCAACTCTTCAGTTGTGTTGTATTCCCATACAATGCTTCTGCACAAGAGTTCTATTTATAGAACCACTTGTGTGGGCTTCAAGCCAAAAAGCCCACTTAAGTGTATTTTGGCTCATATCTCATAATATGCCAAAATCACTTAAGTTTTTGGTACCTTACCATACTTTGTATTATACTTAAGTACACCGTACCTTACGATGTTCCTTAGTTACTCTATCTCTCATCAATCCGTCCTTTGTGTGTGACCCTGTAGGTTTTCGCAACATTGGCAATTATATTAAATCACGCATTTAACATAATAAACAGTGAACGGTATCTAGCAACACATCACTGCTACCCAAGACACGAAAATGTCATGTGATCTGAAAAAACCTCCTGTGATAATGATTATGTGTATAATTACCCCTTTGCCCTTATATCTATATTGAACACAAGGTATAGACCGTGTCATCCTTGTCCAGTTCAATATTGGGCCCATAGACATTTATCATGTTACGCAGGATTGGCAAATTCCATCTAGGACACTCATGTCCCTCAACATGCTTTGTGGAGTACCCATCAACTGTCTTTATGGTTATCCAGTTACGGACAACGTTGGATCAGCAATAAAGCACTCGACTCTACATCTAGGATCCATAGTGGTTTCAGGTCGAAGAGTGGTATACACCATTATCACCATGAGAAAAACTTATGACACTTTGCATAACTTTCTATATAGTATTCTCATAGCGGGTCAATCCGGTATAAATATTACTCTTAATATCCATACCTATGTTTAAGACTTGATAACTCTTTATCCATGATCCATGAGATGTGATCATCAGTCTACAAACATAATAGTCTTAATGATTTAATGTTATCCCACTTCACAATAAAGCTCGACTACGGATACTTTAAGAATAGTGTCCTTATGTTTAATGTGGTCTCATGATCAAGTCCTACTTGATGCATTAAACGGACTAGCTATTCTAGGGACTTTATTAAACAACTTTAATAAAGAAAAAGCCTTTTATTATTAATAAATAATTCGATACAAGTACCAAAAGCATTGGCCTCTAGGGCTTACACCAACAATGTAATACCCCGTATTTTCCTTAAATGTCTAAATTTCTATTAATTGAGATCAATTGAGTTCCTATGTGCTCTAAAAGTTGTCAATTGGGATAAATAGAGCGACTAGTGAGTTCAGGTTGACTTAATTAATATTTTTTGGAATTGACCTTTTATTAATTGGGACATTTTGGTAACACTAATAATGGGTCAATAGCTCTGGTAGAACAAATATTACAAGTTAGTGCCACTCGAGATATTTGTTACTACCACTTCACCACTTCCTAACCACACAAAATAAGCATGGCCACTTGTTAGTAACCTTGACCCACTCACCACCACATGTTTGTGTCTTATACTACATACCACTTGCCATTTGCTTTTCTATGTATCAGAAAGGATAAGTAGAGAGAAAGGAAAGCATAGAAAGAAAGAGGAAGCTTAAGTGAAGAAGGAAAACAAGGTTAGTGAAGAAGAAGAAGGGAAACTTGGAATCAACACCATCATCTTCATCCTCATCTCATCTTCAACAACTTCTCCTCTTCAATTTCTTAAGGTGGGTTCTAGGTAGAACTTTAGATTTTTAAAAACTAGGGTTTGATAAACCATGGAATTGATAGGATGATAGATGATATTATGATGAGTTCCTTCATGAATCATGTGAATTTTTATTAATGATGCTTCTATGTGTGTGTTTTATTGGTTGGATTCTTGTGATTTAATGATGTGGTTGTTGTTTGGAAGTTTGTTCATGAGTGGTTATGTTCATGTCAAGAGATGGGTAGTTAGAAGTGAAGAAAACATTATGCAGGTTGAAATTTGGAAATATACAAAAGAAATGAAGTTTCTGTATGTGAAAAAGTGGAATTGATTGTAGAACCCGGGACCTCCTTGAAATGGTACAAGCCTTACCACTAGGCCAAAGATGTTGTTGTTCAATACTTATGCAATGAATAAATGTTAATCTAAATCTTGATTAAGATAGATTAATGAATTAATCGAGTGTTATAACTCCGTTTTGGATGCGGACGGATGCGTTAGTAAGATAACGAAAAAGGCTATTATTACGATATCATGTTATAATATATTATGTGTCTTATAAATTCTATGAATTGTATTTTGATGGATGTTAAACATGGTTGATATATTTGATTGTGGAATAACATGATTAAAAACCTTACAAAGGAGAGTGAGGAAATCTAGGAGTATAACATGATTAATAACTTAGAAGGATAATCTAGGTTATGGAACATGTGAGATATATGTATGAGAATACGGTATTCATTCGTACGACGCTTATGTGGAGGTCGTGGACGAATTGTTTCCATGATTGAGAATGAGACGCATTGTATGGAACATGCCATTTTATTATTTGTGTATTATGGTGAATGAAGTCACCTATGATTGATGAATTTGTTATGGTTCGTGGAACCGATAATTATGGAACCGATCATGTAATCAGAATGTGTGTTTTTCTGTGGTGGTACATATCTTTATTGGTATGCTTAGACGTGTAAGCATTGGGATGTGGGACCAATGATTCGAGCCTCAATTGGGTTTGAGCCCCAACCATGGCGGACATGGGGGAAAGGTGGACACCAAAGTGGGATAAGGCCCATACGGTGAAAGAGACTCAAAGTGGGTAAAGTCCCATACGAGTGATGGTTCTCAATAGTGGGTTTAAGTCCCATAGGGGAACCAGATATCTATCGCGAAAGTCGAATCATATGAGCATGCATGAACCAGGCCTGGCTTAGACGTAAATCTGTTCGGGAATTGATGCGTCGTGATCTGGATAATGATCGTGGTTGAGTTATGAGAACTCAGATGCATGTTGCCATACAATTGCGAGTTAGTTCCCCATCGCTCAAGTCTTCGTTCCCTTGTTGACTTGAGTTGGATATGAGCTGAACATTGATTAGAAAACCCTGTAGAGCCGAGTGGACCCATAAGATAGGGAACCCACTGAGGTTATTATCTCACCCCATGTTATTGATTTTTTTTCAGGTGGTTCTGAGCAGGATAAGGGTAAGGGCAAGATAGAGTGATGTCTTGCTTACCTGAGGACTGTTGGCTTTTCTTCCGTTGTGTAGATATTTTTGAGATCATTGTTTAATGATCTAGATCAGTAGTTTTATTTTGGGCACTCTTATGTACATTTATGCCATATTATGTTATTTTGGGCATGTATTTGTATGTGTACACTATGCTGCTAGGCACTTATGTATTTCAGTACCAGTTTTACACTATGTATAATATGTATTCTAGACATATATTATATGTGGGTGTTACAGTTGGTATCAGAGCAGGTCGTATCCTCGACCTAGCCATGAAATATTATAAGTATTCCTTTCAGCCTCATATGTGGGTTGTCATCATTGTCCTTGGTGTTATATTCATAGTATTGAGCCTGATCAACTTAATCCTATTTGTATGACATTCAGGATCATGACTGACCGACGTAGAGGTCGTGGTAGACCCAGAACCCAGAATTCAGACTTTGAACCGCCAAGTGGTAGTGAAGGTTTTCAATGGCCTCAGTTTATGCAACAAATGCAACAACAACAGAATCAATTCATGCAACAGATGATGCAGTAGTGGAATGGTGGGTTTCATCCTCAAGGAGTTCCACAGGTAGCTACAGGTGGTAGTTTTCGAGATTTCTTCCGCATGAATCCTCCAGAATTCCATGGTGGGCTGAATCCTGTGAAGGCTCAGGAGTGGATAACCGGCATGGAAAGGATTTTTCAGATAGTGCATTGTAGTGAAGAAAATAAGGTTGTGTTTACTTCTCACATGATGAAGGGTCCATCTGTGAGATGGTGGGAGAGTGCTTCGACTCTTATGACCAATCAAGGAATACCTAGAGATTGGGAGCATTTTAAGACTGTTTTCTTGGATAAGTATTTTCCTAGTTCTTTGAGGACTCAGAAGGAGTTTGAATTTCAACAGCTCAGGCAGGGAGCTATGTCAGTAGCTGCGTATGCTGAAAAGTTCGAAGATATGGCTGCGTATTCTAGACAAGCCGCGTACGCACCTGATGAGAGGTGGAAGATTGATCAGTTTCTTTTTGGTCTGATGAGTGAAATTTCTCATAGTGTTTCTCAAAGGGAATTCACTTCTTATGCTGAACTATTAAGACAATGTTATGTGGTTGAGAACAGTTTGAAGAAGGTTCAAGAAGTGGACCAGTACAGGAGTGGGCAGAGAGACCAAGGAAGGCCAGGAAACCACTTTAAGCCTAGATCTCAGGCTTTCAAGGGGAAACAGGTGCAACATGCAAGACCTAGCCAACCTCCTCAATGTCAAGTATGTAAGAAGTATCATTTTGGAAAATGTACTGTAAGTGGAATTAGGTGTTTTACATGTCACAAGGAGGGACACATGTCTAGGGAATGTCCTCAGAATAAGAATCAGATGCAGGGGAGGAGCGTCGGTCGAGTTTATACTTTGGATGCAAGGAAGGCTAAGAGCAACAATGCCTTAATTGCTGGTACGTGTTTCATCAATAATCATCCTTGTTTTGTAATGTTTGATTGTGGGGCGACACACTCTTTTATATCAATTCAGTGCATGAAGCGTCTTGGCTTGCAAGCAATTCCCTTGTCTCCTCCCATGGTGGTTACTACCGCCATGGATGATGTGGTTGAGACACCGTTGATTTGTGAAAATTGTTCGCTCTCGGTGAATGGTAGAGTTTTTCAGATTGATCTTATTTGTTTACCACTTAAGAAGGTTGATGTGGTTTTGGGGATGGATTGGCTTTCCGCCAACTCGGTGTTTATTGGTTGTGAAGAGAAGTTGATTATCATTCCATCTAGTGAAGCTACTCCAAAGGATGTGTTAACTACAATCTTGGAAGGTACGGTTGGCATGGTTAATTTCTTATTTGAGAATGAAAAGTCAGTTCTCTTGGCTCTTACCAAGGAATCTAGCGATAATCTGAATGTTACACAAATCCCTGTTGTTTGTGAATTTTCGGAAGTTTTTCCTGAGGATGTCTCCTCTCTTCCTCCTGAAAGGGAAGTGGAATTCTCTATTGATCTGGTACCTGGGACGGCTCTAATCTCCGTCTCTCTGTATCGCATGGCGCCATTATAGTTGAGAGAGTTGAAGAATCAATTGGAAGAGTTGTTGACCAAGCATTTTATCTGACCTAGTGTCTCACCATGGGGAGCTCCAGTGTTATTAGTAAAGAAGAAGGACGGTAGTATGCGGTTGTGTATTGATCATCGCCAGTTGAATAAAGCTACTATCAAGAACAAGTACCCTCTGCCTCGGATAGACGATTTGTTAGATCAGTTGAAAGGAGCCTGCGTGTTCTCAAAGATTGATCTATGATCGGGCTATCATCAAATAAGATTTAAGAGTTCGGATGTACCAAAGACCGCATTTAGAACCCGATATGGCCATTATGAGTTTCTTGTAATGCCGTTTGGGGTAACGAATGCCCCAGCTGTTTTCATGGACTATATGAATCGGATATTCCAACCCTACTTGGACCAGTTCGTGGTGATCTTTATTGATGACATTCTTATTTATTCTCGTACTCCTCAAGAGCACGGAGAACACTTAAGGATTGTTCTATCAGTACTGCAAGAGAAACAACTTTTTGCCAAGTTAAGTAAGTGTGAATTTTGGATGAACGAAGTGAGGTTTCTTGGTCATGTAATATCGCAAGGAGGAGTATCGGTGGATCCATCTAAAGTTGAAGCAGTTATTAATTGGGAAAGACTGAAGAATGCTTCAGAAGTCAGAAGTTTCTTAGGTTTGGCAGGTTACTATAGAAGGTTTATAAAGGGATTTTCGCAGGTAGCGTTACCAATGACTAGACTTACCCGAAAGGAAATTTCTTTCAAATGGGATTCGAAGTGTGAGAAGAGTTTTATGAGTTTGAAGGAGAAGCTAACGACTGCTCCTGTTTTAGTCATCCCTGATCCTAGTAAGTCATATGAAGTATTTTGCGATGCCTCTAAGAAATGATTGGGAGGGGTGTTAATGCAGAGTGGTCAAGTTGTAGCCTATGCCTCTCGTCAGTTGAAGCCTCATGAAGAGAACTACCTGACTCATGATCTTGAACTGGCTGTTGTTGTCTTTGCATTGAAGGTTTGGAGACATTACTTGTATGAGGTGCATTTTGAGATGTTTAGTGATCACAAGAGATTGAAATACTTATTTGACCAGAAGGAGTTACACATGAGACAGAGGAGATGGATGGAATACTTGAAGGACTTTGATTTTGAGCTTAAGTATCACCTAGGGAAGGCGAATAAGGTTGCGGATGCCTTAAGTCGGAAAGAGATACATAAAGCTGAGTTGATGATGTTGGAATACGCATTGTTGGAAAAGTTCCGAGATCTTAATCTTCAGTTTAGTTGGACGCAGGATGGTATGATAATGGGAAATTTGAATGTTACTTCTAACCTAAGGGAAGAGATCCGACACGGACAAATGATAGATGAGAGATTGCAAGAGTTGTCGACTCAACCAGGTTTCACTCAGTCACTGGATAGAGTTATTCTGTTTAATCAAAGGATTTGTGTTCCGGATGATGTAGAGCTTAAAAGGAAAGTTTTGGAGGAAGCTCACAAAGGGGCGTTTACTATACATCCAGGTTCAACGAAGATGTATCAAGACTTGAAGAAGGACTATTGGTGGCATGGAATGAAAAGGGATATCGCAGAGTATGTGTCAGAATGCATTGTATGCCAACAGGTAAAGATTGAACATCAGAAGCCAGGAGGGTTATTGCGGCCTTTAGAGATTTCGGTTTGGAAATGGGATAGTATTTCAATGGACTTTGCGGTAGGGTTACCTCGGACCCAAGGTGGTTATGATTCAATTTAGGTGATTGTGGATCGGTTGACTAACACGCACTTCTTGGCTGTGAAGACTACTTACAAAGCAAGTCATCTTGCACGGTTGTTCATTTCAGAAATTGTTAGGTTGCACGGTGTTCCTACTAGCATTGTGTCTGATAGGGACCCAAAGTTTACTTCAAGGTTTTGGAGAGCATTCCAACAAGCTATGGGATCGAGATTGTGTTTGAGTACCTCTAATCATCCTCAGACAGATGGTCATACTGAACGGACAATACAAACACTGGAAGATATGTTAAGAGCTTGTGTACTTGAAAGTGGGGGGAATTGGAAGGATCTTTTACCATTGATTGAATTCGCATATAATAATAGTTATCATGCAAGTATTGGGATGGCCCCTTATGAAGCTTTGTATGGACGGAAATGTAGAACACCTTTATGTTGGACAGAAGTTGGCGAAGAAAGGATCTTAGGACTGAAGATTATTCAAGAGACAACGGAAAAGATAAAGATGATCCGTGATAAGATAAAGAAAGCACAAGATCGCCAAAAGAGCTATGCAAATCACAGGAGAAGACCATTGGAATTTGACGAAGGTGACCCCGAGGTTGAGACTGAAAGGACCGTTTAAGTCACGAAAGCTAAGTCCGAGATACATAGGGCCATACCAGATTATAGAGAAAATTGGAGAAGTAGCCTACAGATTAGCCTTACCACCTTCTCTATCAGAAATGCATGATGTTTTTCACGTATCTCAACTCAGGAAGTCCATTCCAGATTCTCTTCAGCCTATTCTTCCAGATTCAGTAGAAGTAGAAGCAGATCTGACTTTCGAACCTCTACCAAGTCGTATTACAGGACGAGAAGTTAAGGTGTTAAGGAATAAGGAGATTCCTCTTGTTAAGGTTCAGTGGGATGAATCACACCCAGGCGACGCCACTTGGGAACTAGAGTCAGAAATGCGAGAAGCTTACCCTCATCTCTTCCAGGTAATATTTAAATTCGAGGACGAATTTTTATTTAAGGGGGGAGGATGTATGAAGGAGAATTGCCATCCAAGGCGCAGCGGAATTTAAAATTTTCTCCATTTAGTGATCCTTACGAATGGGCATGATCAGTGATAGAATCGTTACCTCTTGTGGCGATTCAAACCTTTGGTGCAGATCTCTTGTAACGATCAAAACCTTGGATACAAATCTAAGGGGCGATCATGAACGTTGAACGATGACAACGTCTCTACTCAGTCCAGACAAACGGATTCCTTCAATCGCAGTGCTAGCTGTTATGAATGAAGGGTTTTAGTGAGAGAAAGAGAGATACGAAATTCCAACTCTTCAGTTGTGTTGTATTCCCATACAATGCTTCTGCACAAGAGTTCTATTTATAGAACCACTTGTGTGGGCTTCAAGCCAAAAAACCCACTTAAGTGTATTTTGGCTCATATCTCATAATATGCCAAAATCACTTAAGTATTTGGTACCTTACCATACTTTGTATTATACTTAAGTACACCGTACCTTACGATGTTCCTTAGTTACTCTATCTCTCATCAATCCGTCCTTTGTGTGTGACCCTGTAGGTTTTCGCAACATTGGCAATTATATTAAATCACGCATTTAACATAATAAACAGTGAACGGTATCTAGCAACACATCACTGCTACCCAAGACACGAAAATGTCATGTGATCTGACAAAACCTCCTGTGATAATGATTATGTGTATAATTACCCCTTTGCCCTTATATCTATATTGAACACAAGGTATAGACCGTGTCATCCTTGTCCAGTTCAATATTGGGCCCATAGACATTTATCATGTTACGCAGGATGGGCAAATTCCATCTAGGACACTCATGTCCCTCAACATGCTTTGTGGAGTACCCATCAACTGTCTTTATGGTTATCCAGTTACGGACAACGTTGGATCAGCAATAAAGCACTCGACTCTACATCTAGGATCCATAGTGGTTTCAGGTCGAAGAGTGGTATACACCATTATCACCATGAGAAAAACTTATGACACTTTGCATAACTTTCTAGATAGTATTCTCATAGCGGGTCAATCCGGTATAAATATTAAGAACTAGAGCAAAACCCATGTGTTGCCCCATATTTTTATTAAAATACTACCTAAAAGCCATCTGTAAATATTTATTTATTTGTGTAACACTTGATTATGAAAGATATTTTAAGATAGTGTCCTTATCGAGATTATATGATCTCCTACTTGAAGAATTATTATGGGTTCTACTTTAGAAGTAATTTTAAAATTAAAATTTTTTTTAAAAAAAATCTAGAAGAGAGTTATAATAGTATTAAAATCAAGAGTTGTGAAATGTATTTGACATTATTAAATCGTCACTAGTGAAAGAGATCTTAATTCCTATGTCTATAAAGTTGGAGTTTAATAGGATATGTTGTATACAATTTGTATGTTTATATGTATCAAAATAATTTAATTGGAACCCAATGTTTTAAAAACCAGATCGAACCGGTCGGTTCAATCGGTTGGTCCGGAACCAGCGATGAATCTGATTGGGTCAACTTTCAAAACCGCTTGGGTCAAAACCAGAATAAAATTAGAAAACTAGATTGAACCATCCAAAATCATTCGAACCAAATAACCGAAGTTGCTTTGTTATACCATCCGATTCAGAAAATACATCAAATTGACCATTTTGTAAAAAAAAAACTTTAAAAATTAAGTCAATATTAAAACTTAACATGCATTCCCCAATCACAAAAAGAATTACATTTTTTTACATCCATACAAACTTCTAAGTTTGGTCACTTCGTTATATTTTTTTTCTTCAACTACACTCCATCATCATCACGCCGTCTCTTTCAAACGTAGTCAAGATGTCCTGCACAATGTTAATTGTCGTGTAAGTTAATATTGTTTGTTGTTGTCAACTTTAACTTGTTTGTCGTAGTTCAACTCGATTTTTTATATTTAATTAAGTATATTGTATTCTTTATTTTTGGTATTTAATCTTATTTAATTTAGGTATTCTTAGTTATTTGAACTTTATTTTAGTTATTACATTCTATTATTTTAATTTTGGTTTGAATTAGCTTAACTTATTTTATTTTAATTTTTTAATTTGTTCAAATTATTCTTAAATGAAGATGAAATGAATTGTGCAACTATGTTGTTTTATTATATATGCTATTGATATTGTCGTATTAAGTTTGTAATTGATTTTTGAAATATTTCTTTTATTAAGTTGTGAACATATGATTATGTGTGACATATCTATGGATATTAGTTTATTTAATAAACAGTTCAACCGTATGTTTAACCAATTGAATTCATTGAACCTTAAACCAGAAATTTCACCGGTTCGATTTTTAAAACATTGATGAACCTATAAAAGTTGGCATTTAATAGGATATGTCACATAAAATTTGTATATTCATATGTATGAAACTATTTTATTTGAGCAACAAATTATTTGATAAAATATAATGTACATAATTTATTTCAAAATATATTTATTAATTTATTCTATAAGTTAGTCTGATGTTCTTATCCTCTTAATATTAAACACAATAACGTTGAAATAAAAGTGAAGATTTCTCATTTGAATTATATTGCCATGTAGTTAAAATTTCCAAAATGGCACAACAAGAACTAATTGAGGAAATACAATTCATTGATAGAAGAAATCGTTAGGTTTTGTAAAAATAATTAAAAAATATTTTCATAAATAAATTAATATTTACTAGTAGACAATAAATTACTTTTAACAATCATGGCCTTTATGAGATTAAGAAAAGTTTTTTTATTAAAAACAAAAGTGATTGGATTTTAAACCAATTTTTCAGGCCAAGATATTACATTATGGATAAATAGTTGAAAAATAAATTTTAATATATATATTTTTAATATTTATTAATAAGGATATCAAATGATTGTTTTTTTTAAATTTGGAGTATATTTTTTCTCTCATTTTATCAATATTCATATAATTGAGAAAAACTTAAGTGTTGCCCAATATTTTTTTATCAAAATAATACTTAAAAGTCAATATTGTTGTTTAAGTTAAAGAAAATATAGAAAAATTATCAACCAATAAGGTAAAATTTATTCAGAATTAATATATATATTTATATTTATTTTATATGTTAGTTAGAAGATCACTTTTGTTCTGATAATATCTTACACATTAATATTTAAAAGAATGACTATTTTCTATTTGAAATATGTTTCCATCTATTTAAAATTTTCAATAATGATATATAAAAAATTATTATCAAATACAATTCCTTTATAGATTGAATCATTAAAATTTTATAAAATAAGTTAAATTAGTGGTTAAAAAATAATAAAATAGTTAAATCTTCCAACAGGGTTTTGTTAGATTTTTGGACAACTGAAAAAGTTTTGTTTCTAATTTTTACGGTTGGATATGAAACACGTTGTAACCATATAATATAAAATATAAAATAATATATTATAACTATTCAAAAAAATTATATTTTATTTTGTACCATTGGTTGGGAAGACAATGTAGCCAAAGATGTGATAAAGATATTATATAGACTAAATTCTCTGCATTTGTAGATTAATTATGGGATCTACATAAAGCAATTTGGAAAATAAAATTTTCACTCTAAAAAGATTTGAGAAATAAAATTATCAATTTTTTTTATTTTGAGTTTCGAAACTGTTTAATATTCATGACAATTTAATAAATTACTAAAAAATGTTTTACTACTAAAAGAGATGTTATTAAAACATATTAAAATTGACATTTGAATGGCTTTTTTTTACACAGGCATTTAATAGGTTATGTCGTATAAGACTTGTATATTTATATGGTGTTTAATTCTGGACTATAATGTGTCCCGTCATTATTTGGTATTACTAAAAATTTAAATCTAGCCCTAAATAATTTAATATTTGAGAAATTATATAATTAAAATAATATTGGAATTTTATGTATTATTCATTGGGTCGACTTAAAAAAAGCATAAAACTAAATAAAAAGATTTAAATTAAAAGATAGAATTTAAAATCTGGATGATATCTTATTTCATAATTAAATTATCTCCTTTGGCTCACTTCTTGAACCTAATGTTCTAACTTAATTCCCAAAGTCCTTATAAATAGGCCTTTCCAACATGCTTACTTCAACATTTAAAAACAAAATGGCATCCTACAAGACTCTCATTTTAACCATCTTGATCATTTGCTTTGCTTCACGCATGGTTGCCGGTAATAATCTATTTATAAAACACAATTTTTATTTCTTCATATTCATTGTTATGTTTTTTATTAAAGTATTTGGATGGTAGGATACTATCGAGTATATTAAATCGAATATGCTTTTGTTTAAGAAAAACAATCTTATGAACACAATTTTATATATTATTTCTAATGGAATTGGAATGATAGTTTCAGGAGCAAACGGAAAATTATGCTTCATATCGAATTTTTGTCCAACTGCACCAGAACAGTGTGACCATTTTGTAAAGTATCATTGGGAAAACCAAAAGGTGGCTCGTGTTTAGGGGGTGAATGTTGTTGCAATTTGTAAAGTTTTAATATAAAATAAACAATTTCTTTGTTTCTTTGAATACATCTATCTACAAACACTCCATCTGAAATTTACATAAATTTTTGTTGAAGTATCAATGATATAATTTCATTTCAAATATTTAATTTTATAATTTCTACTTATTAATTAGAATAAAAATTTAATAATTCTCAACACTAAACTTATATTAAATTATTGTATTTAAAATTCTTTAATTAAAAAGTTGTTATGGATTTTTTAATTATAGTTATAAAAATAATGAAAAATATAACATCACTAACTTAATAAAATAATCAACCATAAACTTCACATGACAAAATATTATATTCCTTTAAAGAAAGAGGTGCGATACTTTGTTTTTATTGAGACTGTGGAAATATAATTAAAATTGTTTTTTAATGTATCACATTTATTATTGTTTAAAGGAATTATCCAATAAATTGTTATCTAGTGACCGTATATTTTAGCAATAGTTAATAATAAGAAATGCAAATGGCATCCATTATTTTTGTAAAAGTAATAATTAAAGCTAATATTGGGGTTTAAATTATAATAAAATATCATCAAATTATTTGATCAAGTGGTTTGGATTATAATAAATATCTTTAAATTATTTGATCAAATATAGTGAAAAATGTATTTTTAATTAATATATAATTATTTCATTAGTAAATTAGACTGATATTCTCAACCTCATGTTATTAAACACAATGGAACAACACAAAATTTTTAGGAGACACAATTAATGTATAGATTGAATTATTCAAGTTTATGTAAAAAATTTAAAAATAAATTGTTAGAGAGTAACTTGATATTTATTACCTAGAAAATACTCCACTTTACATATTTAGTAGATTATTAAATGATTTGTTTTAACTTTCGAGTAGTTTTTATAGGTTATTTTTTACAGATGTGTAAGAACTAGAGCAAAACCCATGTGTTGCCCCATATTTTTATTAAAATACTACCTAAAAGCCATCTGTAAATATTTTTATTTTATTGTGTAACATTGATTATGAAAGATATTTTATGAAATAAAAATATTATCGAGATTATATGATCTGCACTTGAAGAATTATTATGGGTTCTACAGAAGTAATTTTAAAATTAAAATTTGTTTTAAAAATAAATCTAGAAAGAGAGTTATAATATTTTAAAATCAAGAGTTGTGAAAATATTTGACATTATTAATCGTCACTAGTGAAAGAGATCTTAATTGAATCTATAAAAGTTGGAGTTTAATAGGATATGTTGTATACAATTTGTATGTTTATATGTATCAAAATAATTTATTTGAACCCAATGTTTTAAAAACCAGATCGAACCGGTCGGTTCAATCGGTTGGTGTGAACAGCGATGAATCTGATTGGGTCAACTTTCAAAACCGCTAGTGGGTCAAAACCAGAATAAAATTAGAAAAACTAGATTGAACCATCCAAAATCATTCGAACCAAATAACCGAAGTTGCATTTGTTATACCATCCGATTCAGAAAAATACATCAAATTGACCATTTTGTAAAAAAAAACTTTAAAAATTAAGTCAATATTAAAACTTAACATGCATTCCCCAATCACAAAAAAGAATTACATTTTTTTACATCCATACAAACTTCTAAGTTTGGTCACTTCGTTATATTTTTCTTTCAACTACACTCCATCATCATCACGCCGTCTCTTTCAAACGTAGTCAAGATGTCCTGCACAATGTTAATTGTCGTGTAAGTTATATTGTTTGTTGTTGTCAACTTTAACTTGTTTGTCGTAGTTCAACTCGATTTTTTATATTTAATTAAGTATATTGTATTCTTTATTTTTGGTATTTAATCTTATTTAATTTAGGTATTCTTAGTTATTTGAACTTTATTTTAGTTATTACATTCTATTATTTTAATTTTGGTTTGAATTAGCTTAACTTATTTTATTTTAATTTTTAATTTGTTCAAATTATTCTTAATGAAGATGAAATGAATTGTGCAACTATGTTGTTTATTATATATGCTATTGATATTGTCGTATTAAGTTTGTAATTGATTTTTGAAATATTTCTTTTATTAAGTTGTGAACATATGATTATGTGTGACATATCTATGGATATTAGTTTATTTAATAAACAGTTCAACCGTATGTTTAACCAATTGAATTCATTGAACCTTAAACCAGAAATTTCACCGGTTCGATTTTTAAAACATTGATGAACCTATAAAAGTTGGCATTTAATAGGATATGTCACATAAATTTGTATATTCATATGTATGAAACTATTTTATTTGAGCAACAAATTATTTGATAAAATATAATGTACATAATTTATTTCAAAATAATATTTATTAATTTATTCTATAAGTTAGTCTGATGTTCTTATCCTCTTAATATTAAACACAATAACGTTGAAATAAAAGTGAAGATTTCTCATTTGAATTATATTGCCATGTAGTTAAAATTTCCAAAATGGCACAACAAGAACTAATTGAGGAAATACAATTCATTGATAGAAGAAATCGTTAGGTTTTGTAAAAATAATTTAAAAAATTATTTTCATAAATAAATTAATATTTACTAGTAGACAATAAATTACTTTTAACAATCATGGCCTTTATGAGATTAAGAAAAGTTTTTTTATTAAAAACAAAAGTGATTGGATTTTAAACCAATTTTTCAGGCCAAGATATTACATTATGGATAAATAGTTGAAAAATAAATTTTATATATATATTTTTAATATTTATTAATAAGGATATCAAATGATTGTTTTTTAAATTTGGAGTATATTTTTTCTCTCATTTTATCAATATTCATATAATTGAGAAAAACTTAAGTGTTGCCCAATATTTTTTATCAAAATAATACTTAAAAGTCAATATTGTTGTTTAAGTTAAAGAAAATATAGAAAAATTATCAACCAAATAAGGTAAAAGTTATTTATTCAGAATTAATATATATATTTATATTATTTTATATGTTAGTTAGAAGATCACTTTTGTTCTGATAATATCTTACACATTAATATTTAAAAAGAATGACTATTTTCTATTTGAAATATGTTTCCATCTATTTAAAATTTTCAATAATGATATATAAAAAAAAATTATTATCAAATACAATTCCTTTATAGATTGAATCATTAAAATTTTATAAAATAAGTTAAAATTAGTGGTTAAAAAATAATAATAGTTAAATCTTCCAACAGGGTTTTGTTAGATTTTTGGACAACTGAAAAAGTTTTGTTTTAATTTTTACGGTTGGATATGAAACACGTTGTAACCATATAATATAGAAAATAAATAATATATTATAACTATTCAAAAAAATTATATTTTATTTTGTACCATTGGTTGGGGAAGACAATGTAGCCAAAAGATGTGATAAAGATATTATATAGACTAAATTCTCTGCATTTGTAGATTAATTATGGGATCTACATAAAGCAATTTGGAAAATAAAATTTCACTCTAAAAGATATTGAGAAATAAAATTATCAATTTTTTTTTATTTTGAGTTTCGAAACTGTTTAATATTCATGACAATTTAATAAATTACTAAAAAATGTTTTACTACTAAAAGAGATGTTATTAAAACATATTAAATTGACATTTGAATGGCTTTTTTTTACACAGGCATTTAATAGGTTATGTCGTATAAGACTTGTATATTTATATGGTGTTTAATTCTGGACTATAATGTGTCCCGTCATTATTTGGTATTACTAAAATTTAAATCTAGCCCTAAAATAATTTAATATTTGAGAAATTATATAATTAAAATAATATTTGGAAATTTTATGTATTATTCATTGGGTCGACTTAAAAAAAGCATAAAACTAAATAAAAAGATTTAAATTAAAAGATAGAATTTTTAAAATCTGGATGATATCTTATTTCATAATTAAATTATCTCCTTTGGCTCACTTCTTGAACCTAATGTTCTAACTTAATTCCCAAAGTCCTTATAAATAGGCCTTTCCAACATGCTTACTTCAACATTTAAAAACAAAATGGCATCCTACAAGACTCTCATTTTAACCATCTTGATCATTTGCTTTGCTTCACGCATGGTTGCCGGTAATAATCTATTTATAAAACACAATTTTTATTTCTTCATATTCATTGTTATGTTTTTAATTAAAGTATTTGGATGGTAGGATACTATCGAGTATATTAAATCGAATATGCTTTTGTTTAAGAAAAACAATCTTATGAACACAATTTTATATATTATTTCTAATGGAATTGGAATGATAGTTTCAGGAGCAAACGGAAAATTATGCTTCATATCGAATTTTTGTCCAACTGCACCAGAACAGTGTGACCATTTTTGTAAAGTATCATTGGGAAAACCAAAAGGTGGCTCGTGTTTAGGGGTGAATGTTGTTGCAATTTGTAAAGTTTTAATATAAAATAAACAATTTCTTTGTTTCTTTGAATACATCTATCTACAAACACTCCATCTGAAATTTACATAAATTTTTGTTGAAGTATCAATGATATAATTTCATTTCAAATATTTAATTTTATAATTTCTACTTATTAATTAGAATAAAAATTTAATAATTCTCAACACTAAACTTATATTAAATTATTGTATTTAAAATTCTTTAATTAAAAAGTTGTTATGGATTTTTTAATTATAGTTATAAAAATAATGAAAAATATAACATCACTAACTTAATAAAATAATCAACCATAAACTTCACATGACAAAATATTTATATTCCTTTAAAGAAAGAGGTGCGATACTTTGTTTTTATTGAGACTGTGGAAATATAATTAAAATTGTTTTTTAATGTATCACATTTATTATTTGTTTAAAGGAATTATCCAATAAATTGTTATCTAGTGACCGTATATTTTAGCAATAGTTAATAATAAGAAATGCAAATGGCATCCATTATTTTTGTAAAAGTAATAATTAAAAGCTAATATTGGGGTTTAAATTATAATAAAATATCATCAAATTATTTGATCAAGTGGTTTGGATTATAATAAATATCTTTAAATTATTTGATCAAATATAGTGAAAATAATGTATTTTTAATTAATATATAATTATTTCATTAGTAAATTAGACTGATATTCTCAACCTCATGTTATTAAACACAATGGAACAACACAAAATATTTTAGGAGACACAATTAATGTATAGATTGAATTATTCAAGTTTAATGTAAAAATTTAAAAATAAATTGTTAGAGAGTAACTTGATATTTATTACCTAGAAAATACTCCACTTTACATATTTAGTAGATTATTAAATGATTTGTTTTAACTTTCGAGTAGTTTTTATAGGTTATTTTTTTACAGATGTGTAAGAACTAGAGCAAAACCCATGTGTTGCCCCATATTTTTATTAAAATACTACCTAAAAGCCATCTGTAAATATTTTTATTTTATTGTGTAACATTGATTATGAAAGATATTTTATGAAATAAAAATATTATCGAGATTATATGATCTGCACTTGAAGAATTATTATGGGTTCTACAGAAGTAATTTTAAAATTAAAATTTGTTTTAAAAATAAATCTAGAAAGAGAGTTATAATATTTTAAAATCAAGAGTTGTGAAAATATTTGACATTATTAATCGTCACTAGTGAAAGAGATCTTAATTGAATCTATAAAAGTTGGAGTTTAATAGGATATGTTGTATACAATTTGTATGTTTATATGTATCAAAATAATTTATTTGAACCCAATGTTTTAAAAACCAGATCGAACCGGTCGGTTCAATCGGTTGGTCCGGGAACCAGCGATGAATCTGATTGGGTCAACTTTCAAAACCGCTAGTGGGTCAAAACCAGAATAAAATTAGAAAAACTAGATTGAACCATCCAAAATCATTCGAACCAAATAACCGAAGTTGCATTTGTTATACCATCCGATTCAGAAAAATACATCAAATTGACCATTTTGTAAAAAAAAACTTTAAAAATTAAGTCAATATTAAAACTTAACATGCATTCCCCAATCACAAAAAAGAATTACATTTTTTTACATCCATACAAACTTCTAAGTTTGGTCACTTCGTTATATTTTTTCTTTCAACTACACTCCATCATCATCACGCCGTCTCTTTCAAACGTAGTCAAGATGTCCTGCACAATGTTAATTGTCGTGTAAGTTAATATTGTTTGTTGTTGTCAACTTTAACTTGTTTGTCGTAGTTCAACTCGATTTTTTATATTTAATTAAGTATATTGTATTCTTTATTTTTGGTATTTAATCTTATTTAATTTAGGTATTCTTAGTTATTTGAACTTTATTTTAGTTATTACATTCTATTATTTTAATTTTGGTTTGAATTAGCTTAACTTATTTTATTTTAATTTTTTAATTTGTTCAAATTATTCTTAAATGAAGATGAAATGAATTGTGCAACTATGTTGTTTTATTATATATGCTATTGATATTGTCGTATTAAGTTTGTAATTGATTTTTGAAATATTTCTTTTATTAAGTTGTGAACATATGATTATGTGTGACATATCTATGGATATTAGTTTATTTAATAAACAGTTCAACCGTATGTTTAACCAATTGAATTCATTGAACCTTAAACCAGAAATTTCACCGGTTCGATTTTTAAAACATTGATGAACCTATAAAAGTTGGCATTTAATAGGATATGTCACATAAAATTTGTATATTCATATGTATGAAACTATTTTATTTGAGCAACAAATTATTTGATAAAATATAATGTACATAATTTATTTCAAAATAATATTTATTAATTTATTCTATAAGTTAGTCTGATGTTCTTATCCTCTTAATATTAAACACAATAACGTTGAAATAAAAGTGAAGATTTCTCATTTGAATTATATTGCCATGTAGTTAAAATTTCCAAAATGGCACAACAAGAACTAATTGAGGAAATACAATTCATTGATAGAAGAAATCGTTAGGTTTTGTAAAAATAATTTAAAAAATTATTTTCATAAATAAATTAATATTTACTAGTAGACAATAAATTACTTTTAACAATCATGGCCTTTATGAGATTAAGAAAAGTTTTTTTATTAAAAACAAAAGTGATTGGATTTTAAACCAATTTTTCAGGCCAAGATATTACATTATGGATAAATAGTTGAAAAATAAATTTTAATATATATTTTTTAATAAGGATATCAAATGATTGTTTTTTAAATTTGGAGTATATTTTTTCTCTCATTTTATCAATATTCATATAATTGAGAAAAACTTAAGTGTTGCCCAATATTTTTTATCAAAATAATACTTAAAAGTCAATATTGTTGTTTAAGTTAAAGAAATATAGAAAAATTATCAACCAAATAAGGTAAAATTTATTCAGAATTAATATATATATTTATATTTATTTTATATGTTAGTTAGAAGATCACTTTTGTTCTGATAATATCTTACACATTAATATTTAAAAAGAATGACTATTTTCTATTTGAAATATGTTTCCATCTATTTAAAATTTTCAATAATGATATATAAAAAAAATTATTATCAAATACAATTCCTTTATAGATTGAATCATTAAAATTTTATAAAATAAGTTAAAATTAGTGGTTAAAAAATAATAAAATAGTTAAATCTTCCAACAGGGTTTTGTTAGATTTTTGGACAACTGAAAAAGTTTTGTTTCTAATTTTTACGGTTGGATATGAAACACGTTGTAACCATATAATATAGAAATATAAATAATATATTATAACTATTCAAAAAAATTATATTTTATTTTGTACCATTGGTTGGGGAAGACAATGTAGCCAAAAGATGTGATAAAGATATTATATAGACTAAATTCTCTGCATTTGTAGATTAATTATGGGATCTACATAAAGCAATTTGGAAAATAAAATTTCACTCTAAAAAGATATTGAGAAATAAAATTATCAATTTTTTTTTATTTTGAGTTTCGAAACTGTTTAATATTCATGACAATTTAATAAATTACTAAAAAATGTTTTACTACTAAAAGAGATGTTATTAAAACATATTAAAATTGACATTTGAATGGCTTTTTTTTACACAGGCATTTAATAGGTTATGTCGTATAAGACTTGTATATTTATATGGTGTTTAATTCTGGACTATAATGTGTCCCGTCATTATTTGGTATTACTAAAAATTTAAATCTAGCCCTAAAATAATTTAATATTTGAGAAATTATATAATTAAAATAATATTTGGAAATTTTATGTATTATTCATTGGGTCGACTTAAAAAAAGCATAAAACTAAATAAAAAGATTTAAATTAAAAGATAGAATTTTTAAAATCTGGATGATATCTTATTTCATAATTAAATTATCTCCTTTGGCTCACTTCTTGAACCTAATGTTCTAACTTAATTCCCAAAGTCCTTATAAATAGGCCTTTCCAACATGCTTACTTCAACATTTAAAAACAAAATGGCATCCTACAAGACTCTCATTTTAACCATCTTGATCATTTGCTTTGCTTCACGCATGGTTGCCGGTAATAATCTATTTATAAAACACAATTTTTATTTCTTCATATTCATTGTTATGTTTTTAATTAAAGTATTTGGATGGTAGGATACTATCGAGTATATTAAATCGAATATGCTTTTGTTTAAGAAAAAACAATCTTATGAACACAATTTTATATATTATTTCTAATGGAATTGGAATGATAGTTTCAGGAGCAAACGGAAAATTATGCTTCATATCGAATTTTTGTCCAACTGCACCAGAACAGTGTGACCATTTTTGTAAAGTATCATTGGGAAAACCAAAAGGTGGCTCGTGTTTAGGGGGTGAATGTTGTTGCAATTTGTAAAGTTTTAATATAAAATAAACATTTCTTTGTTTCTTTGAATACATCTATCTACAAACACTCCATCTGAAATTTACATAAATTTTTGTTGAAGTATCAATGATATAATTTCATTTCAAATATTTAATTTTATAATTTCTACTTATTAATTAGAATAAAATTTAATAATTCTCAACACTAAACTTATATTAAATTATTGTATTTAAAAATTCTTTAATTAAAAAGTTGTTATGGATTTTTTAATTATAGTTATAAAATAATGAAAAATATAACATCACTAACTTAATAAAATAATCAACCATAAACTTCACATGACAAAATATTTATATTCCTTTAAAGAAAGAGGTGCGATACTTTGTTTTTATTGAGACTGTGGAAATATAATTAAAATTGTTTTTTAATGTATCACATTTATTATTTGTTTAAAGGAATTATCCAATAAATTGTTATCTAGTGACCGTATATTTTAGCAATAGTTAATAATAAGAAATGCAAATGGCATCCATTATTTTTGTAAAAGTAATAATTAAAAGCTAATATTGGGGTTTAAATTATAATAAAATATCATCAAATTATTTGATCAAGTGGTTTGGATTATAATAAATATCTTTAAATTATTTGATCAAATATAGTGAAAATAATGTATTTTTAATTAATATATAATTATTTCATTAGTAAATTAGACTGATATTCTCAACCTCATGTTATTAAACACAATGGAACAACACAAAATATTTTAGGAGACACAATTAATGTATAGATTGAATTATTCAAGTTTAATGTAAAAAATTTAAAAATAAATTGTTAGAGAGTAACTTGATATTTATTACCTAGAAAATACTCCACTTTACATATTTAGTAGATTATTAAATGATTTGTTTTAACTTTCGAGTAGTTTTTATAGGTTATTTTTTTACAGATGTGTAAGAACTAGAGCAAAACCCATGTGTTGCCCCATATTTTTATTAAAATACTACCTAAAAGCCATCTGTAAATATTTTTATTTTATTGTGTAACATTGATTATGAAAGATATTTTATGAAATAAAAATATTATCGAGATTATATGATCTGCACTTGAAGAATTATTATGGGTTCTACCGGAAGTAATTTTAAAATTAAAATTTGTTTTAAAAATAAATCTAGAAAGAGAGTTATAATATTTTAAAATCAAGAGTTGTGAAAATATTTGACATTATTAATCGTCACTAGTGAAAGAGATCTTAATTGAATCTATAAAAGTTGGAGTTTAATAGGATATGTTGTATACAATTTGTATGTTTATATGTATCAAAATAATTTATTTGAACCCAATGTTTTAAAAACCAGATCGAACCGGTCGGTTCAATCGGTTGGTCCGGGAACCAGCGATGAATCTGATTGGGTCAACTTTCAAAACCGCTAGTGGGTCAAAACCAGAATAAAATTAGAAAAACTAGATTGAACCATCCAAAATCATTCGAACCAAATAACCGAAGTTGCATTTGTTATACCATCCGATTCAGAAAAATACATCAAATTGACCATTTTGTAAAAAAAAACTTTAAAAATTAAGTCAATATTAAAACTTAACATGCATTCCCCAATCACAAAAAAGAATTACATTTTTTTACATCCATACAAACTTCTAAGTTTGGTCACTTCGTTATATTTTTTCTTTCAACTACACTCCATCATCATCACGCCGTCTCTTTCAAACGTAGTCAAGATGTCCTGCACAATGTTAATTGTCGTGTAAGTTAATATTGTTTGTTGTTGTCAACTTTAACTTGTTTGTCGTAGTTCAACTCGATTTTTTATATTTAATTAAGTATATTGTATTCTTTATTTTTGGTATTTAATCTTATTTAATTTAGGTATTCTTAGTTATTTGAACTTTATTTTAGTTATTACATTCTATTATTTTAATTTTGGTTTGAATTAGCTTAACTTATTTTATTTTAATTTTTTAATTTGTTCAAATTATTCTTAAATGAAGATGAAATGAATTGTGCAACTATGTTGTTTTATTATATATGCTATTGATATTGTCGTATTAAGTTTGTAATTGATTTTTGAAATATTTCTTTTATTAAGTTGTGAACATATGATTATGTGTGACATATCTATGGATATTAGTTTATTTAATAAACAGTTCAACCGTATGTTTAACCAATTGAATTCATTGAACCTTAAACCAGAAATTTCACCGGTTCGATTTTTAAAACATTGATGAACCTATAAAAGTTGGCATTTAATAGGATATGTCACATAAAATTTGTATATTCATATGTATGAAACTATTTTATTTGAGCAACAAATTATTTGATAAAATATAATGTACATAATTTATTTCAAAATAATATTTATTAATTTATTCTATAAGTTAGTCTGATGTTCTTATCCTCTTAATATTAAACACAATAACGTTGAAATAAAAGTGAAGATTTCTCATTTGAATTATATTGCCATGTAGTTAAAATTTCCAAAATGGCACAACAAGAACTAATTGAGGAAATACAATTCATTGATAGAAGAAATCGTTAGGTTTTGTAAAAATAATTTAAAAAATTATTTTCATAAATAAATTAATATTTACTAGTAGACAATAAATTACTTTTAACAATCATGGCCTTTATGAGATTAAGAAAAGTTTTTTTATTAAAAACAAAAGTGATTGGATTTTAAACCAATTTTTCAGGCCAAGATATTACATTATGGATAAATAGTTGAAAAATAAATTTTAATATATATATTTTTAATATTTATTAATAAGGATATCAAATGATTGTTTTTTAAATTTGGAGTATATTTTTTCTCTCATTTTATCAATATTCATATAATTGAGAAAAACTTAAGTGTTGCCCAATATTTTTTATCAAAATAATACTTAAAAGTCAATATTGTTGTTTAAGTTAAAGAAAATATAGAAAAATTATCAACCAAATAAGGTAAAATTTATTCAGAATTAATATATATATTTATATTTATTTTATATGTTAGTTAGAAGATCACTTTTGTTCTGATAATATCTTACACATTAATATTTAAAAAGAATGACTATTTTCTATTTGAAATATGTTTCCATCTATTTAAAATTTTCAATAATGATATATAAAAAAAATTATTATCAAATACAATTCCTTTATAGATTGAATCATTAAAATTTTATAAAATAAGTTAAAATTAGTGGTTAAAAAATAATAAAATAGTTAAATCTTCCAACAGGGTTTTGTTAGATTTTTGGACAACTGAAAAAGTTTTGTTTCTAATTTTTACGGTTGGATATGAAACACGTTGTAACCATATAATATAGAAAATATAAATAATATATTATAACTATTCAAAAAAATTATATTTTATTTTGTACCATTGGTTGGGGAAGACAATGTAGCCAAAAGATGTGATAAAGATATTATATAGACTAAATTCTCTGCATTTGTAGATTAATTATGGGATCTACATAAAGCAATTTGGAAAATAAAATTTCACTCTAAAAAGATATTGAGAAATAAAATTATCATTTTTTTTTATTTTGAGTTTCGAAACTGTTTAATATTCATGACAATTTAATAAATTACTAAAAAATGTTTTACTACTAAAAGAGATGTTATTAAAACATATTAAAATTGACATTTGAATGGCTTTTTTTTACACAGGCATTTAATAGGTTATGTCGTATAAGACTTGTATATTTATATGGTGTTTAATTCTGGACTATAATGTGTCCCGTCATTATTTGGTATTACTAAAAATTTAAATCTAGCCCTAAAATAATTTAATATTTGAGAAATTATATAATTAAAATAATATTTGGAAATTTTATGTATTATTCATTGGGTCGACTTAAAAAAAGCATAAAACTAAATAAAAAGATTTAAATTAAAAGATAGAATTTTTAAAATCTGGATGATATCTTATTTCATAATTAAATTATCTCCTTTGGCTCACTTCTTGAACCTAATGTTCTAACTTAATTCCCAAAGTCCTTATAAATAGGCCTTTCCAACATGCTTACTTCAACATTTAAAAACAAAATGGCATCCTACAAGACTCTCATTTTAACCATCTTGATCATTTGCTTTGCTTCACGCATGGTTGCCGGTAATAATCTATTTATAAAACACAATTTTTATTTCTTCATATTCATTGTTATGTTTTTAATTAAAGTATTTGGATGGTAGGATACTATCGAGTATATTAAATCGAATATGCTTTTGTTTAAGAAAAAACAATCTTATGAACACAATTTTATATATTATTTCTAATGGAATTGGAATGATAGTTTCAGGAGCAAACGGAAAATTATGCTTCATATCGAATTTTTGTCCAACTGCACCAGAACAGTGTGACCATTTTTGTAAAGTATCATTGGGAAAACCAAAAGGTGGCTCGTGTTTAGGGGGTGAATGTTGTTGCAATTTGTAAAGTTTTAATATAAAATAAACAATTTCTTTGTTTCTTTGAATACATCTATCTACAAACACTCCATCTGAAATTTACATAAATTTTTGTTGAAGTATCAATGATATAATTTCATTTCAAATATTTAATTTTATAATTTCTACTTATTAATTAGAATAAAAATTTAATAATTCTCAACACTAAACTTATATTAAATTATTGTATTTAAAAATTCTTTAATTAAAAAGTTGTTATGGATTTTTTAATTATAGTTATAAAAATAATGAAAAATATAACATCACTAACTTAATAAAATAATCAACCATAAACTTCACATGACAAAATATTTATATTCCTTTAAAGAAAGAGGTGCGATACTTTGTTTTTATTGAGACTGTGGAAATATAATTAAAATTGTTTTTTAATGTATCACATTTATTATTTGTTTAAAGGAATTATCCAATAAATTGTTATCTAGTGACCGTATATTTTAGCAATAGTTAATAATAAGAAATGCAAATGGCATCCATTATTTTTGTAAAAGTAATAATTAAAAGCTAATATTGGGGTTTAAATTATAATAAAATATCATCAAATTATTTGATCAAGTGGTTTGGATTATAATAAATATCTTTAAATTATTTGATCAAATATAGTGAAAATAATGTATTTTTAATTAATATATAATTATTTCATTAGTAAATTAGACTGATATTCTCAACCTCATGTTATTAAACACAATGGAACAACACAAAATATTTTAGGAGACACAATTAATGTATAGATTGAATTATTCAAGTTTAATGTAAAAAATTTAAAAATAAATTGTTAGAGAGTAACTTGATATTTATTACCTAGAAAATACTCCACTTTACATATTTAGTAGATTATTAAATGATTTGTTTTAACTTTCGAGTAGTTTTTATAGGTTATTTTTTTACAGATGTGTAAGAACTAGAGCAAAACCCATGTGTTGCCCCATATTTTTATTAAAATACTACCTAAAAGCCATCTGTAAATATTTTTATTTTATTGTGTAACATTGATTATGAAAGATATTTTATGAAATAAAAATATTATCGAGATTATATGATCTGCACTTGAAGAATTATTATGGGTTCTACAGAAAGTAATTTTAAAATTAAAATTTGTTTTAAAAATAAATCTAGAAAGAGAGTTATAATATTTTAAAATCAAGAGTTGTGAAAATATTTGACATTATTAATCGTCACTAGTGAAAGAGATCTTAATTGAATCTATAAAAGTTGGAGTTTAATAGGATATGTTGTATACAATTTGTATGTTTATATGTATCAAAATAATTTATTTGAACCCAATGTTTTAAAAACCAGATCGAACCGGTCGGTTCAATCGGTTGGTCCGGGAACCAGCGATGAATCTGATTGGGTCAACTTTCAAAACCGCTAGTGGGTCAAAACCAGAATAAAATTAGAAAAACTAGATTGAACCATCCAAAATCATTCGAACCAAATAACCGAAGTTGCATTTGTTATACCATCCGATTCAGAAAAATACATCAAATTGACCATTTTGTAAAAAAAAACTTTAAAAATTAAGTCAATATTAAAACTTAACATGCATTCCCCAATCACAAAAAAGAATTACATTTTTTTACATCCATACAAACTTCTAAGTTTGGTCACTTCGTTATATTTTTTCTTTCAACTACACTCCATCATCATCACGCCGTCTCTTTCAAACGTAGTCAAGATGTCCTGCACAATGTTAATTGTCGTGTAAGTTAATATTGTTTGTTGTTGTCAACTTTAACTTGTTTGTCGTAGTTCAACTCGATTTTTTATATTTAATTAAGTATATTGTATTCTTTATTTTTGGTATTTAATCTTATTTAATTTAGGTATTCTTAGTTATTTGAACTTTATTTTAGTTATTACATTCTATTATTTTAATTTTGGTTTGAATTAGCTTAACTTATTTTATTTTAATTTTTTAATTTGTTCAAATTATTCTTAAATGAAGATGAAATGAATTGTGCAACTATGTTGTTTTATTATATATGCTATTGATATTGTCGTATTAAGTTTGTAATTGATTTTTGAAATATTTCTTTTATTAAGTTGTGAACATATGATTATGTGTGACATATCTATGGATATTAGTTTATTTAATAAACAGTTCAACCGTATGTTTAACCAATTGAATTCATTGAACCTTAAACCAGAAATTTCACCGGTTCGATTTTTAAAACATTGATGAACCTATAAAAGTTGGCATTTAATAGGATATGTCACATAAAATTTGTATATTCATATGTATGAAACTATTTTATTTGAGCAACAAATTATTTGATAAAATATAATGTACATAATTTATTTCAAAATAATATTTATTAATTTATTCTATAAGTTAGTCTGATGTTCTTATCCTCTTAATATTAAACACAATAACGTTGAAATAAAAGTGAAGATTTCTCATTTGAAATATATTGCCATGTAGTTAAAATTTCCAAAATGGCACAACAAGAACTAATTGAGGAAATACAATTCATTGATAGAAGAAATCGTTAGGTTTTGTAAAAATAATTTAAAAAATTATTTTCATAAATAAATTAATATTTACTAGTAGACAATAAATTACTTTTAACAATCATGGCCTTTATGAGATTAAGAAAAGTTTTTTTATTAAAAACAAAAGTGATTGGATTTTAAACCAATTTTTCAGGCCAAGATATTACATTATGGATAAATAGTTGAAAAATAAATTTTAATATATATATTTTTAATATTTATTAATAAGGATATCAAATGATTGTTTTTTAAATTTGGAGTATATTTTTTCTCTCATTTTATCAATATTCATATAATTGAGAAAAACTTAAGTGTTGCCCAATATTTTTTATCAAAATAATACTTAAAAGTCAATATTGTTGTTTAAGTTAAAGAAAATATAGAAAAATTATCAACCAAATAAGGTAAAATTTATTCAGAATTATATATATATTTATATTTATTTTATATGTTAGTTAGAAGATCACTTTTGTTCTGATAATATCTTACACATTAATATTTAAAAAGAATGACTATTTTCTATTTGAAATATGTTTCCATCTATTTAAAATTTTCAATAATGATATATAAAAAAAATTATTATCAAATACAATTCCTTTATAGATTGAATCATTAAAATTTTATAAAATAAGTTAAAATTAGTGGTTAAAAAATAATAAAATAGTTAAATCTTCCAACAGGGTTTTGTTAGATTTTTGGACAACTGAAAAAGTTTTGTTTCTAATTTTTACGGTTGGATATGAAACACGTTGTAACCATATAATATAGAAAATATAAATAATATATTATAACTATTCAAAAAAATTATATTTTATTTTGTACCATTGGTTGGGGAAGACAATGTAGCCAAAAGATGTGATAAAGATATTATATAGACTAAATTCTCTGCATTTGTAGATTAATTATGGGATCTACATAAAGCAATTTGGAAAATAAAATTTCACTCTAAAAAGATATTGAGAAATAAAATTATCAATTTTTTTTTATTTTGAGTTTCGAAACTGTTTAATATTCATGACAATTTAATAAATTACTAAAAAATGTTTTACTACTAAAAGAGATGTTATTAAAACATATTAAAATTGACATTTGAATGGCTTTTTTTTACACAGGCATTTAATAGGTTATGTCGTATAAGACTTGTATATTTATATGGTGTTTAATTCTGGACTATAATGTGTCCCGTCATTATTTGGTATTACTAAAAATTTAAATCTAGCCCTAAAATAATTTAATATTTGAGAAATTATATAATTAAAATAATATTTGGAAATTTTATGTATTATTCATTGGGTCGACTTAAAAAAAGCATAAAACTAAATAAAAAGATTTAAATTAAAAGATAGAATTTTTAAAATCTGGATGATATCTTATTTCATAATTAAATTATCTCCTTTGGCTCACTTCTTGAACCTAATGTTCTAACTTAATTCCCAAAGTCCTTATAAATAGGCCTTTCCAACATGCTTACTTCAACATTTAAAAACAAAATGGCATCCTACAAGACTCTCATTTTAACCATCTTGATCATTTGCTTTGCTTCACGCATGGTTGCCGGTAATAATCTATTTATAAAACACAATTTTTATTTCTTCATATTCATTGTTATGTTTTTAATTAAAGTATTTGGATGGTAGGATACTATCGAGTATATTAAATCGAATATGCTTTTGTTTAAGAAAAAACAATCTTATGAACACAATTTTATATATTATTTCTAATGGAATTGGAATGATAGTTTCAGGAGCAAACGGAAAATTATGCTTCATATCGAATTTTTGTCCAACTGCACCAGAACAGTGTGACCATTTTTGTAAAGTATCATTGGGAAAACCAAAAGGTGGCTCGTGTTTAGGGGGTGAATGTTGTTGCAATTTGTAAAGTTTTAATATAAAATAAACAATTTCTTTGTTTCTTTGAATACATCTATCTACAAACACTCCATCTGAAATTTACATAAATTTTTGTTGAAGTATCAATGATATAATTTCATTTCAAATATTTAATTTTATAATTTCTACTTATTAATTAGAATAAAAATTTAATAATTCTCAACACTAAACTTATATTAAATTATTGTATTTAAAAATTCTTTAATTAAAAAGTTGTTATGGATTTTTTAATTATAGTTATAAAAATAATGAAAAATATAACATCACTAACTTAATAAAATAATCAACCATAAACTTCACATGACAAAATATTTATATTCCTTTAAAGAAAGAGGTGCGATACTTTGTTTTTATTGAGACTGTGGAAATATAATTAAAATTGTTTTTTAATGTATCACATTTATTATTTGTTTAAAGGAATTATCCAATAAATTGTTATCTAGTGACCGTATATTTTAGCAATAGTTAATAATAAGAAATGCAAATGGCATCCATTATTTTTGTAAAAGTAATAATTAAAAGCTAATATTGGGGTTTAAATTATAATAAAATATCATCAAATTATTTGATCAAGTGGTTTGGATTATAATAAATATCTTTAAATTATTTGATCAAATATAGTGAAAATAATGTATTTTTAATTAATATATAATTATTTCATTAGTAAATTAGACTGATATTCTCAACCTCATGTTATTAAACACAATGGAACAACACAAAATATTTTAGGAGACACAATTAATGTATAGATTGAATTATTCAAGTTTAATGTAAAAAATTTAAAAATAAATTGTTAGAGAGTAACTTGATATTTATTACCTAGAAAATACTCCACTTTACATATTTAGTAGATTATTAAATGATTTGTTTTAACTTTCGAGTAGTTTTTATAGGTTATTTTTTTACAGATGTGTAAGAACTAGAGCAAAACCCATGTGTTGCCCCATATTTTTATTAAAATACTACCTAAAAGCCATCTGTAAATATTTTTATTTTATTGTGTAACATTGATTATGAAAGATATTTTATGAAATAAAAATATTATCGAGATTATATGATCTGCACTTGAAGAATTATTATGGGTTCTACAGAAAGTAATTTTAAAATTAAAATTTGTTTTAAAAATAAATCTAGAAAGAGAGTTATAATATTTTAAAATCAAGAGTTGTGAAAATATTTGACATTATTAATCGTCACTAGTGAAAGAGATCTTAATTGAATCTATAAAAGTTGGAGTTTAATAGGATATGTTGTATACAATTTGTATGTTTATATGTATCAAAATAATTTATTTGAACCCAATGTTTTAAAAACCAGATCGAACCGGTCGGTTCAATCGGTTGGTCCGGGAACCAGCGATGAATCTGATTGGGTCAACTTTCAAAACCGCTAGTGGGTCAAAACCAGAATAAAATTAGAAAAACTAGATTGAACCATCCAAAATCATTCGAACCAAATAACCGAAGTTGCATTTGTTATACCATCCGATTCAGAAAAATACATCAAATTGACCATTTTGTAAAAAAAAACTTTAAAAATTAAGTCAATATTAAAACTTAACATGCATTCCCCAATCACAAAAAAGAATTACATTTTTTTACATCCATACAAACTTCTAAGTTTGGTCACTTCGTTATATTTTTTCTTTCAACTACACTCCATCATCATCACGCCGTCTCTTTCAAACGTAGTCAAGATGTCCTGCACAATGTTAATTGTCGTGTAAGTTAATATTGTTTGTTGTTGTCAACTTTAACTTGTTTGTCGTAGTTCAACTCGATTTTTTATATTTAATTAAGTATATTGTATTCTTTATTTTTGGTATTTAATCTTATTTAATTTAGGTATTCTTAGTTATTTGAACTTTATTTTAGTTATTACATTCTATTATTTTAATTTTGGTTTGAATTAGCTTAACTTATTTTATTTTAATTTTTTAATTTGTTCAAATTATTCTTAAATGAAGATGAAATGAATTGTGCAACTATGTTGTTTTATTATATATGCTATTGATATTGTCGTATTAAGTTTGTAATTGATTTTTGAAATATTTCTTTTATTAAGTTGTGAACATATGATTATGTGTGACATATCTATGGATATTAGTTTATTTAATAAACAGTTCAACCGTATGTTTAACCAATTGAATTCATTGAACCTTAAACCAGAAATTTCACCGGTTCGATTTTTAAAACATTGATGAACCTATAAAAGTTGGCATTTAATAGGATATGTCACATAAAATTTGTATATTCATATGTATGAAACTATTTTATTTGAGCAACAAATTATTTGATAAAATATAATGTACATAATTTATTTCAAAATAATATTTATTAATTTATTCTATAAGTTAGTCTGATGTTCTTATCCTCTTAATATTAAACACAATAACGTTGAAATAAAAGTGAAGATTTCTCATTTGAAATATATTGCCATGTAGTTAAAATTTCCAAAATGGCACAACAAGAACTAATTGAGGAAATACAATTCATTGATAGAAGAAATCGTTAGGTTTTGTAAAAATAATTTAAAAAATTATTTTCATAAATAAATTAATATTTACTAGTAGACAATAAATTACTTTTAACAATCATGGCCTTTATGAGATTAAGAAAAGTTTTTTTATTAAAAACAAAAGTGATTGGATTTTAAACCAATTTTTCAGGCCAAGATATTACATTATGGATAAATAGTTGAAAAATAAATTTTAATATATATATTTTTAATATTTATTAATAAGGATATCAAATGATTGTTTTTTAAATTTGGAGTATATTTTTTCTCTCATTTTATCAATATTCATATAATTGAGAAAAACTTAAGTGTTGCCCAATATTTTTTATCAAAATAATACTTAAAAGTCAATATTGTTGTTTAAGTTAAAGAAAATATAGAAAAATTATCAACCAAATAAGGTAAAATTTATTCAGAATTAATATATATATTTATATTTATTTTATATGTTAGTTAGAAGATCACTTTTGTTCTGATAATATCTTACACATTAATATTTAAAAAGAATGACTATTTTCTATTTGAAATATGTTTCCATCTATTTAAAATTTTCAATAATGATATATAAAAAAAATTATTATCAAATACAATTCCTTTATAGATTGAATCATTAAAATTTTATAAAATAAGTTAAAATTAGTGGTTAAAAAATAATAAAATAGTTAAATCTTCCAACAGGGTTTTGTTAGATTTTTGGACAACTGAAAAAGTTTTGTTTCTAATTTTTACGGTTGGATATGAAACACGTTGTAACCATATAATATAGAAAATATAAATAATATATTATAACTATTCAAAAAAATTATATTTTATTTTGTACCATTGGTTGGGGAAGACAATGTAGCCAAAAGATGTGATAAAGATATTATATAGACTAAATTCTCTGCATTTGTAGATTAATTATGGGATCTACATAAAGCAATTTGGAAAATAAAATTTCACTCTAAAAAGATATTGAGAAATAAAATTATCAATTTTTTTTTATTTTGAGTTTCGAAACTGTTTAATATTCATGACAATTTAATAAATTACTAAAAAATGTTTTACTACTAAAAGAGATGTTATTAAAACATATTAAAATTGACATTTGAATGGCTTTTTTTTACACAGGCATTTAATAGGTTATGTCGTATAAGACTTGTATATTTATATGGTGTTTAATTCTGGACTATAATGTGTCCCGTCATTATTTGGTATTACTAAAAATTTAAATCTAGCCCTAAAATAATTTAATATTTGAGAAATTATATAATTAAAATAATATTTGGAAATTTTATGTATTATTCATTGGGTCGACTTAAAAAAAGCATAAAACTAAATAAAAAGATTTAAATTAAAAGATAGAATTTTTAAAATCTGGATGATATCTTATTTCATAATTAAATTATCTCCTTTGGCTCACTTCTTGAACCTAATGTTCTAACTTAATTCCCAAAGTCCTTATAAATAGGCCTTTCCAACATGCTTACTTCAACATTTAAAAACAAAATGGCATCCTACAAGACTCTCATTTTAACCATCTTGATCATTTGCTTTGCTTCACGCATGGTTGCCGGTAATAATCTATTTATAAAACACAATTTTTATTTCTTCATATTCATTGTTATGTTTTTAATTAAAGTATTTGGATGGTAGGATACTATCGAGTATATTAAATCGAATATGCTTTTGTTTAAGAAAAAACAATCTTATGAACACAATTTTATATATTATTTCTAATGGAATTGGAATGATAGTTTCAGGAGCAAACGGAAAATTATGCTTCATATCGAATTTTTGTCCAACTGCACCAGAACAGTGTGACCATTTTTGTAAAGTATCATTGGGAAAACCAAAAGGTGGCTCGTGTTTAGGGGGTGAATGTTGTTGCAATTTGTAAAGTTTTAATATAAAATAAACAATTTCTTTGTTTCTTTGAATACATCTATCTACAAACACTCCATCTGAAATTTACATAAATTTTTGTTGAAGTATCAATGATATAATTTCATTTCAAATATTTAATTTTATAATTTCTACTTATTAATTAGAATAAAAATTTAATAATTCTCAACACTAAACTTATATTAAATTATTGTATTTAAAAATTCTTTAATTAAAAAGTTGTTATGGATTTTTTAATTATAGTTATAAAAATAATGAAAAATATAACATCACTAACTTAATAAAATAATCAACCATAAACTTCACATGACAAAATATTTATATTCCTTTAAAGAAAGAGGTGCGATACTTTGTTTTTATTGAGACTGTGGAAATATAATTAAAATTGTTTTTTAATGTATCACATTTATTATTTGTTTAAAGGAATTATCCAATAAATTGTTATCTAGTGACCGTATATTTTAGCAATAGTTAATAATAAGAAATGCAAATGGCATCCATTATTTTTGTAAAAGTAATAATTAAAAGCTAATATTGGGGTTTAAATTATAATAAAATATCATCAAATTATTTGATCAAGTGGTTTGGATTATAATAAATATCTTTAAATTATTTGATCAAATATAGTGAAAATAATGTATTTTTAATTAATATATAATTATTTCATTAGTAAATTAGACTGATATTCTCAACCTCATGTTATTAAACACAATGGAACAACACAAAATATTTTAGGAGACACAATTAATGTATAGATTGAATTATTCAAGTTTAATGTAAAAAATTTAAAAATAAATTGTTAGAGAGTAACTTGATATTTATTACCTAGAAAATACTCCACTTTACATATTTAGTAGATTATTAAATGATTTGTTTTAACTTTCGAGTAGTTTTTATAGGTTATTTTTTTACAGATGTGTAAGAACTAGAGCAAAACCCATGTGTTGCCCCATATTTTTATTAAAATACTACCTAAAAGCCATCTGTAAATATTTTTATTTTATTGTGTAACATTGATTATGAAAGATATTTTATGAAATAAAAATATTATCGAGATTATATGATCTGCACTTGAAGAATTATTATGGGTTCTACAGAAAGTAATTTTAAAATTAAAATTTGTTTTAAAAATAAATCTAGAAAGAGAGTTATAATATTTTAAAATCAAGAGTTGTGAAAATATTTGACATTATTAATCGTCACTAGTGAAAGAGATCTTAATTGAATCTATAAAAGTTGGAGTTTAATAGGATATGTTGTATACAATTTGTATGTTTATATGTATCAAAATAATTTATTTGAACCCAATGTTTTAAAAACCAGATCGAACCGGTCGGTTCAATCGGTTGGTCCGGGAACCAGCGATGAATCTGATTGGGTCAACTTTCAAAACCGCTAGTGGGTCAAAACCAGAATAAAATTAGAAAAACTAGATTGAACCATCCAAAATCATTCGAACCAAATAACCGAAGTTGCATTTGTTATACCATCCGATTCAGAAAAATACATCAAATTGACCATTTTGTAAAAAAAAACTTTAAAAATTAAGTCAATATTAAAACTTAACATGCATTCCCCAATCACAAAAAAGAATTACATTTTTTTACATCCATACAAACTTCTAAGTTTGGTCACTTCGTTATATTTTTTCTTTCAACTACACTCCATCATCATCACGCCGTCTCTTTCAAACGTAGTCAAGATGTCCTGCACAATGTTAATTGTCGTGTAAGTTAATATTGTTTGTTGTTGTCAACTTTAACTTGTTTGTCGTAGTTCAACTCGATTTTTTATATTTAATTAAGTATATTGTATTCTTTATTTTTGGTATTTAATCTTATTTAATTTAGGTATTCTTAGTTATTTGAACTTTATTTTAGTTATTACATTCTATTATTTTAATTTTGGTTTGAATTAGCTTAACTTATTTTATTTTAATTTTTTAATTTGTTCAAATTATTCTTAAATGAAGATGAAATGAATTGTGCAACTATGTTGTTTTATTATATATGCTATTGATATTGTCGTATTAAGTTTGTAATTGATTTTTGAAATATTTCTTTTATTAAGTTGTGAACATATGATTATGTGTGACATATCTATGGATATTAGTTTATTTAATAAACAGTTCAACCGTATGTTTAACCAATTGAATTCATTGAACCTTAAACCAGAAATTTCACCGGTTCGATTTTTAAAACATTGATGAACCTATAAAAGTTGGCATTTAATAGGATATGTCACATAAAATTTGTATATTCATATGTATGAAACTATTTTATTTGAGCAACAAATTATTTGATAAAATATAATGTACATAATTTATTTCAAAATAATATTTATTAATTTATTCTATAAGTTAGTCTGATGTTCTTATCCTCTTAATATTAAACACAATAACGTTGAAATAAAAGTGAAGATTTCTCATTTGAAATATATTGCCATGTAGTTAAAATTTCCAAAATGGCACAACAAGAACTAATTGAGGAAATACAATTCATTGATAGAAGAAATCGTTAGGTTTTGTAAAAATAATTTAAAAAATTATTTTCATAAATAAATTAATATTTACTAGTAGACAATAAATTACTTTTAACAATCATGGCCTTTATGAGATTAAGAAAAGTTTTTTTATTAAAAACAAAAGTGATTGGATTTTAAACCAATTTTTCAGGCCAAGATATTACATTATGGATAAATAGTTGAAAAATAAATTTTAATATATATATTTTTAATATTTATTAATAAGGATATCAAATGATTGTTTTTTAAATTTGGAGTATATTTTTTCTCTCATTTTATCAATATTCATATAATTGAGAAAAACTTAAGTGTTGCCCAATATTTTTTATCAAAATAATACTTAAAAGTCAATATTGTTGTTTAAGTTAAAGAAAATATAGAAAAATTATCAACCAAATAAGGTAAAATTTATTCAGAATTAATATATATATTTATATTTATTTTATATGTTAGTTAGAAGATCACTTTTGTTCTGATAATATCTTACACATTAATATTTAAAAAGAATGACTATTTTCTATTTGAAATATGTTTCCATCTATTTAAAATTTTCAATAATGATATATAAAAAAAATTATTATCAAATACAATTCCTTTATAGATTGAATCATTAAAATTTTATAAAATAAGTTAAAATTAGTGGTTAAAAAATAATAAAATAGTTAAATCTTCCAACAGGGTTTTGTTAGATTTTTGGACAACTGAAAAAGTTTTGTTTCTAATTTTTACGGTTGGATATGAAACACGTTGTAACCATATAATATAGAAAATATAAATAATATATTATAACTATTCAAAAAAATTATATTTTATTTTGTACCATTGGTTGGGGAAGACAATGTAGCCAAAAGATGTGATAAAGATATTATATAGACTAAATTCTCTGCATTTGTAGATTAATTATGGGATCTACATAAAGCAATTTGGAAAATAAAATTTCACTCTAAAAAGATATTGAGAAATAAAATTATCAATTTTTTTATTTTGAGTTTCGAAACTGTTTAATATTCATGACAATTTAATAAATTACTAAAAAATGTTTTACTACTAAAAGAGATGTTATTAAAACATATTAAAATTGACATTTGAATGGCTTTTTTTTACACAGGCATTTAATAGGTTATGTCGTATAAGACTTGTATATTTATATGGTGTTTAATTCTGGACTATAATGTGTCCCGTCATTATTTGGTATTACTAAAAATTTAAATCTAGCCCTAAAATAATTTAATATTTGAGAAATTATATAATTAAAATAATATTTGGAAATTTTATGTATTATTCATTGGGTCGACTTAAAAAAAGCATAAAACTAAATAAAAAGATTTAAATTAAAAGATAGAATTTTTAAAATCTGGATGATATCTTATTTCATAATTAAATTATCTCCTTTGGCTCACTTCTTGAACCTAATGTTCTAACTTAATTCCCAAAGTCCTTATAAATAGGCCTTTCCAACATGCTTACTTCAACATTTAAAAACAAAATGGCATCCTACAAGACTCTCATTTTAACCATCTTGATCATTTGCTTTGCTTCACGCATGGTTGCCGGTAATAATCTATTTATAAAACACAATTTTTATTTCTTCATATTCATTGTTATGTTTTTAATTAAAGTATTTGGATGGTAGGATACTATCGAGTATATTAAATCGAATATGCTTTTGTTTAAGAAAAAACAATCTTATGAACACAATTTTATATATTATTTCTAATGGAATTGGAATGATAGTTTCAGGAGCAAACGGAAAATTATGCTTCATATCGAATTTTTGTCCAACTGCACCAGAACAGTGTGACCATTTTTGTAAAGTATCATTGGGAAAACCAAAAGGTGGCTCGTGTTTAGGGGGTGAATGTTGTTGCAATTTGTAAAGTTTTAATATAAAATAAACAATTTCTTTGTTTCTTTGAATACATCTATCTACAAACACTCCATCTGAAATTTACATAAATTTTTGTTGAAGTATCAATGATATAATTTCATTTCAAATATTTAATTTTATAATTTCTACTTATTAATTAGAATAAAAATTTAATAATTCTCAACACTAAACTTATATTAAATTATTGTATTTAAAAATTCTTTAATTAAAAAGTTGTTATGGATTTTTTAATTATAGTTATAAAAATAATGAAAAATATAACATCACTAACTTAATAAAATAATCAACCATAAACTTCACATGACAAAATATTTATATTCCTTTAAAGAAAGAGGTGCGATACTTTGTTTTTATTGAGACTGTGGAAATATAATTAAAATTGTTTTTTAATGTATCACATTTATTATTTGTTTAAAGGAATTATCCAATAAATTGTTATCTAGTGACCGTATATTTTAGCAATAGTTAATAATAAGAAATGCAAATGGCATCCATTATTTTTGTAAAAGTAATAATTAAAAGCTAATATTGGGGTTTAAATTATAATAAAATATCATCAAATTATTTGATCAAGTGGTTTGGATTATAATAAATATCTTTAAATTATTTGATCAAATATAGTGAAAATAATGTATTTTTAATTAATATATAATTATTTCATTAGTAAATTAGACTGATATTCTCAACCTCATGTTATTAAACACAATGGAACAACACAAAATATTTTAGGAGACACAATTAATGTATAGATTGAATTATTCAAGTTTAATGTAAAAAATTTAAAAATAAATTGTTAGAGAGTAACTTGATATTTATTACCTAGAAAATACTCCACTTTACATATTTAGTAGATTATTAAATGATTTGTTTTAACTTTCGAGTAGTTTTTATAGGTTATTTTTTTACAGATGTGTAAGAACTAGAGCAAAACCCATGTGTTGCCCCATATTTTTATTAAAATACTACCTAAAAGCCATCTGTAAATATTTTTATTTTATTGTGTAACATTGATTATGAAAGATATTTTATGAAATAAAAATATTATCGAGATTATATGATCTGCACTTGAAGAATTATTATGGGTTCTACAGAAAGTAATTTTAAAATTAAAATTTGTTTTAAAAATAAATCTAGAAAGAGAGTTATAATATTTTAAAATCAAGAGTTGTGAAAATATTTGACATTATTAATCGTCACTAGTGAAAGAGATCTTAATTGAATCTATAAAAGTTGGAGTTTAATAGGATATGTTGTATACAATTTGTATGTTTATATGTATCAAAATAATTTATTTGAACCCAATGTTTTAAAAACCAGATCGAACCGGTCGGTTCAATCGGTTGGTCCGGGAACCAGCGATGAATCTGATTGGGTCAACTTTCAAAACCGCTAGTGGGTCAAAACCAGAATAAAATTAGAAAAACTAGATTGAACCATCCAAAATCATTCGAACCAAATAACCGAAGTTGCATTTGTTATACCATCCGATTCAGAAAAATACATCAAATTGACCATTTTGTAAAAAAAAAACTTTAAAAATTAAGTCAATATTAAAACTTAACATGCATTCCCCAATCACAAAAAAGAATTACATTTTTTTACATCCATACAAACTTCTAAGTTTGGTCACTTCGTTATATTTTTTCTTTCAACTACACTCCATCATCATCACGCCGTCTCTTTCAAACGTAGTCAAGATGTCCTGCACAATGTTAATTGTCGTGTAAGTTAATATTGTTTGTTGTTGTCAACTTTAACTTGTTTGTCGTAGTTCAACTCGATTTTTTATATTTAATTAAGTATATTGTATTCTTTATTTTTGGTATTTAATCTTATTTAATTTAGGTATTCTTAGTTATTTGAACTTTATTTTAGTTATTACATTCTATTATTTTAATTTTGGTTTGAATTAGCTTAACTTATTTTATTTTAATTTTTTAATTTGTTCAAATTATTCTTAAATGAAGATGAAATGAATTGTGCAACTATGTTGTTTTATTATATATGCTATTGATATTGTCGTATTAAGTTTGTAATTGATTTTTGAAATATTTCTTTTATTAAGTTGTGAACATATGATTATGTGTGACATATCTATGGATATTAGTTTATTTAATAAACAGTTCAACCGTATGTTTAACCAATTGAATTCATTGAACCTTAAACCAGAAATTTCACCGGTTCGATTTTTAAAACATTGATGAACCTATAAAAGTTGGCATTTAATAGGATATGTCACATAAAATTTGTATATTCATATGTATGAAACTATTTTATTTGAGCAACAAATTATTTGATAAAATATAATGTACATAATTTATTTCAAAATAATATTTATTAATTTATTCTATAAGTTAGTCTGATGTTCTTATCCTCTTAATATTAAACACAATAACGTTGAAATAAAAGTGAAGATTTCTCATTTGAATTATATTGCCATGTAGTTAAAATTTCCAAAATGGCACAACAAGAACTAATTGAGGAAATACAATTCATTGATAGAAGAAATCGTTAGGTTTTGTAAAAATAATTTAAAAAATTATTTTCATAAATAAATTAATATTTACTAGTAGACAATAAATTACTTTTAACAATCATGGCCTTTATGAGATTAAGAAAAGTTTTTTTATTAAAAACAAAAGTGATTGGATTTTAAACCAATTTTTCAGGCCAAGATATTACATTATGGATAAATAGTTGAAAAATAAATTTTAATATATATATTTTTAATATTTATTAATAAGGATATCAAATGATTGTTTTTTAAATTTGGAGTATATTTTTTCTCTCATTTTATCAATATTCATATAATTGAGAAAAACTTAAGTGTTGCCCAATATTTTTTATCAAAATAATACTTAAAAGTCAATATTGTTGTTTAAGTTAAAGAAAATATAGAAAAATTATCAACCAAATAAGGTAAAATTTATTCAGAATTAATATATATATTTATATTTATTTTATATGTTAGTTAGAAGATCACTTTTGTTCTGATAATATCTTACACATTAATATTTAAAAAGAATGACTATTTTCTATTTGAAATATGTTTCCATCTATTTAAAATTTTCAATAATGATATATAAAAAAAATTATTATCAAATACAATTCCTTTATAGATTGAATCATTAAAATTTTATAAAATAAGTTAAAATTAGTGGTTAAAAAATAATAAAATAGTTAAATCTTCCAACAGGGTTTTGTTAGATTTTTGGACAACTGAAAAAGTTTTGTTTCTAATTTTTACGGTTGGATATGAAACACGTTGTAACCATATAATATAGAAAATATAAATAATATATTATAACTATTCAAAAAAATTATATTTTATTTTGTACCATTGGTTGGGGAAGACAATGTAGCCAAAAGATGTGATAAAGATATTATATAGACTAAATTCTCTGCATTTGTAGATTAATTATGGGATCTACATAAAGCAATTTGGAAAATAAAATTTCACTCTAAAAAGATATTGAGAAATAAAATTATCAATTTTTTTTATTTTGAGTTTCGAAACTGTTTAATATTCATGACAATTTAATAAATTACTAAAAAATGTTTTACTACTAAAAGAGATGTTATTAAAACATATTAAAATTGACATTTGAATGGCTTTTTTTTACACAGGCATTTAATAGGTTATGTCGTATAAGACTTGTATATTTATATGGTGTTTAATTCTGGACTATAATGTGTCCCGTCATTATTTGGTATTACTAAAAATTTAAATCTAGCCCTAAAATAATTTAATATTTGAGAAATTATATAATTAAAATAATATTTGGAAATTTTATGTATTATTCATTGGGTCGACTTAAAAAAAGCATAAAACTAAATAAAAAGATTTAAATTAAAAGATAGAATTTTTAAAATCTGGATGATATCTTATTTCATAATTAAATTATCTCCTTTGGCTCACTTCTTGAACCTAATGTTCTAACTTAATTCCCAAAGTCCTTATAAATAGGCCTTTCCAACATGCTTACTTCAACATTTAAAAACAAAATGGCATCCTACAAGACTCTCATTTTAACCATCTTGATCATTTGCTTTGCTTCACGCATGGTTGCCGGTAATAATCTATTTATAAAACACAATTTTTATTTCTTCATATTCATTGTTATGTTTTTAATTAAAGTATTTGGATGGTAGGATACTATCGAGTATATTAAATCGAATATGCTTTTGTTTAAGAAAAAACAATCTTATGAACACAATTTTATATATTATTTCTAATGGAATTGGAATGATAGTTTCAGGAGCAAACGGAAAATTATGCTTCATATCGAATTTTTGTCCAACTGCACCAGAACAGTGTGACCATTTTTGTAAAGTATCATTGGGAAAACCAAAAGGTGGCTCGTGTTTAGGGGGTGAATGTTGTTGCAATTTGTAAAGTTTTAATATAAAATAAACAATTTCTTTGTTTCTTTGAATACATCTATCTACAAACACTCCATCTGAAATTTACATAAATTTTTGTTGAAGTATCAATGATATAATTTCATTTCAAATATTTAATTTTATAATTTCTACTTATTAATTAGAATAAAAATTTAATAATTCTCAACACTAAACTTATATTAAATTATTGTATTTAAAAATTCTTTAATTAAAAAGTTGTTATGGATTTTTTAATTATAGTTATAAAAATAATGAAAAATATAACATCACTAACTTAATAAAATAATCAACCATAAACTTCACATGACAAAATATTTATATTCCTTTAAAGAAAGAGGTGCGATACTTTGTTTTTATTGAGACTGTGGAAATATAATTAAAATTGTTTTTTAATGTATCACATTTATTATTTGTTTAAAGGAATTATCCAATAAATTGTTATCTAGTGACCGTATATTTTAGCAATAGTTAATAATAAGAAATGCAAATGGCATCCATTATTTTTGTAAAAGTAATAATTAAAAGCTAATATTGGGGTTTAAATTATAATAAAATATCATCAAATTATTTGATCAAGTGGTTTGGATTATAATAAATATCTTTAAATTATTTGATCAAATATAGTGAAAATAATGTATTTTTAATTAATATATAATTATTTCATTAGTAAATTAGACTGATATTCTCAACCTCATGTTATTAAACACAATGGAACAACACAAAATATTTTAGGAGACACAATTAATGTATAGATTGAATTATTCAAGTTTAATGTAAAAAATTTAAAAATAAATTGTTAGAGAGTAACTTGATATTTATTACCTAGAAAATACTCCACTTTACATATTTAGTAGATTATTAAATGATTTGTTTTAACTTTCGAGTAGTTTTTATAGGTTATTTTTTTACAGATGTGTAAGAACTAGAGCAAAACCCATGTGTTGCCCCATATTTTTATTAAAATACTACCTAAAAGCCATCTGTAAATATTTTTATTTTATTGTGTAACATTGATTATGAAAGATATTTTATGAAATAAAAATATTATCGAGATTATATGATCTGCACTTGAAGAATTATTATGGGTTCTACAGAAAGTAATTTTAAAATTAAAATTTGTTTTAAAAATAAATCTAGAAAGAGAGTTATAATATTTTAAAATCAAGAGTTGTGAAAATATTTGACATTATTAATCGTCACTAGTGAAAGAGATCTTAATTGAATCTATAAAAGTTGGAGTTTAATAGGATATGTTGTATACAATTTGTATGTTTATATGTATCAAAATAATTTATTTGAACCCAATGTTTTAAAAACCAGATCGAACCGGTCGGTTCAATCGGTTGGTCCGGGAACCAGCGATGAATCTGATTGGGTCAACTTTCAAAACCGCTAGTGGGTCAAAACCAGAATAAAATTAGAAAAACTAGATTGAACCATCCAAAATCATTCGAACCAAATAACCGAAGTTGCATTTGTTATACCATCCGATTCAGAAAAATACATCAAATTGACCATTTTGTAAAAAAAAACTTTAAAAATTAAGTCAATATTAAAACTTAACATGCATTCCCCAATCACAAAAAAGAATTACATTTTTTTACATCCATACAAACTTCTAAGTTTGGTCACTTCGTTATATTTTTTCTTTCAACTACACTCCATCATCATCACGCCGTCTCTTTCAAACGTAGTCAAGATGTCCTGCACAATGTTAATTGTCGTGTAAGTTAATATTGTTTGTTGTTGTCAACTTTAACTTGTTTGTCGTAGTTCAACTCGATTTTTTATATTTAATTAAGTATATTGTATTCTTTATTTTTGGTATTTAATCTTATTTAATTTAGGTATTCTTAGTTATTTGAACTTTATTTTAGTTATTACATTCTATTATTTTAATTTTGGTTTGAATTAGCTTAACTTATTTTATTTTAATTTTTTAATTTGTTCAAATTATTCTTAAATGAAGATGAAATGAATTGTGCAACTATGTTGTTTTATTATATATGCTATTGATATTGTCGTATTAAGTTTGTAATTGATTTTTGAAATATTTCTTTTATTAAGTTGTGAACATATGATTATGTGTGACATATCTATGGATATTAGTTTATTTAATAAACAGTTCAACCGTATGTTTAACCAATTGAATTCATTGAACCTTAAACCAGAAATTTCACCGGTTCGATTTTTAAAACATTGATGAACCTATAAAAGTTGGCATTTAATAGGATATGTCACATAAAATTTGTATATTCATATGTATGAAACTATTTTATTTGAGCAACAAATTATTTGATAAAATATAATGTACATAATTTATTTCAAAATAATATTTATTAATTTATTCTATAAGTTAGTCTGATGTTCTTATCCTCTTAATATTAAACACAATAACGTTGAAATAAAAGTGAAGATTTCTCATTTGAAATATATTGCCATGTAGTTAAAATTTCCAAAATGGCACAACAAGAACTAATTGAGGAAATACAATTCATTGATAGAAGAAATCGTTAGGTTTTGTAAAAATAATTTAAAAAATTATTTTCATAAATAAATTAATATTTACTAGTAGACAATAAATTACTTTTAACAATCATGGCCTTTATGAGATTAAGAAAAGTTTTTTTATTAAAAACAAAAGTGATTGGATTTTAAACCAATTTTTCAGGCCAAGATATTACATTATGGATAAATAGTTGAAAAATAAATTTTAATATATATATTTTTAATATTTATTAATAAGGATATCAAATGATTGTTTTTTAAATTTGGAGTATATTTTTTCTCTCATTTTATCAATATTCATATAATTGAGAAAAACTTAAGTGTTGCCCAATATTTTTTATCAAAATAATACTTAAAAGTCAATATTGTTGTTTAAGTTAAAGAAAATATAGAAAAATTATCAACCAAATAAGGTAAAATTTATTCAGAATTAATATATATATTTATATTTATTTTATATGTTAGTTAGAAGATCACTTTTGTTCTGATAATATCTTACACATTAATATTTAAAAAGAATGACTATTTTCTATTTGAAATATGTTTCCATCTATTTAAAATTTTCAATAATGATATATAAAAAAAATTATTATCAAATACAATTCCTTTATAGATTGAATCATTAAAATTTTATAAAATAAGTTAAAATTAGTGGTTAAAAAATAATAAAATAGTTAAATCTTCCAACAGGGTTTTGTTAGATTTTTGGACAACTGAAAAAGTTTTGTTTCTAATTTTTACGGTTGGATATGAAACACGTTGTAACCATATAATATAGAAAATATAAATAATATATTATAACTATTCAAAAAAATTATATTTTATTTTGTACCATTGGTTGGGGAAGACAATGTAGCCAAAAGATGTGATAAAGATATTATATAGACTAAATTCTCTGCATTTGTAGATTAATTATGGGATCTACATAAAGCAATTTGGAAAATAAAATTTCACTCTAAAAAGATATTGAGAAATAAAATTATCAATTTTTTTTTATTTTGAGTTTCGAAACTGTTTAATATTCATGACAATTTAATAAATTACTAAAAAATGTTTTACTACTAAAAGAGATGTTATTAAAACATATTAAAATTGACATTTGAATGGCTTTTTTTTACACAGGCATTTAATAGGTTATGTCGTATAAGACTTGTATATTTATATGGTGTTTAATTCTGGACTATAATGTGTCCCGTCATTATTTGGTATTACTAAAAATTTAAATCTAGCCCTAAAATAATTTAATATTTGAGAAATTATATAATTAAAATAATATTTGGAAATTTTATGTATTATTCATTGGGTCGACTTAAAAAAAGCATAAAACTAAATAAAAAGATTTAAATTAAAAGATAGAATTTTTAAAATCTGGATGATATCTTATTTCATAATTAAATTATCTCCTTTGGCTCACTTCTTGAACCTAATGTTCTAACTTAATTCCCAAAGTCCTTATAAATAGGCCTTTCCAACATGCTTACTTCAACATTTAAAAACAAAATGGCATCCTACAAGACTCTCATTTTAACCATCTTGATCATTTGCTTTGCTTCACGCATGGTTGCCGGTAATAATCTATTTATAAAACACAATTTTTATTTCTTCATATTCATTGTTATGTTTTTAATTAAAGTATTTGGATGGTAGGATACTATCGAGTATATTAAATCGAATATGCTTTTGTTTAAGAAAAAACAATCTTATGAACACAATTTTATATATTATTTCTAATGGAATTGGAATGATAGTTTCAGGAGCAAACGGAAAATTATGCTTCATATCGAATTTTTGTCCAACTGCACCAGAACAGTGTGACCATTTTTGTAAAGTATCATTGGGAAAACCAAAAGGTGGCTCGTGTTTAGGGGGTGAATGTTGTTGCAATTTGTAAAGTTTTAATATAAAATAAACAATTTCTTTGTTTCTTTGAATACATCTATCTACAAACACTCCATCTGAAATTTACATAAATTTTTGTTGAAGTATCAATGATATAATTTCATTTCAAATATTTAATTTTATAATTTCTACTTATTAATTAGAATAAAAATTTAATAATTCTCAACACTAAACTTATATTAAATTATTGTATTTAAAAATTCTTTAATTAAAAAGTTGTTATGGATTTTTTAATTATAGTTATAAAAATAATGAAAAATATAACATCACTAACTTAATAAAATAATCAACCATAAACTTCACATGACAAAATATTTATATTCCTTTAAAGAAAGAGGTGCGATACTTTGTTTTTATTGAGACTGTGGAAATATAATTAAAATTGTTTTTTAATGTATCACATTTATTATTTGTTTAAAGGAATTATCCAATAAATTGTTATCTAGTGACCGTATATTTTAGCAATAGTTAATAATAAGAAATGCAAATGGCATCCATTATTTTTGTAAAAGTAATAATTAAAAGCTAATATTGGGGTTTAAATTATAATAAAATATCATCAAATTATTTGATCAAGTGGTTTGGATTATAATAAATATCTTTAAATTATTTGATCAAATATAGTGAAAATAATGTATTTTTAATTAATATATAATTATTTCATTAGTAAATTAGACTGATATTCTCAACCTCATGTTATTAAACACAATGGAACAACACAAAATATTTTAGGAGACACAATTAATGTATAGATTGAATTATTCAAGTTTAATGTAAAAAATTTAAAAATAAATTGTTAGAGAGTAACTTGATATTTATTACCTAGAAAATACTCCACTTTACATATTTAGTAGATTATTAAATGATTTGTTTTAACTTTCGAGTAGTTTTTATAGGTTATTTTTTTACAGATGTGTAAGAACTAGAGCAAAACCCATGTGTTGCCCCATATTTTTATTAAAATACTACCTAAAAGCCATCTGTAAATATTTTTATTTTATTGTGTAACATTGATTATGAAAGATATTTTATGAAATAAAAATATTATCGAGATTATATGATCTGCACTTGAAGAATTATTATGGGTTCTACAGAAAGTAATTTTAAAATTAAAATTTGTTTTAAAAATAAATCTAGAAAGAGAGTTATAATATTTTAAAATCAAGAGTTGTGAAAATATTTGACATTATTAATCGTCACTAGTGAAAGAGATCTTAATTGAATCTATAAAAGTTGGAGTTTAATAGGATATGTTGTATACAATTTGTATGTTTATATGTATCAAAATAATTTATTTGAACCCAATGTTTTAAAAACCAGATCGAACCGGTCGGTTCAATCGGTTGGTCCGGGAACCAGCGATGAATCTGATTGGGTCAACTTTCAAAACCGCTAGTGGGTCAAAACCAGAATAAAATTAGAAAAACTAGATTGAACCATCCAAAATCATTCGAACCAAATAACCGAAGTTGCATTTGTTATACCATCCGATTCAGAAAAATACATCAAATTGACCATTTTGTAAAAAAAAACTTTAAAAATTAAGTCAATATTAAAACTTAACATGCATTCCCCAATCACAAAAAAGAATTACATTTTTTTACATCCATACAAACTTCTAAGTTTGGTCACTTCGTTATATTTTTTCTTTCAACTACACTCCATCATCATCACGCCGTCTCTTTCAAACGTAGTCAAGATGTCCTGCACAATGTTAATTGTCGTGTAAGTTAATATTGTTTGTTGTTGTCAACTTTAACTTGTTTGTCGTAGTTCAACTCGATTTTTTATATTTAATTAAGTATATTGTATTCTTTATTTTTGGTATTTAATCTTATTTAATTTAGGTATTCTTAGTTATTTGAACTTTATTTTAGTTATTACATTCTATTATTTTAATTTTGGTTTGAATTAGCTTAACTTATTTTATTTTAATTTTTTAATTTGTTCAAATTATTCTTAAATGAAGATGAAATGAATTGTGCAACTATGTTGTTTTATTATATATGCTATTGATATTGTCGTATTAAGTTTGTAATTGATTTTTGAAATATTTCTTTTATTAAGTTGTGAACATATGATTATGTGTGACATATCTATGGATATTAGTTTATTTAATAAACAGTTCAACCGTATGTTTAACCAATTGAATTCATTGAACCTTAAACCAGAAATTTCACCGGTTCGATTTTTAAAACATTGATGAACCTATAAAAGTTGGCATTTAATAGGATATGTCACATAAAATTTGTATATTCATATGTATGAAACTATTTTATTTGAGCAACAAATTATTTGATAAAATATAATGTACATAATTTATTTCAAAATAATATTTATTAATTTATTCTATAAGTTAGTCTGATGTTCTTATCCTCTTAATATTAAACACAATAACGTTGAAATAAAAGTGAAGATTTCTCATTTGAATTATATTGCCATGTAGTTAAAATTTCCAAAATGGCACAACAAGAACTAATTGAGGAAATACAATTCATTGATAGAAGAAATCGTTAGGTTTTGTAAAAATAATTTAAAAAATTATTTTCATAAATAAATTAATATTTACTAGTAGACAATAAATTACTTTTAACAATCATGGCCTTTATGAGATTAAGAAAAGTTTTTTTATTAAAAACAAAAGTGATTGGATTTTAAACCAATTTTTCAGGCCAAGATATTACATTATGGATAAATAGTTGAAAAATAAATTTTAATATATATATTTTTAATATTTATTAATAAGGATATCAAATGATTGTTTTTTAAATTTGGAGTATATTTTTTCTCTCATTTTATCAATATTCATATAATTGAGAAAAACTTAAGTGTTGCCCAATATTTTTTATCAAAATAATACTTAAAAGTCAATATTGTTGTTTAAGTTAAAGAAAATATAGAAAAATTATCAACCAAATAAGGTAAAATTTATTCAGAATTAATATATATATTTATATTTATTTTATATGTTAGTTAGAAGATCACTTTTGTTCTGATAATATCTTACACATTAATATTTAAAAAGAATGACTATTTTCTATTTGAAATATGTTTCCATCTATTTAAAATTTTCAATAATGATATATAAAAAAATTATTATCAAATACAATTCCTTTATAGATTGAATCATTAAAATTTTATAAAATAAGTTAAAATTAGTGGTTAAAAAATAATAAAATAGTTAAATCTTCCAACAGGGTTTTGTTAGATTTTTGGACAACTGAAAAAGTTTTGTTTCTAATTTTTACGGTTGGATATGAAACACGTTGTAACCATATAATATAGAAAATATAAATAATATATTATAACTATTCAAAAAAATTATATTTTATTTTGTACCATTGGTTGGGGAAGACAATGTAGCCAAAAGATGTGATAAAGATATTATATAGACTAAATTCTCTGCATTTGTAGATTAATTATGGGATCTACATAAAGCAATTTGGAAAATAAAATTTCACTCTAAAAAGATATTGAGAAATAAAATTATCAATTTTTTTTATTTTGAGTTTCGAAACTGTTTAATATTCATGACAATTTAATAAATTACTAAAAAATGTTTTACTACTAAAAGAGATGTTATTAAAACATATTAAAATTGACATTTGAATGGCTTTTTTTTACACAGGCATTTAATAGGTTATGTCGTATAAGACTTGTATATTTATATGGTGTTTAATTCTGGACTATAATGTGTCCCGTCATTATTTGGTATTACTAAAAATTTAAATCTAGCCCTAAAATAATTTAATATTTGAGAAATTATATAATTAAAATAATATTTGGAAATTTTATGTATTATTCATTGGGTCGACTTAAAAAAAGCATAAAACTAAATAAAAAGATTTAAATTAAAAGATAGAATTTTTAAAATCTGGATGATATCTTATTTCATAATTAAATTATCTCCTTTGGCTCACTTCTTGAACCTAATGTTCTAACTTAATTCCCAAAGTCCTTATAAATAGGCCTTTCCAACATGCTTACTTCAACATTTAAAAACAAAATGGCATCCTACAAGACTCTCATTTTAACCATCTTGATCATTTGCTTTGCTTCACGCATGGTTGCCGGTAATAATCTATTTATAAAACACAATTTTTATTTCTTCATATTCATTGTTATGTTTTTAATTAAAGTATTTGGATGGTAGGATACTATCGAGTATATTAAATCGAATATGCTTTTGTTTAAGAAAAAACAATCTTATGAACACAATTTTATATATTATTTCTAATGGAATTGGAATGATAGTTTCAGGAGCAAACGGAAAATTATGCTTCATATCGAATTTTTGTCCAACTGCACCAGAACAGTGTGACCATTTTTGTAAAGTATCATTGGGAAAACCAAAAGGTGGCTCGTGTTTAGGGGGTGAATGTTGTTGCAATTTGTAAAGTTTTAATATAAAATAAACAATTTCTTTGTTTCTTTGAATACATCTATCTACAAACACTCCATCTGAAATTTACATAAATTTTTGTTGAAGTATCAATGATATAATTTCATTTCAAATATTTAATTTTATAATTTCTACTTATTAATTAGAATAAAAATTTAATAATTCTCAACACTAAACTTATATTAAATTATTGTATTTAAAAATTCTTTAATTAAAAAGTTGTTATGGATTTTTTAATTATAGTTATAAAAATAATGAAAAATATAACATCACTAACTTAATAAAATAATCAACCATAAACTTCACATGACAAAATATTTATATTCCTTTAAAGAAAGAGGTGCGATACTTTGTTTTTATTGAGACTGTGGAAATATAATTAAAATTGTTTTTTAATGTATCACATTTATTATTTGTTTAAAGGAATTATCCAATAAATTGTTATCTAGTGACCGTATATTTTAGCAATAGTTAATAATAAGAAATGCAAATGGCATCCATTATTTTTGTAAAAGTAATAATTAAAAGCTAATATTGGGGTTTAAATTATAATAAAATATCATCAAATTATTTGATCAAGTGGTTTGGATTATAATAAATATCTTTAAATTATTTGATCAAATATAGTGAAAATAATGTATTTTTAATTAATATATAATTATTTCATTAGTAAATTAGACTGATATTCTCAACCTCATGTTATTAAACACAATGGAACAACACAAAATATTTTAGGAGACACAATTAATGTATAGATTGAATTATTCAAGTTTAATGTAAAAAATTTAAAAATAAATTGTTAGAGAGTAACTTGATATTTATTACCTAGAAAATACTCCACTTTACATATTTAGTAGATTATTAAATGATTTGTTTTAACTTTCGAGTAGTTTTTATAGGTTATTTTTTTACAGATGTGTAAGAACTAGAGCAAAACCCATGTGTTGCCCCATATTTTTATTAAAATACTACCTAAAAGCCATCTGTAAATATTTTTATTTTATTGTGTAACATTGATTATGAAAGATATTTTATGAAATAAAAATATTATCGAGATTATATGATCTGCACTTGAAGAATTATTATGGGTTCTACAGAAAGTAATTTTAAAATTAAAATTTGTTTTAAAAATAAATCTAGAAAGAGAGTTATAATATTTTAAAATCAAGAGTTGTGAAAATATTTGACATTATTAATCGTCACTAGTGAAAGAGATCTTAATTGAATCTATAAAAGTTGGAGTTTAATAGGATATGTTGTATACAATTTGTATGTTTATATGTATCAAAATAATTTATTTGAACCCAATGTTTTAAAAACCAGATCGAACCGGTCGGTTCAATCGGTTGGTCCGGGAACCAGCGATGAATCTGATTGGGTCAACTTTCAAAACCGCTAGTGGGTCAAAACCAGAATAAAATTAGAAAAACTAGATTGAACCATCCAAAATCATTCGAACCAAATAACCGAAGTTGCATTTGTTATACCATCCGATTCAGAAAAATACATCAAATTGACCATTTTGTAAAAAAAAACTTTAAAAATTAAGTCAATATTAAAACTTAACATGCATTCCCCAATCACAAAAAAGAATTACATTTTTTTACATCCATACAAACTTCTAAGTTTGGTCACTTCGTTATATTTTTTCTTTCAACTACACTCCATCATCATCACGCCGTCTCTTTCAAACGTAGTCAAGATGTCCTGCACAATGTTAATTGTCGTGTAAGTTAATATTGTTTGTTGTTGTCAACTTTAACTTGTTTGTCGTAGTTCAACTCGATTTTTTATATTTAATTAAGTATATTGTATTCTTTATTTTTGGTATTTAATCTTATTTAATTTAGGTATTCTTAGTTATTTGAACTTTATTTTAGTTATTACATTCTATTATTTTAATTTTGGTTTGAATTAGCTTAACTTATTTTATTTTAATTTTTTAATTTGTTCAAATTATTCTTAAATGAAGATGAAATGAATTGTGCAACTATGTTGTTTTATTATATATGCTATTGATATTGTCGTATTAAGTTTGTAATTGATTTTTGAAATATTTCTTTTATTAAGTTGTGAACATATGATTATGTGTGACATATCTATGGATATTAGTTTATTTAATAAACAGTTCAACCGTATGTTTAACCAATTGAATTCATTGAACCTTAAACCAGAAATTTCACCGGTTCGATTTTTAAAACATTGATGAACCTATAAAAGTTGGCATTTAATAGGATATGTCACATAAAATTTGTATATTCATATGTATGAAACTAATTTATTTGAGCAACAAATTATTTGATAAAATATAATGTACATAATTTATTTCAAAATAATATTTATTAATTTATTCTATAAGTTAGTCTGATGTTCTTATCCTCTTAATATTAAACACAATAACGTTGAAATAAAAGTGAAGATTTATCATTTGAAATATATTGCCATGTAGTTAAAATTTCCAAAATGGCACAACAAGAACTAATTGAGGAAATACAATTCATTGATAGAAGAAATCGTTAGGTTTTGTAAAAATAATTTAAAAAATTATTTTCATAAATAAATTAATATTTATTAGTAGACAATACATTACTTTTAACAATCATGGCCTTTATGAGATTAACAAAAGTTTTTTTATTAAAAACAAAAGTGATTGGATTTTAAACCAATTGTTTAGGCCAAGATATTACATTATGGATAAATAGTTGAAAAATAAATTTTAATATATATTTTTTAATATTTTTTAATAAGGATATCAAATGATTGTTTTTTAAGTTTGGAGTTTATTTTTTCTCTCATTTTATCAATATTCATATAATTGAGAAAAACTTAAGGGTTGCCAAATATTTTTTATCAAAATAATACTTAAAAGTCAATATTGTTGTTTAAGTTAAAGAAAATATAGGAAAATTATCAACCAAATAAGGTAAAAGTTATTTATTCAGATATATATATATATATATATATATATTTATTTTATATGTTAGTTAGAAGATCACTTTTGTTCTGATAATATCTTACACATTAATATTTAAAAATAATGACTATTTTCTATTTGAAATATGTTTCCATCTATTTAAAATTTTCAATAATGATATATAAAAAAAATTATTATCAAATACAATTCCTTTATAGATTGAATCATTATAATTTTATAAAATAAGTTAAAATTAGTGGTTAAAAAATAATAAAATAGTTAAATCTACCTACAGTGTTTTGTTAGATTTTTGGACAACTGAAAAAGTTTTGTTTCTAATTTTTACGGTTGGATATGAAACACGTTGTAACCATATAATATAGAAAATATAAATAATATATTATAACTATTCAAAAAAATTATATTTTATTTTGTACCATTGGTTGGGGAAGACAATGTAGCCAAAAGATGTGATAAATATATTATATAGACTAAATTCTCTGCATTTGTAGATTAATTATGGGATCTACATAAAGCAATTTGGAAAATAAAATTTCACTCTAAAAAGATATTGAGAAATAAAATTATCAATTTTTTTTTATTTTGAGTTTCGAAACTGTTTAATATTCATGACAATTTAATAAATTACTAAAAAATGTTTTACTACTAAAAGAGATGTTATTAAAACATATTAAAATTGACATTTGAATGGCTTTTTTTTACACAGGCATTTAATAGGTTATGTCGTATAAGACTTGTATATTTATATGGTGTTTAATTCTGGACTATAATGTGTCCCGTCATTATTTGGTATTACTAAAAATTTAAATCTAGCCCTAAAATAATTTAATATTTGAGAAATTATATAATTAAAATAATATTTGGAAATTTTATGTATTATTCATTGGGTCGACTTAAAAAAAGCATAAAACTAAATAAAAAGATTTAAATTAAAAGATAGAATTTTTAAAATCTGGATGATATCTTATTTCATAATTAAATTATCTCCTTTGGCTCACTTCTTGAACATAATGTTCTAACTTAATTCCCAAAGTCCTTATAAATAGGCCTTTCCAACATGCTTACTTCAACATTTAAAAACAAAATGGCATCCTACAAGACTCTCATTTTAACCATCTTGATCATTTGCTTTGCTTCACGCATGGTTGCTGTCACACTTCGATTTTGACCCTGATATTCATATCTTTATTTCATTCATTTTTTGCTCCTCATGATTTTGTTCCTCTACTATGGTACTCCTTTTTCATGAGCATCAAGTGGTCTCCTTTTCTGTTATGGTTGCACCTTGTTGTGTTGTGCGCATTCAAGGCGAGGTTCTACCGTCAACATATTTGGATACATAGGCGCATTCCGCGTCGGTGGTAATCAAGGAATTCAAGGATTATTGTGTTTGGATTAGAGTATGTGGTCAAAAATATTAGTCTTGAAAAGCTTTGATGAACATTATTTGATTCAACGAGATTCCAGTGGTTTACCATGTTTTAAGGGAGAGTTATTATCATGTTTTAAGGGAGAGTTATTATCATGTGAGTTTTTCAAGAGGGACCAAGCCTGGTTATCGTCGGAATCAAGCTAGTGGCCGAAGGCCATCTTTTATTTGCATGGATTTTAATAGATAATTCAAGAGAAACACAAAAAGAGTCTCAATCATGTTCTATAAATTGGTTTTGATATTAGGATTTAAATCTTAAGGGGGGCATTTGGTCGAAGCTACTGATCCTCATGTGCAAACTTTATGCTTGGATCCTAAGGAAACAAATGTGCATCAAAGGCTGGAATTCAATATATAAACTTGATTAAGATAGCATCATGTATCATGATCATCATGTTGGGCATATTTGTATTATTTCTATTGCAGTCCAAAACAAAAGTTGCAACGGTCATAAGGTTCAGCCTTTTAATGTCTGGTTTGTTGGTATTGCAATATTTTATGAAACATCAGGACCTGTCTGCCGCATACAATAAGGACGCCACCTTTTCAGTTCAAGTTTTTTATGCCACCCTGACATTTACTACTGTTACAGTTGTATTGGTTTTGCCTTGGATTATGCCTATGAAAACTCGTGAAATGTGCTCAAAATGGAACCTCTACATGTCTGCTTCTGTTCCTGCGGAAGTCCATAATATGACACCAATATTTGTTTTAAAAGATTCTTTGCATGTTATGGGCTGTGTGTACATAACATCATGGTGTCTTCTGTAATTGTTGCTTCAACGACCAATTAACGCAATGCCTTTGTTGTTGCTCAATGTTCAAATCTTGGCTTACATGCTTGCCTTTTCTTCTTGTGGGTCACATCATAAGCAGTGGGTTGAGATTACTGCACTGTACAATCTGGGAATGGCAGGCCATTTTGCTCTTGGGAACAGTAACACACTAGCTACCATTGATGTGGCCGGAGCTTTTATAGGAATTTCAAGTCACTCAACCTTCCTATCAGGTGTTCTAATGTTCATCATTACATATGCATGCCCAATGTTATTCTTTTTTTCTTTGGTCGTGCAACACGCTAGAATTGGACTTTTTGTGATTCAGACCAAACTGTGAAGCATCAGCAGAGCTCACTCCAAATGCAGTTTCAGAGGCATGCGTTTGCAAGTTATTTTGACCCTCAGAAATCGGCATTTGATATGAAGCATACAATGCCTTTGTTGTCTCATCCTCACTAAAGTCACAAGAATTCATCCCAGGCATCCAATTAAGCATGACACACAACCATTTCTCTGGAAGTTGCTCTGGCTTTAAGCCAGTAGGTAGAAGCCGCCATTTCTGGCAACTGTCGCAAGCTACCCAATCTTCTGCAATAAGTTGAGGTGCTGCTACTGCTGTTGGAATCATCTCCAGAGCAACATTATTTACAGCCATTGGAAATAAACCCATATCCATTTTTATAATCTATATCCAAATTACACCAAAGGTACTGTTACATGTGATAAAACAACAAAAAAGATCAAAACAATGTCCTCACTGATCGCAACTACAACTTCGAATCTCCCTCTTCTAATTCTTCAGGCACAATGAATTTTCTGATACGTTCTACAACGAGCGTGTACTCAGAACACACTCCGATTCCAGAACCTCGCGTCGATGTTCATCACCGGTCAGCATCCGCTGGATCTTCTTACGAGGCTCATAAATCTGATGTTCCTTATTCGCGATACGATTGTGATGTTGAATTGAATTCGAATCATCGTGATTTGCCGACGATTATTGATAAGCACATTGATGTTTCTGAAGAAGAAGGATGGATCACCATTCCGTGCAGGGAACTTCCTGAAAACTGGAATCATGAGCCAGATATACAATCATTGCGCTCTCTTGACCGTTCCTTTCTTTTCCCGGGTGAACAAGTTCATATCTTGGCATGCTTGTCTGCATGTAAGCAGGATACACAGATTACCACTCCATTTGAAGTTGCTGCAATGACAAGTAAGAACAGTCCAAACTACTGAAGACATCACAGCAGGAGCAAATCAAAGCAGTCATGTTGTTCATCATGGTTCACCCTGCATCCAACACCAAGTTCAGGCTATTATAGCAAACCTACAAAATAGCAATAATCAGCAGCAGGGAAGTGTTTGACATGAGTGCAGTTCATCATCATGGGTAGCATCTTGCATCAGACCTAACCACATCAACCACAAATCATACAAACAATAACAACACATGAGGTATTATGAACCTGCAGCGAGACCTCATGCCACACCAAACCATAACAGCCCTGCACAAACACCATCCTGCAGTAACATTGCATACCAAGGCAAGGGAATAACCAACTTTCCGTCAACACAACATGTTGCATCACCAAGACAACCATGCCAATGAATGTGCACTTGCACCATAGCAGGACATAACAACCGTCAACATCCATCAAGCGACATTCCATGCCCAAGTGAAACAATTGGAGTAGACCTGCAGCAACAGACCAACACAACCAAACTCAGTCATGACACATGAACCTAACACACAAACCAGTTAACACCATGGCCAAAACCTGCAAACAGCAACATAACAGGTGACTGACATAAACCTAAACATGGCCACATCAATTTGAATGGTTAACAAGGCTGCAAACCCAATTGCATACCTGAGTGCAAAACAACCTTTGCAAGTATTCTGCACCAATCTGCACCAAGTCACAACAGTTAGACATACCTCAAGGCCTGCAACAAGTCAATTGAAAGCCACCAGCACATTGGGTTTGTAGGACTAGATATCATGTTGCAATGAGCCTAACACAAGAAAAAAAACAGGCTTATATACTTACCACCTGTTGAGCTAAACAAGGGTCCAACATAGCATGCCAGGCCAATAACAGAAGCACCACAGTCATTTGAGCCTACAACTTTGCAACCAATCCAAACCTGCTGTAATGCATAACCACAGTGGTCATCAATATTCACTGCAATACAAGCTCAAGCAAGTCCAAAATGCCTGCTGCTACATCAAAACACAAGTTGTCACTACAATATGAAACCAACACCACACAACACCTAAAATGACAAACTTGGCATGGTACATCAACTGACAGTCAAAAACTCACCATGTAAATGGTCATGGCAGAAGAAGTTGGTCGAGATTAGCAAGGTTGCATATCATTCACATCACCCTGCAGTAAAAAAGGTTAATTAGCCAACAGTAAAATTCAAAACATCAGAAAATTCCCAAAATTGGCATCAGGACAAAGACGAAGACGAAAGTACGTAGATTGGTTACCTTTTCCGAATCAAGCATCAAAAAGGCCAATCCCAACTGAGCGCATCAAAAGTAGTTTGCAGAAGATATTCTTTGGAATTCCAGACAACAACCCTAAACCCTAAAGCTGTGAAGATAAAAGGAGAAAGAATGAATCAATGAAAAAAGAGGACTTGGAGGCGAAAATAGAGACTAAAAAACCCTAATCCAAAAAGAGGCAAGCAACAGAAAGAGGTGGAGGCGAAAATCTGAAAGAGAGAAAAACCTAAAACCCCAAAATCGTACCTGGAGGCCAGTTTTCTTCGCATCCATCACCACCACCGCAGCGACGCCCTGTAAGAACCTTTCTTTCCTACTCTTTTTCTTTCTCTTCATGCTTGTTGTTTGATTTGTTTTTGTGAGAGCTGAGAGTGTTTGAAAGGGGTTTCGTTGAGAGCAAGAGTGAGATTGAGTGAAATGTGAAGTCTGGGGTGCGTGAGGTTGCCATTGTTGGGGAAGTTTTGAGCTCGTAAGATGCGAGAGAGAGGGAGGAAGACGAACTCCTCTGTATTCTCTTCCCCGTTCCCATTTCTTTTTCTGTTTTCTTTTTTTTACTAATTTCTTTTTTTTATTTATTTAACTTAATTTGTTTTTTTACAGAGATAATACAAAAACCATAAGAATGTTTGTTTTGCTTTTATTTTAAATCTTTAGCCCGGTTCATATACTTAGCGTAGTATCTCAGTAGCAGTTGATGTTGAGTGGCCTAGTGGAGAGAGGGTAGTTTCATAATATTAAGTGGAGAGGGTTCAATACTCATGTGTGGTACTTTTTGCTTATTATTTTATTTTATCTTCTTTTAGCATTTTTTTATTATTGTAGTATTTTATTAACATTTTCGTTTTTTTTATGTTTATTATAATTTCATTTGTTAATAATGCATAGTTGTTGTATTTTAATTTAGTTCAAAACCATTTTTTAAACTATAAAAATCATACTTTCTCGATTTAATATCGAGCCCATTTTTTTACACCCTTGTAAGTCGATTGCTTTTTAAGCATCGCCATCAACCTCACATAGCTTACTCTTGGGCTTTCTTACAATGAGCCGGTTCCCTTACACTTACACTCATACGTTGTTTAATGCTCATTCATTTCATTTCTTTGATTATTTGATTTGATCACATACTTGTTTAAATATCTTATTGTCTGATTGACTGTTGCCTACTTGTATGATGTATGAGGCATATATTTATGTTGTTTGATTGCCATGAACAATCCCCATTCATAACAAATGTATCCCTCTCCCATGAAATGTATAATATTCTTTCATTCTTTATTCATCTGTTAATACAAGAAATAAAACGAACATTCGATAACCATTTCAAAGCAAGATCAAAACCTCGATCCAACGTCGAGTAATCATTTTTCAAAACCTAACAGAACCAGCACGTATTCATCCACCCTTTTGTAAGTCGATTGCTTTATGCATCGCCATCAACCTTGTAAGTCGATTGCTTTATGCATCGCCATCAACCTTGTAAGTCGATTGCTTCATGCATCGCCATATACCCTTATCCCTAACACTTCTCCTTGCTCCATTCGTCGATTCTTGTTCCGATTAGGTAGCACCCATTAGATAGAACCCTTTGTATGATAACATAGGTAGGATTCCCATATCCTTTTGTATGATAACATAGTTAGAATCCCCATTTTCTCTGCATGCTAACATAGGTAGATGTTCCCATTTGTAAATCCTAACACTTAAGTACATATTGCATGACAACTCTAGGGCAGAGCTTCCCCACTTCTAGACCTTTCCGAGCGTCTCCGATCTTGTGGCATGTAGTCCGTTCTATTGCAAAGAGGTAACTGCCTAAGACTCGATTCAGCGAGCTGCGACACCTACTGCCAGGACGTGAACACATTGCCCACTCTCCTTTGACACAACTGGTGTCCTCCTTTGTAAGTCCATGTTCAGATGGCAACCCCTGTTAAGGGGAACTACGTTGCTCTGATCCTCATACCAGATGAGGTACGTAGGCAGGAGGTCGTACGAGATCTCTCCGGGCACCCTTTTCTTTTTTTTGCGTGTGTTTTGTTTGACAGCTATCAGGCTCGAGTTCCCGACTCCCTGTTAGTCTGTGTGTTCACCCTTTTTGTTTTTCACTCTTTTCCTTTTTTGTGTGTGTTTGCTTGACAGCTAGCAGGCTCGAGTACCAGACTCCCTGTTAGCTTGTTTGTTCAACTTTGTTGTTGCTTCTGACGATTCAGCGTCCGGTTAAACCCTTTGTGTGTGTAGGAGTCTGACATAAGTCCAGCGATTGGCAGTTGGTTTCCTGTGTGTGTTTGTTGGTTCGGAGTCCGATGTAAGTCCAGCAATTGGCATTCGGTTTCCATGTTTGCCTGTTTGTGTGGAGTCTGACATAAGTCCAGTAATTGGCAGTCGGTTTCCTGCGTGTGTTTTGTTTGGCGTCCCTATGTGGCCGAACTACGGCAACTCTGATTCTCATGTTCAGATGAGATACGTAGGCACAAGATGCGATGTCTTGTCGAGTTAGACTAACGACTAACGACTAATCCTTCTTTTCTCTCGCCCTCGTTGCGATCGAGACATTCCCTTTCTCTTGCCCTAGTTGCAATCGAGACCCTTGTTCCCGTAGTTAGCTGAACTACGTTTTGCTCTGATTCTCATTCCCGATGAGATACGTAGGCATAAGACGCGATGTCTTAGCGAGCACACTTATCCTTAACCCATAGGAACCCGAGCTACGAAGACTCTGATTCTCATATTCAGATGAGATACGTATGCAGTGGATGCGATATCCGTGCGAGTCATTTTTCTTTGACCCTTTCTTTTAGTAAATAGTACATTAGATAAACATACACCCTTTAGACAAGAACAAACAAGAGTGGATCCCGTAGAGTACTACGGATGTGTAGGGGTGCTAATACCTTCCCTTCGCATAATCGACTCCCGAACCCAAGATTTGGTTGCGAGACCTTGTCTTTTCCTTTCCTTTCTCCAGGTTTACTTCGAGCGTTTCCTTTCCCTCCTTTGGGATAAATAACGCACGGTGGCGACTCTTCTGTCATTTCTTTCTCGCCGGTTGTTTTTTTTCGCACCTCTATATTTTTCGGGTTGCGACAGCTGGCGACTCTGCTGGGGACCCGGTTTCCCTAAGCGAGTCCCTCCTAGCTTTTGTAGGTTTCTTGTTTGTTGGGTGTTTATTCTTTTGTACAGTTATTTATTTTTAACATTTACCTGCTTTATCTTTATTGCATTCATGTACATATGCGTGCCGTATCTGTGGGTTGTTTGTTTGTTGGGTTGGGATTGTTCTATGAGAGATAAGCCCACTACCCAGGCTTGAGTGTACACATAGGTGTTAGAGTGGATAGTCATGAGGCTTGCGTGGTATGTTGCTATGTTAAGTCGTTCATGAGACCCACATTCCAGACGAGGTTTCTGTTGGATATATTTTGTCCTATGGGTGTTCCATAACGACAGATATTCCTTTAGAAATCGTCGACTCTGGTGACCATTTCCCGAGAACTCAGTCGAGGCCTCTCCTCCGAGACGCGTTTATGTTAGCTCTGGTGGGCGCATTCTCGCTGCTCAATCCGAGGACCCCGAGACTGGGAACTTGCTTTAAGATATCCTGTTGAGGGGAGTCAGCATAGGTCTTTTATCCCGTAATAATGCCAAACCTTCAGTGGTAAACGTATTATTCTAGATTGAAGGGCTAAAGCTGACAAACTTCTGTTCTTAGAACCTACCAGTGAGGGGCGGGCTAAATTCAGGAAAACCTTAACCTCCAACCAACCCGGTTTTCTGGAGCAGAGTTTTGATCTTATTCTTCAGTGGGTTTTCTCTTCAGACAATGCAACCCGACAGTTGCTCAAGCGGATACAGCAGTCCCGATTTCCATGTCACTGCATTGCATCACATCATTTTGCATTCAAATCATTCAACATATGTTTATCTATTCCTAGGGGCTGATATCTTCTTCTTGATTCTGGTCGGGGTTTTTCTTACACTTTTTATATGACGAGAGACTGGAATCAAAGGGTTAGAATACCTTTTGGAATTGATAAACATGTCATTACATTTGCATATCCATAGCATGTCTTGCATAACAGGTACCGTCGCGGTGTTCTCATTTTGTGGGGTGTTCCATTAGCAGGATAGCTGATTCAGGAATTCACCGGTACGGTACCCGCAGAAACCAGCAGAAAGCTATGGAGGGTCTACAAGCAGAACTTGCTGAGATGAGGGTCCGCATGAACCAGTTCATGGACGTGGTTCAGGGAGTAGCTCAGGGACAGCAGGAGATCAGACAAATGATACAAAGGAATCCCGCAACTACTCAACCAGAGGTCGTGACTGATCCTCCAAATGCAGAGGTTAATGGACCGGGGCCTGTCCCGATCCCACATAACAACCACGATCAACAACCCCTCCACGATGATCAAGATGATCAGTTCTTGCTGCCAGAAGACTTTGGTTTGGGCCATGGCATGGATCCCATGTTCAGGAGATTAGAGGAGAGGCTGAAGGCGGTGGAAGGATAAAACCCTCTGGGGGTAGATGTGTCTGACTTGGGATTGGTCCCAGGCGTGAGGGTCCCACCGAAGTTCAAAGTCCCAATCTTTGACAAGTACAATGGTAGTTCTTGCCCGAAGACCCATGTGCAAGCCTACTTCCGAAAGATGGTTGCATATTCTGACGACGAGAAGCTACTTATGTACTTCTTCCAGGACAGCCTAGCTGGGGCATCCCTGGAATGGTACATGAGGTTGGATAGAGCCCATATCTGTTGCTGGAGGGATTTGGCGGAAGCTTTTGTGAAGCAATACCAGTATAATGCAGACATGGCCCCGGACAGAACTCAACTCCAGAATCTGTCTCTAAAAAGCAATGAGTGCTTCAGGGAGTACGCTCAACGCTGGAGGGAGACAGCTTCCCGTGTTCAACCTCCCATGTTGGAAAAGGAAATGGCCAACATGTTCATTAATACGTTGCCTGGACCTTACCTGGAGCGTCTGGTGGGGTGCAATGCCTCCAACTTTGCTGATGTGGTCTCTACCGGAGAGAGGGTAGAGAATTACTTGAAGACCTACAAGAGCCACAATGGAGGTGGATCTTCATCAGGAGTAAAGAAGCCATTTATGGGAGGACAGAAGCAGAGGGAAGGGGGTGTGAATTCTGTATCTTCATATCAAAATAGGAATAACAAAAGGAATAATTTTCAAAACTATCATCAGCGACCGTATGTTGCGGCTGTGACCATTCCAGCTGCAGCACCACTACAACAACAACAACCACAACGTCAGCAAACTCAGTATCAGCAACAACCACAACGTCAGCCAGCTCAGTATCAACAACAACAACAGCCAGGTAACAGACCCGCCTATCAGCAGAGGCAGAGGATGATGGACCGGCGTTTCGACACTCTTCCAATGTCGTGCGCTCAACTGCTTGCTAGTCTTCAACATCTACAACTTGTGCAGCTACGCACTCTGGCTCCTCCGGTTGGTAGACTTCCGGTGGGTTACGATGCCAATGCTAGGTGTAGTTTCCACTCTGGGGCACCTGGCCACAATATCGAGAACTGCAAAGCTTTTAAGCACGTAGTTCAGGACCTCATTGATTCAAAGGCTATCAGCCTTGCACCGGCTCCTAATGTCGTCAACAATCCCATGCCACAGCATGGTGGTGCAAACGTTAATATGCTGGAAGAAGAAGCCAAGTCTGTTAAGGATGTGTTGAAGTTGAAGACCCCGTTGTGGGAAATTAAGGAATGCTTGTTGAAGGCCGATGTTTTCCCCGGTTGTGGGAAGGGTTGTCTGGATTGCGCTACACAGGGGAAGGGTTGCTTGAAACTGCAACAGGGTATCCAGGTCTTGCTTAACAATGGTACCCTCCAAGTTGAAGACTTGTCTGTCAAAGAGTTTGCTGAAGGGGTAGTTGAAGAGGTGTTTGAAGATGCTGTTGAAGAATTCACAGATGTTGTTCCTGCTGATTGTGTATTTCCCATTGATGTATTTAATTTTTCAAATGTTGTTGCTGATATACCAAACAATGTGTCTGATCTTGATGTAACTGAACTTGATTCCGGTGTTCCGGATGTTTTTGTTTCAATGAATGAAATTCCCGAGTATGACTATGACGTCGCTACTATCACCATCTTTTACCCGACTAATCAGATCAGTGTGCCAGAAGCACAACCAGTGCCACCAGTGTGACCGGCCGCTATGACAATCACAACCCCTGGTCCTTTACCTTTCACCAGTGAAAGGGCCATTCCGTGGCATTATGGGGGGAGTGTATACACACACGATCATGGGGTGGAACGACCTTTGAAGGTAGAAGAGGGTCAAAAGTCTGGACTCGAAGTTGAAGGTCCCGCAGTGGATAATGTTGGTGGAATCGGGCGATTCACCAGGAGTGGCAGACTATTCTCGCCACCCGTTACCCAAGCTGGTAGTGCTGATGCCGCGGCTAAGGCCAAAGGCAAGCAAGTTGTAAATGAGGGCACTTCTGCACCCCAGGCTGGGTCTGAGCCCACTTTTGCGAAGGATGTGGACGAGCTTCTGAGAATCATAAAGAAAAGCGATTACAAGGTAGTCGATCAGTTGATTCAGACGCCGTCTAAGATATCCATTCTCTCACTCCTGCTGTGTTCAGAGGCACACAGGGAGGCACTTCTGAAGGTCCTTAATGCTGCTGTCATACCCCAAAATTTGCCCATTAATATTTCAAGACATTTTTTCAGGGCACTCCGACTCATTTTTATGACACTGATCTTAAAGGAACGAAGGCACAGCTCACGAATGACCCAAACTGGCCTGTTCGCTACACGCTCGCCTAGTGATAACATGAAATTATATCATATTTTAGGACTTAATTCAATTAAATTTTGTCATTATTTATTTCAGTTCACTTTATGTTGTTAGATATTACGCGGTATTTTCTTCCTATTTGTCTCAGGTGGCTTATTTGGAAGCACAAGTAAAAATGGAGGAAAAGAGGTGCAAAAAGGAGAGAAAACGAACCAAATAGCAAAGCCCAGCCCAAAGTACAAGAACACAGGTGTTGCACCTGTGACGAGCGTCACAGAGGCTGTGACGAGCGTCACGCCTTGCATACCCCTGTGACGGACGTCACACATGGTGTGACGAACGTCACACCATTCCCCTACATGTTTGGCGCAAGGAACGCCTCAGAGACGTTGAGCGTTGAGGGAGTGTTGAGCCCTATATCCACGCCATGCTTTTATGCACGTTGAAGACCTTTTTGGCAGCGGAAGCGGTTACTGAAGCATATATAAATAGCTACTTGCAAAACCAAAAGGCAAAAAGAAAAAAAAAAGCTTTTCCACATTTTTTCCTCTGCCGTTTTTCGCTTTTGCATATTTTCTTTTCCAGCAGCTTAGGCATTGTTTTTCCTACGAGTTCTACACTATTTCCCTTGCAATTTCCTATTTCCTTTTTAGCATTTAGTTAATTCTTTTCGCACAATAGTTTCTACAACGGAAACTATTGTGTACCTTTTTACCGGATCTAACCTTACGTTAGGATCTAGTTTATTTCCTTCGTTTTAATTTGTTGTTTAGTTGAAGAATCCAAGAACCAATCCTACCGGCTTGTGGTGGAGTGTTCAGGACTACTGTTTAACTTATTCCGAGTAACCCTAAAGGAAACCCTAAAGGAAAAGCCGGCGGCACCGCTCAATTCGATCCGATCGGCCAATTCAAGGTTGCAATTCAATTGCAAACAGGTTTGCGTTACTATCGCCGCTTTATGTTCCGAATTCACATGTGATACCATAATTGAATTCATAAATATATTTGAGGTTTTGCATGTGGACTTAAGTATGCCTGGATACCTTGAATTGTTGTAATGGATGCCGCTGTTTTTCGCTCTGTTTTGATCTTTGCCCATCTGACCTGTTTTATTATAACCATGCTTTGTTTACCTGATACTATTACTGCTTTGGTGCAACTCTTGATTGCACCCCATTTGGTATTCTGACCTGTTTGCGGAATTTTGTAAGGGCTCACATACTCCCGAAGAAGGTGGCTTGCTAGGTATTCCACTTTATTTGAGGGATACCCTTATGGAGATGGATTCCGAACTAATTAATTTTAATGGGGAGATTCATCCTAATTGCCTAATTAATTTTAATGTGGAAATTCATCTTAAATACTTAATTGTAAAACATGGCCTTTGAATATGTGACCTTGGACCTCTCTTTGTTGCCTTACGGTATTACGGTATTACGGTCATGTCCCGCGAACGTGGGGATACACTTAGCAGAGACCCTTCGATTAAATCATCATAACATAAATCATAGTCCCTCGGATGTTGCCCTCGAATGATTTTGCCCCTCGATGACCCTTCCGTGTAGCCTACGGTTAAATGATGATCGTCCCTCTGAATGCTAAGGTATCCTTACAAATGTTGCCTTCAATGACCAAGCGATGACCCTATGATGTCCCTTTATATCCAAAGGATAAAATTACTTACTTCTCAATAGTAAGGACAGTTTTACCCTCCTCAGGATAGGAAATGCCCACAAAGACCTCGGATAGGTATAACTCTTAATTGCTGACTCACAACCTAAAACATTTTTCACACGTCACACTTGGTATACATTCACACTAGAATCATTACCAAGTTATACCTTTTCTAAACCGCTTTCAAAATAAAACGAGATAAACACTTTGTATACATTCATACGAGAATCATTACAAAGTTAAACTCTCTTTCAAACATTTTTTAAGCAATTCACCAACACTTTTCAGACAAAAATATAAGTGATCCAGCAATTAAGAGCCCATGGATAACCATGGATACAAAGGGTGCTAACACCTTCCCTTTGTATAATGTACCTCCCGAACCTAAGAATCTAAATTAAGGTCTTTCCTGTTCTTTTCCACCTTTCCTTATTGGATAAAAGAAAAGTCGGTGGCGACTCTTGCTATCCGCGACATTGCGATAAAAAGCAAAATACCCCAAGTCAGTTCACCGTATGACAGAACTGGCGACTCTGCTGGGGATACTTTAAAAAGAGAGGTTACCTTAAAAAAAACAAGATCACTTATTTAAAATTGTCTGATTTACTTTTAAGGGATTGCTTGGGTATTCTTGAGTGAAAGATCCTACACCCGGATCTAGTGTACCTTAGGTAAGTAGCAATAGATCATCGCGACTACCCGGCGTATACTGGAATGGTTAAAATGATGGCTACGGTTAATGTGACACTTTGGATGTCCTGATGTTCCTCATGTTCACTTGAGGAAAAATTTGGCTTCCGCGTGGTGTCATCAAAGCATTAACCAGACCTTTAGAACCCTAATTGACTCATCCTGGCCATTAGAAAGTAGTGAGATAACTGACTTCGGTTCCGACTGGGGTTGGTTGAGACTCGGTTGGACTTTAGGGAAGCTTCGGTCAACCACTTGGTGTTGCACTGAAGTGGACTTAAAGGAAGGTCAATGATTGGAGATCCTTTTAGAACCCGGTTACTATTCTAGGACAGGTTGAACCAACTAAACTTCAGTGGGGAGGGTACTTACCTATGGAACTCATGCAAGCCTTAAAACCTAGGAATGATGGTTGTGTGACTTGCTTGTGCTTGTTATTTATTTAACCTCATAACATCATAACATCATAACATTGTACTAACCATTTCAAGGACTTAGGGATTTAACTTTGCTCTGTTTTGTAAGGCTATGGCTCCCAGGAAGACCATCCGGATCAATTTTGTAGCAATCTCTCCTCAACTGAAGAATTTAGTGTCAGAGCTCCCCGATCATGCCCAGTTCATCAAGAAGCACGGTTCTCTCCTCAATTTGGTTACCACTGGTTTCAAAGAAGATATGATGAGAGTTTTATTCCAGTTCTTCGATCCTAAACATCATTGCTTCACATTCCCAGATTATCAGTTGGTGCCTACACTGGAAGAATTCTCCAGACTGCTTGGGATACCTATCCTTGATCAAATACCTTTCAGTGGTTTAGAAAAGGTTCCGAAGTCTGAAGAAGTTGCCGCAGCTTTACACATGACGAAGTCCGACATTGAAGCTAATTGGGTAACAAGGAGTGGAGTTAAGGGTTTACTGGCCAAATTTCTGATAAATAAGGCCCGGGAATTCCTAAAAGTTATGGATGTCCACGCTTTCGAAGATGTCCTAGCATTACTAATCTACGGTTTGGTGTTATTTCCTAATCCAGACCAATTCATAGACATGAATGCTATTAAGATATTTCTCACTCATAACTCTGTGCCTACCTTGCTGGGAGACATTTTGCATTCCCTCCACACTCGTACCAGGAAGAAGCAAGGGACTCTCATGTGCTGCATACCTTTGTTGTCTAGGTGGTTTATTTCGCACCTTCCTCAATCGGTCTTGAAGAACGAGTAGAATTTGAAATGGTCTCAAAGAATAATGTCGCTCTCCCACCCAGACATCTGTTGGTGTCCTCAGTTCAAGGAAAATGTTACCACCATTGACCGTTGTGGCGAGTTCCCTAATGTACCACTCCTAGGAATAAGAGGAGGTATTACTTATAATCCTGCTTTAGCTCTGCGACAGTTTGGTTATGCTCGAAGAGATGGTCCACATGAAATGATCATCGAAGGCATTGTGTTCGACTATGACAACGATTCCCAAGGCCTCCGTCAAAGATTTGTACGAGCTTGGGGCATGGTGAAGAGAGGTACGTTAGGACAGAAAAACTCTATTCCTATGGAACCTTATCTCAGATGGGTACGCGCAAGAGCTCGTGAACTTGTCACGCCATATCTTGCAGTCAGACCATTGATTGTTGAACCAGGAGTTGAAGGAGGTACTCCTCAGATCACTCCTTATCCAGATATGCCTACCAATGTTGAGGAACTAAAGAGATCCTGGATCCAGTTGAGAGAAGAAAGGGATACTTTCGAGACTCAGTTCGTCGCAGAAAGGAAGAAAGTGTTAGAACTTACCAGTCAGCTTAATGAGGAACGAAGACTCAATGCGTATCTTTGCCCAAAAAGAAGCCGCCCCTGGGAGACTTGAGCTTTCATTGTATTTTTATTATTATTCCTTTTGTAATGAGCATTGATCAAAGAAATTAGCAATAAACATTTCTCTCTTGTTGGTGATTTACGCAAAGTTAAATTCCAAAAGTCCTTGAAAACATTTCATGCATTGCATAACATAACATAACACTGCATAACAGGTATTCTACAAGTTCAATGTTCTCACGGTCTTCATTACAAACAGAAAAATGGATCTCGAACAAACTGTCAAAGATCTCCAGACTCAGAATGCTCAATTCCAGGAGATGATGCTAAGCTTATCCAAGGGGCAGGAGGAACTGAAGGCTCTTTTGCTCGAAAAGAAGAAAGACAAGAAAGCGGTGAGTTTCATTAACCCGGGAAGAAGGCGTAAAGGACAGGCCGCAACAGTCAAGTTTGGAATCCCGAATGGTCCAGAAGAGGGGGCGGAGAATGATTCAGAGGAAGAGAATGCTGATTTCTCCAACCCTGAGGACGACGATGAAGATTATGAAAATGAACAGTACTCTCCAAGAGATGATAAGTACAAGTTGCTGGAAGAGCGTATGCTAGCTATGGAGGGTCAGAAGGCGCCCGGTCTGGATTTCGAAAGTTTGGGTCTGGTCTCCGATGTGACCATTCCTCGCAAATTCAAAATCCCCACTTTCACTAAGTACGATGGTGCGTCTTGTCCTCAGATGCATCTGAGAGCTTATGTGAGAAAGATTCAGCCGCATACCACTGACAGGAAGCTATGGATCCATTTCTTCCAAGAGAGCCTGTCTGGCACACAGTTGGAATGGTATTATCAGCTCGAGAGCTCTGACATCCGCACCTGGACTGATTTAGCAACAGCTTTCTATAAACAGTACCAGTATAACTCTGAACTAGCACCTACCCGGCTACAGTTGCAGAATATGACTATGGGATCTAAAGAAAGCTTTAAAGAATATGCTCAAAAGTGGAGAGATTTGGCTGGCATAGTCAAACCCCCTATGACTGACAGAGAATTGGTGGACATGTTCATGGGTACACTGACTGGCCCATTCTACAGCCATCTATTGGGAAGTTCCTCATCGGGTTTCACTGAACTTATATTAACAGGTGAACGTGTTGAAAGCGGCATCCGAAGTGGAAAGATACAGGCGGCTACCTCTGCAAGCACCAAAAGGTCCTATCAGGGGAGGAACGAATCAAATGCTGTGTACGGTCAAAAGGGTCGTAACAAGAAAAACCGTGACCACGACATTGGAGCAGTTACGATTGCAGCACCACCATCTCAAAACTTCCAGCCCAAACAAGACAGGCCAAGAAGGCAGTTTACCAGGATCAATATGACCTTGGCACAGGCACTGCAGGGGATGCTAAAAGCAAATTTGATTACACTCAGAGATCCTCCTGCGAATCCCAACACTACTTCTTCTCGTTATAATCCCAATGCCAGGTGTGCTTATCACTCCGATAGCCCCGGGCATGATACAAACGATTGCTGGTCACTGAAGAATAAGATTCAGGATATGATCGAAGCTGGAGAAATTGAGTTTGAGCCTCCGGAGACTCCTAATGTCATCACTGCTCCTATGCCTAATCATGACAAGACGGTTAATGCCGTGGATGACGATTCTCACATTTCTAATGTGGCTGACTTAACATCTCCTCTCCAGATCATAAAGAGGAATTTGTTGCAAGCTGGTTTATTTCCAGGTTGTGCTGAAGATTGCAATCTCTGCATACTCCAACCAGATGATTGTTGGGAGTTGAAGAGTGGTATTCAACGGCTGATGGATGATCGCACAGTTCTCTTCGAAAGGATGCCTAAGGCGGAAAATCCCATTGAAGAAATATCTGTGATTGTTAGATCCAAAGTTCCAGTGAAGATTACTGCTACTAAAGCGCCCGTGAAGATTATTGCCAAGCCCAGGGTAGCTCCCCTAATCATTACTACACCTGGCCCGATCTCGTATTCCTCAAGCAAAGCTATTCCGTGGAATTATGGCGGTGATGTTTTCGTCCATGGCGTAAAGCAAATTGACAATTCTACTAATCCTAATGGCATCGTTGGGACTAGTAAAATTACTCGAAGTGGAAGGATCTTCTCTCCGTAAATCTCGCCTCCGGTCCTTGAAACTCGAGGAAAGGAACCAGTCGATCCTCCTCAGTCAGAGGCACCGGTCGAAGTTACTCCCGAAGATATTGCCAAACAAGAAATGGAAGAAGTGCTGAAAATCATTCGCAAGAGTGATTTTGATGTTGTAGAACAGTTGGGGCATACCCCGTCTAAGATCTCGATGTTATCCTTGCTGTTATCTTCTGAACCTCATGCCAATGCATTGATAAAATTCTTGAAGACCGCTCATGTACCTCAGGAGACATCTGTTGATCAATTCGAACATTATGTTGCTCACTTGGCTGTTGACAATGGCCTGGGCTTTTCCGACGCTGATCTGACACCAGCAGGAAAGAATCACAATAAAGCCCTGCATATCTCCATTGAGTGTAGGGGAATCACTTTGTCTCATGTGTTGATCGATAATGGCTCTTCCTTGAATGTGCTGCCAACAGCTGTGCTGGATAAGCTGGACTGTAAAAGCATCGAACTGAAACCTAGTGACATTGTGGTACGTGCTTACGATGGTGCGAAGAGTGTTGTCCAGGGCGAAGTAGTCCTCCCTATCAAGATAGGACCTCAAGTCTTCAATACTACCTTCCATGTAATGAACATTCGTCCTGCCTATTCCTGCTTACTGGGACGCCCTTGGATTCATGGGTCAGGTGCTGTAGCTTCGTCTCTCCATCAAAAGCTGAGGTATCCCACAGAGGGCAAAATTGTCACCGTGTGTGGAGAAGAAGAGTACATCGTTAGCAGTGTGCATACCTTCAGATACGTCGAGATGGATGGTGAATTCATTGAGACTCCTTGTCAGTCATTTGAAGTAGTTCCTCCGACCAATCCTGTCCTTAAGCCAACTTCCTGTGTGCCCAAGGTTATTCGTGCTCCTCCTGCTATGATTTCTCTGAAGGACGCTCAAGCCGTGGTTGAAGATGGTGGTCGTACTGGCTGGGGTCAATTGATCGACGTACCGTACAAGTCTGACAAATTTGGCCTGGGGTTCAGCTCTGACAAGAGTCAAATTAATGCTGTAGAAGATGCTGACAGCGATTGCGACCTGGATAGCTGGATTTTCCCAACAATTGGCGACAGACTCAATAATTGGAAGGCTGAAGACACTATCCCGATTTCCTTTAGTCAGGAGTAATTGTTATTGTCTATTTTGGTGTTGCAAATTTTTGTTTTTTATTGAACTTCTCCAAGCATTGTGTCTATGCCCGGGGCACAATAGCTAATTTGTTAAGGGTTTTGTCATCTTCATAAGCATATTCATATTCAATAAATCAATGGACTTTTTGCATTCAAACATTGCGCTCTTTATCTTTTCTGTCATCTTCCAAACGAGCTATGTTTTCTTACACACACTCACGTAACGAATTGCAGATCCATACCCACTCTGGATCCTGTTGACAATAGTTCTACTACTGTTCATTATGACTTTGAAAATCCGATCCACCAAGCCGAGGATGGAAGTGAGGAAGATTGTGAAGTACCTGGAGAACTTGCCAGACTGTTACTGTAGGAAGAAAGGACTATACAGCCACACGAGGAGTCAGTTGAGACTGTAAATCTGGGTACTGAAGTAAACAAGAAAGAAGTCAAAATAGGAGCAGGCTTGGAAAACAGTGTCAAGAGAAGGTTGATTCAGATGTTGCATGACTATGTAGAGATTTTTGCTTGGTCTTATGAAGACATGCCAGGACTGGATACCGATATAGTAGTGCATCGACTGCCAACGAGGGAAGAATGTCGTCCTGTTAAGCAAAAGGTTCGTCGCATGCGTCCTGAAATGTCTGAGAAAATCAAAGCCGAGGTGATGAAACAATTTGATGCAGGTTTTCTGGCTGTTACTTCTTATCCTCAATGGGTTGCTAATGTGGTACCAGTGCCGAAGAAGGATGGCAAGGTGCGAATGTGTGTAGACTACAGAGATTTGAACAAAGCGAGTCCCAAGGATGACTTTCCACTTCCGCACATTGATGTTCTGGTAGATAATACCGCTCAACACAAGGTGTTCTCATTCATGGATGGGTTCTCAGGTTACAACCAGATTAAGATGGCGCCTGAGGACATGGAGAAAACTACGTTTGTGACGCAATGGGGCACGTTCTGTTATAAAGTAATGCCATTTGATTTAAAGAATGCAGGGGCAACGTACCAGCGTGCTATGGTGGTTTTGTTCCATGATATGATCCATCAGGAAATAGAAGTATATGTGGATGACATGATAGCCAGATCTCATACTGAGGAGGAACATCTCGATCATTTATACAAACTGTTCGAGAGGTTGAAGAAATACAAGTTGAGATTGAACCCGAACAAATGCACCTTTGGAGTAAGATCCGGTAAACTCTTGGGCTTTATTGTCAGTGGTAAAGGGATTGAGGTTGACCCGGCTAAGGTGAAGGCTATTCAAGAAATGCCAGTTCCCCGTACGGATAAAGAAGTCAGAGGTTTCTTGGGACGGTTGAACTACATTGCCCGATTTATCTCCCATTTGACCGCCACCTGCAAACCCCTCTTCAAGTTACTGAGAAAAAATCAAGAGATGATATGGAATGAGGAATGTCAAGAAGCTTTTGACAAAATCAAGAAGTATCTTCAAGAACCTCCAATTCTGATGCCACCAGTTGAAGGAAGACCTCTAATCATGTATTTAACCGTGTTAGAAAATTCAATGGGGTGCGTGTTGGGACAACATGACGAGTCCGGTCGAAAAGAGCATGCCATATACTACCTTAGCAAAAAGTTTACCGACTGTGAAACAAGATACTCACTGCTCGAGAAAACTTGTTGTGCTTTGGCCTGGGCTGCTCGCCGGCTGAGACAGTATATGTTGAATCACACCACTTTATTGATTTCTAAGATGGATCCTATCAAATACATATTTGAGAAACCCGCTCTCTCCGGAAGAATAGCAAGATGGCAGATGATTCTAACAGAGTACGACATCCAGTATACTACCCAGAAAGCAATCAAAGGAAGCGTGCTAGCCGATCATTTGGCTCATCAAGCAGTGGATGATTACCAATCTATGAATTTTGAGTTCCCAGATGAGGATGTCATGCTTGTTACTGATTATGAAGAACCTGGACCGGATGAAGGACCCGAACTAGGATCCCGATGGACTATGGTTTTCGATGGGTCTTCTAATGCATTGGGCAATGGTGTTGGTGTGGTAATCATTTCTCCCGAGGGTTACCATACGCCTTTCACTGCTAGACTATGTTTTCATTGTACCAATAATATGGCTGAGTATGAAGCATGTATTTTGGGACTCAAGGCTGCTATAGACCGGCGGGTCAAGTTTTTGAGTGTGTACGGAGACTCAGCATTAGTAATCAGTCAGATCAAAGGAGAATGGGACACTAAACATCCGAATCTCATCCCTTATCGAGAGAAGGTGTTGTCACTAATCCCATACTTTGGAGAGATTACATTCGAACATATCCCACGAGAAGAGAATCAGTTGGCAGACGCATTGGCTACCATGTCATCTATGTTCAGAGTCAGATGGGACAATGAAGCTCCCATGATCACCATTGAGCGATTGGATGAACCTGCACATTGTTATGAGCTTAATACTGATGAAGTGGAAGAGAAACCTTGGTTCCACGAAGTAAAAAGATATTTAGAAACTCAGGAGTACCCTGAGGGGGCATCTATCAATGATAGAAAATTCCTGAGAAAGTTCTCTGCTAAATTCTTTTTGAGTAATGGAGTATTGTACAAACGTAACCACGATTCGACTTTGCTTCGCTGTGTGGATAAAAAGGAAGCATAAAAGATTATGGGAGATATGCACGACGGTATTTTTGGGACTCATTCTAGTGGACATACGATGGCCAAGAAGATTCTGAGATCAGGGTATTATTGGTCTACCATGGAAGCTGATTGCCACCATCACTCCAGAACCTGTCACAAGTGCCAGATATATACGGATAAAGTACATGCACCTCCTGCTCCATTGAACGTGTTGACCGCACCTTGGCCCTTTGCAATGTGGGGCATTGACATGATTGGAGAGATTAAACCTACTGCTTCTAATGGACATCGCTTCATCCTTGTTGCTATTGATTACTTTACAAAGTGGGTAGAGGCAGCCTCATTTGCTTCTGTCACCAAGAATGTGGTGGCACGATTCGTCAAGAATAATCTCATTTGCCGATACGGTGTTCCTGAAAGAATTATTACTGACAATGGTACTAATTTGAACAACAAGATGATTACTGAACTCTGCACGCAGTTCAAGATACGACACCATAACTCTTCTCCGTACCGGCCAAAGATGAACGGCACCGTGGAAGCTGCTAATAAGAATATCAAAAAAATCATACAAAAGATGACGGTGACGTACAAGGACTGGCATGAGATGTTACCGTTTGCTCTTCACGGTTATCGCACTTCAGTACGCACTTCGACAGGAGCAACTCCTTTCTCTTTAGTCTACGGAATGGAAGCCGTCTTACCGGTGGAAGTTCAGATTCCCTCTCTAAGGATCATGAAAGAGGCGGGTTTAGACGAGGATGAATGGATTCAAACTCGACTCGATCAGATAAATTTGATTGATGAGAAAAGACTTGCGGCTGTTTGTCATGGACAGATATATCAGAAGCGCATGACCCAGGCGTTTAACAAAAAGGTCAAGACACAGGTGTATCAAACTGGCGACTTGGTGATCAAGCGTATCATTCTACCACAAAGTGATCCCAGAGGCAAGTGGACTCCCACATACGAAGGGCCGTTTGTGGTTAAGAAAGTATTCTCTGGTGGAGCCATGATACTAGCTACAATGGACGGCGAAGACTTCCCACCTCCCGTGAACGCAGACATAGTTAAAAAATACTACGCATAAAAGAGACCCGCTAGGTCGACGTACCTAGTCAAAAGTTAGGGCATCCCGGCGAACCAAAAGGGTTCGGGCAAAAATTAGGGATAAACATAAAAAAATGTGCACCCGGCAAGTCGAAAACCTGAAAGGGCGGCTTGGGCAAAAAGGGGTATCCTGGTGGATTGAAAACCTGAAAAGGTGGTCCAGGCAAAAATTAGGGATTAAAGCGTATGACTATGTCCCGTTCTCAGACAGCTTCATTCAAGTTCAAAGGACTGAACAAGCTAATCACTTCTATCCGACAGCAGGAGATGAGAGGCTTGAAGACATAATGGCAGTAGTGGAATTAAAGTCAATAGGACGTTTTCGGCATAGCTTTCTCTTTGTTTTCTTGACAATTTCCTCTTACTAGGATTTTTGTCTCCTTGTACACAAATTGCCTGTTTATAGGCCCTCTTTCGAAATCAATATAATTTTAGTGTCAAAAAAAATGCTCTTGTTTTACTTTCTCTGTTTTGTTTGCATAAACGTCCATTGATTTAATTCGAATTAATATATGCATTTGGATATGATCGATGTTTACCAAAAATGCGTGCATAAAATAGGAATAGCGATTACTACTAGGCTTCAGGATCGAGGAGAAGGTCTAATCATGCTTTCCAATGAATCCGTTGCTAATCCTGTTCCCCAGCAAAGCCAGCTATTTTCCAGAAGAGGTCGGCATCACCAGACAGACTGGTCATCTCTTCTATCCCCAGCCAGGCCCTGTTGAGTGTTTCCATCGTCAGACAGAAATCAAGTATCCCCCAGCTAAGAAAGGATCATCAATACAAATATCTCCGACCAGAAGACTGAGAGTTATTTCCCCAGTAGAATCCCCTGGAAGAACGTTTCAGACACATAGTGCGTTCATTACATCATTTCACATCACATACCTACATACAATTTTCATTCCGCATCACATACATTACATCATTTCATAGCATGCACATGCATACCATGTTCGCAGGCATAAAACATCTCATGCATCATGACATAGCATGAAGCTAACTTTATTTTTCAGGTCAATTATCCTCCTGACACAGTCAAAACAAAGGTCCATTCAGACGGGCATCTTTATCTAGTACATTCAAGATTTAACTATATCCCTCAGATATTGCCTAGCATACGGTATATTCCGAGGTGCAGTCTAGCGCACGACTACTTTCTTCTTCAGATACATCTTTCAGATATACTCCGTGTCAACATTCATTCTGACATCTTCCTAACGGTGGCATCTATAAGTACATCTCAGACATTCATTGCAAATAATTGCAAATACAACATATACAAATACTAGCAGATATAGCCTAGCGTACGGCTCATTCTGATTCAGCTCAACATATGGCTCCAACAACTCAGATACGATCTAGCGTACGATCCATTCTGACCTTCAACCACTCAAATACAGTCTAATGTACGACCAAGTTAGACCTTCAAGTCCTCAGATTCTGCTCAGATACGGTCTAATGTACGACCAAGTTAGACCTTCATCTCCTCAGATGCTACCTAGTGTACGGTACATTTCTGAAGTGTAGTCTAGCATACGACTACCCCTTTCATTGTCAGATTCAGCCTAATGGACGGCTCATTCTGCTCAGATACGGTCTAATGTACGACCCAGTTAGACCTTCATCTCCTCAGATGCTACCTAGCGTACGGTACCTTCTGAAGTGTAGTCTGGCGTATGACTACCCCTTTATTATCAGATGCAGCCTAACGGACGGCTCATTCTGCTCAAATACGGTCTAATGTACGACCCAGTTAAACCCTTCAAGTCCTCAAATGCTGCCTAGCGTACGGTACATTTCTGAAGTGTAGTCTAGCGTATGACTACCCCCTTCATCATCAGGTACAGCCTAACGGACGGCTCAGTCTACAACTCAGATACGATCTAGCATACGATCCATTCTGATCCTTCACCCCCAATAACGATACAGCCTAACGGACGGCTCGTTCCGCAACTCAGATACGATCTAGCGTACGATCCATTCTGATCCTTTATCCCCAGCAGTGTATGACTCATTCGGATTCTTATCTCATTTTGATTCGGCACAACGTATTACTCCTCTAACAATACGGTCTAGCGTACGACCCATTCGGATCTTCATTCCTCAGATACTACCTAGCGTACGGTACATCCCGAGGTGTAGTCTAGCGTACGACTACTTTTCGTCAGATACAGCCTAACAGGCGGCCCATTCTGCAACTCAGATACGATCTAGCGTATGATCCATTCTGATCTGTTATCCCCAGCAGCGTATGACCCATTCTAACTCCCCAGTGAAGTCGACGGCCTAATGAATGACTCACTATACGGTCTGGCATATGACCCAGTGACACCCATGACTTCAGATATATTCTAACGTACGACGCACTCTGAGGCTCTCATCATCAAACTTCCTAGATGGCATCTTTAAGCCCATCTCCATCAAGACTAACTAATTGACAAGTGCAAATTTTTGGGGCGTTCTAAGTGTTCAATAATCTTCCACCTCCAGACCACGAATGGCGTACATACCATTCTGACTCTCTCGGTTCAAGAATATTGAACAGGGGCAGCTGTCATACCCCAAAATTTGCCCATTAATATTTCAAGACATTTTTTCAGGGCACTCCGCTTCATTTTTATGACACTGATCTTAAAGGAACGAAGGCACAGCTCACGAATGACCCAAACTGGCCTGTTCGCTACACGCTCGCCTAGTGATAACATGAAATTATATCATATTTTAGGACTTAATTCAATTAAATTTTGTCATTATTTATTTCAGTTCACTTTATGTTGTTAGATATTACGCGGTATTTTCTTCCTATTTGTCTCAAGTGGCTTATTTGGAAGCACAAGTAAAAATGGAGGAAAAGAGGTGCAAAAAGGAGAGAAAACGAACCAAATAGCAAAGCCCAGCCCAAAGTACAAGAACACAGGTGTTGCACCTGTGACGAGCGTCACAGAGGCTGTGACGAGCGTCACGCCTTGCATACCCCTGTGACGGACGTCACACATGGTGTGACGAACGTCACACCATTCCCCTACATGTTTGGCGCAAGGAACGCCTCAGAGACGTTGAGCGTTGAGGGAGTGTTGAGCCCTATATCCACGCCATGCTTTTATGCACGTTGAAGACCTTTTTGGCAGCGGAAGCGGTTACTGAAGCATATATAACTAGCTACTTGCAAAACCAAAAGGCAAAAAGAAAAAAAAAAGCTTTTCCACATTTTTTCCTCTGCCGTTTTTCGCTTTTGCATATTTTCTTTTCCAGCAGCTTAGGCATTGTTTTTCCTACGAGTTCTACACTATTTCCCTTGCAATTTCCTATTTCCTTTTTAGCATTTAGTTAATTCTTTTCGCACAATAGTTTCTACAACGGAAACTATTGTGTACCTTTTTACCGGATCTAACCTTACGTTAGGATCTAGTTTATTTCCTTCGTTTTAATTTGTTGTTTAGTTGAAGAATCCAAGAACCAATCCTACCGGCTTGTGGTGGAGTGTTCAGGACTACTGTTTAAATTATTCCGAGTAACCCTAAAGGAAACCCTAAAGGAAAAGCCGGCGGCACCGCTCAATTCGATCCGATCGGCCAATTCAAGGTTGCAATTCAATTGCAAACAGGTTTGCGTTACTATCGCCGCTTTATGTTCCGAATTCACATGTGATACCATAATTGAATTCATAAATATATTTGAGGTTTTACATGTGGACTTAAGTATGCCTGGATACCTTGAATTGTTGTAATGGATGCCGCTGTTTTTCGCTCTGTTTTGATCTTTGCCCATCTGACCTGTTTTATTATAACCATGCTTTGTTTACCTGATACTATTACTGCTTTGGTGCAACTCTTGATTGCACCCCATTTGGTATTCTGACCTGTTTGCGGAATTTTGTAAGGGCTCACATACTCCCGAAGAAGGTGGCTTGCTAGGTATTCCACTTTATTTGAGGGATACCCTTATGGAGATGGATTCCGAACTAATTAATTTTAATGGGGAGATTCATCCTAATTGCCTAATTAATTTTAATGTGGAAATTCATCTTAAATACTTAATTGTAAAACATGGCCTTTGAATATGTGACCTTGGACCTCTCTTTGTTGCCTTACGGTATTACGGTCATGTCCCGCGAACGTGGGGATACACTTAGCAGAGACCCTTCGATTAAATCATCATAACATAAATCATAGTCCCTCGGATGTTGCCCTCGAATGATTTTGCCCCTCGATGACCCTTCGGTGTAGCCTACGGTTAAATGATGATCGTCCCTCTGAATGCTAAGGTATCCTTACAAATGTTGCCTTCAATGACCAAGCGATGACCCTACGATGTCCCTTTATATCCAAAGGATAAAATTACTTACTTCTCAATAGTAAGGACAGTTTTACCCTCCTCAGGATAGGAAATGCCCACAAAGACTTCGGATAGGTATAACTCTTAATTGCTGACTCACAACCTAAAACATTTTTCACACGTCACACTTGGTATACATTCACACTAGAATCATTACCAAGTTATACCTTTTCTAAACCGCTTTCAAAATCAAACGAGATAAACACTTTGTATACATTCATACGAGAATCATTACAAAGTTAAACTCTCTTTCAAACATTTTTTAAGCAATTCACCAACACTTTTCAGACAAAAATATAAGTGATCCAGCAATTAAGAGCCCATGGATAACCATGGATACAAAGGGTGCTAACACCTTCCCTTTGTATAATGTACCTCCCGAACCTAAGAATCTAAATTAAGGTTTTTCCTGTTCTTTTCCACCTTTCCTTATTGGATAAAAGAAAAGTCGGTGGCGACTCTTGCTATCTGCGACATTGCGATAAAAAGCAAAATACCCCAAGTCAGTTCACCGTATGACAGCTGCATATGTGCCTCAGGAGATCTCAGTAAACCAGCTAGAAGGGATCATTGCAAATGTTCATGCAAGCAACGGGCTGGGCTTTACTGATTCTGACTTAACACCAGCTGGACGCAATCATAACAAGGCTTTGCATATCTCAATGGAATGCAAAGACACCGTGTTATCTCATGTTCTGGTGGATACAGGTTCCTCTCTCAATGTGCTACACAAGAGAGCCCTGTCAAGGTTAGAAGTAGAAGGTTTGATCTTGAAACCTTCCGATCTCATGGTGAGAGCCTTCGATGGTTCTAAGAGGTCGGTGTTTGGAGAGGTAGAATTGCCAATTCAGATTGGATCACAAACCTTCAACACCGTATTCTATGTGATGGATATCAGTCCCTCGTACAGTTGCCTTCTAGGTCGTCCTTGGATCCACAATGCTGGGGCAGTCTCCTCAACACTGCATCAGAAGATCAAGTTCCCAGTCAATGGAAGAATTGTCACCGTCTGTGGTGAGGAGGACATCCTGGTCAGTAACCTGTCTACATTCAAGTATGTAGAGGTGGAAGGTGAAATTCAAGAGACTCTCTGTCAGGCCTTTGAGTCAGTTCAGATCAAGGATGCAGCTCCGGTGGAAGGGGTTAAAGCAGGAGCCCCTATCTCATCTTTCAAGCAGGCGTAGGCCTTGGTGGATTCAGGTATTGCTCCCGGTTGGGGACGTCTGTTGGAGTTACCAATGAAAGACGACAAGTTCGGGATTGGGTATCAACCAGCGCTGACTTCTACAACTTCAGCACTTCAGACTCGTCAGGGGCCGATTACTTTCTCTAGTGCTGGCGTCATCCAATATGGCCAGATCTCTGCAATCAACGATGAAAATGGAGATAGTGATTGCGACATCGACAACTGGGTGCGTCCGAGGATCCCGGGTGAAGTCATCAACAATTGGTCTTCCGAGGAAATTGTTCAAGTCACTCTTCTAGAGGAGTAATTTTTATTTGTTTATTCATGCATGTCCAAGTCTTACGTTCCGCCCAGGGCGTAATGACTCATTGTAGGGCTCATCTATGTGAATACCTGCATTGTTTATCATAAATGAAGGACGTCTTTTGCATTCAAATGTTTTGTTCACTGTCTTTCCATTTTTGTAGTTTTCAAAATTTCAAAAGAATAAAAATATTTGGCAATGTTTTGTTTAGTTTTCACTCACTGTTCACACTCATAAGCACATACCATCACTCATGCAGATGCACATCACCGGATCATATTGATAACAGTTCTGCTATGGCTCGATTCGACTTCGAAAATCCAATCTTCCAAGCTGAAGAAGAGGGTGATGAAGGCTGCGAACTCCCTGAAGAACTTGCCAGGCTGTTAAAACAGGAGGAAAGGGTCATTCAACCGCATCAAGAGTCTACTGAAGTGATTAATCTCGGCACCGAGGACGCCAAGAGAGAAATCAAGATAGGGGCTGCTTTGGAAGATGATGTGAAGAAGGGGTTGATTGAACTGTTGCAAGAGTATGTTGACGTCTTCGCTTGGTCTTATCAGGATATGCCAGGGCTTGACACAGACATTGTGGTACACCGTTTGCCTCTCAAAGAAGGTTGTCCTCCGGTCAAGCAGAAGCTCAGAAGAACAAGACCAGAGATGGCTGTCAAGATAAAAGAAGAAGTGCAGAAACAGTTGGATGCAGGGTTCCTAGCGGTTACCAATTATCCGCCATGGGTTGCAAATATTGTTCCAGTACCTAAGAAGGATGGAAAGGTACGGATGTGTGTCGACTACCGGGATTTGAACAGAGCTAGCCCTAAAGATGATTTCCCATTACCTCACATCGACGTTTTGGTGGATAACACAGCTCAGTTCTCGGTATTCTCCTTCATGGATGGTTTTTCTGGCTATAACCAAATCAAGATGGCACCAGAAGACATGGAGAAGACAACTTTCATAACCCCATGGGGCACCTTCTGCTACAAGGTGATGCCGTTTGGTCTGAAAAACGCTGGGGCCACATATCAACGAGCTATGGTGACTCTATTCCATGATATGATTCATCATGAAATCGAGGTTTATGTGGACGATATGATTGCCAAATCTCAGACAGAAGAAGAACATCTGGTAAATCTGCAGAAGCTGTTTGAGCGGTTAAGGAAATTCAAGCTGAGGCTTAATCCGAACAAGTGCACTTTCGGGGTGAGATCTGGGAAGCTACTGGGTTTTATTGTTAGTGGAAAAGGGATTGAGGTGGATCCTGACAAGGTAAAAGCAATACAAGAAATGCCTGAGCCAAGAACAGAGAAGCAAGTCCGTGGTTTCTTAGGAAGGTTGAACTACATTGCAAGGTTCATCTCTCACCTAACGGCCACGTGTGAGCCAATTTTCAAATTGTTGAGGAAAGATTAGGCTATCAGGTGGAATGACGATTGTCAAAGGGCTTTTGAAAAGATAAAAGAGTATTTGCAGAATCCCCCTATCCTCATGCCTCCAGTCCCAGGGAGACCGCTGATTATGTACTTGACAGTACTCGACAATTCCATGGGTTGTGTTCTCGGTCAACACGACGAGACAGGTAGGAAAGAACATGCCATCTACTACTTGAGTAAGAAGTTCACAGATTGCGAGTCGAGATACTCAATGCTTGAGAAGACATGTTGTGCACTTGCATGGGCTGCTAAGCGATTGAGACAATACATGCTGACTCACACAACCTTACTGATCTCCAAGATGGATCCAGTCAAGTATATATTCGAGAAGCCAGCTCTCACCGGAAGGGTGGCTCATTGGCAAATGGTACTGATAGAGTATGATATCCAATATACATCCCAGAAAGCCATCAAGGGGAGTATTCTGTCAGATTATCTTGCTCAACAACCGATTGAAGACTATGAGCCGATGAAGTTTAATTTTCCAGATGAAGACATCATGTTCCTCAAGATGAAAGACTGCGAAGAGCCAGTTGTTGGGGAGGGACCTGATCCAGATGAAAAGTGGACTTTGTTATTTGATGGGGCCGTCAACGCCAAAGGAAGTGGAATTGGCGCTGTCATTACTACTCCGAAAGGTGCCCACATGCCTTTCACCGCTCGCCTGACTTTCGAGTGCACCAATAATGAAGCTGAGTACGAGGCCTGTATCTTGGGTATTGAGCAAGCCATTGATTTGAGAATCAAGACTCTGGACATCTTCGGAGATTCAGCTCTAGTGATCAATCAAGTGAATGGTGATTGGAATACTCTCCAGCCCACTCTGGTCCCCTACAGAGATTACACGAGAAGACTGTTGACTTTCTTCACAACAGTAAAGCTGTATCATATACCTCGTGATGAGAACCAGATGGCAGATGCTCTTGCTACTCTATCCTCCATGATCAAGGTGGTTCGGTGGAACCATGCTCCTAGGATTGATGTTATGTGCCTCGACAGGGCCGCGTATGTGTTTGCTGCTGAACTGGTAGTCGATGACAAGCCCTGGTATCACGACATCAAATGCTTTCTGAAGAATCAAGAGTACCCTGCAGGGGCATCCAACAATGACAGAAAGACTTTGAGAAGATTGGCAGGCAGTTTCTTCTTGAACAAAGACGATGTGCTGTATAAGAGGAACTTCGACATGGTTTTGCTCAGATGCGTGGACAGACACGAAGCGGACATGTTAATGCAGGAAGTTCATGAATGTTCCTTCGGTACTCATGCCGGTGGACATGCAATGGCTAAGAAATTGTTGAGAGCGGGTTATTACTGGATGACCATGGAATCAGATTGTTTCAAGTATGCTCGGAAGTGCCATAAATGCCAGATTTATGCTGATAAGGTGCATGTACCGCCGAATCCTCTGAATGTGATGTCTTCTCCGTGGCCGTTTGCAATGTGGGGCATTGACATGATTGGAAAGATTGAGCCGACTGCTTCCAATGGGCATCGCTTCATCCTCGTTGCCATCGACTATTTCACCAAATGGGTCGAAGCAGCATCGTTCGCGAATGTCACCAGACATGTGGTTGCCCGATTCATCAAGAAGGAAATCATTTGTCGCTATGGGATTCCCGAGAGAATCATTACTGATAATGGTTCCAATCTCAATAACAAAATGATGAAGGAGTTGTGCCAGAACTTCAACATTCAGCATCACAATTCTTCCCCTTATCGTCCTAAGATGAATGGTGCTGTTGAGGCAGCCAATAAGAACATAAAGAAGATTGTGCAGAAGATGGTCGTTACGTACAGAGATTGGCACGAGATGTTACCCTTCGCCTTGCACGGGTACCACACTTCAGTACGTACGTCGACCGGGGCAACCCCTTACTCCCTTGTGTATGGTATGGAAGTGGTCCTGCCTGTCGAAGTGGAGATTCCTTCCCTAAGAGTCCTGTTGGATGTCAAGTTAGATGAAGCTGAATGGATTCGGACAAGGTTCAATGAGTTGAGTCTTATCGAAGAGAAGCGAATGGCAGCCATTTGTCATGGGCAGTTGTATCAGAGTCGGATGAAGAGAGCCTTTGATCAGAAAGTGCGTCCTCGATGTTTCCAAGTCGGAGATTTGGTGTTGAAAAGGATCCTTCCTCCTCAGACGGATCACAGGGGCAAATGGACTCCTAACTATGAGGGACCTTATATTGTCACCAAGGTTTTTGATGGAGGGGCCTTAATGCTCGCAACGATGGATGGCGAAGACTTCACTTCCCCGGTAAACTCAGACGCAGTTAAAAAATACTTCGCATAAAATAGACCCGCTGGACGGTAAAAAGAACAGTCCAGGCAAAAATGGGCATCCCGACGAACCAAGAAAATGAAAAGGTTCGGGCAAAAATTAGGGATTTAAAAATGAAAAGATCGTACACCCGGTAAGTTGAAAACCTTAAGAGGCAACTTAGGCAAAAATGGGTATCCCGGTGGATTGAAAACCCGAAAAGGGCGATCCAGGCAAAAGTTAGGGATTAAGCGAATGACTGCGTTCTGAGTAGTTCTGAATCTCATCTCATGTCGATGACTGGAAACTTTCAAAAGGAAGAAAACAATCTAATCACCTTTTCAGAAGGCTGATCATCTGGAGGATCTTGAAGACGAGCAAGTCATAGCAGAATTGGAACCCAATAGAAATCCATTTCACATTGCCATTAAATTAATTTCTGTTTTTATCTTTTGTGCGATTACCTCTTTCCAGGAATTGCTTCCTGATGTAAATGCCTATTCAGAGGCCATTCAATCAATAAAATCATGTTATTCAGTACATCTCTGTGTTCATTTTCATTTTACTGTTTTGTTTGCAAAAATGGCGTCCGAATTTTTGATAAACATTGCATCATGACACATAAGGGCTTTACAGGTACATGCTCAATAAACGTTTAAAATTGCTGTAAATTTTAAGTGCTTTGGATCGTCTATTCAGAACAGATACCCTCGGGGCATTTCCTTAAAATCCCCTGCAGATGGTCGTGAATATCTTCCCCAGTGAAGTCGCCAACAGACGAATCCGGTGTCTTATCCCTGCAGAGCTGATCAGAGTGTTGGATTCTTCAATCCCCAGCAGTTTCTCACTACTGTACTCCCCAAGCGGTTGTTTCAGACTATACACTCCCTAGTAGAGTTAACAGTGCCAGACTGTATATCCCCAACAGAGTTGACAGTGCCAGACTGTATCTTCCCAGCAGAAGCAGCTGCTCCTCAGAGTTCGATGCCAGATCGAGGATTTCAATCCCAGATCGATGATCTCTTTCCTGGAAGCATAACCTCGGTACCGTATCGGTGTTTGCTCCCCCCTGCTGAGTCATCTCTCGTAGATTATGGTTGCCAGAACCACTATCGCTTCCCCCAACAACAGGTTGGCAGCGCCGTTCTCTCCCTAGTCAGAGTCTCGGTATCTCGCCATTGCCAAAACACCGCGCGGCCGGTCATTTCCCCACATAGTTCATTATGCTGTGCATCTCCAACAGTAGTGCCAGGGTCCGGAAGATTATAATCATTTCCCCAACGGGATTCCTTGCTTCAGCTTGGCATTTTCCCCAGCATTTCGCATCCCTGCATGTAGAATCATATTGCATTGCATCCTCCCAAATCGCGTAGCATTTCCATTCTCATGGAGCATTACGCCATTGAAAAATTCAAACATACGCATGTAAGCATAAAATATTCCCGGCATCCCAAGTGACAAGCCAGAAGTTTGTTTCCAGTGCTCAGACTGAAGGTTGTTCATGACTTATTATCCCCAGCAGGGATCGTTGGCCCACGTGCCGCCTCAATTATCATTTTCCCTATTTCTGCCGATGCTGACAGGCATGAAGTTTTCCGGTATCCAGACCGAAGTGGCGTTCAGGCCAGTTTTTTCCGGTATTCAGACCGAAGTGGCATTCAGGCCAATTTTCCGGTATCCAGACCGAAGTGGCATTCAGGCCAGTTTCCGATTTTCAGATCGAAGAAGTTTCCGACATTCAGGTCGATGCAACTTGTGGCATTCAGGCCAGTTTCCGGTATCCAGACCGAAGTGGCATTCAAGCCAGTTTCCGATTTTCAGATCGAAGAAGTTTCCGACATTCAGGTCGATGCAACTTGTGGCATTCAGGCCAGTTTCCGGTATCCAAACCGAAGTGGAATTCAAGCCAGTTTCCGATTTTCAGATCGAAGAAGTTTCCGACATTCAGGTCGATGCAACTTGTGGCATTCAGGCCAGTTTCCGGTATTCATACCGAAGTGGCATTCAGGTCAGTTTTCGATATTCAGATCGGAGAAGTTTCCGACATTCAGGTCGATGCAACTTATGGCATTCAGGCCAGTTTCCGGTATCCAGACCGAAGTGGCATTCAGGCCAGTTTCCGATTTTCAAATCGAAGAAGTTTCCGACATTCAGGTCGATGCAACTTGTGGCATTCAGGCCAGTTCCCGGTATCCAGACCGAAGTGGCATTCAGGCCAGTTTTTCGATTTCCAGACCGAAGTGGTGTTCAGACCAGATTTTCGGTGATCAGACCAACATTGATACTCTCATTTTCCGATGCTTAGTGTTCAGACTAATGTGCGGCATTCAGGCCATGGGTATTCCTGTGTTACCATTTATTTTGGTATCCAGGTCAACTTTCTGTTTCGGTACTCAGGCCGATTTTCACCGTACCAGACGGATTCTTCTTTTGAGATTGCTTCTTTGCCGATTCTGACAGGCATTGTTAATTATTTCATAGGGATTCAGGATCAAAATCCGGGTCTTCTTAGTATTTAACCATCTCCCACTATGATAATATGAAGAACGTCCTGTTTCATATTCTCTAGTTGAAGACGCTTAAATAGGGGCAGCTGTCACACCCCGATTTTGACCCTGATATTCATATCATTATTTCATTCATTTTTTACTCCTCATGATTTTGTTCCTCTACTATGGTACTCCTTTTTCATGAGCATCAAGTGGTCTCCTTTTCTGTTATGGGTGCACCTTGTTGTGTTGTGCGCATTCAAGGCGAGGTTCTACCGTCAACATATTTGGATACATAGGCGCATTCCGCGTCGGTGGTAATCAAGGAATTCAAGGATTATTGTGTTTGGATTAGAGTATGTGGTCAAAAATATTAGTCTTGAAAAGCTTTGATCAACATTATTTGATTCAACGAGATTCCAGTGGTTTACCATGTTTTAAGGGAGAGTTATTATCATGTTTTAAGGGAGAGTTATTATCATGTGAGTTTTTCAAGAGGGACCAAGCCTGGTTATCGTCGGAATCAAGCTAGTGGCCGAAGGCCATCTTTTATTTGCATGGATTTTAATAGATAATTCAAGAGAAACACAAAAAACAATCATGTTCTATAAATTGGTTTTGATATTGGGATTTAAATCTTAAGGGGGGCATTTGGTCGAAGCTACTGATCCTCATGTGCAAACTTTATGCTTGGATCCTAAGGAAACAAATGTGCATCAAAGGCTGGAATTCAATATATAAACTTGATTAAGATAGCATCATGTATCATGATCATCATGTTGGGCATATTTGTATTATTTCTATTGCAGTCCAAAACAAAAGTTGCAACGGTCATAAGGTTCAGCCTTTTAATGTCTGGTTTGTTGGTATTGCAATATTTTATGAAACATCAGGACCTGTCTGCCGCATACAATAAGGATGCCACCTTTTCAGTTCAAGTTTTTTATGCCACCCTGACATTTACTACTGTTACAGTTGTATTGGTTTTGCCTTGGATTATGCCTATGAAAACTCGTGAAATGTGCTCAAAATGGAACCTCTACATGTCTGCTTCTGTTCCTGCGGAAGTCCATAATATGACACCAATATTTGTTTTAAAAGATTCTTTGCATGTTATGGGCTGTGTGTACATAACATCATGGTGTCTTCTGCAATTGTTGCTTCAACGACCAATTAACGCAATGCCTTTGTTGTTGCTCAATGTTCAAATCTTGGCTTACATGCTTGCCTTTTCTTCTTGTGGGTCACATCATAAGCAGTGGGTTGAGCTTTTATAGGAATTTCAAGTCACTCAACCTTTATAGGAATTTCAAGTCACTCAACCTTCCTATCAGGTGTTCTAATGTTCATCATTACATATGCATGCCCAATGTTATTCTTTTTTTCTTTGGTCGTGCAACACGCTAGAATTGGACTTTTTGTGATTCAGACCAAACTGTGAAGCATCAGCAGAGCTCACTCCAAATGCAGTTTCAGAGGCATGCGTTTGCAAGTTATTTTGACCCTCAGAAATCGGCATTTGATATGAAGCATACAATGCCTTTGTTGTCTCATCCTCACTAAAGTCACAAGGATTCATCCCAGGCATCCAATTAAGCATGACACACAACCATTTCTCTGGAAGTTGCTATGGCTTTAAGCCAGTAGGTAGAAGCCGCCATTTCTGGCAACTGTCGCAAGCTACCCAATCTTCTGCAATAAGTTGAGGTGCTGCTACTGCTGTTGGAATCATCTCCAGAGCAACATTATTTACAGCCATTGGAAATAAACCCATATCCATTTTTATAATCTATATCCAAATTACACCAATGGTACTGTTACATGTGATAAAACAACAAAAAAGATCAAAACAATGTCCTCACTGATCGCAACTACAACTTCGAATCTCCCTCTTCTAATTCTTCAGGCACAATGAATTTTCTGATACGTTCTACAACGAGCGTGTACTCAGAACGCACTCCGATTCCAGAACCTCGCGTCGATGTTCATCACCGGTCAGCATCCGCTGGATCTTCTTACGAGGCTCATAAATCTGATGTTCCTTATTTGCGATACGATTGTGATGTTGAATTGAATTCGAATCATCGTGATTTGCCGGCGATTGTTGATAAGCACATTGATGTTTCTGAAGAAGAAGGATGGATCACCATTCCGTGCAGGGAACTTCCTGAAAACTGGAATCATGAGCCAGATATACAATCATTGCGCTCTCTTGACCGTTCCTTTCTTTTCCCGGGTGAACAAGTTCATATCTTGGCATGCTTGTCTGCATGTAAGCAGGATACACAGATTACCACTCCATTTGAAGTTGCTGCAATGACAAGTAAGAACAGTCCAAACTACTGAAGACATCACAGCAGGAGCAAATCAAAGCAGTCATGTTGTTCATCATGGTTCACCCTGCATCCAACACCAAGTTCAGGCTATTACAGCAAACCTACAAAATAGCAATAATCAGCAGCAGGGAAGTGTTTGACATGAGTGCAGTTCATCATCATGGATAGCATCTTGCATCAGACCTAACCACATCAACCACAAATCATACAAACAATAACAACACATGAGGTATTATGAACCTGCAGCGAGACCTCATGCCACACCAAACCATAACAACCCTGCACAAACACCATCCTGCAGTAACACTGCATACCAAGGCAAGGGAATAACCAACTTTCCGTCAACACAACATGTTGCATCACCAAGACAACCATGCCAATGAATGTGCACTTGCACCATAGCAGGACATAACAACCGTCAACATCCATCAAGCGACATTCCATGCCCAAGTGAAACAATTGGAGTAGACCTGCAGCAACAGACCAACACAACCAAACTCAGTCATGACACATGAACCTAACACACAAACCAGTTAACACCATGGCCAAAACCTGCAAACAGCAACATAACAGGTGACTGACATAAACCTAAACATGGCCACATCAATTTGAATGGTTAACAAGGCTGCAAACCCAATTGCATACCTGAGTGCAAAACAACCTTTGCAAGTATTCTGCACCAATCTGCACCAAGTCACAACAGTTAGACATACCTCAAGGCCTGCAACAAGTCAATTGAAAGCCACCAGCACATTGGGTTTGTAGGACTAGATATCATGTTGCAATGAGCCTAACACAAGAAAAAAAAACAGGCTTATATACTTACCACCTGTTGAGCTAAACAAGGGTCCAACATAGCATGCCAGGCCAATAAAAGAAGCACCACAGTCATTTGAGCCTACAACTTTGCAACCAATCCAAACCTGCTGTAATGCATAACCACAGTGGTCATCAATATTCACTGCAATACAAGCTCAAGCAAGTCCAAAATGCCTGCTGCTACATCAAAACACAAGTTGTCACTACAATATGAAACCAACACCACACAACACCTAAAATGACAAACTTGGCATGGTACATCAACTGACAGTCAAAAACTCACCATGTAAATGGTCATGGCAGAAGAAGCTGGTCGAGATTAGACATGGCAACATAACCCATACCCGTGGGTACCAACCCGAACCTGCCCCGAAGTTGACGGGGAAAACCCGCTTTGACTGGGTTTGGGTTCGGGTTTGGGTTTTCCCCGATTTTAAAATATGGGGATGGGTCGGGTAATGGGGACACTAGTACCCACCCCGAACCCGTCCCCGAACCCGCCCCGTTTATTTCATTATGTACATTATTATTTATTTTTGAATATTTAGAGTATTAAATATGTGGTCAATGTTTTGATATTTTAATTTTAATTTATTATTTAAAATATTTGAAATATATGTATGGAATTTTTTTAGATTGTTTTATTTTATTATTTGTAATGTAATTTTATTTTGGAAAAAAAATATTTCTATTTAAAAAATTGATTTCACTACATGAATGGTGGCGGGGCGGGGATACCCGAACCCAACCCGAACCTGTTTGGGACGGGTCTGGGTTTTGATTCTCCATCCCCGTTTGGGTTTGGGGCGGGGAATGGGAATTGTTTGGGGGTTTGGGTTTGGGTTTGGGGGAGGTAAAAACCGTCCCCGACCCGCCCCGTTGCCATGCCTAGTCGAGATTAGCAAGGTTGCATATCATTCACATCACCCTGTAGTAAAAAAGGTTAATTAGCCAACAGTAAAATTCAAAACATCAGAAAATTCCCAAAATTGGCATCAGGACAAAGACGAAGACGAAAGTACGTAGATTGGTTACCTTTTCCGAATCAAGCATCAAAAAGGCCAATCCCAACTGAGCGCATCAAAAGTAGTTTGCAGAAGATATTCTTTGGAATTCCAGACAACAACCCTAAACCCTAAAGCTGTGAAGATAAAAGGAGAAAGAATGAATCAATGAAAAAAGAGGACTTGGAGGCGAAAATAGAGACTAAAAAACCCTAATCCAAAAAGAGGCAAGCAACAGAAAGAGGTGGAGGCGAAAATCTGAAAGAGAGAAAAACCTAAAACCCCAAAATCGTACCTGGAGGCCAGTTTTCTTCGCATCCATCACCACCACCGCAGCGACGCCCTGTAAGAACCTTTCTTTCCTACTCTTTTTCTTTCTCTTCATGCTTGTTGTTTGATTTGTTTTTGTGAGAGCTGAGAGTGTTTGAAAGGGGTTTCGTTGAGAGCAAGAGTGAGATTGAGTGAAATGTGAAGTCTGGGGTGCGTGAGGTTGCCATTGTTGGGGAAGTTTTGAGCTCGTAACCATCCAAAATCATTCGAACCAAAGACCGAAGTTGCCTTTGTTATTCTCTTCCCCGATTCAAAAATACATCTGTTGACCTTTTTGTACTAAAAACTTTAAAAATTAAGTCAATATTAAAACTTAACATGCATTCCCCAATCACAAAAAAGAATTACATTTTTTTACATCCATACAAACTTCTAAGTTTTCACTTCGTTATATTTTTTCTTTCACTACACTCCATCATCATCAGCGTAGTCTCTTTCAAACGTAGTCAAGATGTCCTGCACAATGTTATTGTCGTGTAGTTAATATTGTTTGTTGTTGTCAACTTTAACTTGTTTGTCGTAGTTCAATCGATTTTATATTTAATTAAGTATATGTATTCTTTATTTTTGGTATTTAATCTATTTAATTTAGGTATTCTTAGTTATTTGAACTTTATTTAGTTATTACATTCTATTATTTTAATTTTGGTTTGAATTAGCTTAACTTATTTTATTTTATTTTTTAATTTGTTCAAATTTCTTTAATGAAGATGAAAAATTGTGCAACTATGTTGATTTATTATATATGCTATTGATATTGTCGTATTAAGTTTGTAATTGATTTTTGAAATATTTCTTTTATTAACCTGAACATAGCTTATGTGTGACATATCTATGGATAGCCGGTTTATTTAATAAACAGTTCAACCGTATGTTTAACCAATTGAATTCATTGAACCTTAAACCAGAAATTTCACCATTCGATTTTTAAAACATTGATGAACCTATAAAAGTTGGCATTTAATAGGATATGTCACATAAAATTTGTATATTCATATGTATGAAACTATTTTATTTGATAACAAATTATTTGATCCCATGATAATGTACATAATTTATTTCAAAATAATATTTATTATTTATTCTAGAAGTTAGTCTGACATTCTTATCCATTTAATATTAAACACAATAACGTTGAAATAAAAGTGAAGATTTCTCATTTGAATTATATTGCCATGTAGTTATTTCCAAAATGGCACAACAAGAACTAATGAGGAAATACAATTCATTGATAGAAGAAATCGTTAGGTTTTGTAAAAATAATTTGTAAATTATTTTTCATAAATATTAATATTTACTAGTAGACAATAAATTACTTTTAACAATCATGGCCTTTATAAGATTAAGAAAAGTTTTTTTATTAAAAACAAAAGTGATTGGATTTTAACCAATTTTTCAGGCCAAGATATTACATTATGGATAAATAGTTGCAAAATAAATTTTAATATATATATTTTTAATATTTATTAATAAGATATCAAATGATTGTTTTTTTTAAATTTGGAGTATAGCTTCTCTCATTTTATCAATATTCATATAATTGAGAAAAACTTAAGTGTTGCCCAATATTTTTTATCAAAATATACTTAAAGTCAATATTTGTTTAAGTTAAGAAAATATAGAAAAATTATCAACCAAATAAGGTAAAATTTATTCAGAATTAATATATATTTTATTTTATTTTATATGTTAGTTAGAAGATCACTTTTGTTCTGATAATATCTTACACATTAATATTTAAAAAGAATGACTATTTTCTATTTGAAATATGTTTCCATCTATTTAAAATTTTCAATAATGTTATGTTTGAAAATTATTATCAAATACCATTCCTTTATAGATTGAATCATTAAAATTTTATAAAATAAGTTAAAATTAGTGGTTAAAAAATAATAAAATAGTTAAATCTTCCAACAGGGTTTTGTTAGATTTTTGTTCAACTGAAAAAGTTTTGTTTCTAATTTTTACGTTGGATATGAAACACGTTGTAACCATATAATATAGAAATATGATAATATATTATAACTATTCAAAAAAATTATATTTTATTTTGTACCATTGGTTGGGAAGACAATGTAGCCAAAAGATGTGATAAAGATATTATAGACTAAATTCTCTGCATTTGTAGATTAATTATGGGATCTACATAAAGCAATTTGGAAAATAAAATTTCACTCTAAAAGATATGAGAAATAAAATTATCAATTTTTTTTTATTTTGAGTTTCGAAACTGTTTAATATTCATGACAATTTAATAAATTACTAAAAATGTTTTACTACTAAAAGAGATGTTATTAAAACATATTAAATTGACATTTGAATGGCTTTTTTTTACACAGGCATTTAATAGGTTATGTCGTATAAGACTTGTATATTTATATGGTGTTTAATTCTGGACTATAATGTGTCCCGTCATTATTTGGTATTACTAAAAATTTAAATCTAGCCCTAAAATAATTTAATATTTGAGAAATTATATAATTAAAATAATATTTGGAAATTTTATGTATTATTCATTGGGTCGACTTAAAAAAGCATAAAACTAAATAAAAAGATTTAAATTAAAGATAGAATTTTTAAATCTGGATGATATCTTATTTCATAATTAATTATCTCCTTTGGCTCACTTCTTGAACCTAATGTTCTAACTTAATTCCCAAAGTCCTTATAAATAGGCCTTTCCAACATGCTTACTTCAACATTTAAAAACAAAATGGCATCCTACAAGACTCTCATTTTAACCATCTTGATCATTTGCTTTGCTTCACGCATGGTTGCCGGTAATAATCTATTTATAAAACACAATTTTTATTTCTTCATATTCATTGTTATGTTTTTAATTAAAGTATTTGGATGGTAGGATACTATCGAGTATATTAAATCGAATATGCTTTTGTTTAAGAAAAAACAATCTTATGAACACAATTTTATATATTATTTCTAATGGAATTGGAATGATAGTTTCAGGAGCAAACGGAAAATTATGCTTCATATCGAATTTTTGTCCAACTGCACCAGAACAGTGTGACCATTTTTGTAAAGTATCATTGGGAAAACCAAAAGGTGGCTCGTGTTTAGGGGGTGAATGTTGTTGCAATTTGTAAAGTTTTAATATAAAATAAACAATTTCTTTGTTTCTTTGAATACATCTATCTACAAACACTCCATCTGAAATTTACATAAATTTTTGTTGAAGTATCAATGATATAATTTCATTTCAAATATTTAATTTTATAATTTCTACTTATTAATTAGAATAAAAATTTAATAATTCTCAACACTAAACTTATATTAAATTATTGTATTTAAAAATTCTTTAATTAAAAATAACATCACTAACTTAATAAAATAATCAACCATAAACTTCACATGACAAAATATTTATATTCCTTTAAAGAAAGAGGTGCGATACTTTGTTTTTATTGAGACTGTGGAAATATAATTAAAATTGTTTTTTAATGTATCACATTTATTATTTGTTTAAAGGAATTATCCAATAAATTGTTATCTAGTGACCGTATATTTTAGCAATAGTTAATAATAAGAAATGCAAATGGCATCCATTATTTTTGTAAAAGTAATAATTAAAAGCTAATATTGGGGTTTAAATTATAATAAAATATCATCAAATTATTTGATCAAGTGGTTTGGATTATAATAAATATCTTTAAATTATTTGATCAAATATAGTGAAAATAATGTATTTTTAATTAATATATAATTATTTCATTAGTAAATTAGACTGATATTCTCAACCTCATGTTATTAAACACAATGGAACAACACAAAATATTTTAGGAGACACAATTAATGTATAGATTGAATTATTCAAGTTTAATGTAAAAAATTTAAAAATAAATTGTTAGAGAGTAACTTGATATTTATTACCTAGAAAATACTCCACTTTACATATTTAGTAGATTATTAAATGATTTGTTTTAACTTTCGAGTAGTTTTTATAGGTTATTTTTTTACAGATGTGTAAGAACTAGAGCAAAACCCATGTGTTGCCCCATATTTTTATTAAAATACTACCTAAAAGCCATCTGTAAATATTTTTATTTTATTGTGTAACATTGATTATGAAAGATATTTTATGAAATAAAAATATTATCGAGATTATATGATCTGCACTTGAAGAATTATTATGGGTTCTACAGAAAGTAATTTTAAAATTAAAATTTGTTTTAAAAATAAATCTAGAAAGAGAGTTATAATATTTTAAAATCAAGAGTTGTGAAAATATTTGACATTATTAATCGTCACTAGTGAAAGAGATCTTAATTGAATCTATAAAAGTTGGAGTTTAATAGGATATGTTGTATACAATTTGTATGTTTATATGTATCAAAATAATTTATTTGAACCCAATGTTTTAAAAACCAGATCGAACCGGTCGGTTCAATCGGTTGGTCCGGGAACCAGCGATGAATCTGATTGGTCAACTTTCAAAACCGCTAGTGGGTCAAAACCAGAATAAAATTAGAAAAACTAGATTGAACCATCCAAAATCATTCGAACCAAATAACCGAAGTTGCATTTGTTATACCATCCGATTCAGAAAAATACATCAAATTGACCATTTTGTAAAAAAAAACTTTAAAAATTAAGTCAATATTAAAACTTAACATGCATTCCCCAATCACAAAAAGAATTACATTTTTTTACATCCATACAAACTTCTAAGTTTGGTCACTTCGTTATATTTTTTCTTTCAACTACACTCCATCATCATCACGCCGTCTCTTTCAAACGTAGTCAAGATGTCCTGCACAATGTTAATTGTCGTGTAAGTTAATATTGTTTGTTGTTGTCAACTTTAACTTGTTTGTCGTAGTTCAACTCGATTTTTTATATTTAATTAAGTATATTGTATTCTTTATTTTTGGTATTTAATCTTATTTAATTTAGGTATTCTTAGTTATTTGAACTTTATTTTAGTTATTACATTCTATTATTTTAATTTTGGTTTGAATTAGCTTAACTTATTTTATTTTAATTTTTTAATTTGTTCAAATTATTCTTAAATGAAGATGAAATGAATTGTGCAACTATGTTGTTTTATTATATATGCTATTGATATTGTCGTATTAAGTTTGTAATTGATTTTTGAAATATTTCTTTTATTAAGTTGTGAACATATGATTATGTGTGACATATCTATGGATATTAGTTTATTTAATAAACAGTTCAACCGTATGTTTAACCAATTGAATTCATTGAACCTTAAACCAGAAATTTCACCGGTTCGATTTTTAAAACATTGATGAACCTATAAAAGTTGGCATTTAATAGGATATGTCACATAAAATTTGTATATTCATATGTATGAAACTATTTTATTTGAGCAACAAATTATTTGATAAAATATAATGTACATAATTTATTTCAAAATAATATTTATTAATTTATTCTATAAGTTAGTCTGATGTTCTTATCCTCTTAATATTAAACACAATAACGTTGAAATAAAAGTGAAGATTTCTCATTTGAATTATATTGCCATGTAGTTAAAATTTCCAAAATGGCACAACAAGAACTAATTGAGGAAATACAATTCATTGATAGAAGAAATCGTTAGGTTTTGTAAAAATAATTTAAAAAATTATTTTCATAAATAAATTAATATTTACTAGTAGACAATAAATTACTTTTAACAATCATGGCCTTTATGAGATTAAGAAAAGTTTTTTTATTAAAAACAAAAGTGATTGGATTTTAAACCAATTTTTCAGGCCAAGATATTACATTATGGATAAATAGTTGAAAAATAAATTTTAATATATATATTTTAATATTTATTAATAAGGATATCAAATGATTGTTTTTTAAATTTGGAGTATATTTTTTCTCTCATTTTATCAATATTCATATAATTGAGAAAAACTTAAGTGTTGCCCAATATTTTTTATCAAAATAATACTTAAAAGTCAATATTGTTGTTTAAGTTAAAGAAAATATAGAAAAATTATCAACCAAATAAGGTAAAATTTATTCAGAATTAATATATATATTTATATTTATTTTATATGTTAGTTAGAAGATCACTTTTGTTCTGATAATATCTTACACATTAATATTTAAAAAGAATGACTATTTTCTATTTGAAATATGTTTCCATCTATTTAAAATTTTCAATAATGATATATAAAAAAATTATTATCAAATACAATTCCTTTATAGATTGAATCATTAAAATTTTATAAAATAAGTTAAAATTAGTGGTTAAAAAATAATAAAATAGTTAAATCTTCCAACAGGGTTTTGTTAGATTTTTGGACAACTGAAAAAGTTTTGTTTCTAATTTTTACGGTTGGATATGAAACACGTTGTAACCATATAATATAGAAAATATAAATAATATATTATAACTATTCAAAAAAATTATATTTTATTTTGTACCATTGGTTGGGGAAGACAATGTAGCCAAAAGATGTGATAAAGATATTATATAGACTAAATTCTCTGCATTTGTAGATTAATTATGGGATCTACATAAAGCAATTTGGAAAATAAAATTTCACTCTAAAAAGATATTGAGAAATAAAATTATCAATTTTTTTTATTTTGAGTTTCGAAACTGTTTAATATTCATGACAATTTAATAAATTACTAAAAAATGTTTTACTACTAAAAGAGATGTTATTAAAACATATTAAAATTGACATTTGAATGGCTTTTTTTTACACAGGCATTTAATAGGTTATGTCGTATAAGACTTGTATATTTATATGGTGTTTAATTCTGGACTATAATGTGTCCCGTCATTATTTGGTATTACTAAAAATTTAAATCTAGCCCTAAAATAATTTAATATTTGAGAAATTATATAATTAAAATAATATTTGGAAATTTTATGTATTATTCATTGGGTCGACTTAAAAAAAGCATAAAACTAAATAAAAAGATTTAAATTAAAAGATAGAATTTTTAAAATCTGGATGATATCTTATTTCATAATTAAATTATCTCCTTTGGCTCACTTCTTGAACCTAATGTTCTAACTTAATTCCCAAAGTCCTTATAAATAGGCCTTTCCAACATGCTTACTTCAACATTTAAAAACAAAATGGCATCCTACAAGACTCTCATTTTAACCATCTTGATCATTTGCTTTGCTTCACGCATGGTTGCCGGTAATAATCTATTTATAAAACACAATTTTTATTTCTTCATATTCATTGTTATGTTTTTAATTAAAGTATTTGGATGGTAGGATACTATCGAGTATATTAAATCGAATATGCTTTTGTTTAAGAAAAAACAATCTTATGAACACAATTTTATATATTATTTCTAATGGAATTGGAATGATAGTTTCAGGAGCAAACGGAAAATTATGCTTCATATCGAATTTTTGTCCAACTGCACCAGAACAGTGTGACCATTTTTGTAAAGTATCATTGGGAAAACCAAAAGGTGGCTCGTGTTTAGGGGGTGAATGTTGTTGCAATTTGTAAAGTTTTAATATAAAATAAACAATTTCTTTGTTTCTTTGAATACATCTATCTACAAACACTCCATCTGAAATTTACATAAATTTTTGTTGAAGTATCAATGATATAATTTCATTTCAAATATTTAATTTTATAATTTCTACTTATTAATTAGAATAAAAATTTAATAATTCTCAACACTAAACTTATATTAAATTATTGTATTTAAAATTCTTTAATTAAAAAGTTGTTATGGATTTTTTAATTATAGTTATAAAAATAATGAAAAATATAACATCACTAACTTAATAAAATAATCAACCATAAACTTCACATGACAAAATATTTATATTCCTTTAAAGAAAGAGGTGCGATACTTTGTTTTTATTGAGACTGTGGAAATATAATTAAAATTGTTTTTTAATGTATCACATTTATTATTTGTTTAAAGGAATTATCCAATAAATTGTTATCTAGTGACCGTATATTTTAGCAATAGTTAATAATAAGAAATGCAAATGGCATCCATTATTTTTGTAAAAGTAATAATTAAAAGCTAATATTGGGGTTTAAATTATAATAAAATATCATCAAATTATTTGATCAAGTGGTTTGGATTATAATAAATATCTTTAAATTATTTGATCAAATATAGTGAAAATAATGTATTTTTAATTAATATATAATTATTTCATTAGTAAATTAGACTGATATTCTCAACCTCATGTTATTAAACACAATGGAACAACACAAAATATTTTAGGAGACACAATTAATGTATAGATTGAATTATTCAAGTTTAATGTAAAAAATTTAAAAATAAATTGTTAGAGAGTAACTTGATATTTATTACCTAGAAAATACTCCACTTTACATATTTAGTAGATTATTAAATGATTTGTTTTAACTTTCGAGTAGTTTTTATAGGTTATTTTTTTACAGATGTGTAAGAACTAGAGCAAAACCCATGTGTTGCCCCATATTTTTATTAAAATACTACCTAAAAGCCATCTGTAAATATTTTTATTTTATTGTGTAACATTGATTATGAAAGATATTTTATGAAATAAAAATATTATCGAGATTATATGATCTGCACTTGAAGAATTATTATGGGTTCTACAGAAGTAATTTTAAAATTAAAATTTGTTTTAAAAATAAATCTAGAAAGAGAGTTATAATATTTTAAAATCAAGAGTTGTGAAAATATTTGACATTATTAATCGTCACTAGTGAAAGAGATCTTAATTGAATCTATAAAAGTTGGAGTTTAATAGGATATGTTGTATACAATTTGTATGTTTATATGTATCAAAATAATTTATTTGAACCCAATGTTTTAAAAACCAGATCGAACCGGTCGGTTCAATCGGTTGGTCCGGGAACCAGCGATGAATCTGATTGGGTCAACTTTCAAAACCGCTAGTGGGTCAAAACCAGAATAAAATTAGAAAAACTAGATTGAACCATCCAAAATCATTCGAACCAAATAACCGAAGTTGCATTTGTTATACCATCCGATTCAGAAAAATACATCAAATTGACCATTTTGTAAAAAAAAACTTTAAAAATTAAGTCAATATTAAAACTTAACATGCATTCCCCAATCACAAAAAAGAATTACATTTTTTTACATCCATACAAACTTCTAAGTTTGGTCACTTCGTTATATTTTTTCTTTCAACTACACTCCATCATCATCACGCCGTCTCTTTCAAACGTAGTCAAGATGTCCTGCACAATGTTAATTGTCGTGTAAGTTAATATTGTTTGTTGTTGTCAACTTTAACTTGTTTGTCGTAGTTCAACTCGATTTTTTATATTTAATTAAGTATATTGTATTCTTTATTTTTGGTATTTAATCTTATTTAATTTAGGTATTCTTAGTTATTTGAACTTTATTTTAGTTATTACATTCTATTATTTTAATTTTGGTTTGAATTAGCTTAACTTATTTTATTTTAATTTTTTAATTTGTTCAAATTATTCTTAAATGAAGATGAAATGAATTGTGCAACTATGTTGTTTTATTATATATGCTATTGATATTGTCGTATTAAGTTTGTAATTGATTTTTGAAATATTTCTTTTATTAAGTTGTGAACATATGATTATGTGTGACATATCTATGGATATTAGTTTATTTAATAAACAGTTCAACCGTATGTTTAACCAATTGAATTCATTGAACCTTAAACCAGAAATTTCACCGGTTCGATTTTTAAAACATTGATGAACCTATAAAAGTTGGCATTTAATAGGATATGTCACATAAAATTTGTATATTCATATGTATGAAACTATTTTATTTGAGCAACAAATTATTTGATAAAATATAATGTACATAATTTATTTCAAAATAATATTTATTAATTTATTCTATAAGTTAGTCTGATGTTCTTATCCTCTTAATATTAAACACAATAACGTTGAAATAAAAGTGAAGATTTCTCATTTGAATTATATTGCCATGTAGTTAAAATTTCCAAAATGGCACAACAAGAACTAATTGAGGAAATACAATTCATTGATAGAAGAAATCGTTAGGTTTTGTAAAAATAATTTAAAAAATTATTTTCATAAATAAATTAATATTTACTAGTAGACAATAAATTACTTTTAACAATCATGGCCTTTATGAGATTAAGAAAAGTTTTTTTATTAAAAACAAAAGTGATTGGATTTTAAACCAATTTTTCAGGCCAAGATATTACATTATGGATAAATAGTTGAAAAATAAATTTTAATATATATATTTTTAATATTTATTAATAAGGATATCAAATGATTGTTTTTTAAATTTGGAGTATATTTTTTCTCTCATTTTATCAATATTCATATAATTGAGAAAAACTTAAGTGTTGCCCAATATTTTTTATCAAAATAATACTTAAAAGTCAATATTGTTGTTTAAGTTAAAGAAAATATAGAAAAATTATCAACCAAATAAGGTAAAATTTATTCAGAATTAATATATATATTTATATTTATTTTATATGTTAGTTAGAAGATCACTTTTGTTCTGATAATATCTTACACATTAATATTTAAAAAGAATGACTATTTTCTATTTGAAATATGTTTCCATCTATTTAAAATTTTCAATAATGATATATAAAAAAATTATTATCAAATACAATTCCTTTATAGATTGAATCATTAAAATTTTATAAAATAAGTTAAAATTAGTGGTTAAAAAATAATAAAATAGTTAAATCTTCCAACAGGGTTTTGTTAGATTTTTGGACAACTGAAAAAGTTTTGTTTCTAATTTTTACGGTTGGATATGAAACACGTTGTAACCATATAATATAGAAAATATAAATAATATATTATAACTATTCAAAAAAATTATATTTTATTTTGTACCATTGGTTGGGGAAGACAATGTAGCCAAAAGATGTGATAAAGATATTATATAGACTAAATTCTCTGCATTTGTAGATTAATTATGGGATCTACATAAAGCAATTTGGAAAATAAAATTTCACTCTAAAAAGATATTGAGAAATAAAATTATCAATTTTTTTTTATTTTGAGTTTCGAAACTGTTTAATATTCATGACAATTTAATAAATTACTAAAAAATGTTTTACTACTAAAAGAGATGTTATTAAAACATATTAAAATTGACATTTGAATGGCTTTTTTTTACACAGGCATTTAATAGGTTATGTCGTATAAGACTTGTATATTTATATGGTGTTTAATTCTGGACTATAATGTGTCCCGTCATTATTTGGTATTACTAAAAATTTAAATCTAGCCCTAAAATAATTTAATATTTGAGAAATTATATAATTAAAATAATATTTGGAAATTTTATGTATTATTCATTGGGTCGACTTAAAAAAAGCATAAAACTAAATAAAAAGATTTAAATTAAAAGATAGAATTTTTAAAATCTGGATGATATCTTATTTCATAATTAAATTATCTCCTTTGGCTCACTTCTTGAACCTAATGTTCTAACTTAATTCCCAAAGTCCTTATAAATAGGCCTTTCCAACATGCTTACTTCAACATTTAAAAACAAAATGGCATCCTACAAGACTCTCATTTTAACCATCTTGATCATTTGCTTTGCTTCACGCATGGTTGCCGGTAATAATCTATTTATAAAACACAATTTTTATTTCTTCATATTCATTGTTATGTTTTTAATTAAAGTATTTGGATGGTAGGATACTATCGAGTATATTAAATCGAATATGCTTTTGTTTAAGAAAAAACAATCTTATGAACACAATTTTATATATTATTTCTAATGGAATTGGAATGATAGTTTCAGGAGCAAACGGAAAATTATGCTTCATATCGAATTTTTGTCCAACTGCACCAGAACAGTGTGACCATTTTTGTAAAGTATCATTGGGAAAACCAAAAGGTGGCTCGTGTTTAGGGGGTGAATGTTGTTGCAATTTGTAAAGTTTTAATATAAAATAAACAATTTCTTTGTTTCTTTGAATACATCTATCTACAAACACTCCATCTGAAATTTACATAAATTTTTGTTGAAGTATCAATGATATAATTTCATTTCAAATATTTAATTTTATAATTTCTACTTATTAATTAGAATAAAAATTTAATAATTCTCAACACTAAACTTATATTAAATTATTGTATTTAAAAATTCTTTAATTAAAAAGTTGTTATGGATTTTTTAATTATAGTTATAAAAATAATGAAAAATATAACATCACTAACTTAATAAAATAATCAACCATAAACTTCACATGACAAAATATTTATATTCCTTTAAAGAAAGAGGTGCGATACTTTGTTTTTATTGAGACTGTGGAAATATAATTAAAATTGTTTTTTAATGTATCACATTTATTATTTGTTTAAAGGAATTATCCAATAAATTGTTATCTAGTGACCGTATATTTTAGCAATAGTTAATAATAAGAAATGCAAATGGCATCCATTATTTTTGTAAAAGTAATAATTAAAAGCTAATATTGGGGTTTAAATTATAATAAAATATCATCAAATTATTTGATCAAGTGGTTTGGATTATAATAAATATCTTTAAATTATTTGATCAAATATAGTGAAAATAATGTATTTTTAATTAATATATAATTATTTCATTAGTAAATTAGACTGATATTCTCAACCTCATGTTATTAAACACAATGGAACAACACAAAATATTTTAGGAGACACAATTAATGTATAGATTGAATTATTCAAGTTTAATGTAAAAAATTTAAAAATAAATTGTTAGAGAGTAACTTGATATTTATTACCTAGAAAATACTCCACTTTACATATTTAGTAGATTATTAAATGATTTGTTTTAACTTTCGAGTAGTTTTTATAGGTTATTTTTTTACAGATGTGTAAGAACTAGAGCAAAACCCATGTGTTGCCCCATATTTTTATTAAAATACTACCTAAAAGCCATCTGTAAATATTTTTATTTTATTGTGTAACATTGATTATGAAAGATATTTTATGAAATAAAAATATTATCGAGATTATATGATCTGCACTTGAAGAATTATTATGGGTTCTACAGAAGTAATTTTAAAATTAAAATTTGTTTTAAAAATAAATCTAGAAAGAGAGTTATAATATTTTAAAATCAAGAGTTGTGAAAATATTTGACATTATTAATCGTCACTAGTGAAAGAGATCTTAATTGAATCTATAAAAGTTGGAGTTTAATAGGATATGTTGTATACAATTTGTATGTTTATATGTATCAAAATAATTTATTTGAACCCAATGTTTTAAAAACCAGATCGAACCGGTCGGTTCAATCGGTTGGTCCGGGAACCAGCGATGAATCTGATTGGGTCAACTTTCAAAACCGCTAGTGGGTCAAAACCAGAATAAAATTAGAAAAACTAGATTGAACCATCCAAAATCATTCGAACCAAATAACCGAAGTTGCATTTGTTATACCATCCGATTCAGAAAAATACATCAAATTGACCATTTTGTAAAAAAAAACTTTAAAAATTAAGTCAATATTAAAACTTAACATGCATTCCCCAATCACAAAAAGAATTACATTTTTTTACATCCATACAAACTTCTAAGTTTGGTCACTTCGTTATATTTTTTCTTTCAACTACACTCCATCATCATCACGCCGTCTCTTTCAAACGTAGTCAAGATGTCCTGCACAATGTTAATTGTCGTGTAAGTTAATATTGTTTGTTGTTGTCAACTTTAACTTGTTTGTCGTAGTTCAACTCGATTTTTTATATTTAATTAAGTATATTGTATTCTTTATTTTTGGTATTTAATCTTATTTAATTTAGGTATTCTTAGTTATTTGAACTTTATTTTAGTTATTACATTCTATTATTTTAATTTTGGTTTGAATTAGCTTAACTTATTTTATTTTAATTTTTTAATTTGTTCAAATTATTCTTAAATGAAGATGAAATGAATTGTGCAACTATGTTGTTTTATTATATATGCTATTGATATTGTCGTATTAAGTTTGTAATTGATTTTTGAAATATTTCTTTTATTAAGTTGTGAACATATGATTATGTGTGACATATCTATGGATATTAGTTTATTTAATAAACAGTTCAACCGTATGTTTAACCAATTGAATTCATTGAACCTTAAACCAGAAATTTCACCGGTTCGATTTTTAAAACATTGATGAACCTATAAAAGTTGGCATTTAATAGGATATGTCACATAAAATTTGTATATTCATATGTATGAAACTATTTTATTTGAGCAACAAATTATTTGATAAAATATAATGTACATAATTTATTTCAAAATAATATTTATTAATTTATTCTATAAGTTAGTCTGATGTTCTTATCCTCTTAATATTAAACACAATAACGTTGAAATAAAAGTGAAGATTTCTCATTTGAATATATTGCCATGTAGTTAAAATTTCCAAAATGGCACAACAAGAACTAATTGAGGAAATACAATTCATTGATAGAAGAAATCGTTAGGTTTTGTAAAAATAATTTAAAAAATTATTTTCATAAATAAATTAATATTTACTAGTAGACAATAAATTACTTTTAACAATCATGGCCTTTATGAGATTAAGAAAAGTTTTTTTATTAAAAACAAAAGTGATTGGATTTTAAACCAATTTTTCAGGCCAAGATATTACATTATGGATAAATAGTTGAAAAATAAATTTTAATATATATATTTTTAATATTTATTAATAAGGATATCAAATGATTGTTTTTTAAATTTGGAGTATATTTTTTCTCTCATTTTATCAATATTCATATAATTGAGAAAAACTTAAGTGTTGCCCAATATTTTTTATCAAAATAATACTTAAAAGTCAATATTGTTGTTTAAGTTAAAGAAAATATAGAAAAATTATCAACCAAATAAGGTAAAATTTATTCAGAATTAATATATATATTTATATTTATTTTATATGTTAGTTAGAAGATCACTTTTGTTCTGATAATATCTTACACATTAATATTTAAAAAGAATGACTATTTTCTATTTGAAATATGTTTCCATCTATTTAAAATTTTCAATAATGATATATAAAAAAAATTATTATCAAATACAATTCCTTTATAGATTGAATCATTAAAATTTTATAAAATAAGTTAAAATTAGTGGTTAAAAAATAATAAAATAGTTAAATCTTCCAACAGGGTTTTGTTAGATTTTTGGACAACTGAAAAAGATTTGTTTCTAATTTTTACGGTTGGATATGAAACACGTTGTAACCATATAATATAGAAAATATAAATAATATATTATAACTATTCAAAAAATTATATTTTATTTTGTACCATTGGTTGGGGAAGACAATGTAGCCAAAAGATGTGATAAAGATATTATATAGACTAAATTCTCTGCATTTGTAGATTAATTATGGGATCTACATAAAGCAATTTGGAAAATAAAATTTCACTCTAAAAAGATATTGAGAAATAAAATTATCAATTTTTTTTTATTTTGAGTTTCGAAACTGTTTAATATTCATGACAATTTAATAAATTACTAAAAAATGTTTTACTACTAAAAGAGATGTTATTAAAACATATTAAAATTGACATTTGAATGGCTTTTTTTTACACAGGCATTTAATAGGTTATGTCGTATAAGACTTGTATATTTATATGGTGTTTAATTCTGGACTATAATGTGTCCCGTCATTATTTGGTATTACTAAAAATTTAAATCTAGCCCTAAAATAATTTAATATTTGAGAAATTATATAATTAAAATAATATTTGGAAATTTTATGTATTATTCATTGGGTCGACTTAAAAAAAGCATAAAACTAAATAAAAAGATTTAAATTAAAAGATAGAATTTTTAAAATCTGGATGATATCTTATTTCATAATTAAATTATCTCCTTTGGCTCACTTCTTGAACCTAATGTTCTAACTTAATTCCCAAAGTCCTTATAAATAGGCCTTTCCAACATGCTTACTTCAACATTTAAAAACAAAATGGCATCCTACAAGACTCTCATTTTAACCATCTTGATCATTTGCTTTGCTTCACGCATGGTTGCCGGTAATAATCTATTTATAAAACACAATTTTTATTTCTTCATATTCATTGTTATGTTTTTAATTAAAGTATTTGGATGGTAGGATACTATCGAGTATATTAAATCGAATATGCTTTTGTTTAAGAAAAAACAATCTTATGAACACAATTTTATATATTATTTCTAATGGAATTGGAATGATAGTTTCAGGAGCAAACGGAAAATTATGCTTCATATCGAATTTTTGTCCAACTGCACCAGAACAGTGTGACCATTTTTGTAAAGTATCATTGGGAAAACCAAAAGGTGGCTCGTGTTTAGGGGGTGAATGTTGTTGCAATTTGTAAAGTTTTAATATAAAATAAACAATTTCTTTGTTTCTTTGAATACATCTATCTACAAACACTCCATCTGAAATTTACATAAATTTTTGTTGAAGTATCAATGATATAATTTCATTTCAAATATTTAATTTTATAATTTCTACTTATTAATTAGAATAAAAATTTAATAATTCTCAACACTAAACTTATATTAAATTATTGTATTTAAAAATTCTTTAATTAAAAAGTTGTTATGGATTTTTTAATTATAGTTATAAAAATAATGAAAAATATAACATCACTAACTTAATAAAATAATCAACCATAAACTTCACATGACAAAATATTTATATTCCTTTAAAGAAAGAGGTGCGATACTTTGTTTTTATTGAGACTGTGGAAATATAATTAAAATTGTTTTTTAATGTATCACATTTATTATTTGTTTAAAGGAATTATCCAATAAATTGTTATCTAGTGACCGTATATTTTAGCAATAGTTAATAATAAGAAATGCAAATGGCATCCATTATTTTTGTAAAAGTAATAATTAAAAGCTAATATTGGGGTTTAAATTATAATAAAATATCATCAAATTATTTGATCAAGTGGTTTGGATTATAATAAATATCTTTAAATTATTTGATCAAATATAGTGAAAATAATGTATTTTTAATTAATATATAATTATTTCATTAGTAAATTAGACTGATATTCTCAACCTCATGTTATTAAACACAATGGAACAACACAAAATATTTTAGGAGACACAATTAATGTATAGATTGAATTATTCAAGTTTAATGTAAAAAATTTAAAAATAAATTGTTAGAGAGTAACTTGATATTTATTACCTAGAAAATACTCCACTTTACATATTTAGTAGATTATTAAATGATTTGTTTTAACTTTCGAGTAGTTTTTATAGGTTATTTTTTTACAGATGTGTAAGAACTAGAGCAAAACCCATGTGTTGCCCCATATTTTTATTAAAATACTACCTAAAAGCCATCTGTAAATATTTTTATTTTATTGTGTAACATTGATTATGAAAGATATTTTATGAAATAAAAATATTATCGAGATTATATGATCTGCACTTGAAGAATTATTATGGGTTCTACAGAAAGTAATTTTAAAATTAAAATTTGTTTTAAAAATAAATCTAGAAAGAGAGTTATAATATTTTAAAATCAAGAGTTGTGAAAATATTTGACATTATTAATCGTCACTAGTGAAAGAGATCTTAATTGAATCTATAAAAGTTGGAGTTTAATAGGATATGTTGTATACAATTTGTATGTTTATATGTATCAAAATAATTTATTTGAACCCAATGTTTTAAAAACCAGATCGAACCGGTCGGTTCAATCGGTTGGTCCGGGAACCAGCGATGAATCTGATTGGGTCAACTTTCAAAACCGCTAGTGGGTCAAAACCAGAATAAAATTAGAAAAACTAGATTGAACCATCCAAAATCATTCGAACCAAATAACCGAAGTTGCATTTGTTATACCATCCGATTCAGAAAAATACATCAAATTGACCATTTTGTAAAAAAAAAACTTTAAAAATTAAGTCAATATTAAAACTTAACATGCATTCCCCAATCACAAAAAAGAATTACATTTTTTTACATCCATACAAACTTCTAAGTTTGGTCACTTCGTTATATTTTTTCTTTCAACTACACTCCATCATCATCACGCCGTCTCTTTCAAACGTAGTCAAGATGTCCTGCACAATGTTAATTGTCGTGTAAGTTAATATTGTTTGTTGTTGTCAACTTTAACTTGTTTGTCGTAGTTCAACTCGATTTTTTATATTTAATTAAGTATATTGTATTCTTTATTTTTGGTATTTAATCTTATTTAATTTAGGTATTCTTAGTTATTTGAACTTTATTTTAGTTATTACATTCTATTATTTTAATTTTGGTTTGAATTAGCTTAACTTATTTTATTTTAATTTTTTAATTTGTTCAAATTATTCTTAAATGAAGATGAAATGAATTGTGCAACTATGTTGTTTTATTATATATGCTATTGATATTGTCGTATTAAGTTTGTAATTGATTTTTGAAATATTTCTTTTATTAAGTTGTGAACATATGATTATGTGTGACATATCTATGGATATTAGTTTATTTAATAAACAGTTCAACCGTATGTTTAACCAATTGAATTCATTGAACCTTAAACCAGAAATTTCACCGGTTCGATTTTTAAAACATTGATGAACCTATAAAAGTTGGCATTTAATAGGATATGTCACATAAAATTTGTATATTCATATGTATGAAACTATTTTATTTGAGCAACAAATTATTTGATAAAATATAATGTACATAATTTATTTCAAAATAATATTTATTAATTTATTCTATAAGTTAGTCTGATGTTCTTATCCTCTTAATATTAAACACAATAACGTTGAAATAAAAGTGAAGATTTCTCATTTGAATTATATTGCCATGTAGTTAAAATTTCCAAAATGGCACAACAAGAACTAATTGAGGAAATACAATTCATTGATAGAAGAAATCGTTAGGTTTTGTAAAAATAATTTAAAAAATTATTTTCATAAATAAATTAATATTTACTAGTAGACAATAAATTACTTTTAACAATCATGGCCTTTATGAGATTAAGAAAAGTTTTTTTATTAAAAACAAAAGTGATTGGATTTTAAACCAATTTTTCAGGCCAAGATATTACATTATGGATAAATAGTTGAAAAATAAATTTTAATATATATATTTTTAATATTTATTAATAAGGATATCAAATGATTGTTTTTTAAATTTGGAGTATATTTTTTCTCTCATTTTATCAATATTCATATAATTGAGAAAAACTTAAGTGTTGCCCAATATTTTTTATCAAAATAATACTTAAAAGTCAATATTGTTGTTTAAGTTAAAGAAAATATAGAAAAATTATCAACCAAATAAGGTAAAATTTATTCAGAATTAATATATATATTTATATTTATTTTATATGTTAGTTAGAAGATCACTTTTGTTCTGATAATATCTTACACATTAATATTTAAAAAGAATGACTATTTTCTATTTGAAATATGTTTCCATCTATTTAAAATTTTCAATAATGATATATAAAAAAAATTATTATCAAATACAATTCCTTTATAGATTGAATCATTAAAATTTTATAAAATAAGTTAAAATTAGTGGTTAAAAAATAATAAAATAGTTAAATCTTCCAACAGGGTTTTGTTAGATTTTTGGACAACTGAAAAAGTTTTGTTTCTAATTTTTACGGTTGGATATGAAACACGTTGTAACCATATAATATAGAAAATATAAATAATATATTATAACTATTCAAAAAAATTATATTTTATTTTGTACCATTGGTTGGGGAAGACAATGTAGCCAAAAGATGTGATAAAGATATTATATAGACTAAATTCTCTGCATTTGTAGATTAATTATGGGATCTACATAAAGCAATTTGGAAAATAAAATTTCACTCTAAAAAGATATTGAGAAATAAAATTATCAATTTTTTTTTATTTTGAGTTTCGAAACTGTTTAATATTCATGACAATTTAATAAATTACTAAAAAATGTTTTACTACTAAAAGAGATGTTATTAAAACATATTAAAATTGACATTTGAATGGCTTTTTTTTACACAGGCATTTAATAGGTTATGTCGTATAAGACTTGTATATTTATATGGTGTTTAATTCTGGACTATAATGTGTCCCGTCATTATTTGGTATTACTAAAAATTTAAATCTAGCCCTAAAATAATTTAATATTTGAGAAATTATATAATTAAAATAATATTTGGAAATTTTATGTATTATTCATTGGGTCGACTTAAAAAAAGCATAAAACTAAATAAAAAGATTTAAATTAAAAGATAGAATTTTTAAAATCTGGATGATATCTTATTTCATAATTAAATTATCTCCTTTGGCTCACTTCTTGAACCTAATGTTCTAACTTAATTCCCAAAGTCCTTATAAATAGGCCTTTCCAACATGCTTACTTCAACATTTAAAAACAAAATGGCATCCTACAAGACTCTCATTTTAACCATCTTGATCATTTGCTTTGCTTCACGCATGGTTGCCGGTAATAATCTATTTATAAAACACAATTTTTATTTCTTCATATTCATTGTTATGTTTTTAATTAAAGTATTTGGATGGTAGGATACTATCGAGTATATTAAATCGAATATGCTTTTGTTTAAGAAAAAACAATCTTATGAACACAATTTTATATATTATTTCTAATGGAATTGGAATGATAGTTTCAGGAGCAAACGGAAAATTATGCTTCATATCGAATTTTTGTCCAACTGCACCAGAACAGTGTGACCATTTTTGTAAAGTATCATTGGGAAAACCAAAAGGTGGCTCGTGTTTAGGGGGTGAATGTTGTTGCAATTTGTAAAGTTTTAATATAAAATAAACAATTTCTTTGTTTCTTTGAATACATCTATCTACAAACACTCCATCTGAAATTTACATAAATTTTTGTTGAAGTATCAATGATATAATTTCATTTCAAATATTTAATTTTATAATTTCTACTTATTAATTAGAATAAAAATTTAATAATTCTCAACACTAAACTTATATTAAATTATTGTATTTAAAAATTCTTTAATTAAAAAGTTGTTATGGATTTTTTAATTATAGTTATAAAAATAATGAAAAATATAACATCACTAACTTAATAAAATAATCAACCATAAACTTCACATGACAAAATATTTATATTCCTTTAAAGAAAGAGGTGCGATACTTTGTTTTTATTGAGACTGTGGAAATATAATTAAAATTGTTTTTTAATGTATCACATTTATTATTTGTTTAAAGGAATTATCCAATAAATTGTTATCTAGTGACCGTATATTTTAGCAATAGTTAATAATAAGAAATGCAAATGGCATCCATTATTTTTGTAAAAGTAATAATTAAAAGCTAATATTGGGGTTTAAATTATAATAAAATATCATCAAATTATTTGATCAAGTGGTTTGGATTATAATAAATATCTTTAAATTATTTGATCAAATATAGTGAAAATAATGTATTTTTAATTAATATATAATTATTTCATTAGTAAATTAGACTGATATTCTCAACCTCATGTTATTAAACACAATGGAACAACACAAAATATTTTAGGAGACACAATTAATGTATAGATTGAATTATTCAAGTTTAATGTAAAAAATTTAAAAATAAATTGTTAGAGAGTAACTTGATATTTATTACCTAGAAAATACTCCACTTTACATATTTAGTAGATTATTAAATGATTTGTTTTAACTTTCGAGTAGTTTTTATAGGTTATTTTTTTACAGATGTGTAAGAACTAGAGCAAAACCCATGTGTTGCCCCATATTTTTATTAAAATACTACCTAAAAGCCATCTGTAAATATTTTTATTTTATTGTGTAACATTGATTATGAAAGATATTTTATGAAATAAAAATATTATCGAGATTATATGATCTGCACTTGAAGAATTATTATGGGTTCTACAGAAAGTAATTTTAAAATTAAAATTTGTTTTAAAAATAAATCTAGAAAGAGAGTTATAATATTTTAAAATCAAGAGTTGTGAAAATATTTGACATTATTAATCGTCACTAGTGAAAGAGATCTTAATTGAATCTATAAAAGTTGGAGTTTAATAGGATATGTTGTATACAATTTGTATGTTTATATGTATCAAAATAATTTATTTGAACCCAATGTTTTAAAAACCAGATCGAACCGGTCGGTTCAATCGGTTGGTCCGGGAACCAGCGATGAATCTGATTGGGTCAACTTTCAAAACCGCTAGTGGGTCAAAACCAGAATAAAATTAGAAAAACTAGATTGAACCATCCAAAATCATTCGAACCAAATAACCGAAGTTGCATTTGTTATACCATCCGATTCAGAAAAATACATCAAATTGACCATTTTGTAAAAAAAAAACTTTAAAAATTAAGTCAATATTAAAACTTAACATGCATTCCCCAATCACAAAAAAGAATTACATTTTTTTACATCCATACAAACTTCTAAGTTTGGTCACTTCGTTATATTTTTTCTTTCAACTACACTCCATCATCATCACGCCGTCTCTTTCAAACGTAGTCAAGATGTCCTGCACAATGTTAATTGTCGTGTAAGTTAATATTGTTTGTTGTTGTCAACTTTAACTTGTTTGTCGTAGTTCAACTCGATTTTTTATATTTAATTAAGTATATTGTATTCTTTATTTTTGGTATTTAATCTTATTTAATTTAGGTATTCTTAGTTATTTGAACTTTATTTTAGTTATTACATTCTATTATTTTAATTTTGGTTTGAATTAGCTTAACTTATTTTATTTTAATTTTTTAATTTGTTCAAATTATTCTTAAATGAAGATGAAATGAATTGTGCAACTATGTTGTTTTATTATATATGCTATTGATATTGTCGTATTAAGTTTGTAATTGATTTTTGAAATATTTCTTTTATTAAGTTGTGAACATATGATTATGTGTGACATATCTATGGATATTAGTTTATTTAATAAACAGTTCAACCGTATGTTTAACCAATTGAATTCATTGAACCTTAAACCAGAAATTTCACCGGTTCGATTTTTAAAACATTGATGAACCTATAAAAGTTGGCATTTAATAGGATATGTCACATAAAATTTGTATATTCATATGTATGAAACTATTTTATTTGAGCAACAAATTATTTGATAAAATATAATGTACATAATTTATTTCAAAATAATATTTATTAATTTATTCTATAAGTTAGTCTGATGTTCTTATCCTCTTAATATTAAACACAATAACGTTGAAATAAAAGTGAAGATTTCTCATTTGAATTATATTGCCATGTAGTTAAAATTTCCAAAATGGCACAACAAGAACTAATTGAGGAAATACAATTCATTGATAGAAGAAATCGTTAGGTTTTGTAAAAATAATTTAAAAAATTATTTTCATAAATAAATTAATATTTACTAGTAGACAATAAATTACTTTTAACAATCATGGCCTTTATGAGATTAAGAAAAGTTTTTTTATTAAAAACAAAAGTGATTGGATTTTAAACCAATTTTTCAGGCCAAGATATTACATTATGGATAAATAGTTGAAAAATAAATTTTAATATATATATTTTTAATATTTATTAATAAGGATATCAAATGATTGTTTTTTAAATTTGGAGTATATTTTTTCTCTCATTTTATCAATATTCATATAATTGAGAAAAACTTAAGTGTTGCCCAATATTTTTTATCAAAATAATACTTAAAAGTCAATATTGTTGTTTAAGTTAAAGAAAATATAGAAAAATTATCAACCAAATAAGGTAAAATTTATTCAGAATTAATATATATATTTATATTTATTTTATATGTTAGTTAGAAGATCACTTTTGTTCTGATAATATCTTACACATTAATATTTAAAAAGAATGACTATTTTCTATTTGAAATATGTTTCCATCTATTTAAAATTTTCAATAATGATATATAAAAAAAATTATTATCAAATACAATTCCTTTATAGATTGAATCATTAAAATTTTATAAAATAAGTTAAAATTAGTGGTTAAAAAATAATAAAATAGTTAAATCTTCCAACAGGGTTTTGTTAGATTTTTGGACAACTGAAAAAGTTTTGTTTCTAATTTTTACGGTTGGATATGAAACACGTTGTAACCATATAATATAGAAAATATAAATAATATATTATAACTATTCAAAAAAATTATATTTTATTTTGTACCATTGGTTGGGGAAGACAATGTAGCCAAAAGATGTGATAAAGATATTATATAGACTAAATTCTCTGCATTTGTAGATTAATTATGGGATCTACATAAAGCAATTTGGAAAATAAAATTTCACTCTAAAAAGATATTGAGAAATAAAATTATCAATTTTTTTTTATTTTGAGTTTCGAAACTGTTTAATATTCATGACAATTTAATAAATTACTAAAAAATGTTTTACTACTAAAAGAGATGTTATTAAAACATATTAAAATTGACATTTGAATGGCTTTTTTTTACACAGGCATTTAATAGGTTATGTCGTATAAGACTTGTATATTTATATGGTGTTTAATTCTGGACTATAATGTGTCCCGTCATTATTTGGTATTACTAAAAATTTAAATCTAGCCCTAAAATAATTTAATATTTGAGAAATTATATAATTAAAATAATATTTGGAAATTTTATGTATTATTCATTGGGTCGACTTAAAAAAAGCATAAAACTAAATAAAAAGATTTAAATTAAAAGATAGAATTTTTAAAATCTGGATGATATCTTATTTCATAATTAAATTATCTCCTTTGGCTCACTTCTTGAACCTAATGTTCTAACTTAATTCCCAAAGTCCTTATAAATAGGCCTTTCCAACATGCTTACTTCAACATTTAAAAACAAAATGGCATCCTACAAGACTCTCATTTTAACCATCTTGATCATTTGCTTTGCTTCACGCATGGTTGCCGGTAATAATCTATTTATAAAACACAATTTTTATTTCTTCATATTCATTGTTATGTTTTTAATTAAAGTATTTGGATGGTAGGATACTATCGAGTATATTAAATCGAATATGCTTTTGTTTAAGAAAAAACAATCTTATGAACACAATTTTATATATTATTTCTAATGGAATTGGAATGATAGTTTCAGGAGCAAACGGAAAATTATGCTTCATATCGAATTTTTGTCCAACTGCACCAGAACAGTGTGACCATTTTTGTAAAGTATCATTGGGAAAACCAAAAGGTGGCTCGTGTTTAGGGGGTGAATGTTGTTGCAATTTGTAAAGTTTTAATATAAAATAAACAATTTCTTTGTTTCTTTGAATACATCTATCTACAAACACTCCATCTGAAATTTACATAAATTTTTGTTGAAGTATCAATGATATAATTTCATTTCAAATATTTAATTTTATAATTTCTACTTATTAATTAGAATAAAAATTTAATAATTCTCAACACTAAACTTATATTAAATTATTGTATTTAAAAATTCTTTAATTAAAAAGTTGTTATGGATTTTTTAATTATAGTTATAAAAATAATGAAAAATATAACATCACTAACTTAATAAAATAATCAACCATAAACTTCACATGACAAAATATTTATATTCCTTTAAAGAAAGAGGTGCGATACTTTGTTTTTATTGAGACTGTGGAAATATAATTAAAATTGTTTTTTAATGTATCACATTTATTATTTGTTTAAAGGAATTATCCAATAAATTGTTATCTAGTGACCGTATATTTTAGCAATAGTTAATAATAAGAAATGCAAATGGCATCCATTATTTTTGTAAAAGTAATAATTAAAAGCTAATATTGGGGTTTAAATTATAATAAAATATCATCAAATTATTTGATCAAGTGGTTTGGATTATAATAAATATCTTTAAATTATTTGATCAAATATAGTGAAAATAATGTATTTTTAATTAATATATAATTATTTCATTAGTAAATTAGACTGATATTCTCAACCTCATGTTATTAAACACAATGGAACAACACAAAATATTTTAGGAGACACAATTAATGTATAGATTGAATTATTCAAGTTTAATGTAAAAAATTTAAAAATAAATTGTTAGAGAGTAACTTGATATTTATTACCTAGAAAATACTCCACTTTACATATTTAGTAGATTATTAAATGATTTGTTTTAACTTTCGAGTAGTTTTTATAGGTTATTTTTTTACAGATGTGTAAGAACTAGAGCAAAACCCATGTGTTGCCCCATATTTTTATTAAAATACTACCTAAAAGCCATCTGTAAATATTTTTATTTTATTGTGTAACATTGATTATGAAAGATATTTTATGAAATAAAAATATTATCGAGATTATATGATCTGCACTTGAAGAATTATTATGGGTTCTACAGAAAGTAATTTTAAAATTAAAATTTGTTTTAAAAATAAATCTAGAAAGAGAGTTATAATATTTTAAAATCAAGAGTTGTGAAAATATTTGACATTATTAATCGTCACTAGTGAAAGAGATCTTAATTGAATCTATAAAAGTTGGAGTTTAATAGGATATGTTGTATACAATTTGTATGTTTATATGTATCAAAATAATTTATTTGAACCCAATGTTTTAAAAACCAGATCGAACCGGTCGGTTCAATCGGTTGGTCCGGGAACCAGCGATGAATCTGATTGGGTCAACTTTCAAAACCGCTAGTGGGTCAAAACCAGAATAAAATTAGAAAAACTAGATTGAACCATCCAAAATCATTCGAACCAAATAACCGAAGTTGCATTTGTTATACCATCCGATTCAGAAAAATACATCAAATTGACCATTTTGTAAAAAAAAAACTTTAAAAATTAAGTCAATATTAAAACTTAACATGCATTCCCCAATCACAAAAAAGAATTACATTTTTTTACATCCATACAAACTTCTAAGTTTGGTCACTTCGTTATATTTTTTCTTTCAACTACACTCCATCATCATCACGCCGTCTCTTTCAAACGTAGTCAAGATGTCCTGCACAATGTTAATTGTCGTGTAAGTTAATATTGTTTGTTGTTGTCAACTTTAACTTGTTTGTCGTAGTTCAACTCGATTTTTTATATTTAATTAAGTATATTGTATTCTTTATTTTTGGTATTTAATCTTATTTAATTTAGGTATTCTTAGTTATTTGAACTTTATTTTAGTTATTACATTCTATTATTTTAATTTTGGTTTGAATTAGCTTAACTTATTTTATTTTAATTTTTTAATTTGTTCAAATTATTCTTAAATGAAGATGAAATGAATTGTGCAACTATGTTGTTTTATTATATATGCTATTGATATTGTCGTATTAAGTTTGTAATTGATTTTTGAAATATTTCTTTTATTAAGTTGTGAACATATGATTATGTGTGACATATCTATGGATATTAGTTTATTTAATAAACAGTTCAACCGTATGTTTAACCAATTGAATTCATTGAACCTTAAACCAGAAATTTCACCGGTTCGATTTTTAAAACATTGATGAACCTATAAAAGTTGGCATTTAATAGGATATGTCACATAAAATTTGTATATTCATATGTATGAAACTATTTTATTTGAGCAACAAATTATTTGATAAAATATAATGTACATAATTTATTTCAAAATAATATTTATTAATTTATTCTATAAGTTAGTCTGATGTTCTTATCCTCTTAATATTAAACACAATAACGTTGAAATAAAAGTGAAGATTTCTCATTTGAATTATATTGCCATGTAGTTAAAATTTCCAAAATGGCACAACAAGAACTAATTGAGGAAATACAATTCATTGATAGAAGAAATCGTTAGGTTTTGTAAAAATAATTTAAAAAATTATTTTCATAAATAAATTAATATTTACTAGTAGACAATAAATTACTTTTAACAATCATGGCCTTTATGAGATTAAGAAAAGTTTTTTTATTAAAAACAAAAGTGATTGGATTTGTGTTCCTCATAATTCTTAACCCCTCAGTCATCTACTCTACCTCCTCCCGCTCCGATTTGGATCATTCCCTCTTTCTCCCTAAACCAATTTTTCAGGCCAAGATATTACATTATGGATAAATAGTTGAAAAATAAATTTTAATATATATATTTTTAATATTTATTAATAAGGATATCAAATGATTGTTTTTTAAATTTGGAGTATATTTTTTCTCTCATTTTATCAATATTCATATAATTGAGAAAAACTTAAGTGTTGCCCAATATTTTTTATCAAAATAATACTTAAAAGTCAATATTGTTGTTTAAGTTAAAGAAAATATAGAAAAATTATCAACCAAATAAGGTAAAATTTATTCAGAATTAATATATATATTTATATTTATTTTATATGTTAGTTAGAAGATCACTTTTGTTCTGATAATATCTTACACATTAATATTTAAAAAGAATGACTATTTTCTATTTGAAATATGTTTCCATCTATTTAAAATTTTCAATAATGATATATAAAAAAAATTATTATCAAATACAATTCCTTTATAGATTGAATCATTAAAATTTTATAAAATAAGTTAAAATTAGTGGTTAAAAAATAATAAAATAGTTAAATCTTCCAACAGGGTTTTGTTAGATTTTTGGACAACTGAAAAAGTTTTGTTTCTAATTTTTACGGTTGGATATGAAACACGTTGTAACCATATAATATAGAAAATATAAATAATATATTATAACTATTCAAAAAAATTATATTTTATTTTGTACCATTGGTTGGGGAAGACAATGTAGCCAAAAGATGTGATAAAGATATTATATAGACTAAATTCTCTGCATTTGTAGATTAATTATGGGATCTACATAAAGCAATTTGGAAAATAAAATTTCACTCGTTTAATATTCATAACAATTGTTTTACTACTAAAAGAGATGTTATTAAAACATATTAAAATTGACATTTGAATGGCTTTTTTTTACACAGGCATTTAATAGGTTATGTCGTATAAGACTTGTATATTTATATGGTGTTTAATTCTGGACTATAATGTGTCCCGTCATTATTTGGTATTACTAAAAATTTAAATCTAGCCCTAAAATAATTTAATATTTGAGAAATTATATAATTAAAATAATATTTGGAAATTTTATGTATTATTCATTGGGTCGACTTAAAAAAAGCATAAAACTAAATAAAAGATTTAAATTAAAAGATAGAATTTTTAAAATCTGGATGATATCTTATTTCATAATTAAATTATCTCCTTTGGCTCACTTCTTGAACCTAATGTTCTAACTTAATTCCCAAAGTCCTTATAAATAGGCCTTTCCAACATGCTTACTTCAACATTTAAAAACAAAATGGCATCCTACAAGACTCTCATTTTAACCATCTTGATCATTTGCTTTGCTTCACGCATGGTTGCCGGTAATAATCTATTTATAAAACACAATTTTTATTTCTTCATATTCATTGTTATGTTTTTAATTAAAGTATTTGGATGGTAGGATACTATCGAGTATATTAAATCGAATATGCTTTTGTTTAAGAAAAAACAATCTTATGAACACAATTTTATATATTATTTCTAATGGAATTGGAATGATAGTTTCAGGAGCAAACGGAAAATTATGCTTCATATCGAATTTTTGTCCAACTGCACCAGAACAGTGTGACCATTTTTGTAAAGTATCATTGGGAAAACCAAAAGGTGGCTCGTGTTTAGGGGGTGAATGTTGTTGCAATTTGTAAAGTTTTAATATAAAATAAACAATTTCTTTGTTTCTTTGAATACATCTATCTACAAACACTCCATCTGAAATTTACATAAATTTTTGTTGAAGTATCAATGATATAATTTCATTTCAAATATTTAATTTTATAATTTCTACTTATTAATTAGAATAAAAATTTAATAATTCTCAACACTAAACTTATATTAAATTATTGTATTTAAAAATTCTTTAATTAAAAAGTTGTTATGGATTTTTTAATTATAGTTATAAAAATAATGAAAAATATAACATCACTAACTTAATAAAATAATCAACCATAAACTTCACATGACAAAATATTTATATTCCTTTAAAGAAAGAGGTGCGATACTTTGTTTTTTATTGAGACTGTGGAAATATAATTAAAATTGTTTTTTAATGTATCACATTTATTATTTGTTTCAAGGAATTATCCAATAAATTGTTATCTAGTGACCGTATATTTTAGCAATAGTTAATAATAAGAAATGCAAATGGCATCCATTATTTTTGTAAAAGTAATAATTAAAAGCTAATATTGGGGTTTAAATTATAATAAAATATCATCAAATTATTTGATCAAGTGGTTTGGATTATAATAAATATCTTTAAATTATTTGATCAAATATAGTGAAAATAATGTATTTTTAATTAATATATAATTATTTCATTAGTAAATTAGACTGATATTCTCAACCTCATGTTATTAAACACAATGGAACAACACAAAATATTTTAGGAGACACAATTAATGTATAGATTGAATTATTCAAGTTTAATGTAAAAAATTTAAAAATAAATTGTTAGAGAGTAACTTGATATTTATTACGTAGAAAATACTCCACTTTACATATTTAGTAGATTATTAAATGATTTGTTTTGTTAACTTTCGAGTAGTTTTTATAGGTTATTTTTTTACAGATGTGTAAGAACTAGAGCAAAACCCATGTGTTGCCCATATTTTTATTAAAATACTACCTAAAAGCCATCTGTAAATATTTTTATTTTATTGTGTAACATTGATTATGAAAGATATTTTATGAAATAAAAATATTATCGAGATTATATGATCTGCACTTGAAGAATTATTATGGGTTCTACAGAAAGTAATTTTAAAATTAAAATTTGTTTTAAAAATAAATCTAGAAAGAGAGTTATAATATTTTAAAATCAAGAGTTGTGAAAATATTTGACATTATTAATCGTCACTAGTGAAAGAGATCTTAATTGAATCTATAAAAGTTGGAGTTTAATAGGATATGTTGTATACAATTTGTATGTTTATATGTATCAAAATAATTTATTTGAACCCAATGTTTTAAAAACCAGATCGAACCGGTCGGTTCAATCGGTTGGTCCGGGAACCAGCGATGAATCTGATTGGGTCAACTTTCAAAACCGCTAGTGGGTCAAAACCAGAATAAAATTAGAAAAACTAGATTGAACCATCCAAAATCATTCGAACCAAATAACCGAAGTTGCATTTGTTATACCATCCGATTCAGAAAAATACATCAAATTGACCATTTTGTAAAAAAAAACTTTAAAAATTAAGTCAATATTAAAACTTAACATGCATTCCCCAATCACAAAAAAGAATTACATTTTTTTACATCCATACAAACTTCTAAGTTTGGTCACTTCGTTATATTTTTTCTTTCAACTACACTCCATCATCATCACGCCGTCTCTTTCAAACGTAGTCAAGATGTCCTGCACAATGTTAATTGTCGTGTAAGTTAATATTGTTTGTTGTTGTCAACTTTAACTTGTTTGTCGTAGTTCAACTCGATTTTTTATATTTAATTAAGTATATTGTATTCTTTATTTTTGGTATTTAATCTTATTTAATTTAGGTATTCTTAGTTATTTGAACTTTATTTTAGTTATTACATTCTATTATTTTAATTTTGGTTTGAATTAGCTTAACTTATTTTATTTTAATTTTTAATTTGTTCAAATTATTCTTAAATGAAGATGAAATGAATTGTGCAACTATGTTGTTTTATTATATATGCTATTGATATTGTCGTATACTTACTATTTCTCCTTAAGTTTGTAATTGATTTTTGAAATATTTCTTTTATTAAGTTGTGAACATATGATTATGTGTGACATATCTATGGATATTAGTTTATTTAATAAACAGTTCAACCGTATGTTTAACCAATTGAATTCATTGAACCTTAAACCAGAAATTTCACCGGTTCGATTTTTAAAACATTGATGAACCTATAAAAGTTGGCATTTAATAGGATATGTCACATAAAATTTGTATATTCATATGTATGAAACTATTTTATTTGAGCAACAAATTATTTGATAAAATATAATGTACATAATTTATTTCAAAATAATATTTATTAATTTATTCTATAAGTTAGTCTGATGTTCTTATCCTCTTAATATTAAACACAATAACGTTGAAATAAAAGTGAAGATTTCTCATTTGAATTATATTGCCATGTAGTTAAAATTTCCAAAATGGCACAACAAGAACTAATTGAGGAAATACAATTCATTGATAGAAGAAATCGTTAGGTTTTGTAAAAATAATTTAAAAAATTATTTTCATAAATAAATTAATATTTACTAGTAGACAATAAATTACTTTTAACAATCATGGCCTTTATGAGATTAAGAAAAGTTTTTTTATTAAAAACAAAAGTGATTGGATTTTAAACCAATTTTTCAGGCCAAGATATTACATTATGGATAAATAGTTGAAAAATAAATTTTAATATATATATTTTTAATATTTATTAATAAGGATATCAAATGATTGTTTTTTAAATTTGGAGTATATTTTTTCTCTCATTTTATCAATATTCATATAATTGAGAAAAACTTAAGTGTTGCCCAATATTTTTTATCAAAATAATACTTAAAAGTCAATATTGTTGTTTAAGTTAAAGAAAATATAGAAAAATTATCAACCAAATAAGGTAAAATTTATTCAGAATTAATATATATATTTATATTTATTTTATATGTTAGTTAGAAGATCACTTTTGTTCTGATAATATCTTACACATTAATATTTAAAAAGAATGACTATTTTCTATTTGAAATATGTTTCCATCTATTTAAAATTTTCAATAATGATATATAAAAAAATTATTATCAAATACAATTCCTTTATAGATTGAATCATTAAAATTTTATAAAATAAGTTAAAATTAGTGGTTAAAAAATAATAAAATAGTTAAATCTTCCAACAGGGTTTTGTTAGATTTTTGGACAACTGAAAAAGTTTTGTTTCTAATTTTTACGGTTGGATATGAAACACGTTGTAACCATATAATATAGAAAATATAAATAATATATTATAACTATTCAAAAAAATTATATTTTATTTTGTACCATTGGTTGGGGAAGACAATGTAGCCAAAAGATGTGATAAAGATATTATATAGACTAAATTCTCTGCATTTGTAGATTAATTATGGGATCTACATAAAGCAATTTGGAAAATAAAATTTCACTCTAAAAAGATATTGAGAAATAAAATTATCAATTTTTTTTTATTTTGAGTTTCGAAACTGTTTAATATTCATGACAATTTAATAAATTACTAAAAAATGTTTTACTACTAAAAGAGATGTTATTAAAACATATTAAAATTGACATTTGAATGGCTTTTTTTTACACAGGCATTTAATAGGTTATGTCGTATAAGACTTGTATATTTATATGGTGTTTAATTCTGGACTATAATGTGTCCCGTCATTATTTGGTATTACTAAAAATTTAAATCTAGCCCTAAAATAATTTAATATTTGAGAAATTATATAATTAAAATAATATTTGGAAATTTTATGTATTATTCATTGGGTCGACTTAAAAAAAGCATAAAACTAAATAAAAAGATTTAAATTAAAAGATAGAATTTTTAAAATCTGGATGATATCTTATTTCATAATTAAATTATCTCCTTTGGCTCACTTCTTGAACCTAATGTTCTAACTTAATTCCCAAAGTCCTTATAAATAGGCCTTTCCAACATGCTTACTTCAACATTTAAAAACAAAATGGCATCCTACAAGACTCTCATTTTAACCATCTTGATCATTTGCTTTGCTTCACGCATGGTTGCCGGTAATAATCTATTTATAAAACACAATTTTTATTTCTTCATATTCATTGTTATGTTTTTAATTAAAGTATTTGGATGGTAGGATACTATCGAGTATATTAAATCGAATATGCTTTTGTTTAAGAAAAAACAATCTTATGAACACAATTTTATATATTATTTCTAATGGAATTGGAATGATAGTTTCAGGAGCAAACGGAAAATTATGCTTCATATCGAATTTTTGTCCAACTGCACCAGAACAGTGTGACCATTTTTGTAAAGTATCATTGGGAAAACCAAAAGGTGGCTCGTGTTTAGGGGGTGAATGTTGTTGCAATTTGTAAAGTTTTAATATAAAATAAACAATTTCTTTGTTTCTTTGAATACATCTATCTACAAACACTCCATCTGAAATTTACATAAATTTTTGTTGAAGTATCAATGATATAATTTCATTTCAAATATTTAATTTTATAATTTCTACTTATTAATTAGAATAAAAATTTAATAATTCTCAACACTAAACTTATATTAAATTATTGTATTTAAAAATTCTTTAATTAAAAAGTTGTTATGGATTTTTTAATTATAGTTATAAAAATAATGAAAAATATAACATCACTAACTTAATAAAATAATCAACCATAAACTTCACATGACAAAATATTTATATTCCTTTAAAGAAAGAGGTGCGATACTTTGTTTTTATTGAGACTGTGGAAATATAATTAAAATTGTTTTTTAATGTATCACATTTATTATTTGTTTAAAGGAATTATCCAATAAATTGTTATCTAGTGACCGTATATTTTAGCAATAGTTAATAATAAGAAATGCAAATGGCATCCATTATTTTTGTAAAAGTAATAATTAAAAGCTAATATTGGGGTTTAAATTATAATAAAATATCATCAAATTATTTGATCAAGTGGTTTGGATTATAATAAATATCTTTAAATTATTTGATCAAATATAGTGAAAATAATGTATTTTTAATTAATATATAATTATTTCATTAGTAAATTAGACTGATATTCTCAACCTCATGTTATTAAACACAATGGAACAACACAAATATTTTAGGAGACACAATTAATGTATAGATTGAATTATTCAAGTTTAATGTAAAAATTTAAAAATAAATTGTTAGAGAGTAACTTGATATTTATTACCTAGAAAATACTCCACTTTACATATTTAGTAGATTATTAAATGATTTGTTTTAACTTTCGAGTAGTTTTTATAGGTTATTTTTTTACAGATGTGTAAGAACTAGAGCAAAACCCATGTGTTGCCCCATATTTTTATTAAAATACTACCTAAAAGCCATCTGTAAATATTTTTATTTTATTGTGTAACATTGATTATGAAAGATATTTTATGAAATAAAATATTATCGAGATTATATGATCTGCACTTGAAGAATTATTATGGGTTCTACAGAAAGTAATTTTAAAATTAAAATTTGTTTTAAAAATAAATCTAGAAAGAGAGTTATAATATTTAAAATCAAGAGTTGTGAAAATATTTGACATTATTAATCGTCACTAGTGAAAGAGATCTTAATTGAATCTATAAAAGTTGGAGTTTAATAGGATATGTTGTATACAATTTGTATGTTTATATGTATCAAAATAATTTATTTGAACCCAATGTTTTAAAAACCAGATCGAACCGGTCGGTTCAATCGGTTGGTCCGGGAACCAGCGATGAATCTGATTGGGTCAACTTTCAAAACCGCTAGTGGGTCAAAACCAGAATAAAATTAGAAAAACTAGATTGAACCATCCAAAATCATTCGAACCAAATAACCGAAGTTGCATTTGTTATACCATCCGATTCAGAAAAATACATCAAATTGACCATTTTGTAAAAAAAAACTTTAAAAATTAAGTCAATATTAAAACTTAACATGCATTCCCCAATCACAAAAAAGAATTACATTTTTTTACATCCATACAAACTTCTAAGTTTGGTCACTTCGTTATATTTTTTCTTTCAACTACACTCCATCATCATCACGCCGTCTCTTTCAAACGTAGTCAAGATGTCCTGCACAATGTTAATTGTCGTGTAAGTTAATATTGTTTGTTGTTGTCAACTTTAACTTGTTTGTCGTAGTTCAACTCGATTTTTTATATTTAATTAAGTATATTGTATTCTTTATTTTTGGTATTTAATCTTATTTAATTTAGGTATTCTTAGTTATTTGAACTTTATTTTAGTTATTACATTCTATTATTTTAATTTTGGTTTGAATTAGCTTAACTTATTTTATTTTAATTTTTAATTTGTTCAAATTATTCTTAAATGAAGATGAAATGAATTGTGCAACTATGTTGTTTTATTATATATGCTATTGATATTGTCGTATTAAGTTTGTAATTGATTTTTGAAATATTTCTTTTATTAAGTTGTGAACATATGATTATGTGTGACATATCTATGGATATTAGTTTATTTAATAAACAGTTCAACCGTATGTTTAACCAATTGAATTCATTGAACCTTAAACCAGAAATTTCACCGGTTCGATTTTTAAAACATTGATGAACCTATAAAAGTTGGCATTTAATAGGATATGTCACATAAAATTTGTATATTCATATGTATGAAACTATTTTATTTGAGCAACAAATTATTTGATAAAATATAATGTACATAATTTATTTCAAAATAATATTTATTAATTTATTCTATAAGTTAGTCTGATGTTCTTATCCTCTTAATATTAAACACAATAACGTTGAAATAAAAGTGAAGATTTCTCATTTGAATTATATTGCCATGTAGTTAAAATTTCCAAAATGGCACAACAAGAACTAATTGAGGAAATACAATTCATTGATAGAAGAAATCGTTAGGTTTTGTAAAAATAATTTAAAAAATTATTTTCATAAATAAATTAATATTTACTAGTAGACAATAAATTACTTTTAACAATCATGGCCTTTATGAGATTAAGAAAAGTTTTTTTATTAAAAACAAAAGTGATTGGATTTTAAACCAATTTTCAGGCCAAGATATTACATTATGGATAAATAGTTGAAAAATAAATTTTAATATATATATTTTTAATATTTATTAATAAGGATATCAAATGATTGTTTTTTAAATTTGGAGTATATTTTTTCTCTCATTTTATCAATATTCATATAATTGAGAAAAACTTAAGTGTTGCCCAATATTTTTTATCAAAATAATACTTAAAAGTCAATATTGTTGTTTAAGTTAAAGAAAATATAGAAAAATTATCAACCAAATAAGGTAAAATTTATTCAGAATTATATATATATTTATATTTATTTATATGTTAGTTAGAAGATCACTTTTGTTCTGATAATATCTTACACATTAATATTTAAAAAGAATGACTATTTTCTATTTGAAATATGTTTCCATCTATTTAAAATTTTCAATAATGATATATAAAAAAATTATTATCAAATACAATTCCTTTATAGATTGAATCATTAAAATTTTATAAAATAAGTTAAAATTAGTGGTTAAAAAAATAATAAAATAGTTAAATCTTCCAACAGGGTTTTGTTAGATTTTTGGACAACTGAAAAAGTTTTGTTTCTAATTTTTACGGTTGGATATGAACACGTTGTAACCATATAATATAGAAAATATAAATAATATATTATAACTATTCAAAAAAATTATATTTTATTTTGTACCATTGGTTGGGGAAGACAATGTAGCCAAAAGATGTGATAAAGATATTATATAGACTAAATTCTCTGCATTTGTAGATTAATTATGGGATCTACATAAAGCAATTTGGAAAATAAAATTTCACTCTAAAAAGATATTGAGAAATAAAATTATCAATTTTTTTTTATTTTGAGTTTCGAAACTGTTTAATATTCATGACAATTTAATAAATTACTAAAAATGTTTTACTACTAAAAGAGATGTTATTAAAACATATTAAAATTGACATTTGAATGGCTTTTTTTTACACAGGCATTTAATAGGTTATGTCGTATAAGACTTGTATATTTATATGGTGTTTAATTCTGGACTATAATGTGTCCCGTCATTATTTGGTATTACTAAAAATTTAAATCTAGCCCTAAAATAATTTAATATTTGAGAAATTATATAATTAAAATAATATTTGGAAATTTTATGTATTATTCATTGGGTCGACTTAAAAAAAGCATAAAACTAAATAAAAAGATTTAAATTAAAAGATAGAATTTTTAAAATCTGGATGATATCTTATTTCATAATTAAATTATCTCCTTTGGCTCACTTCTTGAACCTAATGTTCTAACTTAATTCCCAAAGTCCTTATAAATAGGCCTTTCCAACATGCTTACTTCAACATTTAAAAACAAAATGGCATCCTACAAGACTCTCATTTTAACCATCTTGATCATTTGCTTTGCTTCACGCATGGTTGCCGGTAATAATCTATTTATAAAACACAATTTTTATTTCTTCATATTCATTGTTATGTTTTTAATTAAAGTATTTGGATGGTAGGATACTATCGAGTATATTAAATCGAATATGCTTTTGTTTAAGAAAAAACAATCTTATGAACACAATTTTATATATTATTTCTAATGGAATTGGAATGATAGTTTCAGGAGCAAACGGAAAATTATGCTTCATATCGAATTTTTGTCCAACTGCACCAGAACAGTGTGACCATTTTTGTAAAGTATCATTGGGAAAACCAAAAGGTGGCTCGTGTTTAGGGGGTGAATGTTGTTGCAATTTGTAAAGTTTTAATATAAAATAAACAATTTCTTTGTTTCTTTGAATACATCTATCTACAAACACTCCATCTGAAATTTACATAAATTTTTGTTGAAGTATCAATGATATAATTTCATTTCAAATATTTAATTTTATAATTTCTACTTATTAATTAGAATAAAAATTTAATAATTCTCAACACTAAACTTATATTAAATTATTGTATTTAAAAATTCTTTAATTAAAAAGTTGTTATGGATTTTTTAATTATAGTTATAAAAATAATGAAAAATATAACATCACTAACTTAATAAAATAATCAACCATAAACTTCACATGACAAAATATTTATATTCCTTTAAAGAAAGAGGTGCGATACTTTGTTTTTATTGAGACTGTGGAAATATAATTAAAATTGTTTTTTAATGTATCACATTTATTATTTGTTTAAAGGAATTATCCAATAAATTGTTATCTAGTGACCGTATATTTTAGCAATAGTTAATAATAAGAAATGCAAATGGCATCCATTATTTTTGTAAAAGTAATAATTAAAAGCTAATATTGGGGTTTAAATTATAATAAAATATCATCAAATTATTTGATCAAGTGGTTTGGATTATAATAAATATCTTTAAATTATTTGATCAAATATAGTGAAAATAATGTATTTTTAATTATATATAATTATTTCATTAGTAAATTAGACTGATATTCTCAACCTCATGTTATTAAACACAATGGAACAACACAAAATATTTTAGGAGACACAATTAATGTATAGATTGAATTATTCAAGTTTAATGTAAAAATTTAAAAATAAATTGTTAGAGAGTAACTTGATATTTATTACCTAGAAAATACTCCACTTTACATATTTAGTAGATTATTAAATGATTTGTTTTAACTTTCGAGTAGTTTTTATAGGTTTTTTTTTTTACAGATGTGTAAGAACTAGAGCAAAACCCATGTGTTGCCCCATATTTTTATTAAAATACTACCTAAAAGCCATCTGTAAAATTTTTATTTTATTGTGTAACATTGATTATGAAAGATATTTTATGAAATAAAAATATTATCGAGATTATATGATCTGCACTTGAAGAATTATTATGGGTTCTACAGAAAGTAATTTTAAAATTAAAATTTGTTTTAAAAATAAATCTAGAAAGAGAGTTATAATATTTTAAAATCAAGAGTTGTGAAAATATTTGACATTATTAATCGTCACTAGTGAAAGAGATCTTAATTGAATCTATAAAAGTTGGAGTTTAATAGGATATGTTGTATACAATTTGTATGTTTATATGTATCAAAATAATTTATTTGAACCCAATGTTTTAAAAACCAGATCGAACCGGTCGGTTCAATCGGTTGGTCCGGGAACCAGCGATGAATCTGATTGGGTCAACTTTCAAAACCGCTAGTGGGTCAAAACCAGAATAAAATTAGAAAAACTAGATTGAACCATCCAAAATCATTCGAACCAAATAACCGAAGTTGCATTTGTTATACCATCCGATTCAGAAAAATACATCAAATTGACCATTTTGTAAAAAAAAACTTTAAAAATTAAGTCAATATTAAAACTTAACATGCATTCCCCAATCACAAAAAAGAATTACATTTTTTTACATCCATACAAACTTCTAAGTTTGGTCACTTCGTTATATTTTTCTTTCAACTACACTCCATCATCATCACGCCGTCTCTTTCAAACGTAGTCAAGATGTCCTGCACAATGTTAATTGTCGTGTAAGTTAATATTGTTTGTTGTTGTCAACTTTAACTTGTTTGTCGTAGTTCAACTCGATTTTTTATATTTAATTAAGTATATTGTATTCTTTATTTTTGGTATTTAATCTTATTTAATTTAGGTATTCTTAGTTATTTGAACTTTATTTTAGTTATTACATTCTATTATTTTAATTTTGGTTTGAATTAGCTTAACTTATTTTATTTTAATTTTTTAATTTGTTCAAATTATTCTTAAATGAAGATGAAATGAATTGTGCAACTATGTTGTTTTATTATATATGCTATTGATATTGTCGTATTAAGTTTGTAATTGATTTTTGAAATATTTCTTTTATTAAGTTGTGAACATATGATTATGTGTGACATATCTATGGATATTAGTTTATTTAATAAACAGTTCAACCGTATGTTTAACCAATTGAATTCATTGAACCTTAAACCAGAAATTTCACCGGTTCGATTTTTAAAACATTGATGAACCTATAAAAGTTGGCATTTAATAGGATATGTCACATAAAATTTGTATATTCATATGTATGAAACTATTTTATTTGAGCAACAAATTATTTGATAAAATATAATGTACATAATTTATTTCAAAATAATATTTATTAATTTATTCTATAAGTTAGTCTGATGTTCTTATCCTCTTAATATTAAACACAATAACGTTGAAATAAAAGTGAAGATTTCTCATTTGAATTATATTGCCATGTAGTTAAAATTTCCAAAATGGCACAACAAGAACTAATTGAGGAAATACAATTCATTGATAGAAGAAATCGTTAGGTTTTGTAAAAATAATTAAAAAATTATTTTCATAAATAAATTAATATTTACTAGTAGACAATAAATTACTTTTAACAATCATGGCCTTTATGAGATTAAGAAAAGTTTTTTTATTAAAAACAAAAGTGATTGGATTTTAAACCATTTTTCAGGCCAAGATATTACATTATGGATAAATAGTTGAAAAATAAATTTTAATATATATATTTTTAATATTTATTAATAAGGATATCAAATGATTGTTTTTTAAATTTGGAGTATATTTTTTCTCTCATTTTATCAATATTCATATAATTGAGAAAAACTTAAGTGTTGCCCAATATTTTTTATCAAAATAATACTTAAAAGTCAATATTGTTGTTTAAGTTAAAGAAAATATAGAAAAATTATCAACCAAATAAGGTAAAATTTATTCAGAATTAATATATATATTTATATTTATTTTATATGTTAGTTAGAAGATCACTTTTGTTCTGATAATATCTTACACATTAATATTTAAAAAGAATGACTATTTTCTATTTGAAATATGTTTCCATCTATTTAAAATTTTCAATAATGATATATAAAAAAAATTATTATCAAATACAATTCCTTTATAGATTGAATCATTAAAATTTTATAAAATAAGTTAAAATTAGTGGTTAAAAAATAATAAAATAGTTAAATCTTCCAACAGGGTTTTGTTAGATTTTTGGACAACTGAAAAAGTTTTGTTTCTAATTTTTACGGTTGGATATGAAACACGTTGTAACCATATAATATAGAAAATATAAATAATATATTATAACTATTCAAAAAAATTATATTTTATTTTGTACCATTGGTTGGGGAAGACAATGTAGCCAAAAGATGTGATAAAGATATTATATAGACTAAATTCTCTGCATTTGTAGATTAATTATGGGATCTACATAAAGCAATTTGGAAAATAAAATTTCACTCTAAAAAGATATTGAGAAATAAAATTATCAATTTTTTTTTATTTTGAGTTTCGAAACTGTTTAATATTCATGACAATTTAATAAATTACTAAAAAATGTTTTACTACTAAAAGAGATGTTATTAAAACATATTAAAATTGACATTTGAATGGCTTTTTTTTACACAGGCATTTAATAGGTTATGTCGTATAAGACTTGTATATTTATATGGTGTTTAATTCTGGACTATAATGTGTCCCGTCATTATTTGGTATTACTAAAAATTTAAATCTAGCCCTAAAATAATTTAATATTTGAGAAATTATATAATTAAAATAATATTTGGAAATTTTATGTATTATTCATTGGGTCGACTTAAAAAAAGCATAAAACTAAATAAAAAGATTTAAATTAAAAGATAGAATTTTTAAAATCTGGATGATATCTTATTTCATAATTAAATTATCTCCTTTGGCTCACTTCTTGAACCTAATGTTCTAACTTAATTCCCAAAGTCCTTATAAATAGGCCTTTCCAACATGCTTACTTCAACATTTAAAAACAAAATGGCATCCTACAAGACTCTCATTTTAACCATCTTGATCATTTGCTTTGCTTCACGCATGGTTGCCGGTAATAATCTATTTATAAACACAATTTTTATTTCTTCATATTCATTGTTATGTTTTTAATTAAAGTATTTGGATGGTAGGATACTATCGAGTATATTAAATCGAATATGCTTTTGTTTAAGAAAAAACAATCTTATGAACACAATTTTATATATTATTTCTAATGGAATTGGAATGATAGTTTCAGGAGCAAACGGAAAATTATGCTTCATATCGAATTTTTGTCCAACTGCACCAGAACAGTGTGACCATTTTTGTAAAGTATCATTGGGAAAACCAAAAGGTGGCTCGTGTTTAGGGGGTGAATGTTGTTGCAATTTGTAAAGTTTTAATATAAAATAAACAATTTCTTTGTTTCTTTGAATACATCTATCTACAAACACTCCATCTGAAATTTACATAATTTTTGTTGAAGTATCAATGATATAATTTCATTTCAAATATTTAATTTTATAATTTCTACTTATTAATTAGAATAAAAATTTAATAATTCTCAACACTAAACTTATATTAAATTATTGTATTTAAAAATTCTTTAATTAAAAATAACATCACTAACTTAATAAAATAATCAACCATAAACTTCACATGACAAAATATTTATATTCCTTTAAAGAAAGAGGTGCGATACTTTGTTTTTATTGAGACTGTGGAAATATAATTAAAATTGTTTTTTAATGTATCACATTTATTATTTGTTTAAAGGAATTATCCAATAAATTGTTATCTAGTGACCGTATATTTTAGCAATAGTTAATAATAAGAAATGCAAATGGCATCCATTATTTTTGTAAAAGTAATAATTAAAAGCTAATATTGGGGTTTAAATTATAATAAAATATCATCAAATTATTTGATCAAGTGGTTTGGATTATAATAAATATCTTTAAATTATTTGATCAAATATAGTGAAAATAATGTATTTTTAATTAATATATAATTATTTCATTAGTAAATTAGACTGATATTCTCAACCTCATGTTATTAAACACAATGGAACAACACAAAATTTTTAGGAGACACAATTAATGTATAGATTGAATTATTCAAGTTTAATGTAAAAAATTTAAAAATAAATTGTTAGAGAGTAACTTGATATTTATTACCTAGAAAATACTCCACTTTACATATTTAGTAGATTATTAAATGATTTGTTTTAACTTTCGAGTAGTTTTTATAGGTTATTTTTTTACAGATGTGTAAGAACTATTTTTATTTTATTGTGTAACATTGATTATGAAAGATATTTTATGAAATAAAAATATTATCGAGATTATATGATCTGCACTTGAAGAATTATTATGGGTTCTACAGAAAGTAATTTTAAAATTAAAATTTGTTTTAAAAATAAATCTAGAAAGAGAGTTATAATATTTTAAAATCAAGAGTTGTGAAAATATTTGACATTATTAATCGTCACTAGTGAAAGAGATCTTAATTGAATCTATAAAAGTTGGAGTTTAATAGGATATGTTGTATACAATTTGTATGTTTATATGTATCAAAATAATTTATTTGAACCCAATGTTTTAAAAACCAGATCGAACCGGTCGGTTCAATCGGTTGGTCCGGGAACCAGCGATGAATCTGATTGGGTCAACTTTCAAAACCGCTAGTGGGTCAAAACCAGAATAAAATTAGAAAAACTAGATTGAACCATCCAAAATCATTCGAACCAAATAACCGAAGTTGCATTTGTTATACCATCCGATTCAGAAAAATACATCAAATTGACCATTTTGTAAAAAAAAAACTTTAAAAATTAAGTCAATATTAAAACTTAACATGCATTCCCCAATCACAAAAAAGAATTACATTTTTTTACATCCATACAAACTTCTAAGTTTGGTCACTTCGTTATATTTTTTTTCAACTACACTCCATCATCATCACGCCGTCTCTTTCAAACGTAGTCAAGATGTCCTGCACAATGTTAATTGTCGTGTAAGTTAATATTGTTTGTTGTTGTCAACTTTAACTTGTTTGTCGTAGTTCAACTCGATTTTTATATTTAATTAAGTATATTGTATTCTTTATTTTTGGTATTTAATCTTATTTAATTTAGGTATTCTTAGTTATTTGAACTTTATTTTAGTTATTACATTCTATTATTTTAATTTGGTTTGAATTAGCTTAACTTATTTTATTTTAATTTTTAATTTGTTCAAATTATTCTTAAATGAAGATGAAATGAATTGTGCAACTATGTTGTTTTATTATATATCTATTGATATTGTCGTATTAAGTTTGTAATTGATTTTTGAAATATTTCTTTTATTAAGTTGTGAACATATGATTATGTGTGACATATCTATGGATATTAGTTTATTTAATAAACAGTTCAACCGTATGTTTAACCAATTGAATTCATTGAACCTTAAACCAGAAATTTCACCGGTTCGATTTTTAAAACATTGATGAACCTATAAAAGTTGGCATTTAATAGGATATGTCACATAAAATTTGTATATTCATATGTATGAAACTATTTTATTTGAGCAACAAATTATTTGATAAAATATAATGTACATAATTTATTTCAAAATAATATTTATTAATTTATTCTATAAGTTAGTCTGATGTTCTTATCCTCTTAATATTAAACACAATAACGTTGAAATAAAGTGAAGATTTCTCATTTGAATTATATTGCCATGTAGTTAAAATTTCCAAAATGGCACAACAAGAACTAATTGAGGAAATACAATTCATTGATAGAAGAAATCGTTAGGTTTTGTAAAAATAATTTAAAAAATTATTTTCATAAATAAATTAATATTTACTAGTAGACAATAAATTACTTTTAACAATCATGGCCTTTATGAGATTAAGAAAAGTTTTTTTATTAAAAACAAAAGTGATTGGATTTTAAACCACCAATTTTCAGGCCAAGATATTACATTATGGATATAGTTGAAAAATAAATTTTAATATATATATTTTAATATTTATTAATAAGGATATCAAATGATTGTTTTTAAATTTGGAGTATATTTTTTCTCTCATTTTCAATATTCATATAATTGAGAAAAACTTAAGTGTTGCCCAATATTTTTTATCAAAATAATACTTAAAAGTCAATATTGTTGTTTAAGTTAAAGAAAATATAGAAAATTATCAACCAAATAAGGTAAAAATTATTCAGAATTAATATATATATTTATATTTATTTTATATGTTAGTTAGAAGATCACTTTTGTTCTGATAATATCTTACACATTAATATTTAAAGAATGACTATTTTCTATTTGAATATGTTTCCATCTATTTAAAATTTTCAATAATGATATATAAAAAAAATTATTATCAAATACAATTCCTTTATAGATTGAATCATTAAATTTTTATAAATAAGTTAAAATTAGTGTAAAAAATAATAAAATAGTTAAATCTTCCAACAGGGTTTTGTTAGATTTTGGACAATTGAAAAAGTTTTGTTTCTAATTTTTACGGTTGGATATGAAACACGTTGTAACCATATAATATAGAAAATATAATATATATTATATCTATTCAAAAAAATTATATTTTTATTTGTACCATTGGTTGGGGAAGACAATGTAGCCAAAAGATGTGATAAAAGATAATATATAGACTAAATTCTCTGCATTTGTAGATTAATTATGGGATCTACATAAAGCAATTTGGAAAATAAAATTTCACTCTAAAAGATATTGAGAAATAAAATTATCAATTTTTTTTTTTATTTTGAGTTTCGAAACTGTAATATTCATGACAATTTAATAAATTACTAAAAAAAAATGTTTTACTACTAAAAGAGATGTTATTAAAACATATTAAATTGACATTTGAATGGCTTTTTTTTTACACAGGCATTTAATAAGTTATGTCGTATAAGACTTGTATATTTTATGGTGTTTAATTCTGGACTATAATGTGTCCCGTCATTATTTGGTATTACTAAATTTAAATCTAGCCCTAAATAATTTAATATTTGAGAAATTATATAATTAAAATAATATTTGGAAATTTTATGTATTATTCATTGGGTCGACTTAAAAAAGCAAAAACTAAATAAAAAGATTTAAATTAAAAGATAGAATTTTTAAAATCTGGATGATATCTTATTTTTCTAATTAAATTATTCCTTTGGCTCACTTCTTGAACCTAATGTTCTAACTTAATTCCCAAGTCCTTATAAATAGGCCTTTCCAACATGCCTTACTTCACATTAAAAACAAAATGGCATCCTACAAGACTCTCATTTTAACCATCTTGATCATTTGCTTTGCTTCACGCATGGTTGCCGTAATAATCTATTTATAAAAACCAATTTTTATTTCTTCATATTCATTGTTATGTTTTTAATAAAGTATTTGGATGGTAGGAT